>NC_031982.2:3610908-4229745 GCF_001858045.2 Oreochromis niloticus | reverse complement strand
TTCAGAGACACAGGTTTTGCAGAGGTGAAGCCTAGAGGGCAGCTGCAGCTACAGATTTGCTGATCTGCTTTTTTCCACACAATATCCACATTTGAGTAACAAATGCATGTATGAGAATCAGGCATAGGCTGTGTTTTGAAAAGTGTCTATTAAAATCTGTATTAAATGTATATGTATTACATTTTAAAAATTAGAATACAAATTTAATGCCACAAACCTGAGTTGTCATATACATCTGCGAGGTTATGTGCACAACTATGCACATGTGGTCTGTGCATGTACACACATGAAGAATTTGACATTGCAGCATCTATGAAAGTGTTCATTGTGTAAAACTCACAACCCAAACCTCTACTAGAAAACTGTCTAAAAGACTAGTTTCAATATTTAAACTGTCATTTGTAGTTTTTCTAAGCAAATCCCCAACTGTTAAGATCTAATTGATATTTGTGTTGATGCTGTCTCCACTGAGTGAGCAGCAGCGCCCTCTGATGTTTGTGTAGAAGTGGAAAAGATTACAGAACCTGGTATTGCATAAACACATTATTTGGATTTTGTTCAAGATTGATAATTATTTCACATTTTAATATTTTTAATGATAACATATTAGGTTTTAATGTCCTTATTGCAGAATGAAGATCTCTTATGAAGTTTGTTTGGTTTTGGTTTTATCTTAGCTCCATTCTAAGAAAATGACCAGCTTCAAATGTCCTCAGTGTAGGACAATACAGTGTCATGTTGAAATTAGAGCACTTACAATAGAAGCCACTAGAAACAAATTATCCAGCCTGATGAAATTTATGACATTTTCTATGTTGATGATGTGCTGCTCAGTGCTTTGCTGCTGCTTTTATCCGATGTCACTCTGAACATAAACACAAGCTACATGTGATGTCTCTGATGTATCTGTTTCTACCTGTGCTGATGCTAGCATGACTAAGCTAGCAGCAGCAGTAAATATGTGAAGCAAGGCAGAAGGATATATATCAAATGAACAGGATCATAAGAATATAAGACACGAGCACTACAAATGTAACAAAAATATGTTGACATAAAATGGCATGTTATTTGAAATCTACATGAAACAATGACACAACTACTTTTTTCAATTTTTCCAATTATTTATTTATTTTTTACCAATTGTCCAAATGAGTCTGTGATTGGCCTAGTGTCCCAGAATCATATTATGTACACTAAATATGACTCAGCAAAGATGTTTTAAATGGATGATTCCTCATCCATTTATATATTTGCTGAGTCCTAAATTTGATGTCAGTGAGCTTATCAGTGGTTGATGTTAAAAAAAAGCCCCCAATCCCCTATGAGCAAGCACTTGGCGACAGTGGAGAGGAAAAACTCCCTCTTAATAGGAAGAAACCTCTGACAGAACCGGGCTCAGGAAGGGGTGGCCTTCTGTTCGACCGAGTGGGCTTCAAATGTTCACTGACAATTTAGTTGTATATAAATATGATTTTTAGGACGTGGTGTTGAGACCAATTAGGTGAAACTGGGATGCAGACAGTTCCGCTTCTTCTTCTTCTTCTTCTTACTTGGCGGAATCTCTGGCAGGCTCTTAACTTCAGTCTCGAGTTCAGCCACCTGCACAGTGAACATTTTCTGCTTGTCTCGTAGACTTTGCAAAGATTCCTGCACAGACAATGCAGGCGAGTCCTCTTTTTCTTCTTTTTCTTGTTGTCTGGTGTCTTTTTCTTTCAGAGGCTCCTGCAGAGACATTGCAGTGGATGGCGGTGAGTCCTCTTTTTCCATCTTCTCTCCTCCAGTGTGTTTTTCTTTCAGAGGCTCAGATGTTTGTATTTCATTTGCATCGTGGAATTTTGTTCTTGTGGCTCCTGTGCGATTTAAGTGAGGAAGCTTTGGCCTCTTTTAGCTCTGTTCAAAGACTCAACCTTCAATCATGAAGGGCCTTGTTGGAGCAGAGCTGGGATTTCAGGTCACTGATTTCCAGGTTGAGTGTCTCCTGCTCTGCCTATTTTTAACAGCCTGCTCTTCGAGCTGATTTTGAGCTGCTAGGAGCTGTTTTCTGGAGCATCTCAATCTGCTCTTGCTGAATTCTACATTGGATCTCAATTCAGCCTCCCTTAGAGGACATCAGTCCTACAGAGTCTGTGTGTGAAGCCTCTGTGGTTGGAGTGGCAGATCCACACACTGCTCTGTGGTAGGGTGGCTGATTTGGTCCTGCAGGGTAACCATCACCTCATCCAGTATGACAATAGCTTCACTGTCATTTGTGAGAGCCTCTGTCTCACTGATGTCATTGGGCTTATTACTAGAAGCCTCCTCTAGCTGCTCTATGAGGACTTTAATCGTTTCCTCATGACTTCTCTTGTTCTCGTGCATTGTGCATGAAGTTTGTTCACCTGAACTGGTGATAAGAGGCCCTCTTGTTTGCAGCTACCATTTCCAGTAAAGGGCGTTCTGATGGTATTGGGAGGCTTCCAGTTTGCTGTCTGAGAGCAGCAATCTCGTGCCAGGGATTAAACTGGACACTGCCCTGATGGGGTCTAAATGTGGGATTGGGTTGATATTGCCAAGTCCTCCATTAGGCCCAGGGTTTGGTCTGCTGGGCTTATCACATTTCCCTCTCTCGCCATATTCATGTCCTCCTTTGCATTTGAAATGGTGAGGGATTCAGCTTTTTCCCTTTCAGGTGTGGCTTCAGTGTTTTCTTGCATTTCTTTATTTTTTGGGTTTGCTCCATCACCCATGCTGTTTTGAGCTTCAAGAAGAGCCCGGGCATATGCCGAGTAATTGGTCTTCTCGGTTCTTCAGCCACTCTTTTCTGTTTTTGCTTTTCTTGTTTCTTTGGTTTCACAACCATTTCCTTTTGTGGTTGTGCCACAGGAGACTTTTCAGGATTTGGTTGTGCGGCTTTTTCAAGCTCAGGTTTTGGCCTTTGCAAGATTGTTATTTTTGGTGTGATGACCATTTCTATTTTTGCTTCTGCCATTGTAAATGCGTCAGCGTTTGCGTCTGCGTTTCTCTGCGTCTGCCTTGTCTTTGTTTTAACAACCAGGTTGTTTGGTGTTTCTGCCATCCGAGATCCACTAAAGTTGGTTGAATGTCTCTCCTATTTAAGGGATTTGCCAGTAGAATGTGCACTGTGACATCACGGGGTGTCCCTTTGAAGTGCTGTTCCTTTGAAGTGCCATGATTGGAACAATTCAAAATAAAATGCCTACAAACCTACTGTAAAGGAAAGGCTTTTATTTGTAGCACATACTGAATCAACACTATAAACGCTACTCTAAAGGAATTGCAGTAAAAAATAAACAAAAGCAAAATATACGTTTTTTAAAAATAGTTGTTAAAAAAAAAAAACTAACCAAAGTAGAAGACGACTGTTTAGTGGGAACGTATTCGACATTCGACAGATTCTCAGGCATAATAACTTCTTTCATAATTTAAACAAGGACAGGTAGAAAATGTTCATATTTAGTGAAAGATATTTATTGACACTATCCAATGAGAGTTACTGAATGTCTGTAGGCAGTGGGATCTTGTTGGTTGCCGAGGCGACAGAATGTCATCTATGTTTTGTTTTAAATTCAGTTTCATTGCTGAATCTAAGAAACAACAGGCTGCAGAGGGAGACTTTAATAGAGGTTTACTAACTCTTACTATCATATCCATTGTGGAAAAATCTGTCTATATTTAGCTGTTAAGAGATTTTGTTTAATGTTTTATTAAATAACATGCTTTCCCTAAATAGGTTTGCGAATGTACAATGATGTTCATATATTTATACTACATGTATCTTGTCACTACACATGCACGTGAGCCTTGCTGACTTCTAAGAAAATGACTGGCATAAGGAGGTTGCCACAGGAAACCTCACCTTTGCTGAGTTTGCTGAGTCTGCCGTTGGGAACAGGAACCAACTGGCTTCTGTTTCCCTTAAGATAGGCTTGACCAGTTCCTTACTGACAGTTGAACGTATATGTTTTATGCTTTGTAAGGAGTGGTATGTTATCTCTTCCTACATGTGTCTGTGACGCAAACATGCTTGAGTATAAATAAAGCTGACTGCAAAGCCTCGGTGTGGGTATCACCCGATCACTCACCCGTGCGCACGTAGTTCTCTGAACAAAACTCTGACTGTCTTGTATTCCTTCAATGTGTTTTATAATGTCTTACCACTGACATTTAATTGGTCCTTCGAGCCGGATTTATTGATTGATATTATTATATCATCTAACTATTCACAGACGGAGCCGCCGAATCCTGACGTCGTGACTACCTGCACTGTAAACCACCGCTTCTAGCGAAGCAAGGAAAAGCCCAGAGTCGTAAATTCGCCTATTGGCCAGTGTCTTATACAGGTCCACGACGACAGGACTCGGTGACGCCGGAAAAAAGAACACAGCGCAACATTGAAGGTGAATATAAAGCAGCCAGAAACACTCTGCGTTGAATAATCGATTTTTAGGCTGACACTGCTCAAAGTAGAAGGGTCCTGTGTGGACCAAAAGGACAGACGTGTCCTATTGTAAAACGTCCTGTGTGGACCGGGCCCTGTGTGGACCCGCACGTAAACGCTCGCCTGTGTAAGACGGACTAAGTCGCCCTGTGTGGGCCCATTCCGCAACAAAAGAGAGGTTGGTAGCTCGTGGTTTCATTTCACTCCGGGAGTGAAAGGTAATGAGAGTGTCAAATAAAAATAGGATTTTTTCTAAACGCGCTGTATGTTTGCTGAGGAGTAAGTGCTTCATTGAATAGGAACTCTAGGCTCCTGCACTACTCCTAGTGTTTTCCTGTGAGTACTGAATGGTGAGGAAGAGAAAGGTTGCGCATCAACGCATAAAATTAAGTCCGCCCTGAATTTAGTTCAGGGTAGAAGGCTGACTTAATAACCTCCTCTGACTCTAGTACCAGAACGTCTCACAGTGTATGTTGGCAGTATTAATAAATAAAAGCAAAACAAGGTGTAATGTTTTAAAGCATGGAAAGAGGAATGAAGTGGAATAAACAAAAGGTTAAATTAAATTAGAGCTTATTTAATGTATTCAAATTGATAATAGAAGGATAACAACCGGTAAACTGGTATTAATAATGAAATATAGTTGGCAGGACGACCATGCCTGGAATGGATAGAATGCATGAAACCAGATAATTCACACAAACACATATTAAATGAAATAGAGAGATGCATAAGGTATATTAAGGTTGTGTCATTGTTCAGCCAAAGAAAGTGTGTGAAAAGGAAAATGTCTCCAGCTTGGGAAAGGGTGAGACTGCAGCTCACCCTCAGCCCTTGGTGGACACAAATAAAATATTGTAATATACTATTGCTGTTATATAAAAAGATAATAACATTAATAATGAAATAATATTAAATATGAAGAGGCACCTCAGTCAGTTGTGATGTGAGGTGGATAATTGTTAAAAGTAATCTGTATCAAGCTTAAGGTTTGCTCAAATTCAGTATAATGACATATGAGATGAAGAAAATAAAGAAAATATGTAAACTAATTAAGTGCATAGAGACACTTGACCCGCTTGTAAACCTGTCATCCTAGATGAGATTTTGTTAAGATGAAGAGCAAACCTATACTACCAAGCTAATGAGCAAGATACACCCTTTTATTTTGTATTAATTTTTTTGTTTTTCAGAGCAGAAGCTGCATGATATTAAAAGCTCACACATGCAGCAGTCTGTGATCTCAGTTTTTTCTCTCACACTTCTGCTTTGTTTCTGACAGCAGTTCTTTTTCTTTTTGTGTCCCACCTCGTGTGTAAGGCCTTCATGCCATCAGCAGCAACTTGTTTTGTTTGTTTGTTTTGTTGGTTTGAAAAACAAATCTGTGATCATACTTGAGGATCACAGTGACACGAAATGATTAGGCACATGATTTACTGATGCCTAGTTTTAGAGCTGTGAGCTACGAGCTGTAAGCAGTGCAAAGTTTTTCCCAACTTAGAAGTTTGACATATGTAACATGTATGAGATATATGAATTATTTTAAAACGAAATAGAAATTGTCCAAAATGCCTTAAGAAAATATGTAGTGCTGTATCTACAGAGAAAAAAGGAAGAAGAAGCATTCAGTAACTTGGAAATAGCCTTTCTACTTGCATGTAGATGGAAGTGCAGGTTACATGAAAGCTGTTTTAACACAGGCATTTGGAGAAAAACAACGTCTGCTTGCATTTTACTTCTGCAAATTAGACTCTGTTGTGTGCAGGCCGGTGTAGCTGCAGCAGAGGCAGTAAAAGGAGCTGACTGTGTCAAGGACGCAGACAGACAGAGAGACACACAGACAGTTAGTATGTTTTTTCAGCAGTACATCATTTTGCAAAAATTTGGCAGAATAGAGGTATGATTACTTCTACTGGCAATCCAGTGCAACATGGAAATCTTTTAAAGGTACAGCTAAAAAATGATTTGATGACATGTAATGGGAAACCTATTCTACCTAAATCCCTACATAAAACAGCAGCATTAGTGACACATGGGCATTGCCATTTGTCAACAGCAGGGATGGTAGATATTCTTTCTAAACAATTATACTCAAAATTTTTTTTTTTGAAAACTCAGCTAAAGCATATATAAGAACATGCATAATTTGCCAAAAACATAATGCACAGGGAAACCTTAGACCAAAAAGAGGTAACTTTCCCACACCACCTTATCCTTTTCATACAATCCACATGGATTTTATTGAATTAAATGAATGTCAAGGCTCAAAATACGCTCTAGTGATTATAGACGTATTCCCAAAATGGCCAGAGGTTTACCCAGTGAGGAAAAGCTCAGTTGCAAAAAGTGAACCTTTAGACAAATCTGTCAGAGAAACAGCTCTGGCAGAATGGATGACAAAACTGTTGGAAAACTACTAGGATATTGTTTTGAACAATAAACTGCCGAATGATATCTCTCCAGTGTCTTGCAGGTTGAAACCAGGTGATTGGATCCTGATTAAAGTACTCCAAAGAAGGAACTGGAGCTCACCAAAGTGGGAGAGTCCTTATCAAGTCCTAATCACCACACCAACTGCCTGTAAAATAGCAGAAAGACCATCCTGGATTCATCAAAGCCACTGTAAGAAAGTGAGTGACAATCTAGACATTTAGACGCCGACACCCCTAACTCCTGGTGATTTATTGGTGAAGGGAGGGCTGATCGGGTACACCCCGCCCTCTTGCTTCTTGCCGGTAGTCTACTCATCAGAGGTCACAGGTGTGTCTGGTCATCATGAAGACGCTCGTCCTCCTAGTGGCTAGTATTGCACTCCTAGTGAGTTTATTAACACTCACCCAAAAGAAAGAAGATGAACAACACCGCTAATTGTAATCAGATCGCTGGAAAAGGAGAAGGTGCCCCTGTGAACACAACCAACCGCTCTAACGGCACTTACTGGGTGCAAGGAATGGCCTGGCTATGTGGACAACGTGCTTATTTCATACTACTCCCAGGCTGGACTGGAGTCTGCGCTCCCATCTTCATATCAGATCACACCTTCAAAATAACTGTGAGAAACACCACGATGCCTCGAAGACGACGACGAGACATCTCCGCAGTGCAACTACATGACCCCATCTATGGCAGTGATGTGCCAGAGGAATTTAAGCTTTGGAACACCGGACAAAAGGTCCTCCACTCACTTTTTCCATGGGTGGGCACCGGAAAGAACATGTTAAGAATTGAAACTTTGGACTACCGCTTTGGACTGTTCCTGAATGCCTCATGCAAAATCAACAATCAACAAAATGAAGAGCCCTCAGCCTGACAAGGGCCTTGGAGGGCCTGAAGACCCTGAACGAGAAAATGAAAGAACATTCGGGAGTCGACATTTCGATGTGGGACAGCTGGATGGATATGTTCGGGAAGTACCGTACTCTGGTGTCATCAATTCTAGTGTCCATGGCTGTATTTGCAGCAATACTCACTCTATGTGGATGTTGTTGTATTCCCTGCATTAGAGCATTAATCAACAGACTCATAGCAACTGCCATCACACCACATGTTACGTTTCACCAAGAGACGATGATGTTGCTTACACATCAGGACCGAAACACAGACTTTGAAGAAGAAGACAATTTTTAATTATTGTCAACAAAGTGAAAAAAAACCTAAATGTTGATCATATCAATTTTACTAAATGATACTCTGGTTGAAAATGTATACACAAGTGACTAGAAGTTGAAGTATGTAAAAAATATTTGAACAACAGCAGGGAATGTTAAGAGATTTTGTTTAATGTTTTATTAAATAACATGCTTTCCCTAAATAGGTTTGCGAATGTACAATGATGTTCATATATTTTATACTACATGTATCTTGTCACTACACATGCACGTGAGCCTTGCTGACTTCTAAGAAAATGACTGGCATAAGGAGGTTGCCACAGGAAACCTCACCTTTGCTGAGTTTGCTGAGTCTGCCGTTGGGAACAGGAACCAACTGGCTTCTGTTTCCCTTAAGATAGGCTTGACCAGTTCCTTACTGACAGTTGAACGTATATGTTTTATGCTTTGTAAGGAGTGGTATGTTATCTCTTCCTACATGTGTCTGTGACGCAAACATGCTTGAGTATAAATAAAGCTGACTGCAAAGCCTCGGTGTGGGTATCACCCGATCACTCACCCGTGCGCACGTAGTTCTCTGAACAAAACTCTGACTGTCTTGTATTCCTTCAATGTGTTTTATAATGTCTTACCACTGACATTAGCATAATATATTTGAACAATCCAAGTATGCAAACTAAAATTCACAGGAGAGCTTATGAGACCACAAACACTGTTGAGGTCCAGTTCAGAGACACAGGTTTTGCAGAGGTGAAGCCTAGAGGGCAGCTGGCAGCTACAGATTTGCTGATCTGCTTTTTTCCACACAATATCCACATTTTGAGTAAACAAATGCATGTATGAGAATCAGGCATAGGCTGTGTTTTGAAAAGTGTCTATTAAAATCTGTATTAAATGTATATGTATTACATTTTTAAAAATTAGAATACAAATTTAATGCCACAAACCTGAGTTGTCATATACATCTGCGAGGTTATGTGCACGACACTATGCACATGTGGTCTGTGCATGTACACACATGAAGAATTTGACATTGCAGCATCTATGAAAGTGTTCATTGTGTAAAACTCACAACCCAAACCTCTACTAGAAAACTGTCTAAAAGACTAGTTTCAATATTTAAACTGTCATTTGTAGTTTTTCTAAGCAAAATCCCCAACTGTTAAGATCTAATTGATATTTGTGTTGATGCTGTCTCCACTGAGTGAGCAGCAGCGCCCTCTGATGTTTGTGTGTAGAAGTGGAAAAGATTACAGAACCTGGTATTGCATAAACACATTATTTGGATTTTGTTCAAGATTGATAATTATTTCACATTTTAATATTTTTAATGATAACATTATTAGGTTTTTAATGTCCCTTATTGCAGAATGAAGATCTCTTATGAAAGTTTGTTTGGTTTTGGTTTTATCTTTAGCTCCATTCTAAGAAAATGACCAGCTTCAAATGTCCTCAGTGTAGGACACATACAGGATGTCATGTTGAAATATAGAGCACTTACAATAGAAGCCACTAGAAACAAATTATTCCAGCCTGATGAAATTTATGACATTTTTTCTATGTTGACTGATGTGCTGCTCAGTGCTTTGCTGCCTGCTTTTATCCGATGTCACTCTGAACATAAACACAAGCTACATGTGATGTCTCTGATGTGTATCTGTTTCTACCTGTGCTGATGCTAGCATGACTAAAGCTAGCCAAGCAGCAGTAAATATGTGAAGCAAGGCAGAAGGATATACTCATCAAATGAACAGGATCATAAGAATATAAGACCACGAGCACTACAAATGTAACAAAAATATGTTGACATAAAATGGCATGTTATTTGAAATCTACATGAAACAATGACACAACTACTTTTTTCAATTTTTCCAATTTATTTATTTATTTTTTTACCAATTGTCCAAATGAGTCTGTGATTGGCCTTAGTGTCCCAGAAATCATATTTATGTACAACTAAATATGACTCAGCAAAGATGTTTTAAATGGATGATTCCTCATCCATTTATATATTTGCTGAGTCCTAAATTTGATGTCAGTGAGCTTATCAGTGGTTGATGTTAAAAAAAAGCCCCCAAATCCCCTATGAGCAAGCACTTGGCGACAGTGGAGAGGAAAAACTCCCTCTTAATAGGAAGAAACCTCTGACAGAACCGGGCTCAGGAAGGGGTGGCCTTCTGTCTCGACTGAGTGGGCTTCAAATGTTCACTGACAATTTAGTTGTATATAAATATGATTTTTAGGACGTGGTGTTGAGACCAATTAGGTGAAACTGGGGATGCAGACAGTTCCGCTTCTTCTTCTTCTTCTTCTTCTTCTTCTGACTTGGCGGAATCTCTGGCAGGCTCTTAACTTCAGTCTCGAGTTCAGCCACCTGCACAGTGAACATTTTCTGCTTGTCTCGTAGACTTTGCAAAGATTCCTGCACAGACAATGCAGGCGAGTCCTCTTTTTCTTCTTTTTCTTGTTGTCTGGTGTCTTTTTCTTTCAGAGGCTCCTGCAGAGACATTGCAGTGGATGGCGGTGAGTCCTCTTTTTCCATCTTCTCTCCTCCAGTGTGTTTTTCTTTCAGAGGCTCAGATGTTTGTATTTCATTTGCATCGGTGGAATTTTGTTCTTGTGGCTCCTGTGCGATTTTAAGTGAGGAAGCTTTGGCCTCTTTTAGCTCTTGTTCAAAAGACTCAACCTTCAAATCATGAAGGGCCTTGTTGGAGCAGAGCTGGGATTTCAGGTCACTGATTTCCAGGTTGAGTGTCTCCTGCTCCTGCCTATTTTTAACAGCCTGCTCTTCGAGCTGATTTTGAGCTGCTAGGAGCTGTTTCTGGAGCATCTCAATCTGCTCTTGCTGAATTCTACATTGGATCTCAAATTCAGCCTCCTTAGAGGACATCAGTCCTACAGAGTCTGTGTGTGAAGCCTCTGTGGTTGGAGTGGCAGACTCCACACACTGCTCTGTGGTAGGGTGGCTGATTTGGTCCTGCAGGGTAACCATCACCTCATCCAGTATGACAATAGCTTCACTGTCATTTGTGAGAGCCTCTGTCTCACTGATGTCATTGGGCTTATTACTAGAAGCCTCCTCTAGCTGCTCTATGAGGACTTTAATCGTTTCCTCATGACTTCTCTTGTTCTCGTGCATTTGTGCATGAAGTTTGTTCACCTGAAACTGGTGATAAGAGGCCCTCTTGTTTGCAGCTACCATTTTCCAGTAAAGGGCGTTCTGATGGTATTGGGAGGCTTCCAGTTGCTGTCTGAGAGCAGCAATCTCGTGCCAGGGATTAAACTGGACACTGCCCTGATGGGGTCTAAATGTGGGATTGGGTTGATATTGCCAAGTCCCTCCATTAGGCCCAGGGTTTGGTCTGCTGGGCTTATTCACATTTCCCTCTCTCGCCATATTCATGTCCTCCTTTGCATTTGAAATGGTGAGGGATTCAGCTTTTTCCCTTTCAGGTGTGGCTTCAGTGTTTTCTTGCATTTCTTTATTTTTGGGTTTGCTCCATCACCCATGCTGTTTTGAGCTTCAAGAAGAGCCCGGGCATATGCCCGAGTAATTGGTCTTCTCGGTTCTTCAGCCACTCTTTTCTGTTTTTGCTTTTCTTGTTTCTTTGGTTTCACAACCATTTCCTTTTGTGGTTGTGCCACAGGAGACTTTTCAGGATTTGGTTGTGCGGCTTTTTCAAGCTCAGGTTTTGGCCTTTGCAAGATTGTTATTTTTGGTGTGATGACCATTTCTATTTTTGCTTCTGCCATTGTAAATGCGTCAGCGTTTGCGTCTGCGTTTCTCTGCGTCTGCCTTGTCTTTGTTTTAACAACCAGGTTGTTTGGTGTTTCTGCCATCCGAGATCCACTAAAGTTGGTTGAATGTCTCTCCTATTTAAGGGATTTGCCAGTAGAATGTGCACTGTGACATCACGGGGTGTCCCTTTGAAGTGCTGTTCCTTTGAAGTGCCATGATTGGAACAATTCAAAATAAAATGCCTACAAACCTACTGTAAAGGAAAGGCTTTTATTTTGTAGCACATACTGAATCAACACTATAAACGCTACTCTAAAGGAATTGCAGTAAAAAATAAAACAAAAGCAAAATATACGTTTTTAAAAATAGTTGTTAAAAAAAAAAACTAACCAAAGTAGAAGACGACTGTTTAGTGGGAACGTATTCGACATTCGACAGATTCTCAGGCATAATAACTTCTTTCATAATTTAAACAAGGACAGGTAGAAAATGTTCATATTTAGTGAAAGATATTTATTGACACTATCCAATGAGAGTTACTGAATGTCTGTAGGCAGTGGGATCTTGTTGGTTGCCGAGGCGACAGAATGTCATCTATGTTTTGTTTTAAATTCAGTTTCATTGCTGAATCTAAGAAACAACAGGCTGCAGAGGGAGACTTTAATAGAGGTTTACTAACTCTTACTATCATATCCATTGTGGAAAAATCTGTCTATATTTAGCATAATATATTTGAACAATCCAAGTATGCAAACTAAAATTCACAGGAGAGCTTATGAGACCACAAACACTGTTGAGGTCCAGTTCAGAGACACAGGTTTTGCAGAGGTGAAGCCTAGAGGGCAGCTGGCAGCTACAGATTTGCTGATCTGCTTTTTCCACACAATATCCACATTTTGAGTAAACAAATGCATGTATGAGAATCAGGCATAGGCTGTGTTTTGAAAAGTGTCTATTAAAATCTGTATTAAATGTATATGTATTACATTTTTAAAAATTAGAATACAAATTTAATGCCACAAACCTGAGTTGTCATATACATCTGCGAGGTTATGTGCACAACACTATGCACATGTGGTCTGTGCATGTACACACATGAAGAATTTGACATTGCAGCATCTATGAAAGTGTTCATTGTGTAAAACTCACAACCCAAACCTCTACTAGAAAACTGTCTAAAAGACTAGTTTCAATATTTAAACTGTCATTTGTAGTTTTTCTAAGCAAAATCCCCAACTGTTAAGATCTAATTGATATTTGTGTTGATGCTGTCTCCACTGAGTGAGCAGCAGCGCCCTCTGATGTTTGTGTGTAGAAGTGGAAAAGATTACAGAACCTGGTATTGCATAAACACATTATTTGGATTTTGTTCAAGATTGATAATTATTTCACATTTTAATATTTTTAATGATAACATTATTAGGTTTTTAATGTCCCTTATTGCAGAATGAAGATCTCTTATGAAAGTTTGTTTGGTTTTGGTTTTATCTTTAGCTCCATTCTAAGAAAATGACCAGCTTCAAATGTCCTCAGTGTAGGACACATACAGGATGTCATGTTGAAATATAGAGCACTTACAATAGAAGCCACTAGAAACAAATTATTCCAGCCTGATGAAATTTATGACATTTTTTCTATGTTGACTGATGTGCTGCTCAGTGCTTTGCTGCCTGCTTTTATCCGATGTCACTCTGAACATAAACACAAGCTACATGTGATGTCTCTGATGTGTATCTGTTTCTACCTGTGCTGATGCTAGCATGACTAAAGCTAGCCAAGCAGCAGTAAATATGTGAAGCAAGGCAGAAGGATATACTCATCAAATGAACAGGATCATAAGAATATAAGACCATGAGCACTACAAATGTAACAAAAATATGTTGACATAAAATGGCATGTTATTTGAAATCTACATGAAACAATGACACAACTACTTTTTTCAATTTTTCCAATTTATTTATTTATTTTTTTACCAATTGTCCAAATGAGTCTGTGATTGGCCTTAGTGTCCCAGAAATCATATTTATGTACAACTAAATATGACTCAGCAAAGATGTTTTAAATGGATGATTCCTCATCCATTTATATATTTGCTGAGTCCTAAATTTGATGTCAGTGAGCTTATCAGTGGTTGATGTTAAAAAAAAGCCCCCAAATCCCCTATGAGCAAGCACTTGGCGACAGTGGAGAGGAAAAACTCCCTCTTAATAGGAAGAAACCTCTGACAGAACCGGGCTCAGGAAGGGGTGGCCTTCTGTCTCGACCGAGTGGGCTTCAAATGTTCACTGACAATTTAGTTGTATATAAATATGATTTTTAGGACGTGGTGTTGAGACCAATTAGGTGAAACTGGGGATGCAGACAGTTCCGCTTCTTCTTCTTCTTCTTCTTACTTGGCGGAATCTCTGGCAGGCTCTTAACTTCAGTCTCGAGTTCAGCCACCTGCACAGTGAACATTTTCTGCTTGTCTCGTAGACTTTGCAAAGATTCCTGCACAGACAATGCAGGCGAGTCCTCTTTTTCTTCTTTTTCTTGTTGTCTGGTGTCTTTTTCTTTCAGAGGCTCCTGCAGAGACATTGCAGTGGATGGCGGTGAGTCCTCTTTTCCATCTTCTCTCCTCCAGTGTGTTTTTCTTTCAGAGGCTCAGATGTTTGTATTTCATTTGCATCGGTGGAATTTTGTTCTTGTGGCTCCTGTGCGATTTTAAGTGAGGAAGCTTTGGCCTCTTTTAGCTCTTGTTCAAAAGACTCAACCTTCAAATCATGAAGGGCCTTGTTGGAGCAGAGCTGGGATTTCAGGTCACTGATTTCCAGGTTGAGTGTCTCCTGCTCCTGCCTATTTTTAACAGCCTGCTCTTCGAGCTGATTTTGAGCTGCTAGGAGCTGTTTCTGGAGCATCTCAATCTGCTCTTGCTGAATTCTACATTGGATCTCAAATTCAGCCTCCTTAGAGGACATCAGTCCTACAGAGTCTGTGTGTGAAGCCTCTGTGGTTGGAGTGGCAGACTCCACACACTGCTCTGTGGTAGGGTGGCTGATTTGGTCCTGCAGGGTAACCATCACCTCATCCAGTATGACAATAGCTTCACTGTCATTTGTGAGAGCCTCTGTCTCACTGATGTCATTGGGCTTATTACTAGAAGCCTCCTCTAGCTGCTCTATGAGGACTTTAATCGTTTCCTCATGACTTCTCTTGTTCTCGTGCATTTGTGCATGAAGTTTGTTCACCTGAAACTGGTGATAAGAGGCCCTCTTGTTTGCAGCTACCATTTTCCAGTAAAGGGCGTTCTGATGGTATTGGGAGGCTTCCAGTTGCTGTCTGAGAGCAGCAATCTCGTGCCAGGGATTAAACTGGACACTGCCCTGATGGGGTCTAAATGTGGGATTGGGTTGATATTGCCAAGTCCCTCCATTAGGCCCAGGGTTTGGTCTGCTGGGCTTATTCACATTTCCCTCTCTCGCCATATTCATGTCCTCCTTTGCATTTGAAATGGTGAGGGATTCAGCTTTTTCCCTTTCAGGTGTGGCTTCAGTGTTTTCTTGCATTTCTTTATTTTTTGGGTTTGCTCCATCACCCATGCTGTTTTGAGCTTCAAGAAGAGCCCGGGCATATGCCCGAGTAATTGGTCTTCTCGGTTCTTCAGCCACTCTTTTCTGTTTTTGCTTTTCTTGTTTCTTTGGTTTCACAACCATTTCCTTTTGTGGTTGTGCCACAGGAGACTTTTCAGGATTTGGTTGTGCGGCTTTTTCAAGCTCAGGTTTTGGCCTTTGCAAGATTGTTATTTTGGTGTGATGACCATTTCTATTTTTGCTTCTGCCATTGTAAATGCGTCAGCGTTTGCGTCTGCGTTTCTCTGCGTCTGCCTTGTCTTTGTTTTAACAACCAGGTTGTTTGGTGTTTCTGCCATCCGAGATCCACTAAAGTTGGTTGAATGTCTCCCTATTTAAGGGATTTGCCAGTAGAATGTGCACTGTGACATCACGGGGTGTCCCTTTGAAGTGCTGTTCCTTTGAAGTGCCATGATTGGAACAATTCAAAATAAAATGCCTACAAACCTACTGTAAAGGAAAGGCTTTATTTTGTAGCACATACTGAATCAACACTATAAACGCTACTCTAAAGGAATTGCAGTAAAAAATAAAACAAAAGCAAAATATACGTTTTTTAAAAATAGTTGTTAAAAAAAAAAACTAACCAAAGTAGAAGACGACTGTTTAGTGGGAACGTATTCGACATTCGACAGATTCTCAGGCATAATAACTTCTTTCATAATTTAAACAAGGACAGGTAGAAAATGTTCATATTTAGTGAAAGATATTTATTGACACTATCCAATGAGAGTTACTGAATGTCTGTAGGCAGTGGGATCTTGTTGGTTGCGAGGCGACAGAATGTCATCTATGTTTTGTTTTAAATTCAGTTTCATTGCTGAATCTAAGAAACAACAGGCTGCAGAGGGAGACTTTAATAGAGGTTTACTAACTCTTACTATCATATCCATTGTGGAAAAATCTGTCTATATTTAGCATAATATATTTGAACAATCCAAGTATGCAAACTAAAATTCACAGGAGAGCTTATGAGACCACAAACACTGTTGAGGTCCAGTTCAGAGACACAGGTTTTGCAGAGGTGAAGCCTAGAGGGCAGCTGGCAGCTACAGATTTGCTGATCTGCTTTTTTCCACACAATATCCACATTTTGAGTAAACAAATGCATGTATGAGAATCAGGCATAGGCTGTGTTTTGAAAAGTGTCTATTAAAATCTGTATTAAATGTATATGTATTACATTTTTAAAAATTAGAATACAAATTTAATGCCACAAACCTGAGTTGTCATATACATCTGCGAGGTTATGTGCACAACACTATGCACATGTGGTCTGTGCATGTACACACATGAAGAATTTGACATTGCAGCATCTATGAAAGTGTTCATTGTGTAAAACTCACAACCCAAACCTCTACTAGAAAACTGTCTAAAAGACTAGTTTCAATATTTAAACTGTCATTTGTAGTTTTTCTAAGCAAAATCCCCAACTGTTAAGATCTAATTGATATTTGTGTTGATGCTGTCTCCACTGAGTGAGCAGCAGCGCCCTCTGATGTTTGTGTGTAGAAGTGGAAAAGATTACAGAACCTGGTATTGCATAAACACATTATTTGGATTTTGTTCAAGATTGATAATTATTTCACATTTTAATATTTTTAATGATAACATTATTAGGTTTTTAATGTCCCTTATTGCAGAATGAAGATCTCTTATGAAAGTTTGTTTGGTTTTGGTTTTATCTTTAGCTCCATTCTAAGAAAATGACCAGCTTCAAATGTCCTCAGTGTAGGACACATACAGGATGTCATGTTGAAATATAGAGCACTTACAATAGAAGCCACTAGAAACAAATTATTCCAGCCTGATGAAATTTATGACATTTTTTCTATGTTGACTGATGTGCTGCTCAGTGCTTTGCTGCCTGCTTTTATCCGATGTCACTCTGAACATAAACACAAGCTACATGTGATGTCTCTGATGTGTATCTGTTTCTACCTGTGCTGATGCTAGCATGACTAAAGCTAGCCAAGCAGCAGTAAATATGTGAAGCAAGGCAGAAGGATATACTCATCAAATGAACAGGATCATAAGAATATAAGACCATGAGCACTACAAATGTAACAAAAATATGTTGACATAAAATGGCATGTTATTTGAAATCTACATGAAACAATGACACAACTACTTTTTTCAATTTTTCCAATTTATTTATTTATTTTTTTACCAATTGTCCAAATGAGTCTGTGATTGGCCTTAGTGTCCCAGAAATCATATTTATGTACAACTAAATATGACTCAGCAAAGATGTTTTAAATGGATGATTCCTCATCCATTTATATATTTGCTGAGTCCTAAATTTGATGTCAGTGAGCTTATCAGTGGTTGATGTTAAAAAAAAGCCCCCAAATCCCCTATGAGCAAGCACTTGGCGACAGTGGAGAGGAAAAACTCCCTCTTAATAGGAAGAAACCTCTGACAGAACCGGGCTCAGGAAGGGGTGGCCTTCTGTCTCGACCGAGTGGGCTTCAAATGTTCACTGACAATTTAGTTGTATATAAATATGATTTTAGGACGTGGTGTTGAGACCAATTAGGTGAAACTGGGGATGCAGACAGTTCCGCTTCTTCTTCTTCTTCTTCTTACTTGGCGGAATCTCTGGCAGGCTCTTAACTTCAGTCTCGAGTTCAGCCACCTGCACAGTGAACATTTTCTGCTTGTCGCGTAGACTTTGCAAAGATTCCTGCACAGACAATGCAGGCGAGTCCTCTTTTCTTCTTTTTCTTGTTGTCTGGTGTCTTTTTCTTTCAGAGGCTCCTGCAGAGACATTGCAGTGGATGGCGGTGAGTCCTCTTTTCCATCTTCTCTCCTCCAGTGTGTTTTTCTTTCAGAGGCTCAGATGTTTGTATTTCATTTGCATCGGTGGAATTTTGTTCTTGTGGCTCCTGTGCGATTTTAAGTGAGGAAGCTTTGGCCTCTTTTAGCTCTTGTTCAAAAGACTCAACCTTCAAATCATGAAGGGCCTTGTTGGAGCAGAGCTGGGATTTCAGGTCACTGATTTCCAGGTTGAGTGTCTCCTGCTCCTGCCTATTTTTAACAGCCTGCTCTTCGAGCTGATTTTGAGCTGCTAGGAGCTGTTTCTGGAGCATCTCAATCTGCTCTTGCTGAATTCTACATTGGATCTCAAATTCAGCCTCCTTAGAGGACATCAGTCCTACAGAGTCTGTGTGTGAAGCCTCTGTGGTTGGAGTGGCAGACTCCACACACTGCTCTGTGGTAGGGTGGCTGATTTGGTCCTGCAGGGTAACCATCACCTCATCCAGTATGACAATAGCTTCACTGTCATTTGTGAGAGCCTCTGTCTCACTGATGTCATTGGGCTTATTACTAGAAGCCTCCTCTAGCTGCTCTATGAGGACTTTAATCGTTTCCTCATGACTTCTCTTGTTCTCGTGCATTTGTGCATGAAGTTTGTTCACCTGAAACTGGTGATAAGAGGCCCTCTTGTTTGCAGCTACCATTTTCCAGTAAAGGGCGTTCTGATGGTATTGGGAGGCTTCCAGTTGCTGTCTGAGAGCAGCAATCTCGTGCCAGGGATTAAACTGGACACTGCCCTGATGGGGTCTAAATGTGGGATTGGGTTGATATTGCCAAGTCCCTCCATTAGGCCCAGGGTTTGGTCTGCTGGGCTTATTCACATTTCCCTCTCTCGCCATATTCATGTCCTCCTTTGCATTTGAAATGGTGAGGGATTCAGCTTTTTCCCTTTCAGGTGTGGCTTCAGTGTTTTCTTGCATTTCTTTATTTTTTGGGTTTGCTCCATCACCCATGCTGTTTTGAGCTTCAAGAAGAGCCCGGGCATATGCCCGAGTAATTGGTCTTCTCGGTTCTTCAGCCACTCTTTTCTGTTTTTGCTTTTCTTGTTTCTTTGGTTTCACAACCATTTCCTTTTGTGGTTGTGCCACAGGAGACTTTTCAGGATTTGGTTGTGCGGCTTTTTCAAGCTCAGGTTTTGGCCTTTGCAAGATTGTTATTTTTGGTGTGATGACCATTTCTATTTTTGCTTCTGCCATTGTAAATGCGTCAGCGTTTGCGTCTGCGTTTCTCTGCGTCTGCCTTGTCTTTGTTTTAACAACCAGGTTGTTTGGTGTTTCTGCCATCCGAGATCCACTAAAGTTGGTTGAATGTCTCCCCTATTTAAGGGATTTGCCAGTAGAATGTGCACTGTGACATCACGGGGTGTCCCTTTGAAGTGCTGTTCCTTTGAAGTGCCATGATTGGAACAATTCAAAATAAAATGCCTACAAACCTACTGTAAAGGAAAGGCTTTTATTTTGTAGCACATACTGAATCAACACTATAAACGCTACTCTAAAGGAATTGCAGTAAAAAATAAAACAAAAGCAAAATATATGTTTTTTTAAAAATAGTTGTTAAAAAAAAAAACTAACCAAAGTAGAAGACGACTGTTTAGTGGAAACGTATTCGACATTCGACAGATTCTCAGGCATAATAACTTCTTTCATAATTTAAACAAGGACAGGTAGAAAATGTTCATATTTAGTGAAAGATATTTATTGACACTATCCAATGAGAGTTACTGAATGTCTGTAGGCAGTGGGATCTTGTTGGTTGCCGAGGCGACAGAATGTCATCTATGTTTTGTTTTAAATTCAGTTTCATTGCTGAATCTAAGAAACAACAGGCTGCAGAGGGAGACTTTAATAGAGGTTTACTAACTCTTACTATCATATCCATTGTGGAAAAATCTGTCTATATTTAGCATAATATATTTGAACAATCCAAGTATGCAAACTAAAATTCACAGGAGAGCTTATGAGACCACAAACACTGTTGAGGTCCAGTTCAGAGACACAGGTTTTGCAGAGGTGAAGCCTAGAGGGCAGCTGGCAGCTACAGATTTGCTGATCTGCTTTTTTCCACACAATATCCACATTTTGAGTAAACAAATGCATGTATGAGAATCAGGCATAGGCTGTGTTTTGAAAAGTGTCTATTAAAATCTGTATTAAATGTATATGTATTACATTTTTAAAAATTAGAATACAAATTTAATGCCACAAACCTGAGTTGTCATATACATCTGCGAGGTTATGTGCACAACACTATGCACATGTGGTCTGTGCATGTACACACATGAAGAATTTGACATTGCAGCATCTATGAAAGTGTTCATTGTGTAAAACTCACAACCCAAACCTCTACTAGAAAACTGTCTAAAAGACTAGTTTCAATATTTAAACTGTCATTTGTAGTTTTTCTAAGCAAAATCCCCAACTGTTAAGATCTAATTGATATTTGTGTTGATGCTGTCTCCACTGAGTGAGCAGCAGCGCCCTCTGATGTTTGTGTGTAGAAGTGGAAAAGATTACAGAACCTGGTATTGCATAAACACATTATTTGGATTTTGTTCAAGATTGATAATTATTTCACATTTTAATATTTTTAATGATAACATTATTAGGTTTTTAATGTCCCTTATTGCAGAATGAAGATCTCTTATGAAAGTTTGTTTGGTTTTGGTTTTATCTTTAGCTCCATTCTAAGAAAATGACCAGCTTCAAATGTCCTCAGTGTAGGACACATACAGGATGTCATGTTGAAATATAGAGCACTTACAATAGAAGCCACTAGAAACAAATTATTCCAGCCTGATGAAATTTATGACATTTTTTCTATGTTGACTGATGTGCTGCTCAGTGCTTTGCTGCCTGCTTTTATCCGATGTCACTCTGAACATAAACACAAGCTACATGTGATGTCTCTGATGTGTATCTGTTTCTACCTGTGCTGATGCTAGCATGACTAAAGCTAGCCAAGCAGCAGTAAATATGTGAAGCAAGGCAGAAGGATATACTCATCAAATGAACAGGATCATAAGAATATAAGACCACGAGCACTACAAATGTAACAAAAATATGTTGACATAAAATGGCACGTTTAATTCAATCCGTAAGGTAACATAAACATGGTAACATAAACGTTATGGTAACATACAAAAATAGATACTGCAAATGCTGCGCCTGTAACACGGCTACCTTTAAGTATACGTACGTATCAGTAACACACAAATTACATTGCTTATGGTTTTGTTTACGGAACAGTGCACAAACAACATTACGTCTCTTAACAACCGGTAAAAATATATACAGTATATATACTACTTATCAATTTTATTGGTCTATTGTTACCAGGCAAAATGTTTTTGGCCCCATGAAAAAAAAATGCATTAGCCGCACATCAGTATAAGCTGCAGTGTTCACAGTGTGGGAAAAAAGTAGGAAAAAACTATGGTAACTTAAACCACTGATTAACAGCTACCTTTAAATAAATGGTTTGTTTGCAGCTAATAGTTATATAGCATCAAATGGATAAAATCAAGGGGACTGCTCACAACATCTAGCCCAACTATTGCCTTACTAGTGTTGCAGTGAGTGCTCTATTTAATTGAGACACGGTGACTGTGGAAGCCATTTGAGTACAGTAAACTCACTGTCATGTTCAAGAAACCAGTCTGAAATGACTTCAGCTTTGTTTCATGGCACGCTAACCTGTTGAAAGTAGCCATTAAAAGAGGAATGCAGTGTGGTCACAAAAAGATGCTCATGGTCAACAAGAATACTCAAGTAGGCTGTGATGTTTAAACTATACACAGTTGGTACTAATGGGCCAAAATTGTGACAAACAAAACTTTCCACATGCTATTACACCACCAGCAACCTGAACCATTGATACAATGCAGGATGGAGCCATGCTTTCATGTTGTTTACAGCCCTACATTTCTGACTCTAGCTGAGTGTTGCAACAGCATTTTTAGCATTTTCTGACACAAGTGGCATCCAGGGTGGTCTTCTGTTGTATATGGGCTCAAAATGTGGTCATAAATATTTTGTACTTGTAAATCAGTTTTGTACTTGTAAATCAGGATTTGTATGTGTAAAAAGAATTTGTGCGTGCGTAAAAAAGATTTGTATGTGTAAAAAAGATTTGTGTGTGGACTTAGCCAAAAATCCCCCTGCAAGTTACAAGTACGAATTTTGACCCTATTTTTCTTCCTGTCATCTGATTGGTCAATGTCTTGTCAATCACAAATGTAACAATCCAATCAGAGAACAGATGGGTTTGGCTGTCGGAGGGGCACTTTTTTGAACTGCAGGTCCTTGAAGGGAATAAATGCCCTTTTACATGCCAACCCAGCGTTTTCCTTCATCACCACGAAGGAAAACAGTCTGTGGTTGTCCGAGTTTGGTGATTTTTGTGTCACAGGTCTACGTGTTTTATACAGGGACTTCCACAGCCTTTTCAACAGCGCTGCGGACCGAGGGGGGGGGCAGTGTTTTGGAAATGACAGTCTTCATTACAAAGCTTTCTTCGTTATGAATTAGCATACATGTTTTTATTGAACATTTGAAGAACTAGCAAAAAAACCCAGAAACTGTTGTAGAGGACATAAAGTCAGAGATAGAAACGACAAGGAGCAGGTGCATCTAGTACAGGTAGAGCTGCTGCAAAAACCCACAGAGCTCAGCAGCCAGCGCAACAAATTCTGGATCCTTTGCTTTTAGTTAGCAGTTAGCATTAGCAGCACATCCTGCGTCCGATGTGAAAGGACCTTTATGCTGCGCACTGTGACTCACAGCAATGGTCCCGGGTCAGCCCTGACTTTGTGTTAAACTAATCCTAAAGTAATAATGGTATTTCTAACCACTGACATACCACAACTTTATCCTTTCAACAGCTGCTGAAAGTAAGGGGACCTAGCTGCTATCGGATATTTATATAGAGATCCTCCAGCTTCAAACTGTATTACCCTTCAAGGACCTGCAGTTCAAAAAAGTGCCCCTCCGACAGCCAAACCCATCTGTTCTCTGATTGGATTGTTACATTTGTGATTGACATGACATTGACCAATCAGATGACAGGAAGAAAAATAGGGTCAAAATTCGTACTTGTAACTTGCAGGGTTTTTTTTGGCTAAGTCCACATACAAATCTTTTTTACACATACAAATCTTTTTTACGCACGCACAAATTCTTTTTACACATGCAAATCTTTTTTACACACGCACAAATTCTTTTTACACATGCAAATCTTTTTTACACACGCACAAATTCTTTTTACACATACAAATCTTTTTTACACACACACAAATCTTTTTTACACATACAAATCCTGATTTACAAGTACAAAATATTTATGACCACATTTTGAGCCCATAGTTGTAGCCCATCTGCTTCAAGTCCAATGTGTTGTTTCTTTACAGAAGAACAGTGAGTATAAATCTACTAAAAACAAATTTGTATTACTTTTGATATGTGTTATCTATTTCTTTAACCAGAGCCAAAACCACTCAGCAGTTTTCCAATTTTTGCCTTTTGACCAGGATTACATGGGGCAATGTCCACAACTTCACTGTTTACCAGGATAGGGCAAAGGAGGTAAAGCTCATATTATTGTCCAGCGATGTGCACACATAAAGATATCAGACTATCATTAAAGCTTACCCAAGTAGGGTGAACTGGGGACAACAAACACTGCTGATTTACTGTCAGTGAGTTAAGTACAAATTACTGGAAGAAGTTCTACACAGTGCCAGAGTATGACAAGATTGATGAGATGTGCAACACTGTCAGTTCTTACATTATGTGGGGTTAAGTTTCAATCAATTTTAAGCTGAACCGCTGCAGCAAAACTACAATAATGATATGGTGTACATTTTAAGACATCCTGAGGTCTCAGGAAAAAAGCCATCAGGTCTCAGAAAAAAATGTCAGGTCTCATGAAAATAGCTGTCAGGTCTCAGACAAAAAGAGGCCAACTCAATAAACTAACTTCAAGATAACAATTAACAAAACCACAAACAAACATAAGACAAAGTGACCTCCTGAAATGACACACAGGGAACTTAAATACTAGTTTAGCTAATGCTGGGCTTACACTGTGCGATTTTTGGCCCATTTTGAGCCGATTTTTCAGTCGTGCGACCGTTTTGTTGATCAGCCCGAGTTTGGCCTTCATCGTGCGTCGTTCATCGTGTAGTATACATGGGGTAATGAGAAGCGATTAACACCTCACGACCAGCTCCCGATCATCAATCGCTTGGTCGGGAGGATTTCAAACAGGTTTGAAATCCTCCTGACCGTCGTGAGGGTGTCACCGCAGCCGCTCACACTGCGCATGCGCAAACACATAAATGTCGGTGAAAAAGACGGAGTAGCACAGCAGTGCAGCGTGTGATCTGGACACAAGCGATGGAGGCACTTGTAGAACTTTGGAAAGCTCATCTGAGTCTTTTCGATGTGGCATCACAAAATTTTCACGACCACAACAACCGTGAAAATAGTTGGATCTACACCGCTGCTCAATCACAGCTGCCTGATCAATGTTTTTCATTAGCAATTTAGCAAAGTTGATGGTGGTGGCGTGAGTCTGTGTGAGTGAAAGACAGAGAGGGAGCGCGAGCGACAGATTTTGTGTTATAACCTTCATTTTATGGACGCACAGTGTGAGCACTCAGGTCGCATCAGAGCATCGGGCCGTATAGTGTGAAACCCTGCATCATGACCTACGAACTTCTAACCCCTGCGAGTCAATCGTGCAGTTTGAGCTGAAGCTGAATAACGCGACTGGAAAAATCGCACAGTGTAAGCCCAGCATAAAACAAATAACACACAAGGGGGGAAACAAAATGGCTGCTATATAACCAACTAATACAAAACAATGAAACAAACTTGAACCCCCCCCCAGGCAATGAAGCATGTGGTTTCATCCAATGAGGCTGTCAGTGGTACTTCAGCTCTCCCAGCCCTTTGCCAGACAGGAAGGAGAAGCCAAACCGGGGCTTCCCCCCCCCTTGTTTAAGGACAGGTGCAGGTAATTGATGATTTTCTTGAGTGAATCTGGAGCTGTGCGAGTGCCTGGTCCAAGCTGTGCTATTTGGCACTTTTAACTTTTTATAACTGCTTGATGTGAGTCCCATAGCCTTCTTTTGAAGTGTTAGGTCACAGAAAATGTTGCACTTGAGTTTTGATAGTTTGGCAGAGGTTTAAAGTTATTTGTACCCCTGTAAGTTCAATTCAATTCAATTTTATTTATATAGCGCCAAATCACAACAGAAGTCGCCTCAAGGCGCTTTATATTGTACAGTAGATCGCATAATAATACATACAGAGAAAAACCCAACAATCATATGACCCCCCTATGAGCAAGCACTTTGGCGACAGTGGGAAGGAAAAACTCCCTTTTAACAGGAAGAAACCTCCGGCAGAACCAGGCTCAGGGAGGGGCGGGGCCATCTGCTGCGACCGGTTGGGGTGAGAGAAGGAAAACAGGATAAAGACATGCTGTGGAAGAGAGACAGAGATTAATAACAGATATGATTCGATGCAGAGAGGTCTATTAACACATAGTGAGTGAGAAAGGTGACTGGAAAGGAAAAACTCAATGCATCATGGGAATCCCCGGCAGCCTACGTCTATTGCAGCTAGGGATGGGTATCGAAAACCGGTTCTTGTTGAGAACCGGTTCCCACTGTTTCAATTCCTTGGAATCGTTTGCCATTTTTGCAAACGATTCCCTTATCGATTCCAGTCGCCCCGAATGACGTCACCACGTTGCGGAGCGTCGGAGCGTACCTGGCAGGAAACATGGCGCCTAAGCGGCTCAAACGCTTAAAAGTTTGTTTATACTTTACGAGAACGGATGACAACAGGGCAACTTGCAATACTTGCAAAGTAGATATTTCATTAAGGGAGGAAACACTACGAATATGCAAAAGCATTTGCTCACAAAACACGCGATGAACTTAAATGAATGTCTTTAATTCCGCTCCGGACTCGTGAATCTCAACCCAGCAGCAGCAGCGGTAACGTTTGCACGTCCTCTCCCGTTAATGCGGCAGGTAAATAATCAACTAACAGTGCATATTATGTTAGCGCGATCTGCTTTATTACAAAACCTGCAATTGTGCATTTAGGTGACCATGATGAGACGGACAGACAGAGTCTGGCTGGCGCTCGCTGGCAGTTGTCGCTGCAGTCTACCGGTAGCGTCTCTTTTCAGGCCCGCATGTCACCGAGCAGTGACTAGTTTGTGGTCAAAACCTTGCAGCCATTTGCCACAGCAGATGGTAAGTGAATGTGTTTAATTGTAGGCAGGGACATTACTGGATATTCTTGTGTAATTGCTACAGAATAATTTATGTTATGTTAAGAATATTTATTTTATTATTTTACATTTACAATTTTTTTTCCTGGGGACCCTGTGACACCCCATTGAAGAGCCGTAGGCTGTGGATCTCTTAAGATCTCACTGTTGGGTTTGTAAGGCCATGTTACTCCTAAATTTCTATCTTGTTGAAAGAGAAGATATAAAACAGTTCTAAGCTAATCGACCTTAGTGTTCTCCTTTTTAAAAACAAGAATCAATAAGAGAATCGATAAAGAATCGAATCGTTAAACAGAATCGAAAATGGGATCGGAATCGTTAAAATCTTATCAATACCCATCCCTAATTGCAGCATAACTAAGGGAGGATTCAGGGTCACCTGGTCCAGCCCTAACTATATGCTTTAGCAAAAAGGAAAGTTTTAAGCCTAATCTTGAAAGTAGAGATAGTGTCTGTCTCCCGAATCCAAACTGGAAGCTGGTTCCACAGAAGAGGGGCCTGAAAACTGAAGGCTCTCCCTCCCATTCTACTTTTAAATACTCTAGGAACAACAAGTAGGCCTGCAGTGCGAGAGCAAAGTGCTCTAATGGGGTGATATGGTACTACAAGGTCATTAAGATAAGATGGGGCCTGATTATTTAAGACCTTGTATGCGAGGAGCAGGATTTTGAATTCAATTCTGGATTTAACAGGAAGCCAATGAAGGGAAGCCAAAACAGGAGAAATCTGCTCTCTCTTTCTAGTCCCTGTCAGGACTCTTGCTGCAGCATTTTGGATTAGCTGAAGACTTTTCAGCGAGTTTTTAGGACATCCTGATAATAAAGAATTACAGTAGTCCAGCCTGGAAGTAATAAATGCATGAACTAGTTTTTCAGCATCACTCTGAGACAGGATATTTCTAATTTTAGAGATGTTGCGCAAATGGAAGCAAGCAGTCTTACATATTTGTTTAATATGTGCGTTGAAGGACATGTCCTGGTCAAAAATGACTCCAAGGTTCCTCACAGCATTACTGGAGGCCAAGGTAATGCCATCCAGAGTAAGAATCTGCTTAGATACCATATTTCGCAGTAAGTGGAAAACATTGTTTTATTCCTGCGGAGAAACTTGTAGTGGACTCCGCCACCACTTGCCGATACTTATTAGGGTGTGACCCTAACTTGTGTACAGTAGAGTAGAGACCCCGCTTCGTCTCGAGACCGGTAATGATGCCCTCGTCAAACAAATGAACAAACAAACCCCCCAGGAATTATGTTCATACTCAGCAGTCACAAAGGCTAACTGATCATTGAGCTTACAACCTCAATAAGTTTTCATTCAGCGTACTCGCCAGTTTAATTTTTCAGACATACCTGGTCTTCTCCGGCAGACTGGACTTTCAAAGTCACGATCAGAAAGCGCCTCTGGTTCCACCTGAGGGAAAAAAAAGCATTTTCTACATAAAATCTAATTCAGTTGCACTAAATCACCGGTAACAGAGCCACATGGCTGCACTAAAAACTGTTTACACCTGATAAAAGTGCAATACATTAATTAAGAAAAATAAAGGAACAGACTCCCTTCTTAGAGAATAAATGCTGCCCAAAAATATCTCTGCATAATAAAATGTTTACCTGTGCAGGTTTGTGTATCCCTGCCATTATTTAAAGGCAGGTGGTGGAACAAATCGAGGCCTGTCTAATCTCTAAAGGCAGATCGTTCCACAGTTTTGGAACTGCTACAGCACAAGCACGATCTCCTCCAAGTATGGAGAAGGCAGGGAACGGCTCATGATCCAAAGCATACCACATCATCTGCACAACATGTTCAACAGATGTCACCTGTTGTGTGAAATCTGTGTGATGTCACACAACATGTAACATGTGTGACATGTACAATTACCCAAAACATATAGCCAAAGCACTGAATTAGTTTATTAAAGCAAAGAAGTGGAATATTTTTCAATGGGCAAGTCAGTCACCGGATCTTAACCCAGTTGAGCATGCACTTCACTGGTTGAAGACTAAACTTAGGACAGAAAGACCCACAAACAAACAGCAACAGAAAGCCAGTGCAGTAAAGGCCTGGCACAGCATTAAAAGGAGAAAACCCAGCATCTGATAATGGCCGTCAGTTCAAGACTTGAGGCTGCCAGTGCCAGCAAAGGGTTTTGAATAAAGTCATAGAAATGATCATTTTATTTTCAGTTACTTCAGTTGTGAATTTTTTGGGCCTCTGAGATGAAGGGAGTGTGCTAAAAATACTTTATTTTGTCACATTTTTATGCAATCATTTTGTACAACCAACTGATATATGAAGCCTTTATTTGTCAGTTACAATTTACAAAAAACAGTCAGTGAAATTACATGTGTAAGAAAGCCTACCAAGCGGTATGATATCCCAGTGGAGACGGCAGGTGTTGTTGGTCCAGGTGCATTGCTGGATTCCTAAGGAAATATTTACATCAAGAATGACTGTTGCCTACCAAATAAATAAATTAAGTTGCATTTTGTTCGATGTCTGTCTGCTGCCTACCAAATTTAAAAAGAAAAAGTGAGGACTAGCTAAGTAATTTAGTTATGCTAGTTTAGCTAACACTGCTATTAAGCCGTCCAACATGCGATACAATAAACTCACCAAGTGCTGCGGCGATTGTGAAGTGGAGACTGCAGCTGCTGAGGGTGTACTGAACGTTTGGATGGCCGACAAAACGGCTCTTCTGATGTATTACATAGGTTTACGGGAACCATAACATATTTACAAGGAAGCCATGTTTTACATGGAAGCCATGTCCACGGTTAATCACGAGACGTTTTGAATGTGCCTCACGTCTGTCTCCCTGTTCCCCGTGTATAAGCCTTTAAGCATACACACAGCGAGGAAGAGGATTTCAGTTTTTAAATTTAAATATGCTAAATTTGCTAACTCTCCAAAAGTTGATTCTGTTCATCTGGACGAAGCGTTTTCAGTGGGAGAAACGTTTCGTCACTCATCCAAGTGACTTCTTCAGTCTCAGCTGACTGCAGGTTTCCCCAATCTTATAAACAGTACATTTGCATAATGACTGAAACCAGCCCACTGAAGGAACAATAGGCTGGGAGGTCAGTTCCTTCATCATGATTATGCAAATTCTCATGACCATTGGTCAACAACCACTGATCAAAGCCCACTGATCATGGGCCATGAGCAATGTTCCCTCTAATTTTTCATGTGTCTGAGCGAACACACAAACTCCCTGAGCGGTCCCTTGGACCACTGTGAGCGACAGCAGACGTATGCACTGTGGTCACACCAGTGTGGAATCCATCCAAGTTACATGGTTTATTAAAATAATCAAATTACAGCATTTACATTTATGTTAGACTACTTTTAATTAACTGCTTTAGCCCACTTACAATAAAAATTAAAAAAAATCTTGTTCATGACCTGTGTAGTATGTTAACACTATTGGAAGTAAAAATAACTTGTACTCCAATTTTGAAAACACAACTTTCTTTCTTTCTTTTAAAAAAAAATAAAGCTCTGACTTGTATTATGAGTATGAGTCTGTGGTCTGGGAGAGAGTCCTATAACTCTCTGTCTGCAAAATACAGCATATAATGACCAATGTTGGGCAATTAATTATATAGTTACTTCTTCAAAAAAGTAACTGAGTTTTGCAAACAACAAAGTTTTTTGCGGCTGTTTACCTAAATATGCAGCCAAGGCGGTTTTTTAAATAAACATTTCAAACTATTTACAGAACAATCAGCTGTTCTGCATCCAATTTGATGCCACACAAATTATTTGTGCCACTCCAAAAAATAATTTCTGTCCACTATGATATAAAAGACAACAACAGCCTGCAGGCCTAACAACAGGAGATGTATCACTCCTGTAACACCTGTAACATTCAGCAGTCGCCTCATTGCTCTGACACACACAACAAAAATATTGACTACACTACACACTAACTACACAAGATTTGCGCTAAACGACGTAAATCTCTCACATCTCAAAACACCGCCGTCACTCCTAAAACTTCCCCCTTCCTAAACAACTAAATGCCATGTTGCCATATCATTTTTTGATTGGTCCACATGGTACATTTTTCCACCAATAGGAAAGGCTGGGGGCAGGGGTTTGCTCACAGGCGGAGAGTGCTTTCGAGTGTTTTCCTTATAAAACGCCGTTTTTACCGTTTCTTCCCGCAGTAAATATAAACAAAGACAGTATTCAGGATGAAAACCAAACAGTGCAGATATTTTTATCATAACTCTGGTTTTACGTGGCCTATCAACACAATTTAAAAACTGGTATAAAGTCCACACTTTTTCCCTCAATTGTTCCGTCTGTCCTGCTCACATCTCCAATGGTTGTACACGTTGTCATTAATGTGGCTTCACTCCACATCAGCCACGCCGCTTTGCCAGCTAAAACACCGGTGTCGGCACATAAGGACGCTGTCATAGCCTGTCAACGACGTTGATTAGCTGCCTATATACAAATGTGAATCGCATCATTGGCTGGACTATGGGACAGGGTGGCATCGTTCTAATCCCATAGCAGCCAGTCACTTACTGACTCACACTGCAAAACAGAATTGTTAAAGCTTTAATTTTAATTTCAATTCAGGTTAGATTTTTTTTTTTTTTGTGCGCAGCGCAGATTTTCTGTGCGCAGAGACCGTGCCAGCAGTGCGCAGCTTAGAGGGAACATTGGCCATGAGTACCATTCACAGAGAGATGGGGAATGGCTGCAATCACAGCATTGTAAGATGGTGAAAGATGTACCCTTAGGCCCCCTCCTCGATTCAGAGATGGTCTTTCCCTTTTCACGTAAAAGGCCTCCTTGACTCCGCGCTCAAACCAGCGTTCCTCCCTGTCCAGGATGTGTACATTCTCATCCTTGAAAGAGTGTCCACTGGCCTGTAGGTGTAAATACACTGCAGAGTCCTGGCCTGACGAGGTAGCTCTTCTGTGTTGTGCCATCCGCTTCGCCAGAGGTTGTTTGGTTTCCCCGATGTATAAATCCTGGCAATCCTCCTGGCACTTAACAGCGTACACTATGTTACTCTGTTTGTGTCGGGGGACCTGATCCTTGGGGTGGACCAATTTTTGCGCAGCGTGTTTTGGGGTTTAAAAGAAGCCACAGAGACCCGGTGTTTAGAAAAAATGCGTCTCAACTGCTCCGATACTCCTGACACATACGAGATCACTACAGGTTTTCACTTGGGCAGCGGTTGTCCTTCTCTCCTGGATCGGCTGAAGCTTTCTTTAGGCCCCTTCCCGGCTTTGACTAACATCCAGCTGGGATAACCACATTTACTCAGGGCCGTCTTGATGTGCTGTTCTTCTGCTTCCCTGGCTGCTGTGTCTGTGGGGATGGTGTTCGCTCTGTGTTGTAGCGTCCTGATGACAACCAGTTTATGCTGTAGGTGATGATGAGAGTCAAATCTTAGATACTGATCCGTATGCGTAGGTTTACGGTACACATCAGCTTTTAGATGTCCCCCATTACTGATGGAAATCTCACAGTCTAGGCTAACCTGCCACTTTTATATCCTCCCTGGTGAATTTGATGTGTTGATCCACCGAGTTAATGTGATCCGTGAAATGTGGTACGTCCTGAGATTTGATTTTCACCCAGCTGTCATCCACATATGTGAACCAATGACTTGGTGGCGTTCCAGGGTAGGATAGCAAAGCCCTCTTTCCCACTTTTTCAATGTACAAATTGGCCACGATGGGTGAAACTGGGGAGCCCATGGCACACCCATGTTTCTGCCTGTAGAACTGACCCTTGTATGTGAAGTAGGTGGAATGAAGACACAGTTCCAAAAGCAAACACACTTGGTCGATGCTGAGAGTGGTCCTGTTGCTGAGGTTGGGGTCATCCTGTAATCTCTTACACACTACCTCAAACACTTCCGTGACTGGGATGCAAGTGAAGACAGATGTAACATCGTCCGAGACCATGGTTTCATCTGCCTCCATAATGACATCTCTCACCTTCTCAAAAAAATCCAAAGTGTTCTGGATGTGGTGTTCAGAGCTGCCTACCAGCGGGATGAGGATCGAAGCCAGAAACTTAGAGACGTTATAGGTGACCGAGTTGATCATACAGACAATCGGTCTTAAAGGTGCACCCTGTTTATGTATTTTCGGTAAACCATACAGACTTGGTGTAGATTCCCCTGGGTATAGCCTGTGATGTGAGGTCCGGTTAATAGCATTGTCTTGTTGTAACTGCTTCAGACAGTCTATCACCCTCTTCCTTTAACCACTTCCTGGGTCACATTTCAGGGGCTCATAAGCAGTGACAAAATTTTCTCATGATAGTCTTTCTCTGGGCTACGGAGGGGGGAGAACCCCCCTCTGGAGGGGATCAGCCCGTGGTAGCTGCTCACACATGCTCCGGGCCAGGGAGGGGAGGGAAGCCCGTAAAAAAAAAGTATATCCTTCTACCTTGCTTCACATATTTACTGCTGCTTGGCTACCTTTAGTCATGCTAGCATCAGCACAGGTAGAAACAGATACACATCAGAGACATCACATGTAGCTTGTGTTTATGTTCAGAGTGACATCGGATAAAAGCAGGCAGCAAAGCACTGAGCAGCACATCAGTCAACATAGAAAAAATGTCATAAATTTCATCAGGCTGGAATAATTTGTTTCTAGTGGCTTCTATTGTAAGTGCTCTATATTTCAACATGACATCCTGTATGTGTCCTACACTGAGGACATTTGAAGCTGGTCATTTTCTTAGAATGGAGCTAAAGATAAAACCAAAACCAAACAAACTTTCATAAGAGATCTTCATTCTGCAATAAGGGACATTAAAAACCTAATAATGTTATCATTAAAAATATTAAAATGTGAAATAATTATCAATCTTGAACAAAATCCAAATAATGTGTTTATGCAATACCAGGTTCTGTAATCTTTTCCACTTCTACACACAAACATCAGAGGGCGCTGCTGCTCACTCAGTGGAGACAGCATCAACACAAATATCAATTAGATCTTAACAGTTGGGGATTTTGCTTAGAAAAACTACAAATGACAGTTTAAATATTGAAACTAGTCTTTTAGACAGTTTTCTAGTAGAGGTTTGGGTTGTGAGTTTTACACAATGAACACTTTCATAGATGCTGCAATGTCAAATTCTTCATGTGTGTACATGCACAGACCACATGTGCATAGTGTCGTGCACATAACCTCGCAGATGTATATGACAACTCAGGTTTGTGGCATTAAATTTGTATTCTAATTTTTAAAAATGTAATACATATACATTTAATACAGATTTTAATAGACACTTTTCAAAACACAGCCTATGCCTGATTCTCATACATGCATTTGTTTACTCAAAATGTGGATATTGTGTGGAAAAAAGCAGATCAGCAAATCTGTAGCTGCCAGCTGCCCTCTAGGCTTCACCTCTGCAAAACCTGTGTCTCTGAACTGGACCTCAACAGTGTTTGTGGTCTCATAAGCTCTCCTGTGAATTTTAGTTTGCATACTTGGATTGTTCAAATATATTATGCTAAATATAGACAGATTTTTCCACAATGGATATGATAGTAAGAGTTAGTAAACCTCTATTAAAGTCTCCCTCTGCAGCCTGTTGTTTCTTAGATTCAGCAATGAAACTGAATTTAAAACAAAACATAGATGACATTCTGTCGCCTCGGCAACCAACAAGATCCCACTGCCTACAGACATTCAGTAACTCTCATTGGATAGTGTCAATAAATATCTTTCACTAAATATGAACATTTTCTACCTGTCCTTGTTTAAATTATGAAAGAAGTTATTATGCCTGAGAATCTGTCGAATGTCGAATACGTTTCCACTAAACAGTCGTCTTCTACTTTGGTTAGTTTTGTTTTTTTAACAACTATTTTTAAAAAATGTATATTTTGCTTTTGTTTTATTTTTTGCTGCAATTCCTTTAGAGTAGCGTTTATAGTGTTGATTCAGTATGTGCTACAAAATAAAAGCCTTTCCTTTACAGTAGGTTTGTAGGCATTTTATTTTGAATTGTTCCAATCATGGCACTTCAAAGGAACAGCACTTCAAAGGGACACCCCGTGATGTCACAGTGCACATTCTACTGGCAAATCCCTTAAATAGGGGAGACATTCAACCAACTTTAGTGGATCTCGGATGGCAGAAACACCAAACAACCTGGTTGTTAAAACAAAGACAAGGCAGACGCAGAGAAACGCAGACGCAAACGCTGACGCATTTACAATGGCAGAAGCAAAAATAGAAATGGTCATCACACCAAAAATAACAATCTTGCAAAGGCCAAAACCTGAGCTTGAAAAAGCCGCACAACCAAATCCTGAAAAGTCTCCTGTGGCACAACCACAAAAGGAAATGGTTGTGAAACCAAAGAAACAAGAAAAGCAAAAACAGAAAAGAGTGGCTGAAGAACCGAGAAGACCAATTACTCGGGCATATGCCCGGGCTCTTCTTGAAGCTCAAAACAGCATGGGTGATGGAGCAAACCCAAAAAATAAAGAAATGCAAGAAAACACTGAAGCCACTCCTGAAAGGGAAAAAGCTGAATCCCTCACCATTTCAAATGCAAAGGAGGACATGAATATGGCGAGAGAGGGAAATGTGAATAAGCCCAGCAGACCAAACCCTGGGCCTAATGGAGGGACTTGGCAATATCAACCCAATCCCACATTTAGACCCCATCAGGGCAGTGTCCAGTTTAATCCCTGGCACGAGATTGCTGCTCTCAGACAGCAACTGGAAGCCTCCCAATACCATCAGAACGCCCTTTACTGGAAAATGGTAGCTGCAAACAAGAGGGCCTCTTATCACCAGTTTCAGGTGAACAAACTTCATGCACAAATGCACGAGAACAAGAGAAGTCATGAGGAAACGATTAAAGTCCTCATAGAGCAGCTAGAGGAGGCTTCTAGTAATAAGCCCAATGACATCAGTGAGACAGAGGCTCTCACAAATGACAGTGAAGCTATTGTCATACTGGATGAGGTGATGGTTACCCTGCAGGACCAAATCAGCCACCCTACCACAGAGCAGTGTGTGGAGTCTGCCACTCCAACCACAGAGGCTTCACACACAGACTCTGTAGGACTGATGTCCTCTAAGGAGGCTGAATTTGAGATCCAATGCAGAATTCAGCAAGAGCAGATTGAGATGCTCCAGAAACAGCTCCTAGCAGCTCAAAATCAGCTCGAAGAGCAGGCTGTTAAAAATAGGCAGGAGCAGGAGACACTCAACCTGGAAATCAGTGACCTGAAATCCCAGCTCTGCTCCAACAAGGCCCTTCATGATTTGAAGGTTGAGTCTCTTGAACAAGAGCTAAAAGAGGCCAAAGCTTCCTCACTTAAAATCGCACAGGAGCCACAAGAACAAAATTCCACCGATGCAAATGAAATACAAACATCTGAGCCTCTGAAAGAAAAACACACTGGAGGAGAGAAGATGGAAAAAGAGGACTCACCGCCATCCACTGCAATGTCTCTGCAGGAGCCTCTGAAAGAAAAAGACACCAGACAACGAGAAAAAGAAGAAAAAGAGGACTCGCCTGCATTGTCTGTGCAGGAATCTTTGCAAAGTCTACGAGACAAGCAGAAAATGTTCACTGTGCAGGTGGCTGAACTCGAGACTGAAGTTAAGAGCCTGCCAGAGATTCCGCCAAGTAAGAAGAAGAAGAAGAAGAAGCGGAACTGTCTGCATCCCCAGTTTCACCTAATTGGTCTCAACACCACGTCCTAAAAATCATATTTATATACAACTAAATTGTCAGTGAACATTTGAAGCCCACTCGGTCGAGACAGAAGGCCACCCCTTCCTGAGCCCGGTTCTGTCAGAGGTTTCTTCCTATTAAGAGGGAGTTTTTCCTCTCCACTGTCGCCAAGTGCTTGCTCATAGGGGATTGGGGGCTTTTTTTAACATCAACCACTGATAAGCTCACTGACATCAAATTTAGGACTCAGCAAATATATAAATGGATGAGGAATCATCCATTTAAAACATCTTTGCTGAGTCATATTTAGTTGTACATAAATATGATTTCTGGGACACTAAGGCCAATCACAGACTCATTTGGACAATTGGTAAAAAAATAAATAAATAAATTGGAAAAATTGAAAAAAGTAGTTGTGTCATTGTTTCATGTAGATTTCAAATAACATGCCATTTTATGTCAACATATTTTGTTACATTTGTAGTGCTCGTGGTCTTATATTCTTATGATCCTGTTCATTTGATGAGTATATCCTTCTGCCTTGCTTCACATATTTACTGCTGCTTGGCTAGCTTTAGTCATGCTAGCATCAGCACAGGTAGAAACAGATACACATCAGAGACATCACATGTAGCTTGTGTTTATGTTCAGAGTGACATCGGATAAAAGCAGGCAGCAAAGCACTGAGCAGCACATCAGTCAACATAGAAAAAATGTCATAAATTTCATCAGGCTGGAATAATTTGTTTCTAGTGGCTTCTATTGTAAGTGCTCTATATTTCAACATGACATCCTGTATGTGTCCTACACTGAGGACATTTGAAGCTGGTCATTTTCTTAGAATGGAGCTAAAGATAAAACCAAAACCAAACAAACTTTCATAAGAGATCTTCATTCTGCAATAAGGGACATTAAAAACCTAATAATGTTATCATTAAAAATATTAAAATGTGAAATAATTATCAATCTTGAACAAAATCCAAATAATGTGTTTATGCAATACCAGGTTCTGTAATCTTTTCCACTTCTACACACAAACATCAGAGGGCGCTGCTGCTCACTCAGTGGAGACAGCATCAACACAAATATCAATTAGATCTTAACAGTTGGGGATTTTGCTTAGAAAAACTACAAATGACAGTTTAAATATTGAAACTAGTCTTTTAGACAGTTTTCTAGTAGAGGTTTGGGTTGTGAGTTTTACACAATGAACACTTTCATAGATGCTGCAATGTCAAATTCTTCATGTGTGTACATGCACAGACCACATGTGCATAGTGTCGTGCACATAACCTCGCAGATGTATATGACAACTCAGGTTTGTGGCATTAAATTTGTATTCTAATTTTTAAAAATGTAATACATATACATTTAATACAGATTTTAATAGACACTTTTCAAAACACAGCCTATGCCTGATTCTCATACATGCATTTGTTTACTCAAAATGTGGATATTGTGTGGAAAAAAGCAGATCAGCAAATCTGTAGCTGCCAGCTGCCCTCTAGGCTTCACCTCTGCAAAACCTGTGTCTCTGAACTGGACCTCAACAGTGTTTGTGGTCTCATAAGCTCTCCTGTGAATTTTAGTTTGCATACTTGGATTGTTCAAATATATTATGCTAAATATAGACAGATTTTTCCACAGTGGATATGATAGTAAGAGTTAGTAAACCTCTATTAAAGTCTCCCTCTGCAGCCTGTTGTTTCTTAGATTCAGCAATGAAACTGAATTTAAAACAAAACATAGATGACATTCTGTCGCCTCGGCAACCAACAAGATCCCACTGCCTACAGACATTCAGTAACTCTCATTGGATAGTGTCAATAAATATCTTTCACTAAATATGAACGTTTTCTACCTGTCCTTGTTTAAATTATGAAAGAAGTTATTATGCCTGAGAATCTGTCGAATGTCGAATACGTTTCCACTAAACAGTCGTCTTCTACTTTGGTTAGTTTTTTTTTTTTAACAACTATTTTTAAAAAATGTATATTTTGCTTTTGTTTTATTTTTTGCTGCAATTCCTTTAGAGTAGCGTTTATAGTGTTGATTCAGTATGTGCTACAAAATAAAAGCCTTTCCTTTACAGTAGGTTTGTAGGCATTTTATTTTGAATTGTTCCAATCATGGCACTTCAAAGGAACAGCACTTCAAAGGGACACCCCGTGATGTCACAGTGCACATTCTACTGGCAAATCCCTTAAATAGGAGAGACATTCAACCAACTTTAGTGGATCTCGGATGGCAGAAACACCAAACAACCTGGTTGTTAAAACAAAGACAAGGCAGACGCAGAGAAACGCAGACGCAAACGCTGACGCATTTACAATGGCAGAAGCAAAAATAGAAATGGTCATCACACCAAAAATAACAATCTTGCAAAGGCCAAAACCTGAGCTTGAAAAAGCCGCACAACCAAATCCTGAAAAGTCTCCTGTGGCACAACCACAAAAGGAAATGGTTGTGAAACCAAAGAAACAAGAAAAGCAAAAACAGAAAAGAGTGGCTGAAGAACCGAGAAGACCAATTACTCGGGCATATGCCCGGGCTCTTCTTGAAGCTCAAAACAACATGGGTGATGGAGCAAACCCAAAAAATAAAGAAATGCAAGAAAACACTGAAGCCACTCCTGAAAGGGAAAAAGCTGAATCCCTCACCATTTCAAATGCAAAGGAGGACATGAATATGGCGAGAGAGGGAAATGTGAATAAGCCCAGCAGACCAAACCCTGGGCCTAATGGAGGGACTTGGCAATATCAACCCAATCCCACATTTAGACCCCATCAGGGCAGTGTCCAGTTTAATCCCTGGCACGAGATTGCTGCTCTCAGACAGCAACTGGAAGCCTCCCAATACCATCAGAACGCCCTTTACTGGAAAATGGTAGCTGCAAACAAGAGGGCCTCTTATCACCAGTTTCAGGTGAACAAACTTCATGCACAAATGCACGAGAACAAGAGAAGTCATGAGGAAACGATTAAAGTCCTCATAGAGCAGCTAGAGGAGGCTTCTAGTAATAAGCCCAATGACATCAGTGAGACAGAGGCTCTCACAAATGACAGTGAAGCTATTGTCATACTGGATGAGGTGATGGTTACCCTGCAGGACCAAATCAGCCACCCTACCACAGAGCAGTGTGTGGAGTCTGCCACTCCAACCACAGAGGCTTCACACACAGACTCTGTAGGACTGATGTCCTCTAAGGAGGCTGAATTTGAGATCCAATGCAGAATTCAGCAAGAGCAGATTGAGATGCTCCAGAAACAGCTCCTAGCAGCTCAAAATCAGCTCGAAGAGCAGGCTGTTAAAAATAGGCAGGAGCAGGAGACACTCAACCTGGAAATCAGTGACCTGAAATCCCAGCTCTGCTCCAACAAGGCCCTTCATGATTTGAAGGTTGAGTCTCTTGAACAAGAGCTAAAAGAGGCCAAAGCTTCCTCACTTAAAATCGCACAGGAGCCACAAGAACAAAATTCCACCGATGCAAATGAAATACAAACATCTGAGCCTCTGAAAGAAAAACACACTGGAGGAGAGAAGATGGAAAAAGAGGACTCACTGCCATCCACTGCAATGTCTCTGCAGGAGCCTCTGAAAGAAAAAGACACCAGACAACGAGAAAAAGAAGAAAAAGAGGACTCGCCTGCATTGTCTGTGCAGGAATCTTTGCAAAGTCTACGAGACAAGCAGAAAATGTTCACTGTGCAGGTGGCTGAACTCGAGACTGAAGTTAAGAGCCTGCCAGAGATTCCGCCAAGTAAGAAGAAGAAGAAGAAGAAGCGGAACTGTCTGCATCCCCAGTTTCACCTAATTGGTCTCAACACCACGTCCTAAAAATCATATTTATATACAACTAAATTGTCAGTGAACATTTGAAGCCCACTCGGTCGAGACAGAAGGCCACCCCTTCCTGAGCCCGGTTCTGTCAGAGGTTTCTTCCTATTAAGAGGGAGTTTTTCCTCTCCACTGTCGCCAAGTGCTTGCTCATAGGGGATTTGGGGGCTTTTTTTAACATCAACCACTGATAAGCTCACTGACATCAAATTTAGGACTCAGCAAATATATAAATGGATGAGGAATCATCCATTTAAAACATCTTTGCTGAGTCATATTTAGTTGTACATAAATATGATTTCTGGGACACTAAGGCCAATCACAGACTCATTTGGACAATTGGTAAAAAAATAAATAAATAAATTGGAAAAATTGAAAAAAGTAGTTGTGTCATTGTTTCATGTAGATTTCAAATAACATGCCATTTTATGTCAACATATTTTTGTTACATTTGTAGTGCTCGTGGTCTTATATTCTTATGATCCTGTTCATTTGATGAGTATATCCTTCTGCCTTGCTTCACATATTTACTGCTGCTTGGCTAGCTTTAGTCATGCTAGCATCAGCACGGGTAGAAACAGATACACATCAGAGACATCACATGTAGCTTGTGTTTATGTTCAGAGTGACATCTGATTTAAAAGCAGGCAGCAAAGGACACTGAGCAGCATATTAGATAGCATAGAATTCAGCATTCTGACTATTTTCTTAATATTCTTACAAAGAACATCAAATTAAATGCAACAGATCTGAGACTTTGGTGGTTGATCCTTACACACAGGCAAAGGAAAAAAATCCCCCTCAATATCACAGATGCAGGTCCAGTGGAACCCACTTTCACAAGGAAGGAAGCATCAATTACATAACACCTTTTTATGTCAGCTCCATCACCCAGAAACCTGTCACTGCCAAACAATCCGTTTCTAAAAGTTTTCTAGAGTCAAATGTGAGGCCATCTGTGTGACAGCTAAAGCTTCTTCTATCTGTGTGTGCAAGTGACTATTACTGTGCATAATTATTAGGCAACTTAACAAAAAACAAATATATACCCATTTCAATTATTTATTTTTACCAGTGAAACCAATATAACATCTCCACATTCACAAATATACATTTCTGACATTCAAAAACAAAACAAAAACAAATCAGCGACCAATATAGCCACCTTTCTTTGCAAGGACACTCAAAAGCCTGCCATCCATGGATTCTGTCAGTGTTTTGATCTGTTCACCATCAACATTGCGTGCAGCAGCAACCACAGCCTCCCAGACACTGTTCAGAGAGGTGTACTGTTTTCCCTCCTTGTAAATCTCACATTTGATGATGGACCACAGGTTCTCAATGGGGTTCAGATCAGGTGAACAAGGAGGCCATGTCATTAGTTTTTCTCCTTTTATACCCTTTCTTGCCAGCCACGCTGTGGAGTACTTGGACGCGTGTGATGGAGCATTGTCCTGCATGAAAATCATGTTTTTCTTGAAGGATGCAGACTTCTACCTGTACCACTGCTTGAAGAAGGTGTCTTCCAGAAACTGGCAGTAGGACTGGGAGTTGAGCTTGACTCCATCCTCAACCCGAAAAGGCCCCACAAGCTCATCTTTGATGATACCAGCCCAAACCAGTACTCCACCTCCACCTTGCTGGCGTCTGAGTCGGACTGGAGTTCTCTGCCCTTTACCAATCCAGCCACGGGCCCATCCATCTGGCCCATCAAGACTCACTCTCATTTCATCAGTCCATAAAACCTTAGAAAAATCAGTCTTGAGATATTTCTTGGCCCAGTCTTGACGTTTCAGCTTGTGTGTCTTGTTCAGTGGTGGTCGTCTTTCAGCCTTTCTTACCTTGGCCATGTCTCTGAGTATTGCACACCTTGTGCTTTTGGGCACTCCAGTGATGTTGCAGCTCTGAAATATGGCCAAACTGGTGGCAAGTGGCATCTTGGCAGCTGCACGCTTGACTTTTCTCAGTTCATGGGCAGTTATTTTGCGCCTTGGTTTTTCCACACGCTTCTTGCGACCCTGTTGACTATTTTGAATGAAACACTTGATTGTTCGATGATCACGCTTCAGAAGCTTTGCAATTTTAAGACTGCTGCATCCCTCTGCAAGATATCTCACTATTTTTGACTTTTCTGAGCCTGTCAAGTCCTTCTTTTGACCCATTTTGCCAAAGGAAAGGAAGTTGCCTAATAATTATGCACACCTGATATAGGGTGTTGATGTCATTAGACCACACCCCTTCTCATTACAGAGATGCACATCACCTAATATGCTTAATTGGTAGTAGGCTTTCGAGCCTATACAGCTTGGAGTAAGACAACATGCATGAAGAGGATGATGTGGACAAAATACTCATTTGCCTAATAATTCTGCACTCCCTGTACAGTGGACAAGCTGTCCAGTTACATGTTTATAAATAATATATTGGCCAAATTTTCATATGTTTTTGACCTGGGGGTGTAACCGATTATAAACAGGGAAGAAGTTCTTATGAACTTATAACATAAACACATAATGCATTTAAGGTTATCCTGTTTGTTTTTTATTTAAGAAGAGAAGTTGTTCCACTGTGCCAACATCGAGGGCCGTGTCTGTTTCTCTTCTTGTAGGTCATGTCTCCTGGCTCAGAGAAAATCCTCTTGCATGAAACTGAAGAGGCTGGAGTGCATAGAAACTGCACTGCAAGTTGGTAGAGGTGCGGGTATATGGTCTTTAAAAGCCATTAGTTGTCCTGGAGTGGATCCTCTGTCCAGGGAATTAAAGGATGAAGAATAAAGAATAAACAAATTAAATGGCTGCACATTTTGTAGAATACCTTTTTTTTTTTTTTTTTTGGAGGGGGGGTTCTAACAAAGGGATGGTTTACTTTTAGTGTGGCTTTACTGGAAGTAAAATTTACTGGAAGTTCAACATAGTGTAAATCTCAGTGATAGGATGTGCAGTTCTTAGCTCACATGTAGTTGAGCTTGCATCCATTAAGATTGAACCACAGCAGCAAAACTACAAAAAAAAAAAAAAATCAAAATTTCAGCGTGTTACTTCATTATGTATACTATTTATATACAAAAAGTAAAACTTGTTGTCAATAGTGAGGTGTACAAAGTAACAATTTATCTATGATAGTTTTTTTCTACTATCAGATAATGACCCAAAGCAAAGCAACTGGATGCAGAAAGGCTTAGCAGTAAGGACACAAAGCGTGTAGTGATGCCCTCGGGTTCTAGACTTCAGGCGGTCATTAACTGCAAAGGATTTCCATCAAAGTATTTAAAAGAATCCTAATATTTACAGTCATATTAGTTTGTTCAATTACTTTTCAGCAAAATGTGGGGCTGTGTTTAAAAATGGCTCAACTACTGAAACAGTCAATGCAATACTTTTGCCAAATCCCTCAAAGTAAAGCTGAAAATCTGCACTTCAATCACATGTTGATTATTTGATTTAAAACCCACAACAGTAACTGGTGTAGAGGCAAAATTACAAAAAATGTATCATCCAAAATCTTGTAAATTCAGGTTGTATCAATGTTCTCTCGTTCTCTGAATCTTTGATATAGGGCCAAAGAGAGCTGCTCGGAGAGTTACTTCACAACGTTTATTCACAGCGTTTATTATCATGTGCACAAAGAAAAGCATTTCTCTGTACAATGAAATTATTTTTCTGCTGTCCACACACAGATGCCAGTTAATATGTACAAATAGATAAATAGAAATAGCATGAATAAATAAATGGAGACAAAAAAATTTTAAGTATTAAATAGATTTATGTGCACAAGAGCTATGAGCTTAATGTGCGTGTTTCATATGTGAGATGCAAAAATTATTATCACTGTTACAATAGGCCAGCTGTTCGAGATCTCTGGATCTTTTTCAGGTCTTAAACGCTCCGCTGTATCCAGGAGGGGGCAGCAGATACAAGCAGAGGATAACAAAATGCCTGAAAGCTCAGCGAAACTTAAACTGTAAACTTGTCGATATAAACCTTTGTAGTGATGTCATGTTTATTTTTGGTTGGATTTAACTGAAGTAAAAGCCCTGTTTACACAATATATAGTGTTTGTATAATAGGAAATGAATCATTTTATAGGTGGTAACAACTTCAGATGTAGACTTATGAGAATGACAGGCAATGGCCAATAAACAGAAAAGTCATTAGATCCTATTTTCTTTGGCCTGGCATGTGGGCAATTTTAAATAAACCAACTACAGTCCTCATATTGCATCGACATGTGTTGCAGTACATCATGTAGCACGTAATATAAAAAAGAGATACATCAAAAATAGTGGATCCTGGGTCTTCTAGTTGCAATGTGGGTACCATATTTCAAGCTTAATGCCTAAATAATTAGCATCATTTTACCCGTCTAGCAACTCCACTCCAGCCTCGTCAGACATACCAACGAAGGAGGCATGGCCTTTGTTGCCTCATTATTGCCACATTTTAAAAATGATAATAATTTATCAAATGATGAACATCGGGAACAGAGAATGTCTGCTTAACATACACAGCGCACAAACTTTCACAACTGTTCTAGTGTGTGTGTTGAGGCAGATGAATCAGTGCTTTGTGGTCGTGTCGCAGGGGAATAGAGGCCACCCTGCTGGCTGCTACTGCCGATGCCGTTCTTAAACATAGCAGTGAAGCCTCCCGCTCAAACACCGCTCACTTCAAAGTTTATGCAAACAGTGCACATAATCAGCATCTATTTTTCTTTGCTGGACACAGATACAAAGGATGGTCGGTATCTTCTTATATAGGAAGCCATGACTGAAAATCCTTAAATGCCTCAAAGCATATTTTTACCACATGATAATTATTGTTTTTCATCGATACAATTTCAAAATGTGCATAATATGTGAGTGGGCCGTTCTCCTAACGTCCTTCGTGTCACCTTCACGTCACTGCTGCTACGATCAGGTGCCTCCTCAAATAGATCAGTCCTGGAGTTCCAACACACCCTGCCGGTGTGTGGATGTGTAAGTGAGGGTCTGTGTAAGTGTGAGCGAGTGGGTGCGCAGAGGCGTGGTCCGTTGCGTTGCACGTTGCTAAGACCAAATTTGGCATATAAGCGCAAAATGCGCAGCAGTCCCGTGCAGCATTAACGGAGCCAACCGAGGAATTCAACAGGTACCTGAACACACTTGTGAGCTCTCTGTCCCGAGTGGATGTTGCAGACTTGTAGACCGGACTGCTTGCGCTCAATCCGTGTGATGGATGGATTTAAAGGCTCCTTGGATTGGAAAATTGTCATTCTCCAGTGAACTACAGACGGCTTAACTCCAGGAATATTACACCTGGGAGAAAGGTTGGCGCAATTTAGAGGTACACTGGCACTACACTTAGCTATTTATTTATATTCCCATGGCAGAGAATACCTAGAGAATATTTGTTTATTATTCTTTAGTACTTCTCTTCTTGTGTTAATATATATTATGTTATCTAAATAAACAGTTAATAATTTTTTCTTTGGGGTATATTAGCACATGCAGTAGTACTGTAACTTTTTAGTAATGGGAATCCCATTAATAAGTAAAGGAATGTTATTAATAGGAGCTGTGATATAAGAGCTAAAACAAACATTTTGATTGAGCCCTCAGGCTTTGCTCTTACAGTCTGAGGCAGGCTAATAACCTGCTCCATCTGTCCTGCAGTATTCCTCGCAGCATCAGTGTTTTCCCCATCATGAGGAGGTCTATTGTTTTCCCTGGCTTGCTGAGAGTAGCGATCTTGTTCCTTTGCTTGAACACGACCATCCAGGCCCTGGCCCTCACCAACTCCACCCGGCTCGAGTCCATCCTGAATAAGTATACGAACAAAGATGAGGAGTGGTGGAGGGCCAAGCCTAGGGGGAGGAGGGCCATCAGCGAGGGAGACATGCACCTCATCCTGGACCTGCACAACAAACTGCGGGGTCAGGTCTACCCTCCTGCTTCCAACATGGAGTACATGGTGAGCACCGACACAGCTATCTGTAGGCCAAGTGCACTGAGGAATATTTAATTGTTCTTTCTACTGTTCAAAAGGATAAATAGTACCAATATTAATTACACTTTGAAGTTAGAACTCTGTCATGAATATGGAGTCGTGATTAAATTTAGTGCTGATAACAAGCCTGCTGTCCCTCCTTACAGTAATCGCTAATGAAAGAAATGTGGTTAAGTTTTGGATTTGTAAATATGTTAATATGCTGTGTGATCTATGACAGGACATTAAGGTAGATTGCAATTTAACTTTTCATTGTTGCTTTTCTGAAACTAAAAACTCCATAGCTCTATAGCTTGTGTTTATAGCTTGATACGAAAACATTTTTGATCTATGTAGATTTATTTCTTACCTTCTTGATAAATGCAGTGGTTCAATTCAATTTTATTTAAATCCCATCAACAGTTGCCTTGAGGCTCTTTTTATTGTAAGGTAGACCCTGCAATAATGCATACAGAAAAAACCCCTAACAATGACCCCCTATGAGCAAGCACTTTGGCGACAGTGGGAAGGAAAAACTCCTGTTTAACAGGAAGAAACCTCCAGCAGAACCAGGCTCAGGAGCCGCAGCCATCTGCTGCGACTGGTTGAGAGAAGACAGGACGAAGACATTCTGTGGAAGAGAGGCAGAGATTAATAACACCTAATGATTAAATGCAGAGTGCTGTAGTGGTGATTATTTCTATCTGTTAAGTATTAAGGCTTTGATGACCTTTCAGATAACTTCCTACTTGTCTGAAAGTTTAGCTTTCAGCTAGTTTTAGTCACTTACCTATACAACATAAGTGTTCAACCTGATATGATGGCAAAGCGTGTAATAGACACAACAGTCCACTATGTAGATTTCACGCTTTGGCTCTCCAAAACATGAAATGAATGCACAAGTTGCTGTAACAGCAGAGGGAGATATTTTATTTCAAGCCAACATGAAAATAATCATCATTAACATTTATATGTATATACATGTTAGCCACCCAGCTTTATAGTAAGGACTCTGGAATGTACATCATACATTTGTTACTCAGTACCGACTTTGTGGCTTTAAATATATTATCTCTCCCTGTTAGTAATGCAATTTCTGCATGCATGTACATTTCACGTTTTAAAGAAGCAAAGCGTGAAATGGACACGTGTCGGCGTGTCTATTATACGTTTTGCCGTGATACCGAGTCGAAGTGTTTTTGGTCTTCATAACTAATGGAGTCTTTCCCATAATACTCTGACGAATGATATGGATTGCTGTGTGATTACTTTTACTAACAGCCACTTCTAGAATTCTGTGCATCAGTTTTGTTGAGTGATATTCTAGTACAGATGTGCAGGTATGTGGGTATGTGTGACGCACCTGTACCGCTGGTCTGTGGATGGACATCACTAAGCAAGCTTGCCTCAGTTACATATAGTCTGTATTTACAAGTAGCGCACCATTTAAATGATGCATCTTTATAGAATAGATTAGAAGCAAGGTCTCTTTCCAGCTATTCTTTCTAGTTACGCTAAAGTGTTTTTCATAAAAAGGCACTTTCTTGACTCTGCCAGCTAAACACATCAGATTAGGGAATGAAAGAGAGAAAACGAGCTCTGCAGGCCAAAGCCACCATCTGGCTTGCTCCACCTCCTGTCTCCTGTTTGCCCGCCCTTGCTGACCCTGGCCCAGGTCCAGCTCTCACCCCCACAGTGTTTTCCTGCCCTCTACCTCAACTATCCTGCCCTCCCTCCCTCCCTTCTCTTCCTGCTGAGCCTCTCCTTGCTCTATCCCTCAATTTCTCCTCTTGCTGTGTCTTTTTCTCACAGTCCTACTCACTTGATCGTCAGCCTCACAAGTTTTCTCTCAGGCTTTTCTTTAGCATCCTCCACTTTGTCTCCCAAACTCATCACCTCCTCTTCCAAGCCGCAATCCCAAGCCAGTAGCTGGGATTAGCTTTTATTTGAGCCTCCGCATATCTCATAGTGCACAGTGGTGCCAGTGTACACTATTTTGCCAAAAGTGTTCACTCATCCGTCTTCAAACACTTTCGAAGGGTTAAGGTTAGGGTTTAATATCATGTCGGCCCACCCTTTGCAGCTATAAATGCTTCAACTCTTCTTGGAAGGCTTCATCTCAATTCATCTCAAAGGTGATCTGTCAGGTTGAGGTCAAAATTCTGTGCAGGCCAGTCAGGTTCTTCCACACCAAACCCACTCGTCCATGTCTTTATGGACCTTGTTTTGTGCACTGGTGTGCAGTCATGTTGGAACATGACAGGGTCATCCCCAAGCTGTTCCCATCAAGCTAGGAGCAAAATGTCTCGGTACGCTGAAGCATTAAGAGTTTCTTTAAGGGGGTGAGCCCACCTTCTGAAAAACAACCCCACACCATAATCCCTGTCCACCAAACTTTCCACTTGACACAGTTCGCTTAAACAAGTATTGTCTCCTGGCAACCACCAAACTGAGACTCATCCATCCAATTGCCAGATGGACGAGAATGTTTTGCCACTCCAGAGAACAAGCTCCCACTGCTCTAGAGTCCAGTAGCGACATGCTTTACATCACTGCATCCAATAGTGTCTTTATTGTGCTTGGTCATGTAAGGCTTGGACACTGCTGCTTGGCCATGGTGACCCATTCCATGAAGCTCTCCATGCACTGTTGGTGAGTTAATCTGAAGGCCACATTCGGTTTGGAGGTCTCTAGCGATTGACTGCAGAAAGTTGACGACCCCTGTGCACTGTGCCTCAACATCCACTGGACCTGCTCTGTGTCTTTTAGTTGGCCTACCACTTAGAGAGTGATTGGAATATCTGAATTCAGTAAATGTGATGAGTGAGTGGAAACTTTTGGCGATACAGTGAATGTTTTATGTGGACTAATCCAATGTTTCTTTAGCAGTGGATATTGTTACTTGTGGTGATGTTGTTGTAAGAAAGAGGACTGATGAAAGCCAAGTATTTAGTTTTTCAACTGCAGGACGTTGGTGCTTTTTTGAAACTTTTTTGAAACGTTCCCCCAATCAAACACACTTTATATAGAGTAGGTTGTATAACATGCATTTACAGATACTGCTACACATACTTTTAAATAGAAAAACAAAGGATCTATTCTTGTTTTCTTCTTCAGTAATATTCTCTGCAGCAGTATTCTTTCTCCCAAATGTACTGCTGTAAGAATGCAGATCTTGCACTTGCACTCTGTAGCAGAGGTGGTCCTGGCAAATGTCTGGAAATGGGGCTGTAGCTGAGAAGCTTAATGCTCTTTGGAATGCAGAAGAAGACTGCTCGTTTTTACGGTGACCCTTCTCCAAAGGCCAGCAGTCTATCTTCTCCTATGCTGGATAATCAAGGGGGGGGGAATAACAAATGGAGAGAATAATGAAGCGACACAGACCATTACTCTCTGCGGCAGAAAACAGAAAAGGTCGAGATTTGTGCATTGTTGATGTCTAGGATCAATGCAGGACAGACGTGCCTGATAGTCAAACTTTCCCAGACCTCCTACAGCTTGTCTCACTCAGTGTTATGTGTTTGTTAACCATTAAATAAAAGTATTTATTTTTTAGGTTTAAATCATTTAAGAGAATCATTTCATTTTTGTAAATTAGTACCTTATTTCCATCTGTGCACTGTGGCTGTGAGAAGATAACAATATGGCACTGGCAATAGCAGCCAAATATGTGCAAACTGCATTGTTATACATGTGTTGTTGGGGGTTTTTAACAGAATAATTCTGCTGTTAGATTAATGGTACAGATGAAAAAAGTTGTGGAACCCTTACACCTCACTAAAACAATGCTCGGTTTTTCTGAAATCATTGCAGTATAAAGCTTTTCTATCAGAGCTGCGTGCCTGTGGTGTTCCACACACGTGTATGGAACAAAGAAGTTTCATCTATAAAAATACAAGGAACTAAACAATACTGGTCCTCCTTACAAGGAGTGATAAACAAGAGAAAAGCTCCTTAATGGGGACAGAAGGATAGTTTAAATAGTGCAAAGAGTATGAAGGGAAACATTAAAGCATGTACAAGTTGATGTTTGAGATCAAGATACAACAGTATCTGAGCACACCGTATGTTGCTCTCTCTTAAATGACGGATCAAATGGAACTAAAGCATGCACCTGAAAGTGCCAAAAATGAAGCCGCGAAAGTGTGTCCATCAACCCTGAGAGAACTTGTGCATTTAGTTGTAGAAGACTGGGCAAAACTACCAGTTAAGAATTGAAGATGCCTTTTTAAACTGAAAACTGTAGTCTATCTTTAAGGTAAGGTACTGAAAATTTTGGCCTGGTCTCTCTAGTCTGATAAAAGAATGCTTCAGTTAAATTCTGTTTTATTTATACAGCACCAAATCACAACAACAGTCTCCTCAAGGCGCTTTATATTATAAGTTAAAGACCTACAATAATGTACAATGTATAATGTACAATACATACAGAGAAAAACCCAACAATCATATGACCCCCTATGAGCAAGCACTTTGGCGACAGTGGGAAGGAAAAACTCCCTTTTAACAGGAAGAAACCTCCAGCAGAACCAGGCTCAGGGAGGGGCGGGGCCATCTGCTGTGACCAGATGGGGTGAGACCTGCCACTACATCCACTCAGTGACACTCCCCTTTGTATTATAAGCATATTGCACTGATGATGCCTCAACATTGACGTTTTGGTGGCCATCGCATTGTTTATTTGGAGCCAGAAGTCAGCATATTTAGACATGAGGCTTGAGTTCTAAGGCTACGTTCACACTGCAGGCGAAAGCGCATCAAATCCGACTTTTTTGACCCCATGTGACCCATATCCGATCATGGTATGACAGTGTGAACAGCACAAATCCGATATTTTCAAATCCGATCTGGGTCATTTTCGTATGTGGTACTGAATCCGATACATATCCGATGTTTTAGAAAGCGACTGCTGTTTGAACGGTCATGTCGCATTAAATCCGTCTATTACGTCACTGACACAAGACAGACGCCAATTATCAGCGCCGGAGAAGCGCCCGATAAGACATCGCGAACGCTTCCTGGCCATCCAGTGTAGATGTTAGTGAAACTGTTGGGAAGACAACGTGAACATTTTATTTGTACTGTATAATCTGCAGATTCTGACAGAAATCTGCAACTATCCTTTAAAGCACCGCTCCTCTAAAACACCAATAAGGATCATTATTAGGCCATATGTAAATTACTAAATAACTTTATAACTTAAAGCAAAATTGGGAAACATAAAGTCTGAAACAAGTCTTTATATTAATGGCCAACAATACTGTTTGGTCTGGGTCTAAACAGAGCGCGTTGTGTGTGACGTCTTCTTTTGCGCATGCGGGCGGCTTTGAGGGTTCACACTAGAGCGCGTTTGCTGTCACATTTTATTTGTAGTGTGAACAAGCAAACAAAAAATTTGGATTTGATCAAAATATCATATTTGAGCATTAAGACCTGCAGTGTGAACGTACCCTAAGTTATCACCTATTTTCACTCACCATAACTGAAGCACCAGAAAAGCAAGTCCCAGTCCTCCAAAAAGTACAAACAGCTCTTGATTCAGTTTCTGGAAAACTTCAAGGATAACAGTTGATAACAAGGTGATTCCCAGAGAGCTATTAGCAAAAATTTGCTGGATATCAGCATGATGTGCATTGTGTCCTTTGAGGAATTTAAATTTGAGGAAGCTGTATAAGCAGAAGATAAAAAAATGTCATGGTTTGAGCTGCATTTCAGCCACTTCTGTGTTCATAATTCCATCAATTTTAGCAAAAACACCAAAGTACTGTCAGATTTTGATCTACCATGTAATACCATCTGGAAATAATTTGATTAGCAACAGTTTAAAAGACATACAGTGTCCCCCTGTGTGTTCTCAGTCATGGATTGGCCTCACAAAAATCCAGACATCAGCATTAATGAAGCATTGTGGGATCATTTTGACAGAATGGAACGAAAGGTAGACAACCTTCAAAGAAGAGCTTTATAATCTTTATAATTTATAATAATCAAGCCTAGTAAACTATTCCAAAAAACTATTTGAAGGAATTACAAGACGAGCATTGAAGCTGTGTTAAAGAATAAAATGGCAAAACGAATATTGATTTTTCAAGTTTGTACAATTCTGAAAAGCCAGTCAAACGAAGATTGTTGCCTTATATATTGTATTTCTATTTGTTTTTGCACATTTCAATAAATCACTGGGTTTATCCCCGAGGCCTACTCAGGACATGGAGGGGTAGATAGATGGTGCTGCATCTATCTCTTATTTTCTAGTTAAAAAAACAAAATGAGGTGGCTAACGACTTTTGTGCATTATTGCATATCATGTCTTATCACACATTATTGCAGCATGCTCTCAACATGGAATTTAAATATTGTATGAATACGATATGAATACTTAATGTGAACTGAAAATACATGAGAATTCTAACATTTACAACATCATGTTAAAAAACTTTGAAAACGATACCACATATGTAATATTAAAGAATTCTCTATATTGTAAATCTATCAGCCAAAGCTGGACTGTGGCCAAAAATCTCCAGTCCAAATATCACTTTTCCGCTGAGGCATGAACAACAACTAGCACTACAATGTGCAACAGTGTGTTAGCCTTTTTCTAAACATATGGAACGTATTATGGTGGTCAAAGCAGTTACAACTCAACACTTAAACATTATCCTATTAGTTTTGACGTGCGATAGCTCTAATGCAGCTAAACAGTATGCCAACAGACCGCACACTGCACCTATTCTTCTCCCTCCCCAACAGAGTGAACAGTAAATTAACTTTGCCGCGACATTTCAATTGCGCAGCCCCCAGTCTGCTCTCTTTAAAATAAGAGGTATGGGAGTAAGTTTCAGGTATTTTCAACTGATTTTCTTAAGCTTTTCTGGAAAAGATGGCATCAGTCCTTAAAACAGAAAGTCTCTGTGCTCCTGTGTTTGTTAGTTGCTTTTTTTCTAACTCTCAGATTGTTTTATGAGGCCAGAACTTACTGGAAACAAGCTGAAACAACCGCACTGAATAGTAGCACAAAGCTGTCAGTTGATGTGGTGTTCTCTCATGTATGTGTCTGTGTGTGTTAGAGAGTGTATAGGCCTCGTTTTGACCACATGGTGTCAAATTTGCAATTGGCATGCATACAGTCACAGTGCTTTCAAATAAAGACCAGGTCGATTTTTGAGGTGAAATGAAATAACTTTTCACATCAAGTTTGTTTTGTTACTTTCAGATCTTTTTTTTTTTTTAATTTATGGCAGCCTCAAATCTCAAAAATGGGCCCTTTTGGAAAGTGTAAATAAATTTAATACAATGGTTTACAAATGTCATAAAGCCGTATTTTATTCACAATTGAACATAGAAAACATATCAGATGGTTGAACTGAAGAAAGAAGTATTTGATCATTTTTAATTTGATGGCAGCAACACATCTCCAAAAAGTTGGGACAGGTCAAGAAAAGGCTGGAAAAATTATGTGGTACTTAAGAAAACTGCTGGAGAACATTGTGTAACTAATTATGTCATGAAACTGCTGTGTGGCAAGCAGTGTGTCCACCCAAATGCAGGACTTGGAAGGCAGGAATGAATTAAAAAAGCAGCTTTACTGCTGTTACGTGCAAGACTACACAGTATTCATGACTGCAGAGCAGGAGCAGGGACACAGAAAACTAGAAAACATGAATCAGGGAAACATACAGCCAGAATGCAAGAGTAGAATCAGGACAATAACCATCGAGAGGAAACGGGTGGGAAACACAGCAGAAACAAATCAGGCCTAACAAGAGAGGGGAAGGCAGACAAGACAAGAGACTATCAAAATAAAACAGGAAATACAGTTAACTCTGAGACAGAATTAAACGTGCAAACTTGACAAATGCAAAAGACAGACACAGAGACAAGACTGGAGGAAGAGAAGGGAACACAAAGGGGAACTTAGAAACATGTCATCAACAAAACAAGGGGCTAAAGGCATAAAATACAAAAAGTCATAAATACAGGGGACTTTAAAATCAAACCACTAACAGGAGACTATAAACCCTGAACATAATTTCCTTCTCAAATCCCCCCAAAAATGTAAATCCATGTAAATTAGGCTGGGGGAAAATTGAAAACCTCTGTGGTCAGATGAAACAAATATTACGTTATTTCTTTCAAATCATAATAGCAATAAAATATTAGCTGCCTTAACTTTAAAAGGCAAACTTCTAAGTACATTTTTTTCATATGTGATAACATTTTTATCCAAGAACCTGTGTGTGTGTGTGTGTGTGTGTGTGTGTGTGTGTGTGTGTGTGTGTGTGTGTGTGTGTTTCATGAAATCTTTGTGGTGAAAAATGCGTGTGCTCCTTAGGTATGGGATTACGAGTTGGAGAGAAGTGCAGAGCACTGGGCTCACACCTGCAGGTGGGAACATGGACCAAGTCACATGCTGACACAAATAGGCCAAAACCTCGGAGCACACTGGGGCAGGTGCGTGCAGGGAAGTGTAGCAATTAAAATATTCTGTGTTCTTTGTGTGTCACATGTTTGACAGCTCTGAATTGACGTATCTTGGTCTCCAATACAGTGTATTTAAAGTTAAATGTACACTTTTAAATGTCTCAGCAGTTTAACAGCTAACATCTTTGACCCTCCAGTGCTAAAAATGGGACAGTTGGTAAAGTAGAATCAGTTCTGTCTTGACATCTGTAAACAATTTCCTACTCAGTTTATTCAGTCATTTATTTGGGGTCATAATGAATAAAAATTGAAATCTGTTTGTAAACCTCTGTAAATTTTATTTAAAACAGGAGGATGCTCATTAGCTAATGACTTGGGATTGACCAGCTTTAAGCCAATGAGCAGGTGGCTTCACAGTCAGACTGTCATGTTTCGCTGTGTGCAGGCAGGAATTGGACCCAAACGCAGACTCACTAGAAACGGGATTGAACTCAAAAGGCAGCGTTTATTGCTGAACCAAGAACATCTACAAAAACCTAAACTGAGACAAATCTAACAATACACACATAGGGAGACACAGGGAGAAACACACAGCATGAGGGAGAACGCGACACAGAACTGAGGGAGACGCAGACCTAAATACACAGAGGGTTAACGAGGGAAGTGGGAGCACACGAGGAACACAGGTGACACTGATAATCATAACAAGACAAGGCAGGAGTAACGCAACACTGACGCATACTGACAAGGGACTGTCAAAGTAAAACAGGAAGTGCACAGAGGTTCAGACAGGAGGAGAGAGAGCACGGGGAGAGCACAGACATAACGGGCTGGGGAAAACATGGAATAAAACACAAGGAGAGACGAGGGCTCAGATACACAGAGGGGCACACAGGGGGTAAGAGTCACAAGGGGAAAAACACATAAGGAAACAACGTAACAGAGCAACTCAGGAAGCATGGCCTAAATAAGGAACAAAATACATGAAAACTAAGAATACTGGGCCAACGTGGCCCAGGACCATGACACAGACCCCCAATGACAAACCAAGAAATCTTTCATCTCAAGTTCGGGAGTGGATGATGTGACAGTAGCTGCATCCATCTTTTATACCTTTAACACTTTTTCTATCACATCAGGGACCGGCCCCCAACCTACCATGTCCAGGCCTGGTATGATGAGGTGAGGTATTATAGCTATCCCTACGCCCAGGAGTGCAACCCACACTGTCCATTCAGGTGTTCGGGACCTGTTTGTACTCATTATACTCAGGTAATTGTCTTAAAAGTTATACAGTCACTAGTGATCATGTGTTTCTTTCATTTAACAAAATCATATTTACTGGTATAAAAATATCTGGGATATCAAAATTTCTTCTGTTTAATTGCAATTACAATTTGAAGAATGAGCTAAATTTAACCAAGAAAATTTGTGCAACTAGGTTGTTTATTTGCTTTAAAATGAATATTTAATGATAACTACTCACAAAACTGAGTAAAACATGAAATTATATAACTGTGAATGCATACTACAACCCATAATTACCACTGCCTTTTTGAAATTCTGTTACATGATACAACTCTGTTCACATCGTCCGGTTTATTTGTGTGTGTGTGTGTGTGTGTGTGTGTGTGTGTGTGTGTGTGTGTGTGTGTGTGTGTCTTTTTTTAGTTGGTGTGGGCGACCAGTAATCGCATTGGCTGTGCCATCAACGTGTGTTACAACATGAATGTGTGGGGAATGATCTGGGCCAAAGCAGTTTATCTGGTGTGCAACTACTCCCCGCCGTAAGTTTTCACCCAGGACATGAACACATTAGAAAATGTTCTCATACTGTCTTCAGTGAAAGAAGAGAGGATTCAGAGGTAAACATCATCATTTTTAATGAGTGAGTAGCTCACGACACAGGTCTGTCATCAGTGATCACAGCAAAATCATAACAAAAATGATTTAGCAATAACAGAAATTTACAAAGGCCAAAAGGCACGCAGTTACTTTATTTAATATTTGTTCCTACTGCTTACATATTTTAATTTCTTTACATGGAAGAAAAGGTAAGAAATATAAAACAAAAGGTTCTGCACTTCCTGGCAGTTTACAACTGTGATAAAAAAAAAATCAGTATTATCATTTCTATTGTTTGTTTTCTTGTTTTGTTTTCTCCAGAGGCAACTGGTGGGGTCATGCTCCATACAAATATGGGACTCCCTGCTCTGCTTGTCCAGCGAGCTATGGTGGGGGATGCAGGGACAACCTCTGCTATAAACGTGGGTTATTGCCTACTTATTTTTGTACATAACCCATGTGTTATTCACATGTTTATTATTATCTTTATTGTATTTTAGTCATTTATATCACTGTGGAGGTTTCCCATGATTTTGACCATTTATACTGAGCCAATATACTGTTTGCACAGTTATTTCAAGAATAACTACTAATACAATCAGAAAAGTGCACAGAAAAATGTATTCAGCTCGTAAAATTGAATAACTGCAACGGGCTGTGTTTTCAGACGGAGGTGTTGACAGGCGTCCGGCTCCTGAGATTGAGGAGACCAATTACATTGAACCCGAACCAGAACCAGTAAGAGACGGAGAGCCCCGACCCAGGGCTCAGGCACCAAGCACCTCGCCCAGTGACAACCTGGAAAGAGACATGGTTCTCAGCACAGAGCAGATGTGTAAGGATGAACTCCTATTACTATAGCTCCCTGAGTAACAGATATGAATACAATATTAATACTGATGAGTTTGTGTACTTAAGGCCAACAGGTGGACTGTGAGACCAAGCTGAGGGATCAGTGCAAGGGAACAACCTGTAACAGGTAGAAGATGATTTGTATAGATGAACTTATTATCATTAACATATATGATTAGTAGAAACAGACTTGGCTTCAGTACCACTATGATCTTCACTTTACTGTGGTTTCTGTCCATAGATATGAGTGCCCACCCGGTTGCCTTGAAAGGCCTGGAAAAGTAGTTGGGACTGGATACTATGATATGGTAAAAACTCACAAGTAACAGCACTCGATGTATTCTTTCGTTTATTATTATTTTGCATAAACCAATCTTTGCTTGATTGATCCAGCAATCCAGTGTGTGTGGAGCTGCGCTACACTTTGGTGTTCTTGACAATGATGGAGGATGGATCGATGTGACCAGACTGGGCAGAAAACAACATTTCACCAAGTCATACAAGAATGGTATTCAATCCATTGGGTACGACTCCGTCTCTGTATTTATGTCTATTTATTAAGCATTATACTGTGGCTGTTTAATTGTGATGGATAGCTATGATACATCAGGCTTACTGCCATTTTTGTCAACTTTACAGGAAAAACAGAAGTGCAAATTCTTTTAAAGTTGAGTCTGTGCCTGGTAAGAAGTTCATTTCTCATAGCCACAGAAATACTGTAGCATATTTTTTTTGCTGTGCTTTGTCAACTGTTTTTTTTCCAGTCAAGGCAGTAAGATGTGATACCACAGTGGCGGTTTTCTGTCCTTTCAAGAAGCCTGTACGACACTGTCCCAGGTAATGTGTGTTGATAACAGCTATGACCTTTATGACCACCAAAGGTAAAAGTAGTGTCACTACTGTCACCTGTATACATACATTTTTGTGCATCTTTGAATTTCTGTCTTAACAACTGGTGTGTACTTTATCATTTATAGCTTTCTTCCTCTTTTCTTTTTTTCAAAAACTGGTTTAAATTTGAGCTGATTAGTCAAGTTTTGTCTGGAAACAACGGGCTCTTTGACCTTACCTTAGCTCTGGCTTTTTCCCAGGTTGTATTGTCCTAGGAACTGTTTGCGTGACAGCCAAGCACGAGTTATTGGGACAAAATACTACTCAGATGTAAGTGTTTGCATTATTGTCCTCACTTTGGGGAATGATAACAATAGTAATTTGTTACTTAACTTATAAGATAAACCAGTAGACTTCACACTCAGATATCAAATACATCTGTAAGGCCTGAAGTTAATGCAGCCTTAATTACTGTTGTAATTCACACCTCTGCTCAGTTTTTAACAACACAACAGCTGCATTTGATAGTGTGCATAACGAGTCATTGTCTTGGCTCATCCAGAAGTCGAGTATCTGCAGAGCGGCCATTCATGCTGGAGTGATCAAGAACAAGTCAGGAGGTTACCTTGATGTGATGCCAGTGGACAAGAAGAGGCATTATAGCGGCAGCTATCAGAATGGCATCACCTCAGAAAGGTAACATCTCATTCCAGTTAGTATAATTGTTTTGGGGGTTTTTTTCAATTTAAATGTGCATATTTGATAGGCATCTAGAGAGATGTTTTGTTTTAGAGGCCCATGCTTTTCATGTAACATGTGGTCTTTTTGCTTGTCCTCTTCCAGCCTACCAAACCCCACAGGAGGAAAAGCCTTCAGAGTGTTCGCAGTCATCTGAAAACCACTCAAAAGACAAAGTACCCTCAAACGTGTCCACTTCAAATCCAGCAAACCTACTCATTATCAATTTACAACCTATAATTATGTAAATTCCTACAGTGAGCACATCAGTGTTACTGATACTGTCACTAAAAGTGTAACTCAAGGCTTCCCTTCTATCTTTGGCCATGACTGAATCACTGTCCAGTAATAATGTAGCAAAGGATGTTTGGCAAATGATGTCTGCTGTCTCATATCTTTCCCTAAATATCTTGAGCTGACCATAGACATGATACCACGACAACCTGTTTTTAGCTTTCAAAGCTGTGTTTAAAGCACCAGATTTATTACCTTTCCAGCCGCTTCATGTCATTTTAAAAAGACTAAAATCAGCTGTGTTTGCTGACTAATTTAAAAAGTGCACGCATCACGTCTATATAGAAAAAAGGAAGGTAAAACACTGTTTCAATTTAATCAGTCCTAGGTGTGTCTATGGAAGAACAAATTGGCCATATTAACATAATATAAGATAATGAAGTATAAAATGACAAAAAAATCCAAAACATATACATGTTATTACAGATACTGGCTGCAAATCCTAAATACAGATTCCTTCAAATATGCAAAGTGGGATCCTCATGGCATAAATGTATCAATTTATCACAATGCTGAAGTCATACTGTCAGTTTAACATGCACAGAAAGGCATTTTAAATAAGAATACAATTTTGAATTAACATTAGAGAATCCTAGCGTTTACATAAAGACACAATACTTTGAGCAGCATTCATCACTGGCACAGAAATTATTATTAGTTTGGGTTTTCTGATACATCTGGTTGGGGTCTCCAAATATTCTATATCTGGTTATAGTGTTAATATATACACTTAACATGCATATTACATATTTTTGTATATAATGTTGTAAATAATAATGAAAACATGCTTGCTATTCTCCTCTTTTTAATGTACAATTTAACAGCCATGCAAGTCAATACACAGTAAATGCCACAACAGCTTCTGTATGCAGAACATGCATCTGCCCCTCAAGCTTTTATTGTCGTTTTTGATGACCGCCATAGAGTGAATATGTTGATATGACTGTAAATATTGTATGTGTGCATGTGTAACAGATATTTTTATATTTTATTCTGCATTCCTAGCTCTTGGTTTTGTTTTGTTTTTTACATTTTTATAAGTCAACCTGGCTGGCCAGGAATGTGCATGGCATAATCTTAATTCCCACAAATTCTTAAAAAGTATTAAAAATGTACAAAAGTACATATTGTGTCATTCTCTGACTTTATTAGAGACTTTGGTGCTTGAAAAACATTCAACTTGAATGACTCAGCAACCTTATAGTGTGTAAATCCTGCTAACCCCGAGTTAAATCTGCTCCTTAGTTTACATTGTATTACATTACACATGTTTTCAGTTCTTGCGCACATATGGTTGTGAACATATGGCTGAGTGGCCACATTATTTTAATATCAGTCCCTTCAGCTTCCAGATAGGCTGAGGAATGCAGGCATTAACATTTCAACATCATCTCAAATTCAGCTGCTGAGAAAACTTGAGAGAAGTTTCTTTCTCACAAATTGTGGGTGTTTCCAGGAACTGAAGGGAACACGGAGGAAAAGTGCTTGTTTCAGTTCCAGGCAGTAGATCTTATCCACCAGTTGGCTTTTGCATGTTTTAAAAATAAGAAAAGCACTTACTGAAATACAGCATTAACAACAACCTGTCAATCTGACTTGTTCTGGTGAAAGAGGGCGTGTGTAAAACTGAATAAATACATAAAATAAACAATAATTGTTATTATTTTTGTTGATACTTTAAATTGTTTTTTTAAAAAGTTAATTTTGGATTCATTTGAAGAATGAAAAGAGAAATCAAAAATATCCCATTTCCAAATGCCATAGAGGAAGTCTGGCATTTGGCTCGTGTCAAAAGTTTTATCTTTCGCTCGCGGTTCTTTATCACTTCTGGTTTTTAGAGTGTTTGATCTCAGCTCTGTGATGTCAATGTACTCAGGCCCCCTCGCTGTGCTGGCAGCCACATGCACAAAGACCAACTTTGTGTTTTGTTGATCTCGATCGGTTCACTTCCCAGAGTGCATTTCCGCCCCTTCCTCTGGTCTGGCGCTGGGTTTTAAGGCTCTGGCTAAAAAGTCCCAGTCAGCAACCTCTTAAAACTCCTGAAAAGCCACACACACTGAACTCATATGGACAAAGATGCACAATTATATGAGGAAAACACGCAAAACACTGCTTTACAACAAAAATTTTAAATCATGCACACAGACTGGGTACAACAGAATCTCCTAACATAACACCAAAGACAGCTCCGCAGAACTGCTGCGAGCTGCGCCGGGAAGTAGACATGACCTCTTTCAGAATGTATAATTACATGAAACAGCTATGAAGCAAGATTATAACCTGCTTACTGGGTTTGGTCTAGGTATCCTGGAGAGAAAGGCCAAGCATCACAGTGCTGTTAAAATTCACAGGACTCTGTTGCAGAGGTGGCCGCTGGCGTAGGACCTCAGTGAACTGCTCGAGTCAGTTACTCAGCCTGTCAGTCAAAAACAGGCCATCCAGTCAGTCATCCACTGTGCCAGTCAAATAGATGCTTATTTGGGTCAGACAAATAGCCACCCGTTTAGTCAAACAGTCTATTAAGCAGTAAAGAGGCTTTTTAGACAGTCAACCAGACTGTCAGTTAAGCAAATCCGGACATCTGGTTTTTAGCCCTTTAAAGCCAAGTGCATCATATTTGAAATATTTTAGAGTTTTTCAGACTCCTGTATCAGCGATGTGATACCCCTCACAAAAAAAGAAAGAAATTGCACAAAAAAATTAAATGATATGATTTTTTTTTTACCTATTTTTTTTATTTCAATAAATGGTTCAATAAACACTCAATTTTCCAAAAAAAGGTAATTTTCTGGCTATTACGTCATGGTTCAGCCTTTAAAGGGCTACTATAGTGGAATAATTTCCCATTTTTATGTGCGTGTGTCAACACAGGAAGCATCCAGGCAGTGTTTAGAAATCTTTAGGGAGCATTCAGTATGAGGTGGCAAACATTTCAGTCAACTCTCACACATTAACTTTACTGGATTTGTACATATCTAACATAACATGTAGTGCACCAACATATAAAGAGGGTTCATTTTGCTTTCTCAGTGTAATTAGACCCAATCTGTGTTTGAGTTACTGCCAAAAACAAACAAAAACTGTTAGATTCTGACTGCTTCTGCCTGCATGTTGAGGACACATTTTATTTGTGCATGTCTGTACTGCACTCATTGATCCTGTTGCTGTATTAAAGTTCAGATATTTAAAGTTTGCTGAACAGCTAGAAGTGACAGATAAAACTTCAGCTCCTTGATACATAATTTGATTGATAAACATTCAATTCTAAGTTAAGTATGGCAAGTTTGCTGCCATACCGCAGCAAATATGACTATGCTCCACTCATAATGTATGCATATGAGATTACACTTACATGCAGGTGTGATGTATGTGGCACTAAATCACATGTCCTCTGTCAGTTTGTGTTGAAGCCACAACTAAATAAAACCACCACCACCTGTTTGACGCTTGTTTTCCAGTGGTTTCCATTGTGAGTCTATCAAAATTGTTGGAGTGGATTAACAGTTTTGCTTTTGTTTGAGGCATTGTTGGGGCAGTTCTCAATCTGCATGTAGGTAATGTACACCTTGAAAACAAGTTATGTTTGATTTGAGATGTTTTCAGCCCTGTTGCCACAGGTGTATAAAATCAAGCACCTAACCATACAGCCAGTCGTGGCAGCTGGCTGCACATCCCTGAGCCTGGATCTGCTGGAGGTTTCTTCTTGTTAAAAGACAGTTTTCTTTCCCACTGTTACCAAGTGCTGGTCACAGGGGTGGCCTGATTGTCAGAGTCTTCTCTGCATTATTGTAGGGTCTTACTTTATAAACCACCTTGAGGTAACTGTTGTGATTTAGTACTATATAAATTGAATTGAATTAGACTGACCCTACCTTTACAAATATTTGAAAGTGAATCATTCTAAACACCTTGCTGAAATTGCCATTGTTACAGCAGGTATGTAATGATCATGTAAAGTTTCAAAGCAGGCTCACTCAGTGCTTAGGTGCAAGTCACCAACACTTGTTTCAAACCTCCTCTGGTATTAACATCAGCACGAAAACTTAGCAGCAGGAGCTTTGTGGCATGAGTTTCCTTGGCTGAGCAGCAGTACTTTTGCATATATGACCTAAAATGTAGATGACCTAAAAATAATCCTAAACATTTATACCCCAAACCACATTTGTCAAGAAGAACTTTGGAACCCAGTTATTAAGAAAACACAGTCTGATCAAAAAGCTTCCATGAGTTCCTTATTAGCAAGTGTGCAGCAACTGACAGTGACATGTATTTATAAAACACGCATATGCTTATTAACCTGTATGTGGGGTGGCTGTAGCTCCACAGATAGAGCAGCTCACCTACTAATCATTAGGTTGGTTCGAACCCCGTCTGCTCCAGTCTGCATGCCAAATATCTTTGGGCAACATACCCAAGAACCCCAAACTAATCCCTGCTCTCCAATACATCCACCCCAATATGAATGTGTGGGAATGTTAGATAGAAAGCACTGACATAGAAAGAGAAAAAAGTGAATGTGAATGCATAAAGCACTTTGAGTCCTCAGTTAGAGTAGAAAAGTGCTACTTTTCTACAGGGATAGCTCAGTAGGTAGAGTGGTGGCCCCATGATTGGAAGGTCAGGGGTTTGAATCCACTAAACGGCTACCCTGAGGTACCTCTGAGCAAGGTACCGTCCCTACACACTGCTCCCCGGGCGCCCAATTGCTGCCCACTGCTTCACTGAGTGAATGGGTTAAATGTAGAGAGGAATTTCCCTATACATCATCATCATTATTATTATTATTATTATAAGAACCAGTCCATTTACCATGCTTCCAGCATATCTCTATAAAACATGGCAGACTTTGCAGCATTTAAATGGACCCAGGTGCACTGGTAAGAAATCTAGGTTCTTGACTTGATATGCTGAGCTTAGTGCAATCTAACCTGGCCCCCATTGAGAAGGGCCCCACAGACATGGAGGACATATTCTCCACTCCGTGTGCCACACTTCTCAGCAAGGAACTGCGTACTTCAAATGCTTTAGTCAATCTGCATCATACTCAAAGCCTTCACAGTGTTCATTCTCTCCTCATGCTAAACTTAGTTGCCCCCTTGTATTCATAACTGCCATCTCATGAATCTTTAAATAATGATAGACAGAGGCCTGGAACATTTAATCCACAAAACTTAACTGTAAAGAAAAGTATGAGTCTTTTCATGGCAAATGAATAAATAGTCCCAGCTTGTGTTTGTGTAAGTCTAACAACATACTCCTGTGTTGCCCGTTTTAGCAATAAAACCTTTTTGATTGTGTGTGTTGGTCAAAAAAATACAGAAACATCAAATGGACATAGCAATTATGAGGGTTTGTGAGATATGTTTGAAATTTGGACACATCTGGTCATGCCTGAAAAACACTGAAGTGCATGGGTAAAATGTGTGTGTGTGTTTGTGTGTGTCCGCCTCTACGTACAAATGTGTAACTGTGCGTGTGTAAAAGTGAGGCACTTTCTAAATATGACTCGTGCAATCACTCGCATGCTTTATAGGCCGTCGCTGCTGGCGGTTGACTCCTGGGTGGACACACACCAAGCATGTGGGCTAACAATCACTGCGTGACAGGATGAGAGGCACGTGTGTGTGTGTGTGTGTGTGTGTGTGTGTGTGTGTGTGTGTGTGTGTGTGTGTGCACGCGCTGCTGTGTGTGTGTGCGGTTGGACTTCCTCCTCTCGGCCCTCCACCACTCATAGATTTAGACGTTGTTATTATTTTAACATAGTTAGCAGCTGTGTTTTGGTGGTGAAACATGGTAATCATCTCACGGCCGCAGGGCTTTCTGATGGCTGAGGTGTATTTATAACGGTGGGGAGTTTCAATCTACTTTCTCATGACACAACACAGATCTGGAAGCTTCTCAAAGTCATACTCGGTTAGCCTTTGTGTCAATCTATTTAGCCTGAAAGAATCATTTGGGGCAAATCATTAAACTACATTCATATGTTGGTTATGCTTCAATTTCAGTGTAAATGTACAGGAAGAGTTGGTCCTGGAAAAAAGAACTTTTAATGTTCATCAGCCACAGGGATGTGTATGTTTCTTGTGCCAAAAATAATTCATTGTGTCACGGCCCGGCGGATCAACAGGTAGCTGATCAGCTGCATTATTGTTCTCATTGCTCATTGCAGGTTCACGCCCTCGGCCCTCGGCACCCGTGAAATGGAAACACCTGAGTCTCACTGACGCAGCCAGCATTTAAGCAGAGGGATGGCTGCCATTCATCATTGGATCGTTGCGTGACTCGCATCAGTGTATCTCAGCTCGAGCGAGTGTTTTCCCCTGTCCTCCCTTACCTTGGATTCCCTGGAGCCCGGACCCCTGTCACATTTGTATATAGTGCGATTCTCTTCACTGTCTGTACACCTGGTGAATGTGAAATAAACCCCACTGGTCTCCTCAAACCAAAGAGTCCTGCGTGTGAGTCCTCAGTGAACTGTGACACACTGAACTCAGCGTTCTTTTAATAGTTATTCTCCCTTAGGTTTTTTTTGTTTTTTGTTTTTTCCATCATCACAAAACAAATTGTATTTCTGTTATGTTTTGGTGACTTTTCGTTTTACTGGTTAACGCCAAAGGAAACCTCCAGAGTGAAGTGACCACTCAAGGTAAGCTTCAGAAGTCAGCAAATCCCCTTAGACTCCCATGTTAAAATCTCCATCAGTTTTGGTCTCTATAGATAGTATCCTCCCTGGTAACAAGTCATAACTCATCCACCTGTACCCATCCATCCACCTTGTTGATTGCCAAGTATCCTGATACAGGCAGCTGGAGCTGACTGGTGTCATTGTCATTTTCATCATTTTAATTGCGTGTCTGGCTAATATTGTGGTTTGTTGCATGGTACAAATCAGCCCAGATACTAAACTCAACTAGCCCGATATACTGCTAATTAGCTATGTATCAAAGTTTATGGATTCAGGTTGCTAGTCAAGCTTGCTAGCATAGCTGATAACTTTGCACTCCATGCTTTCATCCAAACAAGGTGCCTTCTGGTTCCATAAACAGACGTGGCTGCAGGAAGAACGCTAACACCGAAGCCTCAAAATGCAGGCTCTTGAAACCAATGGGTGACATCAAGATGGCTAGGTTCATTGTTTATGCTGTTGGTTCCTGACTTTGGTAGCATCCTCCTCTCAGGCCATCTACTTTACAGAATTAGAAAATGAATTTTCCCCAGAACCATACCTTCTATAAGAAATTCTACCAAAGGACAGCTTCTCAGGCACTGACCAGGGTCCCCAGCCCAAAGGGTACAGTGAGCAGTTGTGTTTTTACAAGCTCTTCTTATTTCCTGTTACTTCATTGTTTGTTACATCTCTCAGTTTTGGAGTTAGCGTCACATTAACTACTTTTTTAGTCACTCTTTCCATTTTTAGTTGGACCCTTGCTCCTTTTCTGGCACCGGCACCTAGAGAGTGTGTTCAGGAAGCCTCTTGTGTCAGAGAACACAGTCTAAGGATGTTGAATATATTTTGCTAGAAACAAGTAAGTGATTAGTAAATGGATTGGTTCTCACCCACACAAACACTTTTTTCTATGCTTCTTCTACCTAAGCGCTTTTCTGTTTAACATTCACACTGTATTTCATAAACACACTGAATAGCAGCTTGGGGTTAGTCTCTTGCCCAAGGATACTTTGGCATGCGGACTGGAGCAGCCAGGAATCGAACCACCAACCGTCCAGTTTGTTAATGACCTGTTCTACCTCCTCAGCTACAATGTGGCAAAGCCTTCCCCACAAAGCCATCTTGCGTACATCAAAGAGGCACTCTCAGGATACCAAATTATATTTTAAATCCTGATTTACAGATTATACGAATTTTCTTTTTGTTTGTTTTTATATGTTCTATATTTTCTATTTGAGTTGCTGACATATCTATTTATTTTAGCTAAATCAGTAGCCAAAAGCACCATGAGTGGTTTTGAATGCACAGCCTACAGGTTGCACCAGCTGGAAAGAGGGTTGGTGCCAATGCTCTGCCCACTCTGGAGGAAAGGGAGTGGGTGATGACAAGTGGCAGAAATATGGGCGAGAGCGATATATCACTCAGTCAGACTGTTTCTAAACTCCCTTAAACAAACATGTCTACTGGACTATGTACAGTAGGGAGTCACACTTCAAAGAAAGTAATTGGTCTGAAATCTTGCCTCATGTTTGGCAAGAGTCTCCTTGTCCTGCTTTTACTGCTTGAAACTACAACTGCTCTTGGCCTCCCGTGCTAAAGTCCATCCAAAAATTCAGCAGATTTCAGACCAGATTCCAGACCCACATTTTGCTGCTAGTCTGTCAGTTTTAGTTATCACCCACTCATTTAATCATTCCCCTTTTTCTTATTTCTCCACATTTTACATTTTCCTCCCACCGGTTTCCTCTGCAGTGTTTCTAGCTTAAGGAGGGGTTCACCTCGTCTGTTTTCGTGTAAAATGCTGACACAAAGAAGAAAACTGACTTGATTTCTGTCCTTGCAAGTTTTACTACTTTTTTTTTTCATCTGCAGGTGGAAAGCATTTTAAGGATGATGAATTCTGGCTCCGCACCTCCCACCAGCCGAACACACTCGCACACACATACTGATCCCAAAGTCAAATTATGGGCTTGGCAACCCTCCCTCTCCTGCTGTTTTGTTGGTAACCCACATGCAGAATTTCAGTGCCAGCAGAGTGTTGCAGAGGGTCACTGTTTCCCACAGTCCCCCAAGAGTCACAGACTTTCTCCTGATCCTTTGCTGTTGGTCCCCATTAAAAAACAAAATTTTCCACTTGTACCAAAAATAGTTGTCTGACTGCTGCCCATGCTTGCCTGGAGCCCCCCTGTTGGTTATGGTAGGCCGAGTACACACAGTGAATCCTAATAGTTAAGATATTCAGTTTTGTTTTTTTCCATAACGAAGGAGAACTCGGTGTTTAAGTTAAAGTATGAAGAAGGACCGAGTGGGTTATTCTTGGGTGTTCTGGAGATTGCTGCATGTTGAGCGAGTGGTCATGTCTCTAAAAGGAGAAGAGTGATGCGGACAAGGAAGGCATTATATGATCTTCAATGCTACTATACAGTATAGCAGTTCCAAAAAGATTTTTGGTTCAGAAACTTTAGTTGAGTTTATTTAATAGTATAATTCAAAGTTAGGCATCACCATGATGTGTGGTTGTTTCTTTAACAGTTTACAGTCTAAGTCACTGTTGGTGGTAACCCTACCCTAACCTTACATGTTAGAGAAAGATAAACTTTTTTGGGAAAAATGTCAATGGTTTTTGATGTGTGTCAGTTGGACTTATTATTCTCTTTGTTCCTCGAGTATGAAGACATCAGAGAAGGGTTTATGAAGAATGGTTCAAAAAATATCTGTATGCACCATTGGATTGGCAGTTCCCTTGTTGAAAATGCTCTATTTTTGCCAGAGATCAGAGAAGAAACAGCAGACGACCACATCGGGTGCTTAACCTGGTAAAAACAAGAAAATGAGGCAACAATTAGCACAGGCTCAAACTGGACAATAAAAGATTAGAAGAGTGTTGACTGGTCTGATGAGTCTCAATTTCTGCTCTGACATTTGCATGATAGAGTCCACACTTGAACATGACAATGAGTTCACTGTACTCTGCCTCCACAGGCTCCAGATCTCAATCTAATAGAGCACCTTTGGAATGTGGTGCAATAGGAGATTTACATCATGGATGTGCAACCAACAACTCTGCAGCAACCGAGTGATGCTGTCATGTCAATATAGACCTGAATCTCTGATTAATGTTTCCAATGTCTTATTGAATCCATGCTGCAAAGAATTAAGACTGGTCTGGTACTTATAAGATGTACCTAATAAAATAACTTGTGAGTGTATTTAGCGTTTAACACAATCTCAGCAACACGTTTGTTTAATATAGAAGGAATTACTTTTCATTGGGTGTCTGTGTATATAATTAGAAGCATTGTTCTTATTTTCAATATCTCTGAATATCGTGAAACACTCTGACTAAATGAAAACTTTGACAAACATGTTTGACAAACATGAGTTCTGCTGCTCTTGATGTTGCATTTTGTGGTCTGACAGCACAGTGCAGGCAATTGAAATTTATACCTTATGTGATGTCACAAGAGGTCATCCAAACCCTGCAGTATGTTTGTGCAGCTACCTGGTTTTGGAGTGGGGGAGTCAGTAAATAGGTAAAATGCTACAAATAGAATCTATAGCCACTTAAGAATATAGTCTTGAGGGAGGACAGCCTGCTCCCAGGTCTGCGTCAGCACTGACCTTTTTACTGTTTGCTAAAGGGATTTGATTTCACCTCTACTTCTCTAAGTTTTACCTTTTTTTTTCAACATTCACACATGAGCCATCTGAGGATAAAATGGCAGTTTTGTCCAAGAAGGAGAATCTGTAGTAGTTCAGGCATAGGCCAAGCAATATCACACACAAATGATATGAGGGAAAAATTGGGTTTTTGTAGATAAAGAATTTGCATCTCACCTCATTAAACAAGCATGACTAATCTTAAATAACTGTATATCATTTTCTACAGCTCTGTTCAGATTCAGGTGCTCTTTGCGCCATCCTCCTGTGAACCAAAGCATATATGCAGCTAGTCAACCACTGGCTGCTTGCAAATTATAAATATCCTTCCCTGTGACTTGGACACTGAGTTGCCATCTCTTCGCACTTCACTGTCAGCGCTGCAGGTTCAAGGCCTCATGAACCGGCAGCACCCTCTGCTGGCATTATATGGTGCGACCTTAGTAGTTATCATTTTATGACTGAAGAGACTAACAATGGCACCAACTCAATTAAATTTTATTTATATAGCACCAAATAACAATAACGTTGCCTCAAGGCAACTTTTGTTGTAAAGGCTTTATATTCTAAGGTAAAACAATAATACAGACAAAATCCCAACAATCAGATGAACCTCTATGAGAAAGTGCTTTGGCAACAGTGGGACGGTATTGCATTAGGCCCATTAGTTATGGGCCTATTGCACCATAACTTATGGAGGATTCAGTGTCAAGTGATTCAGCCCTAACTATAAGCTTTATCAAAAAGGAAAGTTTAAGCCTAATCTTAAAAACAGAGATAGTGTCTGTCTCCTGAATCCAAACTGGGAGCTGGTTCCACAGAAGAAGGGCCTGAAAGCTGAAGGCTCTGCCTCCCATTCTACTTTTAAATACCCAAGGAACCACAAGTAAACCAGCGATCTGAGAGCGATGTACTTTATTGTTGTGGTAAGGTATTATGTGGGTGCTATGTGGGGGCTAAGATAAGATGGGGACTGATTATTCAAGATCTTGTATGTGATAAGAAGGATTTTAAATTCAATACCAGTAAGAGTAAGCATCTGGTTAGAAACTATATTTCTAAGATTATTAGGGCCAAGTACAATAACCTCAGTTTTATATGAATTAAGAAAATTAGAGGTTATCCAGGTCTTTACATCTTGAAGGCATTTCTGGAGTTTAAGCGTGTTTGTTATCTGGCCTCATGGATAGACAAAGCTGGGTATCATCTGCATAGCAGTCAAAAAATACATGCTATGCCTTCTAGTGATACTGCCTGGGGGAAGCATGACTTTGGACGATGACGTCAGTTTCATTCATATCATCATTAATATGAAAATTGTCATGACCAGTGACAAGTAGCCATGAGTACCATGACTGGTCACAGCATTGTAACATGAAAAGATGTACTCTCAGGCCCCTTCTTCAATTCTGAGATGGTGTTCCCTTTTCACGTAAATTGCCTTTTTGAATCCACAGGTGTGGATTTCAAAACATAATTTTATTTCATTTTGTTCCTTATTGATGTTACTGTGTTGATTTACATTTTTATTACTTTATTTTTGACATATATTATGCTCACTGGCAATCCAACTACAACATTTAGTGGGTTAATTATAATTCCCATGAGAGGAGCTCGCGCAGGCACTGGGTAGGGCAGCTTGGGGGTCCTTAGATCTTGTTGGCAGACGCGCGAGCGGCCTCCAGCCCCCCCCCCCCCACATGAAATCCCCGCTGAACGGAAGTGCTTGTGTTTCTGTGTCTGCAGGTGAGCACACGTGATATAAGCAGAGTGAAGCTGTACAAGAAATGTGTTTGAGGGATGTTCTGTTATGAACATAAACACAGCGCTAATGTTGGAGTTTGCAGTTTAAATCTCGTACATGAACTTGTGCGAAACTGTGTTTCACCTCGCAAATTGTCAATAAGGGGATCAGAGTAATCTCCAGCAGCCTGCTACATTATAAGTTGTGTAAACATACAAAGGGTGCACAATATTGTCAGTGTGAACAGTACTGAGTTTCTGGTTATTTTGTCAGCACAAGTTCTGAAATAACATAAGGAGCTGGTTGCAGCGGTCCTGTGTCATTCAGTGCACAGACGGCCTGCAGAGTGCAGCCTCTGAGTTGAAGTGCTTGTGTGTCTATGTTTGCAGAACAAAAGACAAGTAACGGAAAACTATTAGAACATCATGCTTTCTTGACATAATGTTCTTCTGCTTCCCTGGCTGCTGTGTCTGTGGCGATGGTGTTCACTCTGTGTTGTTGTAGCCTCCTGATGATACTCAGTTTGTGCTCCAGTAGATTATGAGAGACAAACATAAAATACTGATCTGTGGCACTTATTGGTTAACCGTACACATCGACTTTTAAATTCATTATTGATGGAAATTACAGTCTAAGAAATCTAGCTCACGGCCCACTGTTAGTCAGTGGTGCTAGTTTTGTACTTTGTGCAAATGTGTTTTTGTCAGCCAAGACTGAAGAAGTCGCTTGGATAAGTTACAAAATATTTCTTGCACTGAAAACGTCACATACAGATGAACAGAATCAACTTTCTGAGATGATTTGTCTAATTAACCTATTATGTGATTCTAATGGATTCATTAGAAATGTTACAAAAAGGCATGCCTGTAGTTAATGTCCAGATTAATAACGCTATGTAGTGGATGAGGTCCAGGATTGGCTCCAGCTCCCTTAATCAATGTGGCCGTAGACTGAACTCAGTTACCAGGTGGGGATTGACTCCCATAGAGGAGCTGCAGTTTTTGCCACTTCTGTGTTGGCTTCATTTTTCAGGTTGACCTTTGATCCTGCCTTATGGTTTCAGGTTGAATATACATTACTTGTACTTCATTAGACTTAATAAAAGGGAACATAACATAGTTGTTTTTTATATAAACTAAAGATTGCAATGTAATATTAAAAAAGTTAACAAATAGCACAAAAATGATACCATCCTCCCGGAGAGCAAAGAGCAAAACTTGAACTACCAAAATAATACAGAAAACAGTAGCAGTAAAGCTACTTGTTCATACTGTCTTGCATTTCAGGGTGTAAACTGCGTTTTTCCATGTGTCTCAGGTTTGTGTTAGAATAACTTAACAATGTGTTAAACTTTAAATACAAGCGATATAAAATACATTAGATGAATACAGACATGTATAATTTCAGACCAAAAAAGGTATATTTTACTATAGTTTTAAACCTCAAAAGCCAAAATGGCATTCTCAAGTAATATGTGTATTTTAGCTTCCTTTTAAACACCTAACAGACGTGCTGCAAAATATACTGACTGACACAGACACTTTCAAAAATAGACACTTATATAGTTTCTCAGTACTCAGATTTCACAGTACTGACACAAAGATATGAGGTTCCAGGTAGTTTAAAGTTGAGTAAGACAGGCCCTGCCCAGCCTTTTAAAGAGAAGGATGGGTAATAAAATGATTGTTCCCACAAACTAAAAACAATGCATGTTTACTTGTGGCCGTTGTTATTCAAAGCTCATTCCTTTCCGCCTGTAACTGTCCATTGTAATAGTGGAACCCACAACAGACAGGAAATACAGAGAAATAAAGAGGAAAGTCACTGGTCAAGATTTCCAAGGTGTTTCCTTTGCTGTTACAATGTGTGCGCACGTCAGAGAGCAAGAGTTTTCGGAATAGCTGTTCTTCCTCATTACCCATCATGCACTGTGGGAAAGGGAACACCCCTCTCGTCTACCTGGAAAAACACAGAGACGACAGCTATTAGCCCGAAGGGAGAGGAACAAACGAAAGCAGAGTTAACAGAAAGAAACAGACTTAGGTTTGTCCTGCTAAACATGACTCGAGTGTTCCACTTCATGTTGATTTCATAGATGAGTCAGATCCTTTTTATATGTACTTCTGGATTTTGCTTCCCTGCCATCTTGCATTTCTAAGGTGTGTGTGAGAGAAGTGGGACGTCAGAGTGGGAGGGGCTGCAGGGCTTCCTCTGTGTGGACTAACTGTTCATATGGTAAACAGAGGGTCACGTGGGCCAACAGTGCTGAAGCAGTTGGGAGAAAAGGGAGGGAAAGAAACAAGGAGAGGGCGTAACGTGATACACAGGAGGACTTTGGCCTGCTTCATGTGCAGGAGGCGGTACTTTCACCCTGAGTTTAGAGGACATTGGATTACACACCAAAAAGAAGGGAAACAAAAGATCTGAGTGCCATGTTGTGGTTAAAGTGAAGTTTGGCCTGCCTCATCGGCTTCAGTCCTTTTATTTACATTCATCTGGACACTTTTTTAAATCTCTTCTCTGTGGGAAAAGCCAGTGTCTTCCTAGTTTGCAATCTCTTCATAGTTTCTTCCGGGTAAAAGAAGAATCAAGATGCCCACCTTCACTGTGGTGCCAGTGGAGGATGTGGAAGATGGCAGCAACAGTGGAGCTGCAGCTGGAGGGAACAGACCTATCAGTTTGGGCAAAATCTTTTCAGAGGAGCAAGAGGCAGACAATTCAGAGGATCCTTTTTCAGGTAGGAGTAAACAGTTCTTTGCTTCGCTGATGTGCTCATACACAGGCCTGCTTTTTGGGGGTTTTGTGGTTGCTATCCCAACATGCACTGCGGGAAGTATAGGTGTGCAATTTTGATAAACTGCATGCGTCATTGTGAGATTAAATATGACATTGGAAGCGCGCTGACACAAACAGATGCATGTTTTGACAGGCACATGCTTAACACATATAGACGCCCACAAAGAAAAATGCAGTCACAGATGAACTAGCTAAAACTTGCACTTGGATTAGTTAGGCAGGAAGGAGGGCCTTGGTGTTAGTATGTATGCCTTAGCACCCCTGAATGATGGTTAAGGCTCTTTGCCTCATTGCGTGTGTTTTTGTATGTCAGTTCTTGAACAAAGCAACTAAATATACAGTAAACTAAACTAACCTAAAACAGCAGAGAAGTTTTGTAAAAGAGGCCTAACTGTTTTACGGTGACAAAGTACAAAGTCTATATCCTTACATGACATATTATTATACCATTTAAAATTACTGCCTGTTTTTCTTTCACCTTTATAACACTTAGTTTAACAATTTTTCTTTGTGCACAAGTTGTACCTCTTTACATCCATCAGTTTCCCAGTCAACAGCTTTGGGGGTTGGGTCAGGTTGTTTGTGCTACACGTTCCAGATACCTTGAAGTCGTATTTTGAAGCTTGGGAGCGATGTGACTTCAAATAGTAGTCAGCAGTGGGATTGTATGCAACAGGTGAAACATTTGGTTGTTTTCTCATTTTACTGCAAAAATCTACATTCTGATCCTGTACTGTCTGAAATCTATCAAACTCCTCTTGTGCATTTCTGGCTACTTTTTTTTGCCACAGGTTTTAAATGGACGAGTAAGAGAATTTTATAAGGAGCAAGTCCTCAACATAAGGACTTGTAGATGTTAGAAAATTACTGGATATAGGTTGCAGAAACAGAACAGACACGGGGCAATGCTCGAAGAAGCGGAGAAGCTTGAAGGACAAATGTGTTTCCTGGAAAGACAAAAAATGACCCCCAAAATAGCTTCAAGATTTTTAAGTGATAAAGAAAGTCATAATGTCAGCTGATATCTTTATTGTAATCTAGGTGTGCTGGTTCTTTTTATGACTTTAGACTCAAAAGTCTGCAGAGATGGCTTCGAATGAAATCCAATTACAAGACACTGCCTTGTTTAAATATTTTGATGAACTAACTCTACTGCACAAGTGTCATGTTTATGAACAGGCATACTTTCCATTTAGGGAAAATTCCTGCAATAAATGTAGGTTTATCTTTAGCTAAGGCATTTCTGGTCATTTTGCCTTGAACTCTGGTTGTCTTGCTTCTCTCAGAACTTCTTTTATGTCTCTTTTGCTCGTCTTTCAGATGTGGGCCTTTTTTTTTATGTTTTTTGTTTTCTGACTTTGATCAGTTAGATTTCAGAGTGAGCCCGAGTCACCCGTGGTCATCATTCTGGATCCACCACAGTTAGAACATAATCCCCCAAAGCATTTGTGAGAATAGAGGCAGATTTGAAGTATCAGTATCAGTAAAACAAGCATAACAGGTTAGCAAAGTTTTCAATCAATTTTTTTTATATTCTAGCCCTCACTATAATAATGTTAAAAAGAGAGCAGACCCTCTTTAAACTCTAAGGTTGTACATATGAGTACCACATTAAAAATTAACCTGCTTCTTAGTAGGTCTTAAAATGAGGTAAATGCAGTCTGAGAAGAACTACAAACCATGACACGTTACTTTGTCATTTATTTGACAGAAATTAAGTGTACATGGTTTTCTGTTTCAGAAAGAGAGTCAACGGTTAAACTTAAGAGCTCACAGATTGTGATCTGACCAGCTTACTGGCAGGTTTTCTTCAACAAACCCAGTTTCTTTCTTTTTCCTGTCCTGTAATCCCAGTTTGGTGTTTTTAATGTTTAACATGCGCGTTTTTGTGCTCAATCCACCATCAGTTTAAGGACAAAGACAGTGACTAGATGCATTTATTTTCAGTGATCAGTCATATGTTGTACTCAGTCTTGTTGATGGACATTGTCTGCCGCAATTTGGATAGCGCTAAATAAAATGACTCTCTTTTTCATCTAAATGTTAGACTCCACATTGACGCACATGAGTTATAGAACCAAATCAAAGAACTATTGGCTGTGGACTTGACATGTCTTGGCATGATAAGTATCATATTCTTAAAAAACAATTTCAGGTCTAAAACTGTCTGCAGAATATGGATGGTATTTAAAAGCCATGCTGTTAAGAAATAGAAAAAGGACCTGAGAGCTGTATCTGGCATTTCAGTTGATCTTTCTACTGTTTACAGAAACTTCGTCAAAAATGGTCTCAGTGGACGGCTGGCTGCCAAGAAGTCATTTTTAAGACAGGGATAAAAGACTGAAGTATGCCAAATTATAGAAGAACTAAAGTGAGAACGAGTTGCAGCAGGTCTTATGAAGAGATGAATCCAAATTTGACATTTTTGGTTCAAATTATTGTCAATACAGAAGAGGTCAGGAGAGAGAGGTCCAACATCCTTACAGCCATCTGTAAAACACATTGGAGGCTCTGTCATGGTTTTGGGCCCCATTTCAGCTGGTGGTGTTCGGGATCTTGTCAAAATTGATGGAATTATGAACACAGAAAATATTTGGAACCACCACAGAATAATACCTGGAAAACGTAGGACTGACAATACGGTTGGGCAATATGTAAAAATTTTCCAACCGACAATCGTAAGTCCAATAATCGACAATGGGCAATATAGTCGCACATGCGCAGACTTTCTGACGGGTGGAGCAGTGTAATCATGCACGGACTGATTTGCGTGTTTACAACACAGAAGAATTGCCAAAAAAATATAAAGTTGCCAATTTGGGATTTCTTTGACTTTAAACTGGATGAAAGAGGTAAACCTAAGGATGTAACCAAAGCGGTGTGCCGCTTGTGCAGACGTATAGTGCGAGCAAAGGACTCAAACACCACTAACTTGCGTGAGCATGTATGTGTCCACCATCCGAATGTTTTTTTCTGAACATATGCTACTGCCTTTCTTTCTTTCTGTTATGAGTTTGAGTAAATAAATCGCTACATTTGGGCGCACTCTGAGAAGGGTGCATTTGCTCGCAGATGAAAGAGGGTGCTATTATCATTGTTATTATTTTCTGCTTACTGCTTCTATTAGCTCCATCATTATTAACTTACTCATGGCCAAATAAATAAATAAATCGCCCTTGTAAAAACGATCGACAATAGGCTCAGCCTATCATCGATAGTTGATATATTCGTCCAATCGCCCAACCCTAATTGACAACATGTATGACAATGATTCCAATGCAGTAATACCTGCATAGAAAAACATGCAATATCAGTAATGGATTGGCCTCCCCAGAGCCCAGACCTCAACATTATTGAAGCAGTGTGGGATCATCTTACCAGAAAATTGAACAAAAAACAGACAAATCCAAAGAAGAGCTTTGGAATATCTTTCAAGAAACCTGGAGAACTATTCCTGAAGACTACTTAAAGAATACCAGGAAAACTGTGTGGAAGAATCAAGGGGCTGATACCAAATATTGACTTTCAAGCTTTTTAGAATTGTACAGACTCAGCTTTATATAGTGTTGTCATATGTGTTTGCAAAATAAATATTTTTAATAAATTGGTGCTGGTGTGTGTATATGTATATATAATACAGAGTGACGTGATATAAAAGTAGTAATTTTACACATTTACATAGTTTTTCTTTTTCATATTATTAAACTTAATTTTAATTTATTCATCCTTTATTTTTATATTCTATTTTATTTTTATATTTGAGTCAGCTTCATTCTTTTTGTGTGTGTGGGTGATTTGGGTGTTTTTTTTACCTCATTTAATAATTTTTTATTTTTTTTATTTTTTGGTAGTAGTTTATTTTCAGTGCTTTTGCTCTTTTAAGATTACATTATGTCAACATATAGGACAAGGAAATTATTTAAAATTGCTTGGAGCCCGCGGGGGGGGGGATGAACAGGAAATCCTCCCCTGAGAACCTGTATCTCTTACTGATGCTAATGAGGGAAAAATAAAAAGGTTTCCAAACAATGTAGACCTTCTGTTATCTGTCTATCAAGGTCCAACAGATGAGTGGTGACCCTATAAGAACTCGTAATGTAAAGACATTGTACTACAACTTTACTCCTTACAATATGTCCTTTCTGGAGAAGACAAAAGTCACAGATTGCTCTGCATTCGGACAGATGAGCACACACAGATTTATACACGGCACTGAACAGACAAGATGCAATCTGTATAAACAACTCGGTATCATCATTTTCCAAAGAAGTATCCGGTGTCATGTGAACAGTGTCCTGTTTCATATTGTCCCTCTTTTTCCTTGTCAAGTTTTAGCATGTAGTTTTGACACATGCTGAAATTATTTGTTTGCTTCTGAATGAACCTTATTGACGAAACTCAAAAAAACAGGGCACCTCTATGAAAACGAATATAGAGAAGGAGATTGGAGTAGAAGAAATGATGACCGGTCATGTGGGCCTAGAGACACACCCAAACTACTTGCCAAGCAGTAGACAAACTGGAGTGTGTTGATTGCTACTGTAAGGCAGAAATTTCACTTTTAATTCAATTCAATTTTATTTTATTTACAGCACAACAAATCACATTAACAGCTGCCTCAAGGCACTTTTTATTATAAGGTGAAGGTTGTAAGGTTTGCGTAGCATTTTTTTTTTTCAAGTTTCCTGCATCTCAGAGAATCTACAGGAAATGTTTCCAGGCAAGTTGGCATCTTCCATACAAATTACAGGCAACAGCGGCAATCTACTAGCAACCAATGCAATCACAAGGAGGTATTTAGTACACACCTTCATTGCATGCAGTTTCACCCAGACAGCAACCTTGAGCAACCACTCACCAATTGTTCAACTGGTTGGGTCACTGCCTGGTTTCTAGGCTTATGTGACTGATACCTTAGAAAGAAGAATACCACAGTCAGGATCTACAGACTCTAGATTTAAATATAAATCTAGGGCTTTGTTAGCTGAACAGTTTCCTCCCTTAGAGCTATGCCACGCAAATTGGTTGATCACATTCACATAGACCACCTAACTGGTGAGTTGGTGTACCAACCTTTGCAGCTGACCCTGTTGCACATTCTTGAAACTATTATTTAAGAAGTTTAATATTGTGTTTAAACATTTGCCTAACAAGGGAATGAAAATTACATGCCAAAACTGGTTTTTATCATCCTTGTTTACATGAATGGGAAATGGAGATTTTCACCTGTGGTTTTATCCGGTCAGTTTTATACCACTGTTGCTCTTTACACCTTAGATACTCCTCTTGTAATTTAATCAGTCCAGCAGATTTCCTAAACTCAGCATTAAATGTCTTCATTGCATTTGTCTGTTTCATTTTGAGGTGGTTCTCATGTCCTTCTTCTTTTTCCAGCGCAAAGGACATAAATCATCATGTGTAGCTCTGTTTTCCATATGTTAGCCCTTTGGAGTTGGAGAACTGCCAAAAGCAGCTGCCACCCTGTTTCCTGTTTAAAGGAAGTCTATTTTGGGTCAAACTGTCACTAGCTAAGTTGTACAGGGAGTGTTCACAGGGCTTGGGTTTGTGTTTTTGTTTGTTTGTTTGTTTGTCATTCTAACCCAGGGGCTCTCAAATCACATGCCACAGATACCTGGTGGGCTGGTCCTGCAGGTGTGCTCCGAGACGTCGTTTATAATACCTGTTTGTTTTATTTTTTTTAAATAATTTTTTTAAAAAAGTCTAGTTTTGAGTTTTGTACTTGTTTTCCAAAGATCATGTGAGTTGTTCATCCTAAGCAACATAACATATATTTCTGTAAAGAAAAAATATTTGTGCCAAATGTCAGATTGCAAAAATAATTTTTATAATTATTTTTTATACTCACCTTAGCAAACATATCGTTTTTTGCAGATTAATTGACACTTAATAACAACATATATGTGTCAAATGGATTTTAGTGTGTTTTAGTAATTTAAATGGAATTAAACATTTACTGTACATAGACAAAGCCTATGTGGCATTTTGCTGTTGTACATATTGAAATGGAGACCTCTGCTGGTTAACATGATTACTGCATCAAACTGTCAGAGTCCTTTATGCTCACTCAATGAACTTTCAGAGGACATTTAGAACTCAGCCCATTTTAGAAGTCTTTAGATTTTTACCTGATAATATGATGATTTGCAAATTGTCTGACATGACTATATGATGACAGACCATGTTCCCCATCAAACAGTTCTGACAAGATCTATAAAGAAAATGAATGCAATCTGACGTTGTTTTCAAAAATAAACTATTAGAAAAATTAAACACTGGCATGTGAGGTTTAGATCATAAAAAACTGGGATACTGTACACCAACAGATGTGGCTTGAAATTAACGTTGCTTTATGCAGCTATGTACAGCAGTCCCTTTCAAATGCTTGTTTCATAGATGGTGTGCCCTGGGACACCATTGGAGGAAAAACTCAATTTTAACGGGGCAGTCATCTGCCGCGACTGCTTATGTAGTGAGGGGAAAGAGAAAAGGAAAAAAGTAGCTCATAAGGACACTGGACAATGACACACACATAGGACTCCAAGCTAACCCATTTGTGCTATTGATCAACAATATATCATGTTCATGGATTGTAATTCAGCTAATAAATAGTCGATTCTTTATAGACCTTGAAGTGTAGTGTGTGTGCTTGTATTGTCTTTCTAGATTTCACACGTAACATTTTTTATCTAAAACTTGCACCACTGGTGAAATAGGCTCTGTTTCACCAGTGGTTCTGTTGAAAAGTATTCACATATGAACTTTTGATATATTTAATCCCATTAAGAAGCTTTGAATTTACCCAGGATGTCATTTTACTATGACTGTGTTTTTAATGACTTCTGAGGTTACACTGGCTTGCCACAACATCTACGACATCTTGTGGAACAAATTGCTATCCCATGAAAGTATAGCCCGGCTCGAATTCAACCTTACTTGATATCTCTTTGGCAGAATACAAAAGCATTTTAGACATTAAGTCACAGCAGTTTTTACTTCACATTCTTTTGATAATCTGTTTCACTTTGCAATATTCAAAACCAATTTACATGTGCTGGTTCTTATATAGCGCATTTTTACACTTGAGGACTCATAGCATTGTACAACTTGCCTCATTCACCCAAGCACTTTTTTCTACGTATCTAACGTTCACACTCCAATGGATGCATCAGAGACTTGGGGTTAGTTGCTTGCCCAAGGATAATTGGCAGCCTAGGATTGAAACGCTAACCGTCGAATTAGTAAATGATCTGCTGTGCCGCCAGAGGTATAGCCACCCTAATTCAGACAGGATTTGCAAAAACAAAATTTTAAAGATCAGTAACATTGAATCAAAGGTTAGTGAATATGATTAGAGTTAGAGTTTGCTGATATAGTTTCGTTAGTAACCGATAGCTTTAGGGCATGAATAAGCACACATACATACCACAGATAGAGTAACACATTTTTGAGGGTTGGGTTAAAGCAGATGAAAGATGGGCAAGAGTGAAAGTGAAAAAACCTCTACATTTACAAGTAAAACAGACTAGAGTTCGTGTATGCAAAAAGATTTTTTATGAAAATGCATGTCTGGACGTTTTATGGACTGATTAGGAAATGATGCTGATATTTCGCTCTATGACGGCTGGGATAGTCTACAGCCTGAATTTGTCCAACTCCAGGCCTCAAGGGCCCGTGTCATGCTGGTTTTAGATGTGTTCTTGATCCAACACAGCTGATTTCACAGCTAAAATACCTCCTCAACATGTCTTGAAGTTCTCCAGAGGCCTGGTAATGGACTAATCACTTGATTCAGGTGTGTTGACCCAGGTTGATATCTAAAACCTGCAGCACACCGGCCCTTGAGGCCTGGAGTTCCCCACCCTTGAGCTAAGAGATTGGAAGGGTGGACGAAAAGAAAAAGGAGCAACTAATGACCCAAAGCAAACAACCTTATGTGCAGTATAGGGCTGCCACAAACGCTTATTTTGATAGTCGACTAGTCACCGATTATTTTTGTGATTAGTCGACTAATCAGATCATGCATCCATTGGACGTAAAACGTACAGCTTATTGCACCAGCATGCATCTGCTCTTAAATGACTATCATTAGCTTACAGCTACAGTGTTTAAGGTATGCGCTAACTAAAAATAAAGACAAGATGATAGTTTATTAAATTTTAATGAAATCTGCAGATTGTTTCGGTGGAGTTTAATAAACTCAGCCGTCTGCTCCTTGCTATCTAAAATATAACAGGACACCGAAGTATATTCTCGAGCATCTCACACTTCTGATAATCAGTTGTCTGCTTGACGTTTATTCAGCTGTGTAAAATTAAAACTTTAATCTCAGCCAAACTGATTTAGCCAGGAACAAATAAAATACTAAAAAAAAGCCAAACAATAACATTTTTAAGTTATCTAAGTGACTTATATATCATGTTTAACCTGAGTAGTGAAAGACAGCGGTGGGTTTGAAAACGAGTCCGGTGTTCTCACCGGCTCTAGTGAGCCTTGTCCCCGGCTAGCTATCGAGCTGTGTGTAACCGATGTCTCCGAAAACGTCTGAGCGCTTTTGAAAATATGCGGTGTCTTGATAAACTGAGCAGATATTTGAAGTTTACACAGCTACATTCTCGCCTGAAAACGTGTTAAACGTTTATTTTGTGACCCAGAAAGAATAATAAGAGTAATATTAAAACTAACTAGCTGCCGCCATTGTTGGAAACTGAGCAGGGCCGCGCTATGAATTCTGGGACACAGCTTCTTCTTCTTCTTTTGCCTTTAAGGGCAGCGGGCATCCTTGTACATGCAGTGCTGCCATCTTCTGTTTCAGTCCGTTATTACACTCTCAAATCCTACTACTTATTCCTGCGTCTTTTGTGATCTTACAAAGCTTCAAACGACGCGTCGACTATTAAATTAGTCGTCGACGATTTTGATAGTCGACGTAATCGTGACTAGTCGACTAATCGTGGCAGCCCTAGTGCAGTATCAAACATGGCATATCCTCTATTCTGGTTTGGTCACTAAAACTGTATGAATGCTTACACACACAATTCATCACTCTTTGGACAACACTTAACAACACTTGTAAAGTGGGACAGCCAAGAGCTTCTCTGTGTAGAAGTGGAATGTCTGGATGTGTGTTTATGAGCAACCTCATCCTATGATATGCCATTGGACTTAAACAGCTGTTAGTGGCAGGCTTACAGTAGCCTATATAATCACTATCTCATTGTTGTTTTCCAATGATATCCTGCCTCTTGGTGGGTTGCATCACTGAGATGAACATTTGAAAGCTGTTTATTGCATCTCAGAATATCCCCATATAACAAAATGTACTAGTCACATGCTATCTTTGATATGGTCTCCCTAGATAATAGTACTGAATATTGAGCAATAGTCCCAGTTTAGAAGAGGCTATCTGAGCAAAACTGTTGCCCCGACTCTATAACCCTGGGTATATCACCCTTCTGTAATCTTATTTTAAAAGCCAGAGTGTCTTGCTGTATATTTTTATATTTTTTGTTGCATGAATGTTGAAAATGCAGCTTTCATACCAATATTCTTCCTCACTCAATACCGCAAGCGAAATTTTCTTACAATCTTCACTATGTCATGTTCATCTACGGTACACTATCCTCATTCATTTATCTTCAACAATCACCAAATCCATGTAAGTCCCTGGGCTCTTCAAGGCGACAGAGTAGCCTACAACACTGTGATGTGAGTGTGATAATATGCCATATCTAACAGTCAAAGATCACTGCATGACAACCAGGGGCAAAAGAAGCCAGTCTGAACAGGCCAGTCATAATGTTAATCTAAGCCACTGTGTCTTTAAGTGGCATACAAAAGCTGTTAGCAAAACTAAAAGCTTAAAGTGTGGCCAAAGCCTTCATTTGTCTGCAGGGGATCAAACCTTTGACCCCTGATTCTCTATAAATGGTACTCGACACAGTTATCACAGAGTACAGCTATATCAAATACAGCCTGAACCATGTAATGTAGTCTCGTGCTGTTTTTACAAAGGCAATGGTTGCAGCTCTGGCCCAGTAGTTTGATGTACAGGTCCAACAAAACCCATACTTAGGAATCCTTGGGACGACATTAAACCGCAGTTACTGCCCCTGATGTGTCATCGGTCTTTCGTGGTCAGTAAGAGTAGTAGTTATGCAGGTCATTTGCATTAACTATTAGAGAGACTTTGGACAGCAGACTATCATTGGTTCTGGTAACGTTGCTAACATAATACTGACAGAGATCCATCAATAGGATCACACCAGCCGTGACACATTTATTTACGTGCTAACAGTAAAAAACAAAACAAAACATGGAATACTCATGGGGATGAGTATGGGTGACGCTGGCTGCTCACTAGGATTACCGTGCTGAAAATGAGACAAGTAGCCTACATAGAAAAACACCCATTAATTTCACTAAGAACTGATGACAGTGTTGGTCCAGGTAGACTCGCACCTTTTTGAAGTCTTCTACAACTCTGTCCTTGTTTAAGAGCAACCAGTTATAACATCAACATACAAGAGGCGGTCAGTAAGCTAATTCTGCAGTGACAATTAGTTAAATCCAAATGAAAATACACATCTGATGATTCTGTCAGCCTCTTGCCTGTTTATTCATTGGTTCTTTCTTTTTTCTCCTTTTTTAACTCAAAAGAAGATGACAACCGGAGAGAGTCCTCTGCATTCATCAACCCAGACATGGACACAGAGACATACTATGAAGGCAAGAACATGGCCTTGTTTGAGGTAAGATAAATTAAAAATGAATGATTTGTCTGTTTTTAATACGTATAGACCAAAACATGCTGCTAACAATTTAAATGGTATCTAAGATATAGTAAGTTTTTGTTATTATGTAACATTATTAACAAGCAGCGTCACAAAAGTTAAAGACAGGACTGTGTGACCAGATGGTTGCAGTTTTTAAATTTTTACAATAAAGATCATTGAGTGCTTCTGTTTAGTTTGTCCCAAATCTCTCATATACAAAATCAGTCTGAGAAGGTCTCAGTTATCTTAAAGTCTGTTCACTCACTGGCCTTAAAAAAGTCATTCGTACATGGAAAATGTGCTACATACATACACAATAAAGATCTTGGAGTCAATAAAGGGAGTCTGTAAGGAGCATACTATAGGAAATATTTCATGGTCGTGCTTGAAAGGCCTGAATTATTCTTTATTTTTATATGTTCTCTGTCTGATTACAGGAAGAAATGGACAGTACCCCCATGGTTTCATCTTTTCTCAACAAACTGGCTAATTACACCAACCTAACCCAGGGTGTTCGTGAGCATGAGGAAGCCGAGGATGGAGTCAGGAGGGCTGCAGTCATGGTACGTGACTCCTGTTTTTGAGCCAGCAGAACTTTGATTAATAAAAGCATGCGTGCTTTGCGCCTTCATAGTCCTTAGAGTAGTCCTCAACACTCAGAGTGCTTTCTGCTGAGATCTGTTCTGGCAGGATTTTTATCATCTGCAATAAAATTTCAGCACCGATTACATCTGTACACAAGAAGGCCTTTCTTTTCGTCTGGAATATCTGCTTATCTTTTTCATCTACCATCCTGTTTTTATTTTTCGATATACAAGCACATTCTGTTTCAGCATAAAATGTAACCAGCAGCTCATTAACATATCTAAAGACTGGATTGTATTATGTGAAAGAGATGTTCAGTAGACTCTGGACATCATCAAACTTCTTTTAGTTTTTGGGCCATGTGCAACATTATTCAAAACTGTCATCGAATAAGACACACATAGATAGATGAATAGATGATAGAATAAAAACAGTGAAAAATGCTTTTCCTCTTTTAGAAAAAAACAGATTTGGGTAAAACAAGTGAAATTTCAGCAGAATATCAGTTTCTCCACATTAAGCCACCCTAACATCATTATAGACATTGCTTCAGTTCATTTGTGAGCATTTAACTCAGTGACTGCAATGTGTCCTGGTCCTGTCTTTTTACCAAGGACAAGATAACTTTTATTATGTCTTGATGTTGATGATATTTTTTCCTTTTTCTTTTTTGAACTAGTGTAAAGGCCGCCATAATGTCCCGGTGGACAAGCATGTTTTTTTATGATACAATTCCATGAAACATGCTCTAAAAGGCAGCATAAACAAAAAAGGACGTTTAGTGTTTCATTCAGTTCACTGAATCGAATTAGCAGAGTACACAGCAGCTGTGTAAACATCCTAATTTTGATCCTCAAGTTCAAAGGTTGAGTTAATATGAAAAATAACCCCAAGAAGTTGTTGTGAAGTGGTAATTATCTATAGAGACCAGACGTTTTATGCTAAACAGTGCAGTCAGAAAGTGTTGAGATACAGACACAGACCCACAATTTTAAGGATCAGACTGTAAAGTTACTCTATGTTAGTTAAGTTACTATTACTGCATCCTTATACCAAATAAGAAGATATTTAATCCTTACATTTAGTTTATGTTGTTTCCATGTTTTGAAACCAGCCTTTTAAAGTACCCTATGGTGTTGTTTATTTCAAGATGATAGCTTTAATTATCTTTTTATCCATCCAGCAAACCATTTTCTTACACTTATCCGGTTCAGGATCCCAGGGGCCTGGCATATCCCAGCTGTCAAAGGACATCCATCTGTCACAGGCCTAATGTAGAGAGACAGACAGCCATTTGCAGCCACATTCAAACCTACAGGCAATTTAGAATCACTAATTAACCTAACCAAACTAACTGCATGTCTTTGAACTGCGGGATGAAGACAGAGTACCCAGAGAAAAGCCACAAATACATGGGGAGAACATGCAAACATCACCTTGCTGCCCTATTGTTTTGTCGTTTAACTTGCGTATTAACTAGTACTAGCAGATTTTTAAAAACAGCTATCGTTAAAAACACCAGTAGATGTTATTGCAATGCAATTAATAAAGTGGGAAAGTGTGGATTTTATTTTCAGTGGCTTCAAACACCTCGGATTCTATGCTTTCTCCACTTCTTCCAGACGAGAGGACCCTCATTTCAAAAAGAAATACAAACCTTACATTCATCAAAAAGAGGACTTTGGACTGCTGGGTATCAGTCCAGTTTCTTTTGTTCTTAGGCCAGGTGAAAAGCTTTTGATGTTTCCGTTACAGGAGTGGCTTGAAATTAGGTGTATGACGATAGTAGCTCCCTTCCTGAAGACGTCGGTGCATGATGGTTCTCGATGCAACCAGCATCAGACCGTTGCTTGCAAAGTTCTCCAGAGCTCTTGAAACGAACATGACGTCGTCAAACATCATAATCGACATCAAAGCTGCAGTCAGGCCTGTTATTTATGCACCTTTTTGTACCACACTTTTTCCTCCGAGTCAGCTTTCCATTAATATACTTTATTACTGCACCCTGCAAACAGCCAGCCTTTTCAGCAATGACCTTATGTGGTTTATCCTCATTGTGGGTGCTGTTGATAATCGTCATCTGAACAACTGCTGAGTCATCAGTCTTTCCCCGACCACGGTTACATGTACAGAACTGGACCAAGACGTACATCTTTATGCTGTTTGAATGGGAATTTAGTCCAAATGACCATTTTCTTTGATTTCCATGAGCTGTAAGCCACACCCTTTAACATTTACTTTTCATATAATGAATATAGACTTTTTGGAAATTTATCTTATTGAGTTAAATTTAAAAAAATAAGAACATTTTTCATAATATTCAGATTTTTTTTGAGATGCAGTAGTTTGTTTGATTTCTGGTGTCTTCAACATAAGTTAAGCTAAAGGACTGACAGCAACACAAACATGAACAATAGGAGCCCAAAGGCCTGCTTGTTGCTTCTTCTGCACTGTGCACAATGACGACGATGGACTGCAATGATATTTTTTCACTTTGTTCACAGATTAGGCCCACATCAACCGGAGGTGGAAACTCATTCTGTGAACCGTTAGTCTGAATGTCTTACCATAATCCTCCTCAAGGTCTCACACTCCTAAAATCTTTCAGTTGCTTTGAAAATATTGCCAAAAACTAGTGAACAAAAACTGAGCCAAGAGCGAGTGAAAATAGGTCAAATGGTGGGACAGAGAGAGAAAACAGAAGAGTTTGAGGCAGAAAAGACTACATGTTCAGATTTTTTTTAAATCTATCCATCTTTAATCACTTGAGCTTCATGTGATAGAGCTGGGGATTTTACAAATACAGTGCAGGCAGCCAGTTCAATACAAGATGCAATAAACCAAACATACAGCGCATTAACAGTTGTTTCTTTTTATCAGGACTTGGATGAGAGATTGTTAACAACCACCTTCATTAAGTCATAAGATTGATTTCATCTCCTTTGTGCTTAAATAAACTGCCTGGTATGGAAATGTGATCAGGAAGACCAATTTTCTTCAACTCAAACTGAAGAGAAAAACTACAACATTTTTCCTGGTAAAACGTCTGTACAGATGTTACCTGGGTGGGTGACTTTGATAACTGTCAAGCTACTGCCAATAGTCTGTTAGAGTGGCTTATTAACCGGATACACAGAGAAACAGCTAGTCTTTGAACACAGGTCTACAGGTTTAAAAAAAAAACACACACACACAATAAAATATGTTTCAAAACTGACTGCTTTGTGGCAAAAGTTGTACGTGCTGCAGAAAGCGGGCTTTTAACTGAGAAGACACTTTCATTCCAACAATTTCTGTCCCTTTTGTGGTTTTGCTAAAGTCAAAAACATCATTAGTCATTGACAAGACAGTGGGACCTTGGTCTGTTCCTCTATGTGGAAGCATTGATGATGTTTGACTAAAACCCGCCCCCTGAATGATAGCTGAGAGCTCTGTAGAGGATCTGGACCTTTAACTTAAACGGCTCAGACAGCATAGAGCCAGTGAAGGGAAGAAAACAGGCAGGAGAGCAAGGCAGTGTAACAGAAAGGAGAAGATGTGGGAGGTTTGGAAATCCACAGCAGGCACTTTGCAGCATTTTGACAAACAGCTGAGTGTAATGGAGAAAGCACAGGACACAATGTTTGCATGTCAGAAAATGGTACGTACTCTTTGGTGTTTGTGGAGGCGTGCGTATACAGTATGTATGTGCTTGTCTATTGTAATCCGCATTGCTAATGCTATACTGCACTTAAATCATTCAGGTTATGCGACCCTGCTGGTGTTTTTAATGAGCCTTGATGTTACAGTCGGTAAATGACAGCTTCAGTGTGATTTCATTTTTCATATTTTCCGTCTGATTTTTTCATTTTCTGCAAGTTGTGTTAAGTACAAGGTTATCTCGAAAATACTATTTTTTTAGCCTTATTTTCTGCAGTAAAACTGTTTAACCTATCGACAAGTTTTATACGCATGTAATTAAAATAAAAGTGAATAATGTCATATTTTGTGCTGATGATTTTGGTTTCTGCTGACCTTTGTCATACAGTGTAGTCAGTAACTTGATTTTTCACCAATCAAGATAGGATGTATGATTTAGTTGTTCCCTTACTTTTTGGTGAGTGTTTCATTTTGTGAAACGGCACGTGGCTAAAAGAAAACCTGACGCTAACCCTGGGCATGATGACCACCAAAATCTGACTGTAGAGTCTTTGAAAACGCAAGAAATTATTTTTAGCTTTAACTAGAAGTAAGTAAGCATTAAATTTGATGCATCTTAAACAGAGGATAACATGCTGAAGCACTGTAAACATACAGTAATGTTAAATGCAGGATGTGCTTTGTAATTTAACACTTTGAATGAGAAGAAGTTTTTTAAGTGGCTTGGTGTGGCTGTGTGGAGGGACACATGTTGGATTTCCCCACATTGCAGCCTACTCTCATGTTTACAGTAAAAAAAAAAAAAGAATCTCCTCAGTAACAGTGAAATGATTCGAGACTCACTCTCACCTTTGTGCATGTGTGTTTGTCTGTCGGCAGGTCCCCCATATGGGAACATTCATTGGGGTCTACCTGCCCTGCATGCAGAACATTCTGGGGGTGATTCTCTTTCTGCGTCTCACCTGGATTGTCGGCACAGCAGGAATTCTCGGATCTTTCGCCATTGTCTCCATGTGCTGCATCTGCGTGAGTAATTGACAGCTTCAGATGACAAGCTGGCCTGCTTAATTTGTCTCAAAATGTGGCAGTGGTGCTAAACGAACTGTCCCTCTTGGCCAGCCATCAGTGACGTAGCTGTGATTGAGTGTGAGATTTACGGCACACCAATCCCAGCTCCTCTGAATTTATGGTGTGCTGAGCATTAATGTCTTTGTCCGAGTCCCCAAAACGAGCAGAAAACCAGTTTTATTTACAACCGCAGCTCATACGTCAGTAGCTCCAGATGGCCAGACAGAGAAGTGTCTGTTTCAAAGTTTGAACTTGAATGCTCAGCACTCATGTGATGTGATGCGAACAATCTGCAAACTACAACCCCCTTACATTATAGACTCACCCTGCCACGCTCTCATGCTCCACACCAAAGAGATGACGGGCGATAGAGGTGATGATGCCAGTGGTGTCGTTTTTCTTGTGTCTGTGTTTTACACTTAAAGTTCCTCCCCGTTAGCGGGGCAACGGGCAGAAAGTCAGTGAAGTGAAAAGACGCTTCCTAACAGAAGGGCTCATTCAGTAAAACCTTGGAGAAACCTTCTAGAACAAATCTCCTGGAAACAGAGACTCTCTCGCTGTTTGAATCTCTCTGGAGAAACAAAGTTTATATGCGGTTTTTTATTTGTTGCTATTTGTAACCAGTTTCACTGCACAGAGCTTGGCTGTACGGTGCAGCAAAACTTTAGCTTTCATAGCTTTCATTTTTTTAAATGAATTTTCCAACAGTGTTTGAGTAAAACTCAAACATTGCAGAGTGAGACAATCAAGCTTATTTTTCTTGACTAAGTACAATAAATACAAAACACATAAATATATGACTGTACTTCAGTGTTTCTGATTTTCAGCGTGGCCCTCAGTCACACTCAGATTGACACTGGTGCTTTCACTGATTCTGCTAAATTTAGGCAACTATTTGTGTTTGATGGAGTGGAAACAAAAGGCTGGAATGTTTTTTCACTGGCATATTCCACAAAACAACATAGTATTTAGTACTCTGCATGCTTTTTTGTTTCACATTATTGCATTCCTAATTCTAATCAGAGACTTCAGTGACTGTTTTCAGGTATTTGCACTACTTACTTTGTATTTTAATAACACATTATACTTCCGCTCAGCTGCAACTCAAAGAACTATTATCTGAGCATGATGCTTGCACCTTGACAACTTATTTCTTTTTACAATGAAAACACAAGCTGGTCAATGTTATTTTCATTTATTTTTCTTTCTTTTATGTTGCTTTTACAAACCATCCACTGGTGATCATCTGTCCTGTTTTCTTTTGCTTTTTTCATGCAGACATTGCTTACAGCTATATCAATGAGTGCCATTGCAACAAATGGAGTTGTCCCAGGTACATAATGAATTATTTGATTTGCTTTTACGGTCCAAGAGATGTATGCACATGCAGTCTAAAAAAATAGCTGCAATTGTGAGTGAGATTATACAGCGTTTGAATTTAGCTATGCTAGCATACAAAATATTTTTTAAACTATATCGTTGTGTGAGAGCAAGCTAATTCTGCACGCTGTGTAGAGAACAACCAATTTTTTGGCATGCCAGTGTTATCAGCCAATATCTGCTATTTGCTGATAGATTGGTATTGGCATCTGATTTCGATTATAGAAAAAGTAAAGAAGAGGCATTGATGTTATGAGTGTCAGTGTTGCATAGCTTGTCCAGAAGGGACACTCTGCATTTTCCCTGTTGGCAACACACTTGTTTGTAATACCACAAACACAACAACCACTTGATACATACATACAGTTTATACATTTAGCACAAATGAGTAAATAACTAAATGCACATAACAAACAGTGGCCAGATCAGTTTGTTTTGTGTATGAAAGAGAAAAAATTGTTCGATATGTCGGAATATTGGATTTTTATATCACCAAATATCAGTCTTAAAAATCCTGAATCGGTTGGGCTCTGACAATCTCAGAATAACTTGATATGGTGAGTTTGGTACTCTGGAGATATTTAAATACGGAAAATTCTCAGGTGGAATATTCTCAGTAGCTAATATATGAAATCTAATGTAATGCACAAAAGCTGCAAATAGACAGAGCCCAATTTTAAAGGGGACCAATTATCCATATTTTCTGTTATTTTATGTTATGTAGATGCTGGTAAAATAATCGATGTTTATATCAAACAGCGAGGTCAGCATGATGCAAGTAATCCCTGTGAGCTAAAAGAAAACATTCTGAAACAGTTTTATGGTCTATGAACACAGGAACTCAGGCAACTATTAGTTTGTCACTGGAAACTTTATTTGCATTTTATTTACATTATTTATTTTTCTACATTTGTGTATGTGTAGATATGAAACCAGTAAAAATTTATTTTTTAATCACTTCTTGACAGCTGGTGGCTCATATTACATGATCTCCAGATCCTTGGGTCCAGAGTTTGGAGGTGCTGTGGGACTTTGTTTGTACCTGGGAACCACCTTCGCTGGATCCTTGTACATTCTTGGAACCATAGAGATTCTTTTGGTTTGTAAACTCTATGTCCTACAAGGAGGCAGCCATGTCAGTGCCCTTCTGATTGCACATTAATCCCTCGATCGATCTGATTTTTCTCTTTACAATCTACCAGCTCTACATCATTCCACCAGAAAAAGTGGTCAAAGAAACAACGGCCAACGACATGCGAATCTATGGCACCTGCTGCCTGCTCCTGATGGCACTGGTTGTGTTTGTAGGGGTGAAGTAAGTTTCCATTCACCATCTGACACACACAAACAAAAGAACACACCGCACAGGCTCACATTTGGCCCTCTCCTTCTGTCTGCAGGTATGTAAACAAGCTGGCTCTGGTGTTTCTGTCCTGTGTGGTTCTGTCTATCATGGCCACTTATGCAGGAGCCATCAAGACGGCCATCAAACCCTCAAACTTTAGGTGAGTGACTAATGGCTGAGCAACCACTTTTTATGAAGTGCTGGCATGTTTGCTCTGACAGTGAAAATCACGTACTGTCAGTGCTTACAGATACATTTTAAGCAATTTATTGTACTACAGCTGATTTATCCTTTTTCTAAGATAAGGAACTGGATTAGTTAGTTAGTTTGCAACCACTACAAAGTTTGTTTTAAGTACTTGGGTAAGTGTTTATACGTGATTGTGTGAAGCTGCAAGAAACAATCACATAACTTGAAACACCTTTTAGATGCATTCTGTCAGATGTGTATTTTAACCTCTGATATGAGTTGTCTTCATCTGGTGAATAGAAGGGAAAAAATATGAAAAACAGCTTCTGTCTTTCTGCACACTGTACAGTCAGATTTCAGTTCATATGTAAGGGGGAGGAAAATGGTGCAGTGATATACAGCTTTTGAAGAGTTGAGATTCAATTCAGTACATGCTTTATATTTATTTTAATAAGGTAAACCCTGAAATCAGATGATCCTCTGTGAGAAAGCGTTTTGGCAATAGTGGGAAGGAAAAACTCCCTTTTAACAGAAAGAAACCTCTGGCAGAGCCAGGCTCAGGGACGGCGGCCATCTGCAATGATCAGCTGGGGGTGAGGTTAGGAAGTACAAGATACGCCCTTTCATTACTTATACACAATGAAAGTATGAGTGTGAAAACCAATAACTGCACCATAACTAATGGAGGATTCGGTGTCAAGTGATGCAGCCCTAACTCAAGCAATATCAAAAAGAAAAGTTTGAATCTAATCTTTAAGTTAGAGATAGTGTCTGTCTCCTGAGGGGCCTGAAAGCTGAAGGCTCAGCGTCCCAATCTATTTTTAAATACCACAAGTAAACCCGCAGTCTGAGAACAAAGTGCACTATTGGGTTGATATGGTACTATGAGGTCATTAAGATAAGATGGTGCCTAATTATTCAAGACCTTGTAAGAGAGGAGAAGGATTTTAAATGTGATTCTAGATTTAACAGGGAGCCAATGCAAAGAAGCCAATATGGGAGAAACTGAAGACTTCAGGGAGTTTTAGGAAAACCTTAAAATAACATCTTAGGCTACGTTCACACTGCAGGCGAAAGCGCATCAAATCCGATTTTTTTGACCCTATGCGACCCATATCCGATCATGGTATGACAGTGTGAACGGCACAAATCCGATATTTTCAAATCCGATCTGGGTCACTTTCATATGTGGTACTGAATCCGATACATATCCGATGTTTTAGAAAGCGACTGCTGTTTGAACGGTCATGTCGCATTAAATCCGTCTTTTACGTCACTGACACGAGACAGATGCCAATTATCAGCGCCGGAGAAGCGTCCGAGAAGACATCGCGAACGCTTCCTGGCCATCCAGTGTAGATGTTAGTGAAACTGTTGGGAAGACAACGTTGGAGAAACGTGAACATTTTATTTGTACTGTATAATCTGCAGATTCTGACAGAAATCTGCAACTATCCTTTGAAGCACCGCTCCTCTCTAAAACAGCAATAAGGATAATTATTAGGTTATTTACATTATTATGTAAATAACAAAATAACTTAAAGCAAAAATTGGGAAACGGAAAGTCTGAAGTCTTTATATTAAGGGCCATCAGTCAAACAATATTGTTTGCTCTGGGTCTAAACACAGCGCGTTGTGTGTGAATTCTTCTTTTGCGCATGCGGGCCGCTTTGAGCGTTCACACTAGAGCGCGTTTGCTGTCGCATTTTATTTGTAGTGTGAACAAGCAGACAAAAAAATCGGATTTGATCAAAAAATCGGAATTGAGCATTAAGACCTGCAGTGTGAACGTAGCCTTAGAGTAACTGTATGAGATCTGTTTTCCTTGCACAAAAGTAAAACTGTCGTTTATAGTCTCTTTCAGCTGGTTTTCTTTGCTTTTTGTTCAAAATTAGATACTATTAAAAAAAAAGATTGTATGTATTAGCATGGGTATTTGAAATTTACATAAGACATCCAAGAGATGGCGACTGTAACAAGAGTGTAAAGTTGGAAGGGATCTTGAATACTTTGGCACCGTTACTTCTGCTGTCCTTTACTCAGTACTGCACTGAACATCTTCAAATTCTGACACCAATATGTATCTGTAAAGCTAGCACCTGTTCCACAGACAGACATACCTGAGTGGTATGCTCAAAAAGAATAAATGGGTGCAGTAAACAAACTGTCTTGATGATAGACAAAGTCAGATGAGGCAAGACGCTATAATTATTTTAGATTGAGATTTTAGACCCTCGGGATGTCCTGTGGGGGGTTCTCCAGGATTAAGGGGTGTTTTTCGATCCTTATAATACCGTTGCAAGAGCTTGGTCCGCATAGCCGGCAATAAGTCGGACTCGTTCCTCGTGGGTGATGGGCTCCGCCAGGGCTGCCCTTTGTCACCGATTCTGTTCATAATTTTTATGGACAGAATTTCTAGGCATAGCCAAGTGGTGGAAGGCTTTCACTTGGGTGGTCTCACAGTTTCATCTCTGCTTTTCGCGGATGATGTGGTTCTGTTGGCTTCATCAGCTGATGGCCTTCAGGTTGTTTTGGAGCAGTTCGCAGCCAAGTGTGAAGCGGTGGGAATTAGAATCAGCACCTCCAAATCTGAGGCCATGGTTCTCAGCCAGTAAAGAGGGGAGTGCCCACTCCGGGTCAGGGACCACTCTTGCCCCAAGTGGAAGAGTTTTAGTATCTCGGGGTCTTGTTCACGAGTGACGCCAAAGCGAGCGGGAGATCGACAGATGGATTGGTGCTGCGGCTGGAGTGATGCGGACGCTGTACCAGTCTGTTGTGGTGAAGAGAGAGCTGAGTGTAAAAGCGAAGCTCTCAATTTACCGGTCGATCTACGTCCCTACCCTCACCTGTGGTCACAAGCTGTGAGTAGCAACCGAAAGAACGAGATTGAGGAGTGGCAGAAATGGGCTTCCTACGAAGGGTGGCTGGCCTCTCCCTTAGAGATAGGGTGAGAAGTTCCGCCATCCGGGAGGGGCTCAGAGTAGAGCCGCCTTTCTGGGCGCCTCCTGGGTGAGGTGTTCCAGGCATGTCCCAGGAAACGCTGGAGAGATTATATCTCTCGGCTGGCCTGGGAATGCCTTGGTATTCCCCGGACAAGCTGAAGGAGGTAGCTGGGGAGAGGCTGGGCTTCTCTGCTTAGGCTGCTGCCCCCGCGACCCAGCCCCGGATAAGCGGAAGACAATGGATGGGTGGATTTTAGATTGTCGCCCTCGTGGAATGCACATGGATGAATCTAATCTGACAATAAGAAATAATAATTAGACACTCCTTTGTCATGCGGGGGGGCTGTGTCTGCAACAAGTTATGAAATGCTTAATCTCTTTTTCTCCTCTAGTGTCTGTCTGTTGGGGAATCGCACTCTGAAGAATGAAATGTTTGAAAAGTGCGCAAAAACAGATGTGGAGCTCTGGAAGCTTTTTTGTGACAGTCCATATCCCAACGCAACCTGTGACGAGTACTTCGCCTTAAACAACCTGACCGAGATCCAGGCCACACCGGGAGTCCTGGGGGAAGTCATCAATGGTGTGTCATCATCAAGCAAAAATCCACTGAGAGTTCCTCCTATGTCACAGTCAGGCTAAATGAAACTTTTTTTCTACAGTAAATTCTGATTATCCAGTCTGTGCTTGTCTTTCCTTTAGACAACTTGTGGGGCAATTATGGCCCAGACAACATGGTGATAGAGAAGAAAAACCTGTCTTCTGTACCAGCCGAGGCCAACAACGACAAACTTAAGAACTACGTCTTCAACGATTGGGCCACCTACTTCACTCTGCTGGTGGGAATATACTTCCCTTCTGTCACAGGTAGACAATTTACTGTGGTCACATTATACAAAGATGTGAAATCATTTAGGATAAATGTTTAAAGGGACTTGAGCGTGAGGAATTGTAGTTTTAATGCATTTACATGAGTAAAATTTGTGTTGTGTTTCAGGTATAATGGCTGGTTCTAACAGGTCAGGTGATCTCAGAGACGCCCAGAGATCCATCCCAATAGGAACCATACTGGCTATTCTCACCACATCCTTCATCTGTATCCTCGAGATTCTGAATGTGTTGATTGTGTATGTGGAACTGCTACAGGAACACCCAGAAACTCTTCCACTGCCACTGGTTCCCCAAGGAGCAAATCCAGAAAAGGCCCCTCTGGAGTCTTGTGGTTCTTGATCCTCCCAGACCTGAAAGACCAGTGGGGGAAAGTTGGACATCAGGTGTGGCAGTGCAAGACTCTCTTGGTGTTCCCAAGGGTTAATTGCTTATTCACACGAGTGTTCAAGTGTAAAGGCATGCTTGGTGGGTTTGGGGGGACACCACTTCTTGTCTTCTTGGTCTCATTTTTAGCTGAGATTAAGAAGTAATTTAAAGTAAAACCACTGTTTCCACTAATAATCCCTGTTGGTCAGCATTAGGGAACCTATTTATCTCGAGGTGTAGTGGAGAAAGAGGTGACACTGCTACATTACTACGTTACAAGAGCAGGAAAACTCTACAGCTGAAGAAACTGAAACACTAGTGTCTGAGGAGAAAGGCAGAAAACCAGGTTTCCTCAGGTGTGATGATAACTGAGATGTAATGGGTCATGCACGACGACTTATTACTTTGACTAAAAATTTGAGAAAGGTTTGACGTCAGTGATGACATCAGCAAGGATCCAAACATCTCTTACTTTCATTATTATTCAATATTTTCATATATTTTGTGTTTTTTAGATTTATTTTGTTTCCACATTGTTCTCTATTTTATTCTGTAAGCAGTTTTTGTTGACTTTATAATTAGTTATTTGTTTCCATTAGTTGTCTTAACTGCTTACGCAATTCAGGCCATTCTTTTTCTTCTTCTTATCATTATTAATATTAAACATATTGAGGCAAGAAAATGTTGATGAATCCCAGATTCACACTGCTTCTAAATGAGGTGATATTTATGCATCAGCTGTGGATGAAGAGCAGCAGATTGATATTGTCACAGGCTGTTGATGTGAAGTATATTGTCTCAGTATTTCCATCTTAACTTCCTGGTCAGATATCTCCTTTGTGGTCTTGTTTGGAGCCTGTATTGAAGGAGTGGTCCTGAGAGATAAGTAAGACAGTGTTTAAATGTTTGGAAAAGCAGGTGCTTTTTTTTTCAGAACGTCTCAGAATGCATTTTTATCATTGCAATTACTGTTTAATAAAGCGTATGTATTTTTCAGGTTTGGTTTCTCAGTAAAGACGAAACCTGTCATCAGTATTCTGGCCTGGCCATCACCGTGGGTGATTGTGATTGGCTCATTTTTTTCCTGCTGCGGGGCGGGACTGCAAAGCCTTACTGGTGCCCCCCGGCTGTTGCAGGCCATTGCTCGTGATGGCATCATTCCTTTCTTACAGGTTAGTGGAAGAGAGATCCTTTCTTCACTTCTTTTGACAAACACCCATTTCTTTTTCATTTTCATCTTGAAAGTGCACATGCAGCTTCCTTTCATGCTTCATTATTGTGCTTTTTTACTATTTACAAGCCAACAGCAGAAGTAGTAATAACTTATGAATGTGTACTGTGAAAAATGTTTGGTCTACTTTCTCATTTTTAAATGATTATTTAAAAGATTTTAAAATCTTCTGAACTGATTGTTTCAGTCATAAATTGTTAAAGGACTGGTTACATTACACCCGTCGCAGCTTCCCAGGGTTTTAAGAAAGCATGTTTAGGTTGTGTATTTAATCTGTTTCATTTTATGTTTTTCTCAAAATGTTTTTTTTTTCAGTTTCTAACAAAATAAATGAGAGAAAAGCTGCAAATTCTCACACAGGAGTGTCTTTTTGACCTTGATAAAAATAAGTACTACATCAAACCTCTGTCCTTTGGATCTCTCTTTCTCAGGTCTTTGGTCATGGGAAGGCTAATGGTGAGCCCACCTGGGCTCTGTTGCTGACTGTCGGGATCTGCGAGATAGGAATCCTTATTGCCTCTCTGGATCATGTAGCCCCCATCCTCTCCATGTATGTGCTTTTTTCCCCATGAAATCAGCCTCTTTTTGTCACTGAATTTGTGATTGTCTTTACATTCTATACTAATCACTGGTCTTCTCAGGTTTTTCCTCATGTGCTATCTGTTTGTCAACCTGGCCTGTGCTGTTCAGACTTTGCTCTGCACCCCCAATTGGAGACCTCGCTTTAAGTTCTATCACTGGTAAGAGCATGTCCTAGAAAACTCTGTCTCTTATCTCTGAGTGTGACAGTAATGATGACACTGCTTGTTTCCTGTAGGACTCTGTCCTTCTTAGGGATGAGTCTTTGTCTCTCCCTCATGTTCATCTCCTCCTGGATCTACGCTCTGGTCGTCATAGTGATAGCTGGCTGTATCTACAAATACATTGAATACAAAGGGTAAGTTTCAGGTGATGAGATCAATTCAACGTTTAAACCAGGTGCAGGTAAGAAGGTAAGGTCAGAAACAAACTGATACACAACAATCGTTTTAGAGCGGCTGAGCTTTTCAAAAGTAAAGAGGGGTAGAGGTTCGCCAATCTGCAAAGAACTGTGGCAAAATGACAAATTGTGGAACAATTTCAGAAATATAAAATATCATATACAGTACATGATATCATTAAAAGATTCAGAGAATCTTGAGAAATCTCTGTGTGCACAAGACAAGGCCAGAAAGGGTCTGAGTTGGCACTGCATGAAAAACAGACAATATTATGTCATTGAAAATCAGTGCATGGGCTCAGTTCCAGAAAAAACAGTTTGCTGTGCCATCCACAAATGCAGGTTAAAGCTCTATCTTGCAAAGAATATGACCGATAACCGCCATGTCTGCTGGGCCAAATATAAAGTCTCCTGTGGCCAGATGAATAAAAATATTAAAATTGAAAAACGCGGGCACTGTACTCGCTGATTTAAAGAGGAGAGGAATGAGCTGGCCTGTTATCAGCACTCTTTTCAAAAGCCTGCATCTCTAATGTTATGCAGATGCATTAGTGTGCAAGGAATTGGCAACTTACACAACTGGAAGGATGCCATCAGTGGTGAAAGGTTTCTACAAGTTTTAGAGCCACATACGCTCCCATCCCGACAACACCTTTTTCTGAAAATCAAAATGAGTTCTCGTTTGTTGAGATGTAGTACCGTAAAACTGTTTTAATGGTGGTGCAGGGCAGTGAAGGAATGGGGAGATGGAATCAGAGGTCTGTCTTTAAATGCAGCACGCTATGCTCTCATCCGGCTAGAGGAGGCACCGCTACACACCAAAAACTGGAGGTGAGTGCGAAAACACTACAAGCACAATAGGGTATTTTAATTAGAGGCAACAAATAATGATTGGTCTATATTTAATCACTTTGAAAGCACAAATAAGTTCTTCTTAAACTCAGAGATTGGCAGAAAAATCTGCTGCTCTACATTTAATCTACTGAATATTCAGATTTGGGCTGTTGAACAAATGTTGAACAATATGACATCACCTTTACCTCGGCACAGTTATTTTTCTGAATCTGATATTTCAAATCTTAAACAATTAAGTTGCAGCCTCATTGTCATTGACAGTCATTACATTTTTTATCATCTTGTCCTCTAAAGAAATACAGTTGTCTACAGACAGACTGTCATTCATTCAGAAAAATTAATTTGATTGTTTTTCAGTTGTTTGCTGCTAGACGTTTGTATTTTTGGCTCTGTCTTCAGGCCTCAGCTGCTGGTGTTGTGTAAACTGAACTCAGACCTGGAGGTGAAACACCCTCGTCTCCTGTCCTTCACCACGCAGCTCAAAGCGGGGAAGGGGCTGACCATCGTCTGCTCCGTCCTGGAGGGAACATACATGACCCGAGGGGACGATGCCAAGAAAGGAGAGCAGGTTTCTCAGTTTGTTCAATCGTTCGCTCTCATCTGTTAGCCATGACTTCACTGTACATGCTAATGCTTGCATTCAACCTTTTCCATGTGTCTCTTACGTTTGTAATTACGTTTGTTTTCCTGCTCTACATGTTCACTCGAATATAAACCAACATGTTGCTGAAGCTGTGAATGAATCAAAATATTGCACACCATTCAGCACCTAAAACTTTTCCTTTCTTTTCCTTGCTTGCTTCCGGCAGAACTTGAAAGCAGCCATGGCTGCGGAGAAGACAAAGGGTTTCTCTCACGTCGTGGTGTCGTCCAGCCTGCGAGATGGTTTCTCCATACTCATTCAGTCAGCTGGACTGGGGGGAATGAAACACAACGCCGTGCTGATGGCCTGGCCAACAGGCTGGAAACAGGACCGGGACTCCTCCGCAAGGAGAAACTTTATAGGTAAACTCAACAGAAGGGGTTTGTGTGACAACACTCCAATACTGAGAAAATTACAGAAGGCTTTCTGATGAGGCAACATTTCAAAAGGCTTAGTAAGCTCTGATGATTGAGATCAATCATTTGCTAATCCATAACTTAAATACTGTGGACAACAATTTACAGAACTGTATTTCTTTTAATGAGCCCTTCAGTTCATTAAGAGGAGGACAAAATCTGTCCTTAATGTCGTGCTAATGTTATAGCAACATCCTTATTGTAAAGAAATAGAAAAGATATCATTACAAAAATATTAATGCCAAAAATATCAGCATCTGACATTTACTGTATTGTTTTTTACATTTTTTCTATTATGACCATATTGACATGTAATCACATATGACCGAGTAGATTACAGATATTTTTAGTCCAGATGTCCTGCAGATGCAGATGACAAATTAAGCAATAGTCACAATTATTGTTGTGCTCCAGGATTTTATGTTTTTACAGATTTATGGTGGCCCTGAGAGTTCAAATGGACTGCAGTTTAAGAAAACACCAACAAATAGAAAAATGCTGCAAAAGTACTTCACATGTTTGGGTGTGTGTCACTTCCACAGCTGTTTCGTCACAGTAATGTGTTCCCAAAAACACTTCTGTGTTGTGAGATTTTGGTTTTTCTACTTGTTGTGTTTTATTCGTCTTCTTTTTCTTCCATGTTTTATGTGCCTTTGCAGCATTTTGCAGTTTGCTGGTGTTTTCGTAATTTCCAGTGTTTTTTTATTTTTAGGGCCACCATATTTTACGCACAAGGTTAGAGATTTTGGACAGGGCTCAGGAACATCTTTTTTCTCTCCCTGCAGAAACAGTAAGAGAGACGACTTCGGCACATCAGGCTCTGCTCGTAGCCAAGAACATCGACCATTTCCCTGGTAACCAGGAGCGTCTGAAGGAGGGAACCATTGATGTGTGGTGGATCGTACATGATGGCGGGCTGCTCATGCTTCTGCCTTTCTTACTTAGTCAGCACAAGGTGTGTCTTTGTTTGTGTTGCCTAAATTATCTTTTTACTTTAAGATTCTTTAGTTGAATTTAAATATGAATGAGCACCATTCAAGAAAAAACAAGGACTCAAAAGTAAGATAAAAATCAATAATTATATAAATTGCCACAGTAAGCAGGACGAATAGAGTGCATTTATATACACAGTCAAAATTTGTCTCAATGTTCTCACCGTTAGCATTGTGGCTGCTGTCTTGTTGTCCAGCCAGAAGTTTCCTTTTGAAATGAGCGTATGCTAACTTACTGGCTAATACTAGCAAGCTTCGTTATCAAGCTGCTTCCATGAACTGTAAGGGTGCAATGAGCAGACACAGTTATCTGCTAGTTATCTGCTAATTAGTGCTAAGCAACAGACAAACAAATACAAAAAGTGTCCTCACTAGACTTTTGTACATCCTTTATCACACAGTAGCGATAGCAAGTGTTCTGAACACCACAAATAAAGTCTTGAGTTCAGTTCTTGAGGAAGCTGAACCTGTCAATCAAAACGGCCACACCCCCGACTTTAAACCATAGGAATGCCCAAAAGGGGGAAATCTTACAAACAAGTCACCACATGCATGTTGTTGTGAATGTGTTTTATTATTTATGGAGACCAAAACCATGTTGGTACCAGGCTGTAAACATGTAAGTTACAAGGCTAAAGTTTGCATTTTAACATGAGAGTTAAAAAGATCATGATCAAGTCGCTTTTGGAATCAGCCTCAAGTGGTCATGTGAGGAACTGCGCCTCAAAGGTTGCTGCATTTCTCAGTCCTGTAGGTTCTGACTTGACAAATACCATATGGGACTACATTTAATCAACTTCAACCAAAATTAAAATTACTCTTCTTTTAACCTTTAAACATTTTCCCCACAAATTTGTAGTAAATAGCCATTGGCCTGTTTGCAAATCAAGATCTCTTGCTAACAGCTTCTAATGTCACACAGTTTAATTTTGATGCAGAGCCTGCCAGTCTTCAGTCATGGTAAAGTAATAAAAGCAGATCTTTAATCTTTTGTGCTGCACTCAGGTGGCCTATTAATTGAGGTGGATAAAAGATGGACGTGTTGCTCTGGGTGGTTGGTTATAATAACTTTTTCTGTTTAGGTATGGAGGAAGTGCAAAATGCGAATCTTCACTGTCGCACAAATGGATGACAACTCCATTCAGATGAAGAAAGATCTCCAGATGTTTCTCTACCAACTGCGTCTAAATGCAGTGGTGGAGGTAGTGGAGATGGTGAGACTGTCTACAATTTTAATTAACTTTTAAATCAGCAATCTGCATCATATTACTTAATGTAACACATAATATGATAATAGTTCTATACCTACTGATACTGAATTTGCAGATGCTCTCTCTCCCCCTGTAGCATGACAGTGATATCTCAGCTTTCACCTATGAGAAGACACTGATGATGGAGCAGAGATCTCAAATGCTCAAACAGATGCAGCTGTCCCGCACAGAGAGGGAGAGAGAGGTAAAGAGACACATACTGGACATCCTAAACATTTTTCAAATGATTGTAAAGCACTAAGTGATGTATAAGCTGGTTATTTTGGCATGTTTTAATGTTTTCCTGCAAGACTTTTATAATGATCATATGATGAATATGTTAAAACAAACATATCAACAATAATTAATATTTTTATAATGACAGGATTTAGAAAAACTGTTTAAATATTAAGGTGACGCAAAAGTCTTCACGGTCTGTTCTGCTGTTCTTGACCTTTGACCTTTTCCCCCTAATCACTGTGTTGTGAATGGACGATGGGCTCAGATTCAGAGCATCACGGATGTATCGCGTGCCTCCATAAAGAGGAAGAAGTGTTCGAGTGCCAACGCCCCGCCCCTCTACTCTCAGTGCATTCCAGAGGATGAGGTAGCCATGGCAACTAGACCAAACAAACAACCCTGGAGCTATCGCTCTATCCCGTTCATCGTCTTTACCATCCTAATCCATTCATAACCACTGGAATGCTTTAGCAAGTGCTCTGAATTAACTCACTTGTTAAGTGTATGCATTAGCTTGTTTCATCTGACGTTGCTAACAGAGTGTCAGAAACCAAAAACAGCCACTAGGGGGACACAAAGTCCTCCCTGAGTGGCAGGCACCAAAATACCAGTCATACAACAGAGTATGAACTATTTCCTCCCAAATCTTCACCTTTTGATTTGTGCCCTTAGCACTGCCATCTTCAGATTTTAAGATGTGGAACTCTCAATGAGCGGTCAGTTGCCTTATACATGTGCAGGTCTGACACAAAGAATAATGTCACTAGTTTTGCATCATGCACTATCATTTTTTTCCCCTATCATGCATGCATTTTTGCACTGGAGAGCTGGAACGACACATTTTACCTATAGGTAAGAGAGTGTGTCCAGGGTTCTGCATGAAGCTTATTTGTTTTAGCTTTTATCGGTCCTCTTTCTTCTCTCTTGCCAAGCGCTTATACATAGGAGAAGTGATTGTTGAGGTTTTCTCTTTTTCTCTCTTGTTGTAATTTTACCATACAATATAAAGCACAAACCTCGGGGCAACTATTTTTGTAATTTAGTGCTATATAGATACAATTTACTACTACTACAATATAGATTTGTTCAGCACCTTTCAAGAAACTCAACAATACTTTATTAAAAAAAAAAAAAAATCTAGAAATTAAAGAAGAGGTGAGTTTTGAAGAACTGATGGGAGTTTTATAGAAGGTATGGAGGTTGGTGCGAGGGACAGAAAAGAGCCCCATGGCTGAGGATCACATCATCCAAGGCTGCATGCATGGGTGGCCAGACAGGTACTGAGGGCCCAGGTCATTAACAGGATTTATAAATGAGCAGAAGCAACTTGTAAATGATGTGTGATCTGACCAGGAGCCAGTTGAGCTTTATGTGGAGTGATATGTTGGGGATCCCAAATGGGACTCCATTGCAGTAATCCAGCCAGATAGCACCAAAGGCATGGATGAGGCTCTCCGTTGTAGAGTCAGTGAGTGATGACCAAAGTCAAGAGATGTTCATTAGACGAAGAAAAGCTGCTTTGGTGACAGATTTATAATAACCCTGGAATAAAAGTGTAGAATAAAGACATTATTCTTTACCTTACATTATAAAGTGCCACAACTGTTGTTGTGATTATGTGCTATATAAATAAAATTGAAATTAAATTGAGTCCAGGGGGTGGTGAGATGGGGGGATCATCCATGTCGATGAGAAGAGCTCCATTCTTCTGGAGCAGGGTCTTGATGGCCACAAGCAAAAGCACTGTGCTATTGCTTTTGAGCTAGTTAGTTAAAATCCATGTTGTAATTTCATGCAGACATTTGGTCAAGGAGCTTTGATTGTGGAGAGTTTAGTACTGACAGCTGTGTATGGTCAGCACAAGAATGGAAGCAGAAACCATGGCACCACTGACCATGAGGGAGCATGTAGATGGTGAAGAGAAGAGGTCCAAGCACAGAGCCTTGAGGCACCCCATGGTTAACTGGGATAGAGGTGGAGCAAGAGTCTCCTAAGGTGACAAGCTGTGTTCAGTTGGAAAAGTAGGACTGAAACTGGGAGAGTGCAGTACCAGTGAGGCCAAGAAAGCCAGACAGGGGTGAGAGAGAAGAATGGTGTGAGAAACAGTGCCAAAGGCTGCAGAAAGGTCCACAGGGTCAGAGTCTGCCCTCTTGACGATGGAAATCACTGAAGCAGTTTGGAAGCGCGTGCCTAGTCCAACGATGTGTGCATGGGGTCCAGGATGCAGGTGGAGACTTGGGTCAAAGAGAACCACTTAACAAAACAAATCCATTTTATAGCCAGATAAGCTGAGTCACACAATAACATTTAAAAATGTAAAAATAAATCCTGCAAAAGAAAATGCAAAGGTTTTGCTATTGGTGGTTTTGCACATATGAATTTGCAGGTTTTTAATAATAGTCATATATAGAAGTGTTACCATCACATGAGGGAAGCTGAGGTTTTTCTTCATTCATGTGATTCTTTGAGCCTGCATGTACTTTAATGCTCTTAAACATATCGCTTGACTGCTGTCATGTCAGACATTTCTTCTCCTCATTTTTTCTTTCCATATTATGTCTCCATTTCCTGAAAAGCTGTGGTATACAGTATCAGCCGTCTTAATGAAAGATTAAGGGTGAAGATAATGAAACTAATAAGACTTTATATCATGTCACCGTTTGTTCAGGCTCAGCTGATTCACGACCGAAACACAGCATCTCATTCTGCAGCGAATGACAAGGCTGCTGGCGCCACTTCTGATCGTGTCCACATGACCTGGACCAAAGACAAACTGCAGAATGAGAGGAACAAACACAAAGAAAACATGGCAGTGAAAGACATGTTCAACATGAGACCGTAAGTAGAGCTAAGTATGCTGCCTCACACGTCCTCTGTATTAATACTAAATAAAAAGCAATAACTTTGTGAATTTTGACACATACATAAACCTAATTTAGAATATATATTGCAAGAAGGTGGCATTGCAAATTTACTCAAAATTTTGCTGGAGTGATTCCTGGAGTGACAGCGTGATGATTTAAATACAATCTCTGAATATTTAGAGGTTATATTTTGCTATTAATGTTGGATGTGTGTCCCCCCATCCTCTACCCCCCATCCTTTATCCTCTAGTGAGTGGGAGAATCTGTAAGTAACTTTCACTTCTTGGCTGCATGTGCTTGAACTTTTTCACGTGTGAAATAATCTCTGTTGGCATGCTGGTAAAAAGCGATTAACTAGTTCAGCGTGCATGCATAGGTGATGAGAAAAAAAGCCCACGCTTTTATCACAAGGAAACTGCATCCATCTGCATTTGCATCCTTCATTGTCATCCCCAATCATTTATACTGCACTTGAGTGGACAGATGAATGATAGTATAGCATACTTTAGAAGATGGTTGACTGTGTTACATGATTTTTTTGTCAAATTAAAGTCCTTGTTATTAATGTCTCTGGTTAAACATAGCAACCACTCTAATGTGCGGAGGATGCACACAGCCGTGAAACTGAACGAGGTGGTGGTAAAGAAATCCTGTAACTCAGAGCTCGTCTTGCTGAACATGCCGGGCCCACCAAAGAACAAGAAAGGGGATGAGAACTGTATCCTTTTTCAAAGTACCAACAGTGTTAAGCTCCTAACTGGATTTTTTTTCAGTCTGTGAGTTGTTCAGTCATTTAGTCAACCACAGTAGATAAACTGTTTGACATTTAGGCACCCACTTTCTTGCTATGAGTTAGATTAGTCATAGCACTGTCATGTTTGTATGCTGAAGCTAGAGTCAGCTAGCTTATCTAAGCATGGATAGATAATCAACAAGCGTGTCTTCTTCCAAAGATGAAAAAAATCCTCCTAGAAGCATTTCAAAGCATATTGACTTGGTTAATGTCATTAATTAAACCACACTAAAACTGAACATAAAAACTAAGATGCTGTTTTGAAAACATGTTTTAATAGGACTCTAAGCAGTCTTATGAAAAACAAAGTAAATCCCTAATGTTTCCATATCTTGGTAACTCCAGGTTGAATTTTGGGTTATTTTTTACATTTTGGACCCATGTTAATTCTTTGCCTTAGTTCTAAGCTAAGTTAAGCTAAGCTATCCAACTATAACAGCAGTTCTATCCAGTCTTTAAGTGACGACGTATGAACCCGGCCACCGGGTCTAGACTACTCTGCGTTTATTAAGGCTGTTGTGTTTTTAACATTTTTTAATGCTTTGTATCTTGTTTTATTTAATCTGAACAAGCCCCTAAAAAAATGCAATTGCATTTGTCCCTAACCATCTGGAGCCTTCACGTTAACTTTTATTGAGTGGAAAAACGTTAGTGTTCATCCTCCAGCTTCACTGTGATAATGTCTTTATATTATGCTAACCATAGCTGTGTAGCTAGCCACCATGTAGCACATTATAAAACAGCTAGCCCAACTTCAGTAACCCTACAAATGTTACTGCTGTTTAGTTTTTTGCCTTCATTTATGTCAGAAGTGATAGCAGAGCTGTACTTTTTAATTTTTTCAGAAATCTCTCAGTCAGAACATGCTATGTCATGTTTGGGTGGAAACTAGCGAGCTAACTTCCTGCTAACTTCTAATTCCGTTAAATTTAATAAATTCTGTTTTCATGGATGCCTGGATGTTGAACTTAATTACTACACCTGGTAGAGCAACCACACTGATCATTTTATTAAAGATGAAAGAATTTAGACAGTTTTTAGCTCTCAGTGATGTCGCAGTGTTCGTTTGACTTTGGGACCTGAAGCGGAGTGTGGACCTGGAAATGGCTAATGACGTCAGACCTAAAAACCCGATACTTAGAATAAAGATATTGAAGTGGCATTAACTGATTCATCCTGGTAAGAAAATAATAAAGTCTAATAGTAGTGCATAACCCCCTTAACCAGAATGTGTGTCTCAGATATGGAGTTCCTGGAAGTTTTAATGGAAGGTCTAGACCGTGTACTGTTGGTTCGTGGAGGAGGTCGGGAGGTCATTACTATCTACTCCTAGCACAAAGAGGTTCCTATTTTTTTGGATGTGTACTTTAAAGGAACCATGTCTGGACAATGCTAAAAGCTGAGGGAGACAAAGGCTTTAAGGTGGGACAGTGACAACAGACTTCTTTAAAGAAGTCCAGTATTTCCAACCTCCTTAGATTACAAAAACCTGGATGACTGACGAAGAGAAGAGTGCCACATTTGGACAACAAGCGACTCTGCATACAGCACAGCCTCAGCTTAGTGCAGAGTCTGGAGGTGAAGAGGATTTACTACAGACAGACCACCAGGAGCTCCAACACTCCAACTCCTTCAGATGAAAAAACATGAACTACAGTTTGTTTTTGTTGCCTTTAGTGCAATCGTTGGTTTCACTGAGACATGCAGATATAGTGGAAACTGTCCTTTTACAAAGATCACAGCAATGACTTTTATAGAAATACTTTTGCATTTAGCAATAACATTCAATGATATTTCCTTTGTGACCTTTATTATTTATTTCCATGCCAGTTATGACACTTCATTGTAACAAATGTTTTACTTTGGAATGATGATATGAGTTGAACATGTTTTTTAGCCAATATTGTGAAAGAATATCAAATGTGGAATAATGTGTTGATGACCATGAACAAACGTATCAGTGCTGCTCATAATCGATAGGTTAGACACACTAGGCCATTACTGTTTTTGTTGCCACAGATGGGAATGTGCCAAGCATGATGAAGATGTAATAGAGTGAAAATGATACAGATGATTTGCTGGTTTCAGCGTTTCAGGACATTTTAATTATTGATGAGTTTGACTGAGTTTTTGTATGTTGTCAAAATGTTAGTCTGTGAGCTCTTTCCCTAGAAGCCACTACAGCTAGTGGCAAAGGATGCAATATGGAGTCTCTATAGTAGTGTTTTGGGGTTTTTTTTTTTCATAGGTTAGTATCGATTCATCTCTTTTTAGCATGTTATTTAGCAAAAAACAAATATAACTTAAAGTCTGTATAATAATGAAGTTGTCATGTCTGATTATTTATGGTAATGTGTTCTGTGCTAATTTTCTTTGGTAAAGGTAATAAGCATGAAGGTACCAGTACACTATAAAGGGGGAAAAACAAGGCACAACAATGGATATGGACCTGGACAAAGTGATGTGTGACAGCAAAACAACAACAATAATTAATTTGTATCTAAATGTCAAATAGCTCGTGCACCTCTGTAGTGAAAGGAGCCAATTGAGATGGTTGGTTTCTTGATGCCTGCAAAGCTGAGGTGTTTTGTACATATCCTACTGAAGGAAACCCCAAGCCTAAGACAGACTGGAGGGATTATGCTGCTCGGCTGGCCCTGGAATGCCTCGGTATGCCCGCGTAGGGACCTGGGGACAGCGGCCAGCGAGAGGGAGGAGGGAAGACTTGAAATCTCTGCTTAGACTGCTGCCCCCCCTGGGATTTGGTTTTATAAACTGTGACCCTCAAAATGAGCTTATCCTCAATGAGAAGTGTCTGTGAAGACTTGGAAGGACCCTACCATAACAATCACATAAAACATATATCTGTAAACACACAGAGACAAAGGGCGGGAAACAGGAAGTCGGTATGTAAAGGAAACGAAACTAAAGTAGTAGTCAGCCAGATACAGACCATTGTGATGTCTCTGATGACATTCTACTCCTCTCAATTTCTTCCTTTTGTTTCAAAACACTTGAAATGCATGCCAACGGTAAATATTTTATCCTCTTCAAAGTTTTATATTATTGTATCAAACTGAGTGGTGACCAAGGTGATATTCTCTGGCCAGATGGATTGAGTTCTTGTCTGACCCAGATGAGAGTAGAACTGAGAGCCTCTTACGTAAGCCTCTCAGGCTCAGTTTCCAAAAATTAATTTAGCTCTAAAATCATCACTGTCTCTTGGCTCACAAAACAACAAAGACCATCTTGGAGCTGCTGTAAGAAGGCTGTTGGGAAACTTGGCCCTGGATAAATGGCTTCCTGTTTGTCCCAGAGAGTGGTTAGCTGGGTCAGCACGCACAGAGCAACAATAACGACCTGCCCAGTCTGATGCTCTGATCACCATGTGAATTACAACTCTGTTACACAGTCTGCTGTCCATAACCCTTGCTCCTTTTAAACTGCAGGCTGTCTCTTCAGAATCGTTAACCTAAGTTGACACTTTATTGTTTCCCCAATGAGAGTCTGGTCTGCTGGCCAGAATTCACATAAAACCATGATGACCTCAAGTGTCAGTGTGTGAAACAATCCCCAAAGCTCATGAAATACTAAAATGGGTAAACGATGGGTTCACAGAGGATTCCGGTTTTGCAAATCTAGGACTTTCAGCATCTCCTTTTTTCGTTTAGATTACATGGACTGCAGTCTACAGTAATGAACCCACATATAGGACGTATAACAAATGAAAAATTACACCTCATTCCATCAATTTCTTCTGTTTATCCATATCAGGACTGCTGTTGGGCTAGAGTCTATTCCAACTGTTACTGAATGAGAGGTAGGGTATACTCCAGGCAGCTGCAGAGTACCTGAAAAGAGACTTACAGCTGGTGATCAAAAATAGTCTTTGGTTATCACCATGCTGGTTTTCTGGAACTGAGGGAATCAATATAAAGGGTTAGCTGCTGAGTCATCAGCTAACGCTACTGCTAGATAGCATGAGTAACAAGGTGCATTCATATTTCACTGATATTACGTCAAATATTGATTTTGGCAGTTAATAATAGACTCTATTTGTATAAAACAAGATGAAATGCCACCTATCTGTCGCTCAGCATAGACATTATTTATTAAGCTTTTGTACAAGTTGAGTGAGCATGTGAGTTATGGGAAAATTGACCCCCTCCTACAGCTGTCTCACTGCACTTGTAAGCATCGTTTTCCGCCTCAGCGAGCTATTGTTTTCAGGAGAAAAAAGTTAAAACACATGATATACTTCCTGCCCAGTACCATCCGATAGGAAAGGCTAGCAACTAGCTAGAAGACATAACAGACCTTTTAGCCTATATTAAACTTGACATTTCTCTCAGATACTTGTGGAAAGCAATCCAAAGCTCATTTGGAATTACATTCAAGTGACAGAGGCCTCGATGTGCCATTCAAACTCTGAGAAAAAGAATGAAAAAGTGTGTTGTGATTGTACAGCAGAGTGACACCTTCTGAGAGTGGAAAAATGAGTTTAAAAATGTACATCTGATACAAGAAAATGACCTTTACTACATGCTAATTTGTACAACCTGGACCCGCCCGACCATCTCAAATGAATAATTTTAACCCAAACATTACCAGTTTCCACCCAAGCAGTCTTTATTAAACTTGAAAGGCAGAAATAACAGATTTCTCCTACCTAGGAGTCTAGATAGATATATAGATAGACAGAAAGAGAGTATAAATAGCACAAGTGTTGTAGGAAGCACATTTTCTCAGTATAAGGGGATGTAGTGAGCAAGAATGTAACTTTTCTTGTTCTCACAAACATTATCATTCCAGAATCTGGTGATACCAGGGTGTTAACATCATGACATGATTATTCCACAGATTCCCTCTGACCTTGTTGACCCGTTATCCTTTCACTCTGCTAGCTTGGGAAAGAATGTCTAAGAGGAGATTAAAACTGTCACGGTCTGCTATTTTAAATTACTGCACTTGATCGAATATTGATTCATTCTTTTTTAATATATCAATTCTGTGGTTAAATCCTCTATGTCTTCTTCATTTATACATTAAACTTAACATGTTCTTTGTTTTCTATCTTTTCTAATTTCTTAGAAATTAGGCTTTGTTTCATTTAGCCTAAGGCTAGACAGGTTAATCTCATAATTGGTACCTTTTTAGAGGTGCAAACATTTGCTCATTGTTAAGCAGAATCCTTTTCTTTTTTCATTTTTAATTAAACTATTTGATTGGATGATGAAGCCTCTCCATGAACCATGGACAGGCTAGTATATACACATTATTAGTATCGTCATTTTCGTCTGAGGTGGCACCAAAAATTCCCATAGACACAAAAGCCTTGGTTGTTATATTGTAGGTGTTTATTGAATTACCATCAACTATATCTAACACACAGGTCAGTACAAAGTTGCTCTATAGGAGAAACACAGTAAAGTGATCTCTGTTTTTCAGGGTGAGTGTGTACAGAATGAAACAGGGGATGGGGGAAGTGAGGATCACTGGGTGACCAACAACAAATCTTTGACCCAGGGCAACCAGGAAGCTCCGGCCATGTTCTTTGATTTTGTCATTGTGTCACTCTTTCATTAGGAAGCATTACTGGAATTCTTTCACTTCAATGATACAAATATCCCTGCAGGTACAATGAATTAAAACACATTAAAACAGTATTGTACATAGAAGATAGATTCACTGGTAGATGCGTTTAACTTTAAATAACAGCCCATCACGTTATTATCAATCAAAGGAAATTGTCTCAACCAGCAGGTTAACAAAGAAGGTCTAAAGAGTGAGGTTTTTTTCCTTTAAGGGAGTCAGATTTCCCAACTGTGTGGGTCCTAAGAGTCAGAGACAGAACTGAGGGAGTCTTTGTGCTGAGAGAGAGGGAGAGAGAGAGAGGGAGAGAGAGAGCAGCACTGTGACTTCAGGTCTGCACAGTCAGGCAGAGGGACCACGAAGTTTGCCTCACACATGTACTTGGAGTTTACTTCCAAAGCTGGATTTGCATATTTACCGAAATGTTTCAGCGGTAAGAAGCTGTTATTTATATCTTACCTCAACATTTTCTGCATAAAAGAACTGTTTTTTAAATTATTATTATTATTATTATTGAAATTATAAAAGCATTTCTCAGAGCAGACCTGTTCATTTCTTCTATACACTGCTAGATTTCTGCTATTACATTTCAGCTGGAATTTTAAATTGATGTCATGAACTTTTTTGCAGTGTGTTTTACCTTTTTTTTTTTTAAGTCTATGCAGAATTTCTCCAAATGCAACTTTCATTATGTGTCTGATGTGTCTTCTCAGATGGTGTCTTACCATGCTGCTGTGCTGGCTGGCAGCAGCCCTGCAGGTTACAGAAGGTAAGGTTCACGCAGCTGCAGCTCAACATGGCCTGTATAAAGAAAGTAACAGCTGGGACGGGTCTGTGATGGCAAAAAGAAAATGGGACAGTGACCCCAGAGCTGCTTGATCTAAGGAGGGATATGTTTCCTAGTGTTGATGATTAATCCCACTGAACTATGGACAGCAAAAGTGTTTTAAAGTGATCGACACATAATAAGTAAGCAAAATTATAACATATAAGTTAACTATGATGCTAAATTATTGATCTACGGTTGTAGACATTTCTATATTCCTCAAGCAACTTCTTTTGCAAAGTACATATCACAGTGAGAGTTATTGTCGTAAAAGGGATTTTAAGTGAACCTTCCTTAGGTGAGAGATGCTTGATGAAATTTCTCAGGATAATGTTGAAACTTTACAAAAAACCAAACTATTGACAAATCCTAGTTCTTAAAAATGACTTTTAACAACTAGGATTTTCCTCTCAAAGACTAAAATCACAAGATTAAATCTTTCAGGAATGGACAATTCAGTGGTCTGGTCTGTTAGCATGTAAACTAACTTTTACAACTAGTTTTTCCACAGTTAGATGCATTTTATGCTGCGCTCTCCTTTAGCTCAAATTATCATCTGATAAATATACATCAAAAACTCTCATTTTTTGCCAGGGATTCATGCACAATTATGTGCTTATTCTCCAGCGAGATAACATCTGGTAATCATACATGATCTAGTAAAATAATTTAAGAGCGGTCATTCTGATTTGCATCATGTAAAACACTCAGACCTCACAGGCTTTTCTTCAAAAAGCGTGTCTTTCTACCCTGTCCTCACTAATTCCCAAATAATTTGCAGAACTTAAGCTGGTGGAGAGTTCTTGTAAAACAAATGGCTTAAAACTTCCTCAAAATAGCAGTTAACCGTCTTCAATGCCAACAAAAGAGTCTGGACTTGAATCCACTGCTCTCACACAGATCCATTATGAGTCACACAATATGGTTCAGCCCCCTTCCCATTTCCATTATCACACCTCTGCCTGCTGTGGTGCTTTTCATTCAGCGGCTGCCTGCTGTGGGGCTCGGCTCACAGCTCAGCAGGAGAGTGATAGTTTATTTGTTTGTTTGGGAATGGGCCAGGCTTCCTCTGTCCCCTTTATCCTTTACATATGATGATGTAGGTAAAAGTGGCAGATAAGTCAAACTCTGCACCAGGGTGAGAAGTGAAGTGTGTGTATGTTTTGATCCTGTGCCAGTTTGATGTCAGCGGTGTGTAGGTGATGTTTGACAATGGATGATAAAAATAATGTTAGAACATCTGGTTTGAACTCATGTTCTTGATATGTCTCGGAAAGACTTGTCAACACTGAGATATTGATTATTCACACAGCTCGTGACACTGTGCACTCCCACAGTACCCAGAGAAAGCAGCAACCTGTGGGTTGAGACTTGAGGCAAAAAACTACAGCTCCTCCGATAGCAGCTCGAGGCTAACAAACTGAGTCAGTGCCTTTAGATCTCGTATTAAAATGCAGATATCCAGCAATGACATTAACATGTTTACAGTCTAGACTGTACAGCACCCCACAGCTGTTTTAACCCAAAAATAAAACAACTGTGGGTTGATTTGGTCCTAGAAGCTTGTGGTGGTTATTTGGCATGGTTAAGGCAGCATTATTCTGTCTGAAGACTTGGCAGTGGGCAAGGTTCCCTCACCCCTAACCAGTCACCACAGATGGCTGTGCCCCTTAGTTCTAGTAAAAGAAATACTTGAGCATACCAAGACATTTTGGACAATGTCATGCTTCCAGCTTTGTGGGAAAAGTTTAAGGATCCACATAATAGTGCACAAAGCGAGGGCCATAATAACATGGAGTCTGGTGTAGAAGATCTTGACTGGCCTGTGCAGAGTTCTGACCACAACCCGACAGAAAACCTTTGGGATGGGTTTAAGTGGAAGGCAGACGAGTGAATATTTTTGATAAAACAGTGTGGGCCTGAAATGTAAACAAACTTGGGTCTACACTGATACAACCTAAAGATCAAAAGAGCTGTTATCGGTTGTGCCACATTGAGCATTAAATAAACATAAGCAGTCTTGGAGTTAGTTTTTTTATTACGTTTTTCCAGTCTCACTTTTATGACATTGCAGCGTCTCCCTCTGTATAATTTCAGAATGACTGATATATCATTAAAAGAATATCATTAAATCATTAAAGGCACTTAAAACTCACTTGCATTAAACAGTGCCAGCCACCTAGACAAGTTTAAAAGGTTATAAAAAGTACATCAGCAATAACAAAGCATAACTCACCCCAGTGGATGTGACATCACTTTTGTTGTGCATCATCAGCAGAAGGGCCTTTTAGTCTGCAAGAGCTGTGTGAGTCTTTTGTTTGGTCAACAGGAAATCAATCAGCTCACCCTGAACAAGGCTAAAAGAATCACATCTGGGCATTTCACAAAGATGTCCTTTCTTACATGTACCACACAACAGGAAATTCTTCATGTCAGATACATTCTTACAACGTGAGCATGTTATGTAGCGCTCCTTGGTGGAAGCAAAGACAAACGAAGCCCACTTCCTCACGGTGAATTCTTCTCACATTTACCAACTCTTCACAAATGTCCCATTGGTCACTACTGTTGACCTGGCAGTCTAAAATCAGTTTAATGTCCACTGGATGCATGTCTAGAATATATGAGTGCTCTGTCCAAACGAGCCAGTGAAAAAAAAAACCACTCTCCTGAGTTCAGAAACTTGAAATCAGATAACTTCTTTTAGGTATGCTTTTAAGGGCTGAAATCACAACACTCAATGGACTTAAATTTAGTGGTTAGAGTGGACTTCATCATCATTCATGATTTACACATTTGTAGACTAGACTGCAATTTCAGCTGAAAACTGTTTTCCATACTTCAGACCCCCACCCCCCACCGAAAAAAATGCCACAGCTCCAGGAACCTTCACTTTCCATTTACTGTCGGTTGAATTGCCCTGAAAGGATTCAATGTTTAGCCAATATAAATGATTGTGAGGTGAGCCCAGTAGGAGTCTTGTTTCTGACGTGTTTCCCCTGTACAGTAAAACCAAGTCATATTATTGTACTGCTGACAATGTCAGTCCTGTTAGTGTAAAATTCTCCGTTATAGCCACATGTCAACTCAATTCTCTCTGCTGCCCACAACATAATTTTCCCCATTTACTAGCACTTGCCAGTTGCCTGCCATTCTTTTTAACAGTTTTACCCAAGACTTCACATCACTTTTACTCCTGACCTTATTCAGTCTCTGATGTTACTGGAATAAAACTCCCTCCAAGCTCCCTTTGGTGTTTTATCACTAAAACCTGGAAGGCAAGCATGTTGTAGAGGTGTATCAAAGACCCTCTACCTAAATGTCTTCAGTATATTACAGTACTGAGAGCCCTCGCTGCAGTCCCACGTCCTGCCTGGAATGTGCTCATTCAGCCAGAGTGACTTTGATTTGAACACAGTTGGGCACAATGGGCCAACTGTAAAAGGTGCCATTGGTTTATGAGTGTAACGGTCAGCTCTATTTTTAATGGGAAAAAAAAAGTCTCAGCATAATGGGTGTTTCTTTGAGGGTCCTTTCAATTTCCAGTCAAAATGGCCTTTCTTTCATATTTTCCATGATGTGATGCTCAAAGAGGTGATGTAGTGCTCTAACTTTGGGACCCTTTAGCATTTTCAGAAAAACTGCGTGTGCCTGGGTTCAAAATGAGGAAAGAAGGGGGATTTGTGCTGCTGCAGAGGAAATGAAAGGAATATCAGAAGCATTTATTGGTTTGACCTGATGATTTTTTTGAAGATAAATATTCAGATTTACAGCTTGAAGTAATGGCTTTTAAAAAAACACACGTAACATTGAAGACTAGCTGTTTGTTGTTGCTGTTTGAGTACACTGTTTCCATGGTTTCTTTAGAAAAAGTTAGCCATGAATCACTATCATTGTGTGTCTCTTTCACTCTATCTGTGCTTTGGGGCATCAAGCATATAAAGACGGTATTTTTCCAACTGAAAAAAAGTCTGAAATTTCATGAATTTATGTGAGTTAAGCTTCTGTTTTTGCACAATTAATCGCAATTGTGTTAAGCTTTATTTTGATTGGCTGTTACTTTTGGCTTTTGTCCCATCTTCCTCCAGAACCTGGTTCTGTCAGAGGTTTCTTCCTCTTAAAAGGGAGCTTTTCCTTCCCACTGTCACCAAGTAGGGTTTTCTCTGTATTATTGTAGGGTTTTACCTTATCAGCTTTTCACACTGATGACAAAGAAGAAAAAGTTTTGCAACTGGGCATTTACAGCTTTTAGCACATTTAGTGAAACTTGTACATACACTAATCTTGTTCTAAGGATCTTGGAAAGAAAAGCGTCTGGACTTCTTTAAACTCAAAGAACTCAAAGAAGTCCAGATGCTTTTCGGTCCAAGCTCCTTAGACTACGATGACCTGGATGACTGAGAACCTTCACAGACTAATCTTGTTGTAAGAATTTTTGGTCATGTTGAATATGAGCATCAATCACTATAACATAATATAGTATATTATAAAGACAGGGACACACATGATACCATGTGGGGGAAACCCCCTGAGCTTCATCTGAATCATTTGCATTGTGTTTATCACTCCTGCAAATGTCTCTGCATAGCCTGAAACTACATTAACACAGCTAAATGTTAAAGCAGTGTTTTAGAGGCATAAAGATATGTAACTCATGAAACTGGTGCATGTACAGAGCACATACACACAAGAACCTGACACAGAAACCAAATGAAGAAATGTCCTGCTTCTCCAACTTTTGATACACGTTGTCATTTTGAACACAATATTTCCAGATGAATTCAGACAAAGAGAATGTTTTAAGTTTAACTTGTGAAACTTATGAAACTCTTAACTGAGCCACTTCCCACAAATATGCCACATTTAAAACCTCCTTGAGAGTTCAGGTGGACGTCAGCGTGGTTTGTTTTTTGTATATGTAAGGAAAATGTGTGTTAGTGTGTATGGCACTGTGCCTCAAATGTCAGGCTTTACTCCATTTATGTAACTGTCAGAAAAGAAGTAAAAAATGAGTAAATGCCAGGTGTTCCATCTTCTCACTCTTGCTGCTTTAGTGAATTCAATTCAATTCAACTTTATTTATGCACTTTATAGTGTAAGGTAGACCCTACAATAATACATATAGAGGAAAACCCAATAATCATATGACCCCTATGAGCAAGCACTTTGGCGACAGTGGGAAAGAAAAACTCCCTTTTAACAGGAAGAAACCTCCGGCAGAACCAGGCTCAGGGAGGGGCGGGGCCATCTGCTGCGACCGGTTGGGGTGAGAGAAGGAAGACAGGATAAAGACATCCTGTGGAAGAGCCAGAGATTAATAACAAGATGATTAAGTGCAGAGAGGTCTATTAACACATAGTGAGTGAGAAAGGTGACTAAAGAGGAAATACTCAATGTGAATCATGGGAATCCCCCAGCAGCCTACACCTACTGCAGCATAACTACGGGAGGATTCAGGGTGGTGTGAAGTGTGGTGTTTCAGTTTGACAGCTTGAAAGACATACCAAAAACCTCTATTTTCCTTTTATACACTAGCAAGCCCGTGATTTTAGATTTATACACCCATTTGGACTCCTTTTGTGGGAAAATAACCCAATGACATGCTCTCAGCTGTGCCTGCTAGATATAGCTAGATAGATATCCTAGCTGCAGACTGCTTCAAGGAATTATGGATTTTTTTTCCCACAGCATACATTTTCACTAACTGCAGGAGGGAAAGTACCAGTGGAATAAATGATGCTTCAACTTTATTATGTCTCTGTAAGCCCTGCTTGTGAACAAGCAATCAAAACAGCATAGCCTCAGCCAAATGGAATGCAGCCATCACAAATGTGCTACCCCTTCTATGACAAGTCCAAGTTTTCTGCAGTTAAAAACATGTGCAGAGACAGGCTGTAGGCGTGACTATGACTGCAGCAATGACATAGCTTTAACTGCCACCGTACTTGTAGCTGTAGCCCACCCTCATTGTGAGCTTCTCAGGTTTTGGCATACATTCAGGTCTTAGAGGATAATTAGCTCTCTCTGGATAGAAAAAAAATGGGTTAAAACATAACAGCATCTCTTTGTACTGTAGTGTGTATTGTGTGTCAGCTTGCCTATATGTGTGAGTGTGTCAGCCTAACTGTATATATCCTTTGACTGTTGGGGTTTTCTCTGTATTATTGTAGGATCTTTACCTTACAATATAAAGCTCCTTGAGGTGACTGCTGTCGTGATTTGGCACTATATAAATAAAACTGAATTGAACTGTATACCTGGTGACTAGCTGTTTATCTTATGCAAGACTTGTGGCTCCTCACTTCACAATCATCTGCAGCATCGACACTGTTGGAGGCCACAGAGCTATGAAAATGAGTTTAAAGCTACTGAGATCACATCAAACAGCAACTGCCTATGAGAGGAGCCCAGTTTGTTTGAAGATATTTCTTCTCATTGTTAGCTCCACTCACATTTTCCTAACCTTAAATTAATTTAAACTGAATGCAGTATAGCAATCAGGCTAAAATACTCTGCATCCCAAGACCAGCTTGTCTTTCAGAAGTTTCCCCTGGAAAAGAAACTTATTGCAAGTGTTCATTTTTAATATCTATGTGTTTACCTGGTCTGTATTTACAAGCACCATCAGCACCTCGTACTAGGGAGACAGGGAGAGCTTAAACACTGTTAAATGTCTGATCTGACTATTCCTCGCCTGCAGCCTTACTGGGTAATATTGATGATGACTGACCGTAACGCGTAACGCATTCTGTCACAATTAGAACACAATTACTGTAGCGTCTTTACCTTAACACATAAAGCTCCCTGAGGCAACTATTGTTGTGATTTGCTGCTATATAAATAAAATTGAATTGAATTGAACAATGGCGTTCCCTTTGTTAAAGCCCCACCCTTAAAATTTGTGCTAAAGATTGATCTCAAAATACATTTTTGAGGGTTTTATGGACAAGTCTGTCCACAACACTGCTTCATACAGATATAGGTGTCTAAATCTTCCCAAATTTCTTTAATGTTCCTGTCTGTCTGACTTTATATGACAAACTGTTGCACTCACTCATTTACCTCTGCTAAACAGGCCATGAAATTTCCAAGTTTAAGGGAAATGTTGACAGTACACAGTTCTTCTGCGTCTGTGTTTATGCTTGGGTATGATTTTGCATATTTGGGTCTGACTCTGTGGGCACAGAAATTATGCCCATTTTTTCCTGTTTGCAGATAGAGAGTGTCACATAAACACACACTAACACTCAGTTTGTTAAAACTGCAAGCTTAAAGGGAAGTTATGGAACAGCAAATTCCAAATTCTCAATCCAGGAGAGAGCTCATACACAATACACATGTAGCAATTTAACTTCCTCACAACAAGCTTTTGTCCTAGAGCACACCAAGATCTTCCAGTGTCTGTGTTGTGACATTCTGCGGTACGGTTCACTGTCAACTGTTTTATATCAGCTCATACATTTCTCGTTCCCTTGGTCCTTATCGTTCCCTGAGGAACAGTGACAGTGCACTCGGTTCTTCAGTACCTATTTTGGCTTTCCGCGCTTTTGATGAATGAGAGACTTAAATGATTTTGTGAAACCTGGCTGGTCATCTGCCAGAGAATGACCAGCTGCCCCTCGATTTGTGGCACTTAGAAGGCCAACATCTAGAACTGGCTAATCTTACTTGCACTGATCCAGTTTATTTGGTTCTAAAGCCACACGTGAATTAGAATAGCCAAGCTGAATTCAGCCCTCTGAGATGATAGTAGTCAAAGATTTACATAGCAACTGTATCAGAGAGGAAACATCCAACAGTCAGACGATTACCTATGAGCACGCACTTGGCAACCGGGAAAACTCCATTTTAACAGGCACAAACATGCTTAGGGAGGGGGAGCTATCTCCAACAACTATCCTATGGGTTGGGGGTGGAGGAGTATGGAATATAAAGAGAAGCACAGAAAAACAGAGGGAAGCAGGACAAACAAGAGCTTCTGTTAGAGGACTATGATGAATTTAACCGAGATAATTCACATTAAATCTAAAAGCACAAAAACAACACGAAGCAGATGGAAGAGCAGGCTTTCACACTTGCAGCAACCTTTTGCTGCACAGTTCACTGATTCAGACGCACAACATCAGCTTCTCCTCTATTTTACCTCACCTAGCTGCAGCTACCTGAATGTCTCCTTTCTGTTAGGTGCATAGGCCACGAAGCACAGGTTTCAGAGACCTTTAACAAGTCAGGAGACACCAAAGCATCTCAACAAACAAAGTTCTCTTCAATTGATATGCTGTTCTTATTATTAATGATTTGATTTGATTGATATGTTGCTTTGACAACAAATATGAGATATGCCTCATGCTATTGTCACACTATGAAAAACAGAATTACAAAGATTGTGTGCAATGAACTTTCAGTTTTTGCAGTGATTGAATGAAGTCAAGTTGGCTTTCAGAACGTGCAAAATGTTTGTCATAATCTGGTGTATAACTATGATAAATTAGTGGAAACTGCAAGTCTGTTGCTCTGTACAGACACATAAATAGGTTGGTGAAAAATATAGAATTAGTATCAGTACAAAAAATTTCACACAGCACCACTGCTGACCTGGAGGCACACAGCCTCTCCCCACTATCAGATGAAGTAGCTGATGTTCAAAACACTGAACACCACTTTAGAAGGAGGTAATTAAAGTTCCTGTTTCAACAACACTGACGTATTGAACAGTTATCAGAAATGTTAATCTGGCTGGACCACTTGTTAGCCTTTTAACTATTAGCCCAATGACTACAAACCCAGCTGCAGGGGGTCACAAGCCCTGTGTCAGGAGGTGTATGTAGGATAAAATCTCTGCCAATTATGTGGATCTGTCTGCTGTGGAAACCCATATGAAAAGAAATCAAAAGTGGTCACCCAGAGGTTGAGGGATTTGCAAATTCAAACACTGTTTATTACAACCAGTTTGTCACCACAATTACTTGCAATTGGTCTCTGAATGTCTAAAAATTCATGAAATCACTGTGCAACCTAATGACAACGTGACTGCCATCCTATTTTAACCTCAGTGTCACTGAGCCTTTAAAGATCGATAGTTTCTGGTATATTTTTGAGTGTCAGGTAATTTCAAATGTAGTGTTTCTATCTAAAGGTAAGAACTGCTCAGTGGTGTTTGATTAGCTGGAAATTTAAAGCTTAGATGTAAGTGCTCATGTTTTTAAATCAGATACTGGGTCTGATAGGACATTTTTCATATTGTGAAACATGCAAAACAATCTGAGGTTGCATGACAATCCTCTGCAGGATAAACAGCTAAGTTTGTACTGTGATGGAGTTAAGAACAGTGTGTGACTGCTGCACAGTGGCTGTGGTTTCATGGTCAGATTTCGGTTACATCAGCTGTAGCACAGATTCATGTTAATCTTTAGCTGATGATGCTGACATCCACTGACTGAATTCCACCTTCATACCAACTTTATACCTTGTAGAAAAAAGTAGAAATAGTGTGCTTTCAGTGTAGAGGATGGAAATGAGCCAGGACAACTCATGACACATCTGCATGAAACATTACAAACAATTTTAGGGTTTCCCACCTGATGGATCCACTTTAACCTCTGACTGTACACATTTTACTAGTTAAAAACAAAGCCACCCTCTACAATGTAGGCAACAGAAAAAAGACCAAATCCTTTATCATCCTTCTTTTTCTTCAGATTCAATTTGAGAATAATTAGAATTTTTTTTTATAAAAAAATTAAAGTTTGTATTCCCATCTACTCATATTATTTTATCATTATGTTAATAAGGCACAAGGTTCAGTTAGCGTTGCACAAAAATGAAAACGTCCTCCAAAGAGCTACTTTTTACTTTCCTATTTGGGTACTTTTCAGAGGCTGAACTTTTTCATTTTTACTTGAGTAAAGAAGTTGAATCAGTACTTTTACTGGAGTATTTTTTAACAGTTGTATTTGTACTTCTACTTAAGTACAGAATGTCTGTAATTTTGCCAACTCTGGTATAAAGGACACCCTGGGTCACAGGTTGGTGATCACTTTTTTCCCATCAGTCGCTGCATGTCTTAGCTGCTTGACTTTGGTAAAAAGAGAAGCTGAGCAGTCAACTGGTCACCACTTGATGGTGAGTTGGATCAGGTGGCAAGGAAGGGATACTGGACAGGCCTGCCCAAAACATATATCATTTGGAGGTGAAGAGAGCAGTCACGCTAAAGAAAGAGTCCTATCAGCCTTGGTTAGTCTATGGGACTCTGAAGCTGACAGGTACCAGCAGTCCAACTGGCTCTGGCAATAACTTTGGTGTGGGAGGAGTTTGGTGAGGTCATGTAACTAGACTTTTGGTCAGCCTTGAAGTAACTACGAGGCTACTCAAGTGGGGAAAGTGGCACTCTGGTGATGGTGGGGTGATGGCAGGGTCCTGAGATTCTTCGATGTTAGGTCTGTCTTTTACAGTTGTAACAGAACTGCAGAGATGGCCAAACCTTTTTGATTCTTCAGATCATTCATTAGGAAAAATCCACATTTTATTCCAGCTATAAAGACAAAGCCTGCGCCAGGTGTAAATGAATACTATGAAACTTTAACTACTTGTTAAACTACTTGATGAAGGAATTTCTCCTGAAGTCACACCTGTCCACACATCTGTTAGCCGATGCACAGAAAAAGCATGATTAAATTGACACTGTCTAGCATTTTACTGGAATTCTGAACAAAAGTGACTTCTGTGGTGCACAGTGGGTGGATGCCAATAGATGGTCCTTTGCCAGAGGGACATGTGGAGCATACATGAGATAATATTTTCCTGTCGCATTTCTCTAAAGGTTGCCTTTCATGCCAGACAGTTCACAACAAATATCTGTCACAATGCACAATGGCGAGGCCTTCCAAAACACAAACGGGAATGAGATCATTGGCGTGAAGGATCCAAATTGTCTTATAGTCCTGGACTGTTGCCCAGTGGGATACACACCTTCTATACTGTGACTGTGATAATGTGACAGTTTTTACAGGATCATATGTGCTAAAGAATCACCTCCTTACACTGCCTTCCTTGTGTTTCATTAGCATTCGCGTTGGAGCAAGACAAGAGGCTCTGAGAACAACACTTGCAGCTGAGCAAACATCCCAACACAGACACACACACACGCCGAATATCTCACATTCAGTTCCCTGTGCCCTACACATGCATAAGCAGGACATAGGCTGATGTAAACAGCTCAACAGGATTTACAGCAGTTTTAAAAAATAAACTTTGGAAAACAGATTTCGCTGTTGGCATCAGCTTATGTCTGCCCATCTGCATGTCTGTTATATGCAGACAGGTAGACTACAGTCTACCTCAGTATACATTCATGCACTGAGGCAAAAACATCACTGAGCTTCACAGCGACGACCTCTTTTTCTCCCTGTGTGTGTCTCACTCTGTTTCTGTGTGTCTCTGCGTGATTGCGTGTTTCTAGAGGTGAAGTAAGGGTGAGAGGAGGAAAAAGGGACTTTAGGCTGATTGGGTGATAGTTATGAACACTTGATGTAATGGAAACTGTCCTTCTGCAGATGTTCACCTCTGACCTCCTAACAACTCCAAACAATGCAGTCCTCTATCTGAAATATTCTGTAGGCTTTACAGTGTGCCATTGATTGAACTTGTGTGTTTCTGTTTTTGTGTGTGTGTGCATCCAATATTAGGGCACGAGTGTGTTCAAGGTCAGAAGTTCATCTGTAGCATTAACCCTGTAAGACTCAACCCATCAGAAAACAGCCAGAAAATTCAGATTTTTTGGAACTGAGATGTTTATTAACCCTTTTAACATAATCCACAAAAAATGTTTTGCTATATCATGTTGTGTATGATATGTTTTATTATATATTTATTATATATTTTTTGTATTGCATTTGATACATTTTTGGCAAATTTTTGTTAACAACAATGTTAATTTTAGACAAAAAAAGAGTTTTGCCCATAACATTTTGAAATTATGGTAAGTATTGATCGTGTTGATGAGATAGAGGTCTCAGAAACTCATGTATCAAATATGATACAAAGGGCATTATAGGGTTAAGCCAAGTCAGTTTGTTTATGTCTTAATAAACTGCCTGTAAACCATTAAAATAAACCAGTTTCCTTGTTCATGCTGTAATCACATTTGACTTTATATCTTAAATGAAAATGACCTTTGTTGTTTTCTACAAATCTCTATACCCTAAAAATACAGTAACCTATATGTTTATGTTAAAATCATCAAATAACTACATTACATGTACAATGCAATGTAAAGTGTGTTTCTCATAGTGACGAAGCAAGAGAGAATGACCATCTTTCATCTCATTGTTTTTCTTTTAAATCCTGCAATATAAAAATATATAGAAAAGTGCTTTGTAAGAGTGAGTCCATTTACCATTTACCATTCACTAATTACATTTTTGTACAACACTCCCATTAATGTTTGCTTGACCAACATAAAACACGCCAACAGCCAATGATTAGCATGGAGCTTATAATAGCTAAAGTGTCTGTTGTTTGTGCCAGAGACTGAAAGCAAAGCTAACAGGACTATGAATATTATCATACATACTTTAAGTTAATTTTGACAGCACTGCAGTATTTACTGTTAGCAAATGTTTTATTGCTATGTAACTGTGTAATTGATGCTAATGGGCCCTATATGATAGCTTAATGTTATGTGATGCTAATCAGGTGATGAAAAAAGCTCAAAATGCAGCGTTAACATGCTATCACACTGTAAAATTAATATGGCAAGCTGGATGTGGTGGCCACATCTACAGGTTGGTCAGCTTACAAAACTGGAACTTTTAACCTATGATTGTGTTAAAGCACCCAGTTTGTATACTGTGTGAGATTTAGATCACTGAGACATGGGGAAACTTAATATAATAATAAAAATAAACAAATTTACCTTGGAACACGTTCTTGATTTGCCTAGTTAACTGTTCCTGAGACTGTATTGTGTAGCCCTATGACTTCTCCATTGTGCGATGCAGGCCTTCATAAAGGGGACACAAATTTGAAAGCGATTTAACTGATTTGAGTTTGGTTCTGAGTGTGATCTGGGACTCAAAATGAGACATACAGATATGTGTGGTGTATGTGTGCGCTCAAACATAAGAATCAGTATTGCTGAAACCCAACTTTTGGACTGTAGGTTGTCTTCATTCAGTCTTTGTGTCTGTGTGAGCAGGTCATTTGTTTGGGTTAATCCTGCCCTGAGGCTCGACTCTCCTTCTGCTAACCTCTCTGACTCATAGTTTTCGTGTCTTTTATTTTTATCTTGTTTTTTAACCTCTTTCTGTGTCTGCTTCTATTCTTTTGTCCCTCCTCTGCTCATTCTCCCCTTCTTTTTCCATGCCAAGAAAAAGAAGATTTTAATATTCATGCTATACATTAAAATTGTAACTTTTCTAATGAGATGCCCCAAGGCTCAGTCCCTGGCCCTTTGCTATTCTCTATTTCTAATTTCTGCATTCTTCTATTTTTGTGCACATGATTCCCAGTTCTATTTCTTATATATCTCATGAGCTATTATTTACATTTAATTAAGCTAATTTGAATCTAAGTGTTAATATCTGACAACTTTTCACAACTATTATAATTATTATATGGTCTTTACATTATAAAACTCCTTGAGGTGACTGTGACTTGGTGCCATTTAAATTAATTAAATCTTGTAAGAGGATCCACATAATGGCAATTAATGCCTAGACCAAGGGTGGGCAATCTCAGTCCACGAGGGCCGGTGTCCCTGCAGGTTTTAGATCTCACCTTGGGTCAACACACCTGAATCACATGATTAGTTCGTTACCAGGCCTCTGGAGAACTTCAGGACATGTTGAGGAGCTAATTTAGCCATTTAAATCAGCTGTGTTGGTTCGAGGACTCATCTAAAACCTGCAGGGACACCGGCCCTCGTGGACTGAGATTGCCCACCCCTGCCCTAGACTGTAGGTGTTAATTTAATTTTCAAATTTTAAAATGTATCCCTTACATGCCTGAACACTCCTAAAATCTCTAGCAGAGTTGTTTAGGATCCATGACTGTGGAACAACTTGCTGAAGTAGATCAGGCAGGGTTACTTGATTTTTACTTGTCTTCTATCACTGTATAGAAGAAACCTTTCTGCACTTGTCATCATTTTGTGGGTAAGCATTGTATTATTACCTTATTTGTTTTGGGTGTTTGGTTTGTTTGTTTTTTTACCTCGGATTGTAGGATTTTGTGAAGCACTTCTTCATTTGTCTGAAACAACTGATTTCTCAGGCACCAGCCTGAGGCGTTCTGGCAACTTGTTGTTTGAACTTATGCAGAAGACATCTAATAGAGACTGATAGATTTTAACTCATTCCCAGGCCACAATGCCCCTTCCCTCTGCAGGTGGTCCCCCTTTTGTCTTCACTGTGGCAGTAGGTTGAACCAGCAGATCAAAGAGCCCACAAAAAGTGTGACTGTTTCTCTGTGTGTGTGCCCCTGTGTATGAGCGTGTTTGTGCACGTCTCCCATCATCTCTCACATTCCAGGAATTCTTTGTGTCCCGACTGTCATCCTGGGCACAAAGGAGATCCAATCAGAAGGACAGATGCTGCTGTCTGTCTTTCTGATCATACAGTCACCACTTAACCTTTACTGTGTGCAGGCGCACATCCAGAAACGTTGCTGTCTCTCTGTTATGTAACACCCATTTTGTCTCCATTACACTGTCCACCAGTTTGTCAACATACATATACATATTTCAACTTTAAGTTACTTTATTCCCTTCTGAACTTTTCGCTCCTCTTGCCTTTATTTTGTTAGTTGCCATCACATATGACGCTCAAATGTCCTAAAGGAGCATAGCAACCAAATTATTCTTGCCAAGTTTTACTTTTAGCCACGGAGCTGACTTTTAGTGTTGTCACTGATTCTTGTCTGTGGTTTTCTTGGCCACTCATAAGCTGATGGCAGTGTTAGTTTTTAGTGTGTGAGCAGCCTTTCTTGGCCACTCTTTCAAATAGAAAGGCCTAGAAATATAAAATGAAAATACATACATAGGAAAAGTGGAAGAGGAGTGAGGGAGGGATGGGAAAACAGCTTCTCAACACAGGCTTCATTGACTGCTTGGCTGGTTGGTGCAGCGTCTGCACATGTTCGGGAATCTGCAAGTGTGTGTGTGAGGTATACCTATACCTGAAACAGGTCCTCTCTGTTGACAGCTGTGCAGCCCACCCACCCAGCTTTAGGGCTGGTTAAGAGGAGGTGTCAGTCAAACTTACTGGGGTAAAATATACAGCAACACAAACACACAAATTTAAAAGAACAAAAAAACAAATAAATTCCTTCTGAGTCGCACAATTTTGTGCTTGTAAAATGCCTCCAGATAAGTGTCCAAGAATGTTGTATGAACAGTTTCAAAAAATGACATGTAAATTTCCTTTAAAAAAAGGCTACAGTCTGCAGTGCCTCGTAAATGAGTTCTTTTGTTGTTCTAACCCTGTGAACCAAAACCTCTTTCGCTCTAATTGGCAAAGTGCTTGTACATTCAAGCACACAAAACCAAGAGCGCATGCAGACACACACTTCGGGCTTATGAATACACACACAAAGAGCAAAAGTGACATCAAACTCCAATTTTTATCTACTACATTTTAGTAGCAGATAAAAGAAAGCTTCCTAAGCGTTTTTGTGCACACTATCACGGCCCCCATTAGCTCAGCTCAAGTGCTTCTTGATCACTATTCATGCTGTGATTGTGTCATTTGGACAGCATTGCATTATTACACAATGTGGCAAAAGTTCTGTCAATGGTTAATGTTGCTGTAACACATTGACCTCATACCAATACGTAATGCTTGTGTCGCCAACTGCTGCTCATAGGAGATCTCCTGCTTGTTGGTGTTGTCTCTGATATTGTAGAACGTTCACCTTACAAAATAACGCGCCTTAAGGCCACTGCTGTGTCAATTTGGTGCTGTATAAATAAAATGTAACAAAATGGCACAAAATGGCACTATATCAAGTATTATTTTTCTTTTTGATTTTATTTTTATTTTCATCTTGCAGTAATTTTGATGGATTGTGTTGTGACATCTAAGCCAGTTAAATATCCTGGTCTTCTCTAAACTCTAGCCAATTTACTTTTTTGACCACAAGGTGGTGGCAGAGTGCTAGCATGTGTGAACAAAGCACAGTATGATTTTAACTGCAGTGTTTTAATGTGTGGTCAATATAGTGTTTCATTGATTTTATTGATTCTGAATATACTGATATTAGAAATCACATGATGTGCCCACTTGTATAGCTCGTTTATCTTACCACATTTATGTACATAAATCTATATCATTGTTTTCTGATTATTAATCAAAAGCAGGACACATTTTAGTTTAAAATTGGCATCTTTTGTCATCTAAAGAAATTCTATAACTAAAACTGTTATATTGAAATATCCACACAGACACACGCCTCTGTGATTTTCCTTTGTGTTTTTCATTAGACACTTAAATGTTATTTTTTTGTAAATAAATTCCTAGTTTCATCCATGGGATTGGCTGTGACAGTAAACCAATTAGCATTTATTGTTGTAGCAGTTGCTAGGTAGAGCAGGAAGTGAGAGAGAGGTGAAGGGTGAAGGGGTTACTCCTCCTGGAATCCAGGGGCCCTAAATGGGGTCAGCATGTATAGAAAAAAAGAGGGTCTGTAAATACTCATAAGAATGTGGAGCAGTGCACCATGTTCGCCTTCACATAAAGCCTGACTGGGGTCACGTTTGCAAGTAATGACACTTTTTTCTTTCATTTACTGCTTGAATGTGGCCAAAAGGCTCAATTTGATAACAGCTCATTGTCTTCTATTTCTGATGCAGTTGCAACACTTACAGTCTTATTGCAACCACTAAGAGATAATAGTCTAATTTATAACAATTTCTGATAAATTTGCAGATTTGTACAAGTCCTGTTTTACAAGCTAGAAAACCTTATTCAAATATAAGTAACATAGGACTGGACCAGGTGACCCTGAATCCCCCCTTAGTTATGCTGCAGTAGGTGTAGGCTGCTGGGGGATTCCCATGTTGCATTAAGTATTTCTTCTTCAGTCACCTTTCTCACTCACTATGTGTTAATATACCTCTCTGCACTTAATCACACTTGTTATTAATCTCTGGCTCTTCCACAGCATGTCTTTATCCTGTCTTCCTTCTCTCACTCCAACCGGTCGCAGCAGATGGCCCCGCCCCTCCCTGAGCCTGGTTCTGCCGGAGGTTTCTCCCTGTTAAAAGGGAGTTTTTCCTTCCCACTGTCACCAAAGTGCTTGCTCATAGGGTCATATGATTACTGGGTTTTTCTCTGTATGTATCACTGTAGGGTCTACCTTACAATATAAAGCGCCTTGAGGCGACTGTTGTTGTGAATTGGCGCTGTAAAAATAAAGTTGAATTGCAGAACATGAAATCACTGGGTTAGGTAGTTGGCTGGATTGTGCTAACAGGCTTAGCAGACTTAGCATAGACATGAGTTTATGTTAACAGATAAGTGGAGAACAAGGAAACAGAAGAAAGAAGTGGATGATATTAATAAAAACAGGAACTATGAGTTCAAATGAAGTATTCTGCTCTTTACTACACAATGCATTGAACAATACTGTAATTCTTAGGCGTGTCTTTTTTCCCCCTTGGGTGGTCTTTTTGCTGTGACCAGCCAGACATCTAACCAATAGGAGAATAGCTAAGAAAAAGTTGATTTGATTGGCAGTTACTGGTTGCCATCTTTCATTTTAATTAGTTCAACTACATAACAAAGTCTATGATTGATGTAGCTACAGTAAAAGCTACTTGTTGATAGCCAGTGATACTTGGATAAAACGCTGAATAACAGAATTAGGCTCTTGTTCAACTCTGTAAGTAAATCACACAACACATGGCCGAGACTTGAGTTTTTTTGAGTTACATTTGTTACTACAGCAAAACAGACGTTTTGCTGTAGTAACTGGTTGGCAAGTGGTTTCTTTATCCTCAATAAAAATGTGACTGAAATATACAGAATCAAATGTGTATTTAGTTCAAATAAATAATCACTTCCATTCTAAAAAAAAAAAAAAAAGAAAAAAAGCAAACAGTACAAGTAAATTCAAACCTAAACAAACATCTCAATCCAGTCATTACCACCAGTCCAGCCTTTGTCCTGGACCTCACCAAACATTTACAGAGACACAACACAAGAGAACAGGCATGCCTTTGTCATCAGCAACGTGGGGCCCCTGTCCTCGCTCTGTGATCAGAGAGCGGCAGCAGAGAGAAGTCCAAACTTTTTATCGTGCAATTAAGAAACAATCATCATAATTTTGCGTCAGGGAGCTAATGAGCACTTGCTATTAAAAGTAAAGTCATTTTCCTGCTTTTACCTAACAAGCTTTTAAGGATTGTTATGACTGGTCAACAGCACCAAACTCTGGCAATGGTAATGGAAATTTGTAGAGAGATTTTGTAGTTCTAGACACATACATGAGAGCACAAGTCAAAAACTAAGAATGAGATATAACTGCAATCAAAAACATTAGTATTACATGAATAACTGATTGTTTTTGAATAAAAATTACACATTCAATCTCTAAACCAGTCTTCTCACATGTTATCTAATGCCACATAATATGAATAGAGCAAATTTGATAATTGTCTTACTTTTTTATTCAATTGCTATGTTACAGTGTCTTCTATGTAGAAAGTGACCAAAGAACTATGTGCCAAAGGACACACTGAAGTAAAGCTTTCCCTCTGTGCTCTTAAACCTCCCTTCTAATGCCTGTGCAATGTTTTCCCTCCTGATTCACTGTAGTTTCATTTAGTATGATGATCAAAAAATCTGGGCCAGCGTAGCACGAGATATGGCAGGGCTAAGTTGCAAGAGACTCTTTAAAATAGTGGTGAAATGTTGAAAAATGAATTCTTAACCAAATAAAATAGTTAATAATGTTAAATGGCCTGTTGGACTACTACTTGCATCCTTAACAGTATTAAAGCTTTCTTGGGATGTTCTCCCCCCTCTAAGAGCTGCTTGTGGTTTGGTCCACCTCAAAGCAGCACGGACAAAAATAGTTTCAAACTTGATAGCGATGGTGAGGACTTAGATAACCACTGATCATGCTCCAAGACAGAACAGGGAACTATTATGATGTGTAAAGTCACTAAGTAAAAAGTTCTTCTTATGCCTGTATAGCTGCTGATATATCATAAAATATTTTTATATAATATATAATATTAGTAGGCTATCCCAAAATAGTTAAAAACAGAGACTGATTCAGCTGCAGCTCCAACTTATCTATTTATGTCAGTGAGAATGTAGAACAAGCTGAGCCTTAAAAGGCATCCCTCAAAGCTTTATTAGAGGTGTTTTTGTAGGTTTACACAAACACAAATCTGGCAGCAACAATGCCACATTTCTGTGGCTGATATTTATGGAGTCTGTGGGGTCCAAAGGCTTCGCCCCTGCACTGGACTCTGACTACACCACCCAACTAATGACGAAACATGTTACGGTTACATGCACTAACCAATTTCAGCCATCTAAATAGTTTTGTTTTGTAAAATGTCTCAATAATTAAAGAGAAAAACATTATTAATAACATTATGAACTTGACAGATAATTGAGGTTCACATTAGAAAAGCCTGCATGTAAGTCAGTCTTCATGGTGCACTTTCATGCTACTTTAGGAAGGCATGTCTTCATGAGCAAATGATAAGAATGAAGTTTCTGAGTCCCTCTGAAAACAGTCTCGTTACTCCACTTGTCCATAGTATGATGTATCCTAACCTCAGTCTGGTGCTGATGATGGAGACCTGAACAGCTGAGCGCTTACACAGACATGCAGCACAGTATGTAATTATATTTCATTAAAGGCATGTCAAACACTTCATTACTCATACATGTACTTTTTAATTTGTCACACACATGTGGCCATGGGGATGATATTTGTGTGTAGACCACATTGTTGTGCCCCACTCCCTGCGTTTCTCCTTTATAACAGTCAGTGTGCGTCATGATTTTTAGACCACATACGTGATCACAGAAATGGCAGTAGATGCACGAAAGGAGGTGGAGGATTGAGGCCTTGTTAATGAACACTCTAATCTTCTTGTCTGCAAGGCAACGGGAGAGAAAAATCAAGTCAAGTCAGCTTTGGTGTAGAGTGCCCCCTCCAAAGTAGGGGGAGTCAATAATTACACAGAGAAAAAGGAGGGTGGGGGTGTGCAGAGAGGAGATGTCAGGGAGGCTGGAAACAGGGCAGGAGAGAGAGGTCATAACGAAGAGGAAAAGAGACAAGAGAGGCAGCAGGAGACAAACGGCTTGTTTTTTGAGTCTTTTTATTTTGTTTTGTTTTGTTTCGTCCCTCTGGATCACCTGGATTACTTCTACTCTCTGCAGAAAGTAACTTCTCATAATTGGAACCTCAGCATCTACCTTGCCTATATGTTTGCATGTGTGCAATATCTGCACTTAAACAGATCGGAGCGCATCCACCTGAGAGAGACGCAGGCAGATGATGGAACCTGCACACCTCTCTCTTGCACTCTTCTTCCTCATCTTCTCTCCTGTGAGTGGCCAGTGGTGGAGTTTGTTCTGGGGAAATCCTAAAACCACCACCATTCCTCCTTCTGTTACCTCTCCAACCGTAACTTACCCCAGATTTTCTGAGACCTCGGGCACAACAGCAGTGTGGTCAGTAAAAGTGGACGAGGTGCCAGCGAATGCTGTGGAGGGTGTTCACACAGAAGGGTCTGCTTTGACCCCCACTCAGCCCAGCTCAGGAGTGTCACCGTCTGGTTTCACAACTACAGATCACTGGACATTTCCTACAGGGAAGACTGCAGGTGGAGACAGTAAAAGTGGGTCTTCGGACAAACCCCTGAAACACTGGAGGAATGGTGAGTTTAATGGGTGTTCTAACTTCTTGGAGGCTCCATTGTGCTCCATACATTTGGGACTAGCCATTAGAGAAATCAGATTTGGTTAGTGGTTAGACTAAAGATCCAGAGCTGCTTGGCTTGTGACTTTTTAAGAAAAGTTCTCTTAAGTTGTCTTATTTCAGGCAGTGGCTCATTCACGAACTGGCAGGTTGGTGCTTTGATCCCCAGCTCGTCTGATCTTCAGTATACTTGGGGCAAGATAATGAACTTGTAATTGCCCCAGATGTATCTATTGGTGTGTGTGTGATTGATAAACTACACAAAATTAAACACAGAAAGTGAAAAATGTTTCAGTGTTACTTGTGCTATAGCATTAATAGTGGTCAGTAAATGCTACATGTGACAATATTTCATAAAAAAGCTAAGATATCATTTATCATCTCTTAGACTGGAAACAAATTGAAACTGACCAAAAATGTTACATGATATGTCCTTGTAAAGGCTGGTTTATTTGTAAAACAAGAGTTAAAATGTCTTTAAAGTTATGCTGTGACAGTCATTAGTTTTGGTTTGGTGTATTTTTGCTAACAATGAAGCGTGTATAAGACGGGATTTAACCAATGAGGAACTCAGTACTCCTGAGTACTGAGCTGGGTGATCAATATTTCCTCCAGTTAACTGTTCATAAAATTTGTACTGTTATATATTACTACATACGTGACTAGTATCTAATAACAACAGCACCAGGTAACCATTTTCTGCTTCTGAGTGACTGCAGAGGAAGTTATGTTTCAAAGCATCAAGCAGGTAATTATGCATAAATGTGACAGGATTACACCTGTTCACACCTCAGATTCTCTTATTTGTTTAGTGGGTCATGTTGATGGTTCAGTGGTTGAGTAGGCCTACACAGTCTTTCTATCCTGTCTTAGTGTATCTCATAAAGGAGAACAGATTCCCTGGTTATTGTGTGCTGACCAGTATGTGATCTAGTCCTAGTCTATAGTCTGAGACGTCTGGAAAGAGTGGGCCAAGCCACAGGAAGCTTTTGCGTGGCATGCGAAGGCTGAGGTGGGTTTAAAAGGTTATGCATGGTTAATATTGGTTTTTATAAGTATGCAAGCTGATTAGGCATTCATGTGGCCAAGATGATGAGGATTAGGTTTGAGAAGCAGAAATAAAAAAACAAGATGACCATGATTAAGTTTGGAAGTTCACAATATTAATATTAATATTAATATTAATATTAATACTGTATGATTGTTTAAAATGCTATCTGAGACCTGAGAGGCTCAATCATCGGCCTGAGTATTAGGTGAATTAATCCGTTTATTAATGGTGACACTTTGGTGAAAATATTAAATTAGTGAAATGAGGAGTAGTAATATAAGCCACAAAAAAACAATAAAACTAATAAATGTAATTTCAAGAATTATAAGTCTGAATGTATTGTTTTAACATATATACCAGCACCACCATGGGCGAGGATCATTCTGAGCCTGTCCTGTTAAATAGTTAAATACTTAATTTACATTTACAAATTTGTTTGATAATAACTCAGATTTGACAAGGTATATAAAAAAGAAGGTATAAAAACACACTGAAACAGATTGAAGAGCTTGCTTTCAAATTAAGCTCACAGCTGGCTCAAATAAAACAAGAAACATAATAAATTAACTATTATAAAAGTACAACAGCAAATGTTTATCACACGTCCACAAGTACCTCTGCTTCACAGGACCTGCAGCCTCAGTCTCACTCACCATCCACACTGCTCCACCTCAGTCTGCAGTCAAAACGAGCCTCTTGCTGGTTCTAGTGTTAATCAGTTTCATGTGATTAACACAGGATTTGTTCACGGGCACTGTGGGAGTTATTGTTACACAGGTATATACGCACGTTCATGTGTGAGCCTGTCGTGAAAATTAGGCATATAACTATAAAAATGAACACGCATATTTTAAGATTTTACAAATAAGTAGGCCTAGTACAACACCTTTAAAACCAAACTGTAATAAAGTGTTGGTCTTCCACGTCACTGCAATTAGCATTTTTAACTTTCTCTGTTACAATTCACATAAAACTGCATTATCCTGATGTCTCCTGGACATTGGTACAGGCTGAAAAACAGCATTAACTGAAATACTTTATACAACTTTTAGCAAATGGGTTACTATTTATACATGCAGCAGACATACAGGAACAAATGTAATGGCCAGTTTTTGTCAGTCAAACATTTTTTTAAATTTAGATGTTTTTTTTTTTCACTAGCTGGTTAAAGCTCTGATTCACATGAGATTTTCCTCCTGCTAAAGTTTTGTGCTGACGTTAAAATAACAAAACTGTATTTATTTGTTTCTTATGCAAAACTCAGATGTCCAGTGACCATTGCTCAATTGGAGCCATTGCTAACTGAAACTGAATGACTCTCCATCACCTGCCTGTGAGTTTTATTTCAGTTATCAGTTTTAATCCATCATAATTCTTTTTGTTTGTAGAAGGGGATTCTGTTTTTGTGCTGACAGCATATAAACAGCATTGTGTCCTGGTGTAGAGACCATGAGTAAATCTGGTCTTAAGAGGGCCCCGATCATGAAAATACTAATTAGAATCAATTCTATACCTTACAATATAGGAAATTAAGTCATTATATTAACTGTTGATATAGCACCTTATTTTAGAAGAAACTGACTGTGTGTAATGGACGGAGAAGTAGCTTTACACATGGACAACACTAATTACTTGGAACCACTCGGCCTGTCAAGCAAGTACATTTTAATTTGCAGTGCTATACAATCATGATAACTTGCTGAAGTTCATCAAAACTGGTGCAGAGGTGAAATTAAATTGCAAAATAGACAAGATGGCTATAGCCACTGTGACATTGCCCATTGGTTTAGGACTCTGCTTTAGAAGTCTGAGTATCTGCATTTTTGCTCTCACCACTGAAAAGCCTTAAGTGACCTGTGAAGCTTGGTTAGCAAGCTTTATTCATAAACTATACAGATACAAACCCAAGAACCAAGACTAAGTGCTGCTATTTTCACTCACCAACACTAAAACCTTTTGGACTGGCTGTACCACACAGCAGGCTGTTTTATCTTTCAGATTCCAGTCCATAAAACGTGTAAGGAAATAAAAGTAGCCATGCATCTGCCCAGTATTGAAATTGATTAGTTTTGTCTTTTTTAAGTAACTTTTTCATAGTTGTTATGAAGTGGGAAGCCACCCATGGAGACCAAAATAGTTTTTTGAACTAGTCTGCAAATATGTATTTTAACAGTGAAGACTGGCTGTAAGTAGCCATTACTGCATTATTTTGCTACACCCCAGATGTCGTCACTGGGACGTCTAGTTGTAACTTCAGTTCTCCCATAGTAGGATACTAATGATTGCACATCTGGACTGGAGGTGTGTGGGCTTGGGTGTGTGTATTTGTTTGCAGGAAGAAAAGTGTAAATGTGCAGGGGTGAGTGGTGCACTGAGTGATGCATACACACAGTGGCACACATACTAAACCCTCTAATCAGGTATGTTTCCTGTTGGCCAGGCTGATGAATTAGAGACCACTAAATGTTAATCTGTCTGTTCTGGTGTTTGTGTGCGTTCACATGGGTGACCTGTATGTTTGATCTTAAGCGTATGCAGATCTTTATACGCGTGCATGTAAGTGACAAAGATTTAGATAACGGGGACGAGCACACCTGGAATGCTGAGGTGAGTGTCGCCACGGGAGACAGGCTTCACAGTGAGAGGAATCAAGGGAATGTGAAACCGTCTCTTCACGTATGCACCAAGTACTCTAATTGCCAGTTGTTGTGTGCGCGTTTCTGTTTCTGAGGATTATGTCCATACGAGGCAGAGCAGTGAGCCGTGGTGGGCAGAGTCTGGATCAAATCAAGTCAAATTAACACTGTGTTAGGATCACAAGTACCTCTCCTCCTCATTTTAAGTGGCGAATGAACCAGCAACACACAGGGCAGACAAATGGGATGAAGATGGAGGTTGAGACATTAAAACAAGATAACTGCAATTTGGATCAGATTTATCTGCACTTAAGGTTAAATATTGCAGTGTGTGTTCAGAACACTTGCCTTTAAATGTAATATACTACACATTTAGGATTTTTAGTGTCTCTGGGAATGAAAAATGCAGCAGTGCGTTTTGTATTGTTGTCTTGTTTTTCTATCTCTCTCACTCGCCACGTACACCATTTATTCCTGTCTGTCTCCCTCAGAGCAACGCTCAGGAAGTTATCTGAACCTAACGGACTTAATTGGCTTCCCCCTCCCTCCCTCTGTGTCCTTCACTGCTGGCTTTGAGGGTCATCCAGCCTACAAATTTGGGTCTCAAGCCAATGTCGGCCGACTCACCAAAACCTTTGTGCCGGGATCGTTCTACCGGGACTTTGCTATCATCGTCACGGTAATGCTATAGAGTTCATCCCTATAATCTTTTAACCTCCTTGATTGTCAACATGCTTAGTTGTCATAACTAAAGATATCTAAAGATGTCATCACCGTGTGAAATGTCGACATTAAAGCAAGACTCATATGTTTGTCCCTGTTTAAAAACTGTAAATAAAGGAAAATATCTCTTTAATGCTTTCATATAGTGACTTATGACTGACATTCGTGTGAAAAGGATGTGGAAGCCAAAGCTTAAAGTCTTTTTTTTTCCCACATACCATCGTATTATTCCAGGTGCGCCCAGCTAGCCAGAGAGGTGGCATGCTCTTTGCCATCACAGATGCCCAACGCAAGGTGGTGAAGCTGGGTTTGGCCCTCACTCCAGTTCGCGAGGGCCTCCAGAGCATCTTACTGTACTACACTGACCAGGAGCAGGCCTCCCACAGCCACAAAGCGGCTGCCTTTAGCGTCCCGGATATGACTGACCAGTGGACACGATTCACGGTGAGCTTCATCCAGGTTAACGACTAAAGATAAAAAGACTCTTCCGTGTAGATGACTGGTTTAACTTTGTCTGTTAAACAACCCAAAGACATCCAAGTCATTGTGGACTGATCCTGGTCACGTCTGCTGTCTCTGCCTGTCAGGTGGTGGTGGAGCATAATGAGGTCCGTCTCTACTTGGACTGTGGAGAGGCCGAGAGTAAGGACTTCCATCGTAGGCCAGAGAAACTCACCTTTTCACACAATTCAGGCATTTTTGTAGCTAATGCAGGAAGCACGGGGCTTGACAAGTTTGTGGTAAGTGAAAGAAAAAGTTTAATGTTAATGTGGTAACCGAAAATAAGAGAAAGAATTATATATTTTCTTCTTTTTTTCACATTTAACTAGCCAGTACTCAGAAAATCTGTCTCTAAATAAAGACCCCAGATCAGTTTTGATGGTAAGAAAGGGAAGCAAAAACCGTTCTGAACGGATGTTTGAGCAGAAAATGTTTGAAAAATTTGCCTGATTTGAGATGGAATGACCTATAACTGTAAATTTCTTGTTGTAATTTTATGCAGTTTTTCATTGGTTTGGTTGAACTGTTTGCTCACACACTCTTTTATAGAGTGAACTCTTCTTGTCTCTCTTTTGGATCCTTTTCTTAATCATAATGTCAAAATATTTGGCCAGTTTTTATTTATTTAGGACAGTTTCCACATCCTAATGCAAAATGAATACATGTTTTTCAAAAAGTATCATTACTCAGTATGTTTTTAAATTAATTTTACTAATTTAATTGAGTAATTTTATTTCAAATATAGTGACTAGCTTTTCAAGTCTAATCTAACATGGACTGGATAAGAATACAGGCAGAGCTGCAGATCAGACACGGAGAGGAAGTGAGAGGGGAGGATAACATGGGGGAGTAAATCAATTGCAGATGAGGAAGTTGAAGATATCAACATGGCTTGGTTGTGGTGTGATCAAAGGCAGACCATGGAGTGCTGCATCGTGATAGGGCACAAATGTTTACATTTACGATGTAATTATTCATCCAGGAAAAAAACAAAACAACAATGTTTGTGTGCTTGTCATTAAAACAAATGTCTGTACAATGTCAACTCAGACATTTCCAGAATGAATACATGACATTCTTTGGCCAATAGGAATGAAAATATATTATAAAAGCCACTTTGACACCCAGAATCACTTCTTTTCCATCTCAACTATCTCCACAAAAAAGTAAAGAAAAAGAAAAAAGAAATACGAGCTGGGAGCAAATTGCTGTTGCTGTGGTGAGACACCCTTATCACCTCATTCTGCTTCGCTCAGTGTAGCTTCACTTTCTGAACGGGTTATCTGAAGCATGATGGCAAAATATGTGCATGCTCAGCAGCAGTATGTGCACTCATGCCCATCTGGGCCACTGAGTGTGTGCGTGCGTGTGTGTGTGTGTGTGTGTGTGTGTGCGTGCGTGTGTGTGTGTGTGTGTGTGCGTGTGTGTGTGTGCCTATTGCCTCACATTTTGCTGTGATACAGTGTGTTTGGTGTCACTGTCAGACTTTCTAAGAGAGATCCACAGTCCTGAGTAGAAGTGCTGTGACAGAAGAATAACTTCAAAGTAGAAAAAAAAGCTTTAATTTTTTTTTTTAATATTTCAAACACTGATCACTGAAACTAAAGTTAATTATTTAATGCTTCAAAATAAATTCCCAATTATATTTCGGAGGTATTTCAAGATGGCTGCTGAGTGGCAAGACTTGCTTCTAGAAGAGTTTTTCCTCTGTCTATTCTAATTACAGCAACTGCATGTAAATATCTCCCCACCTTTTAGACTGAGGATAGTCCATAAAACATTTTAATGGGGAATAAAGGTGTTTAAACAGATAGCTCTGGATGATTCACAGTTCAGAATAATTTCTGCACAGTCCATCATTTCCTCCACTGTCTGAAATGAGCAACATTCCCTTTCAGCTAACTTTCCTCTCACTGGTTATTTCATACAAAGAACATAATTTATTGCCAGGTGGGTGGAGCTTTTATGCCCACAGTCAGAGCTTTGTGTTTGAAATGACCATATGAGGAATATGCACTCTCAGTGAGACTGTAAAGTAGAAAAAATTGGACTGCTTTCAGACACACATGGATTACATCACTATTGAAACATAAAAAAGTACTGCTTCACAAGTAAAGTATTTGTTTACATAATACCTGATAAATGATATAATAATAATTAGCATTAACAGCACACTACACTTCAAAGAATTCAAAGAGAGAAAGAATCAAATGCAAGCGTTATGCAGTGTTGTGCATGATGTACACATGTTGTGTACAAACACAAAATTACAAAAGAATATCATTTCCAAATAGTTATGGACCTAACTGCATGTACAATGTAATCAGATGTCAGTTACTATGTTGCCAACAAATCACAAAAAGAAGTCTGTAGACCAGTAACTAGATGGACATTTGGAGTGCCTGCTTCACAATTTTAAAGAAAGTGATCCAGTTCACACCAAAATGTGATGTCTTTATCTCTTTGCCCTCATCTCAACTAAGATTCATGAATCTTAAGACATAAGTCAGTGATGGCTTATGTCAAGTCCCTGACCCATTTTTAATTAAATTGTTAGTCTTTCTCTTAAATGTAGCTCGGGTTACCACCTATGATGAATTATGTTTTGGTGAAAGAGAAATGAGACTGATGTTTGGTGGAGGAATATGACTGGAGGAGTGCACACCACCACAAAGGCAAGAGCACTGCTTTGTTGTTTCATTTGTGTTATTATTTGGTCTTGCCAGACTGATACTGAGGACACAACAGAAGAACTAATTCTAGCACTGCTCAGACAGACAGAGCCCCAACAGTCACAGCGGTCACTGAACTCCCGTCAGTCCCTACAGCCAGCACAAGCCTTCCTCTCCATGTAGTGACATGTTTCACATTTCCTTTGTTTTTCCTCTGCAGGGTTCGATTCAGCAGCTGGTCATAAAAGACGATCCAAGAGTGGCTGAGGAGCAGTGTGAAGACGATGATCCTTATGTGAGACACTCCGTAACTTGTTGCAATGCAAACCTTTCTAACACAAAGCCAAAGTGTCTGCCTAGCGATATTTTAAAATGCTGTAAAAACTTACATGTCAATCAACAGCTCCCCCTTGTGGTTAAAATTACTGGTTGTTAGGATTTGTGCTAAAAGGTTGTTGTTGTTTTTTCACCAATGAATGCTTAATGTGACGTTTGATAAAGGCCTCGGGGTACGCCAGTGGAGACGAGGCTTTGGATGACAGAGAGACAGAGAAAGAGCTGAGGAAGACCGCACAGGTGAGAACGCCTGGCTCAGCACGGGTTGGTTGGTGATGGCAGGATGGATTACTTTAGTCTTCTCTGTCCATCAGTATGTGTGTGTGTGTGTGTGTGTGTGTGTGTGTGTGTGTGTGTGTGTGTACATGTTTAGACATCTTTGTGAGGAAAGAAAATTGGCATGCTACGATACTTGTGGGGACCAACAGTCACTGATGGGGACAAAATGCCCATCCTGGGCTTGAAGGCATTTTTGAGGCTCAAAATGTGATTTTTAGTGTCAGGGTTACAATTAGGTTATGGTTAGGTTTAGGCTGAAGGTTAGGATTAAGCATTCATTTTTGATGGTTAGGGTTGGGGTAAGCGGATAGGAAAAGCATTATGTTAATGAGATGTCCTCACTAAGATATAAAAATGAGTGTGTGTGTGTGTGTGTGTGTGTGTGTGTGTGTGCGCTCGTCCATTTGTTTTGGTACTGTCTTTCATTCTCCCACAACCTAAAAGTCAGTTTGACCCCAAACATCTCTGAATTAAAACTGACTTTGATGCTTCAAAGAAAATTGGCCTTGATAAGCAATTTTATGGTAGACCCTTCTAGTCTGATCTGGAGACCTCCATCTGCAGCAGAGTAGAAAAAGAGCATAACATGATGTTGGTCTTTTATTGTGTTAATGTTTAGTAATGCTCTTGTTTTGAAAAAAAAAAATCATTCATCAGAAGTATACTAAATGAAAAATCAAAGTGCTTTCTATTAATAGTCTCATTCACCCAATTCAACCCAATTCACCATCCCCAAATACATTCATACACTTCTTTCATCTATGCCAAAGCACTTTTATCTAACTTTCATGCGCATTCACACTTTTGCCTGAGGACACTTCAACACATGGACAGGAACCAGAGGAAGGAGGACCTTCTAAGCTAATGTGGAAGAGCAGGTTGTCACACTTACAACAGTGGGACAAAGACATGGTGTACACAGGTGGCACATGAAAAAGGAAGCTACTCTGCACACATGAGACAAAATCACAGCCATTTTTGTCTCTTGCAAGGAGGAGGGTGTTCCCGTTAGTGCTCCGCCCACTGATGCTCCAGAGAAATTTGAGGACTTTTCTCCTCACACGGGTCCAACAGAAGCTCGAATGGACCTGATGACAGGTCTGTAGTACAAAGTTTTGTTCCTGCTTATTCTATGAAAGCTTCAGTATTTGAATTATGAACTAAACCTTTATTATATTTACTCTTCTAAATGTCCTCTCTCTATGATAATGTAAGCATACACTGTCTGTAAAACTGATAGATGTCATATGTTGTTTGCAGGGCTACACCGAACAGAGGAGGCGGGAGAGCAGCCACAAGGTGTAAGTTGGAGCGTGGGCTTTCTTGCCTAGTTGTCTTGTTTTGAAGACAGTGTTGGTCAGAAGATAACAATGTAGCTCCAGTGTTTCAGTTTATTTTCCCTACTGACACAAATAACTTAAAGACTTCTTGATTTCAATTTTACAGGGTGATGTCAGGTTAAAAGGAGAGCGCGGTGATCCTGGCCCACCTGGCCCACCTGGTCCACCAGGTCCTCCCAGTGTATTCAGAGAGACTAACCTTGGAACATCTGGCCCACAGGGACCACCAGGATCTCCTGGGCTGCCAGGGAGAGATGGACACAAGGTTTGTGTGTCAAAAAGATCGTTTGTGTGTTTTTGCTTCACCATCTTTCAAAGAACATCTGAGATTTTTTAAGTGAACGTTAAACTCACAAAGTAATAAGTCTTCTTGCACCACTGACTTTCATGCTTCCTCGTGCTTCTGCTTTCAGGGAAGCAAAGGTGATAAAGGAGATCCAGTAAGTTAAACAGCACTATGTCTGCTTATTTATTTTTTTTATTCTGTTTCAGTCGCTACATTCACTAATTGTATTTTCATCGTCAGGGCCAAAAAGGGTTTCAAGGATTTCCAGGCTTGAACGGAGTAGTTGGAGCTAAAGGAGAGAAGGTCCAGCTAATGCATCCATGTTGCATTTAATTAACTGTGACTCTTTATTCCAAATGTAGTTGTATTTTATGATACCAAATGAAAAGAAAAAGTTCTGTCTTTTTCTTCTGTAGTTTACTCCTCCCTGCCTCCTTACAGGGAGACCCGGGAGTTGGTTTACCAGGCCCCCCTGGCCTTCCTGGACCCCCTGGACCCCCCAGATCACGCAGTGTACCTGTGAGTAACAGTTTATGGTTTCGCTACTTCCTCCCACTGTGTATCTGCTCAGATAATCTGTATTGTCTTGCATTTTAGCAATGATATCAAATGTAGGCAGCATAAATGAGACATGAATACAAAGAAAAACATCTTGATGAATGTGTTTTTAGTATGGACCAGATGCCCTGGGTTCTGGGTTTGAAGACCTGGACAGCGATGCTGAACTCATCCGGGTAAGAGAAAGGACTAGTTAACAAATGCAAGAGTCTGACAGTCAATTATAGCAGTGAAAAAAATCTAACATCTCCTTCCATTAGGGTCCTCCCGGTCCACCGGGCCCTCCAGGACCTCCTGGTCCCCCTGGACCCCACCTGTCCTCATCTGCCACCACTGAAGGACTTTCTCCTGGGCATGCTGGACCACCTGGTGCACCTGGCAGTGATGGCCTTCCAGGCAAACAAGGAGTACCAGTAAGTTAACCTTCAATTTAAGTGAAAAATAGATGATTTGTTTTAAATACAAAAATCTCTGTAATATACACTGATGGGATTCTGCAGACTTATGCAACTGTCCAAACCTGCATGGTCCTGTGTGGAAAAAGTAATGCAGTGAAGACGTGTTGTCTGGAGTGACACATCACACTTCTCCATCTGGCAAACCTATGGACAAATCCAGGTTTGGCAGTTGCAAGGATAGCGGTACTTGTCTGGGGCTGCTTTGATTTCCTGGACGACTTGCTGTGAGTTGATGAACCATGAAATCTGCTCTCCACCAGAAAATCCTGAAGGAGAATTTCTGGCCATCAGTTTATTCCCTGAAGCTCAAGCTCACTTAGGTTATACAGCAGGGCAGTTATCCAGAACACACCAGCAAGTCCACCTCTGAATGGCTCCAGAAAAAAAAAGTTTGTGGAGTGGCCTAGTCAAAGTCCAAAGTTAAATGTGATTGAGATGCTTTGGCATGACCTCAAACAGGCTGTTCACACTCGAAAAACCTCCAGTGTGGCTGAATTAAAATAATTCTACAAAGAAGGGTGGGCCAAAGAAAGAAGTGCTCTATGGCAGTAATTGCAAACACTTGATTGCAGTTCTTGCTGCCAAGAGTGGCACAAGCAGTTCTTAGGTTTAGGGGGAAATTACTTTAACACACAGGACCTGGAAGACTTGGATAGCTGTTTTCATTTAGTAAAGGAAGTAATTTAAAGCTGCATTTTGTATTTACTTAGGTTATCTTTGTCTAATTTTAAAATTTGTCTAATGATCTGAAGCATTTAAGAGTGACAAATATGCAAAAAATTAAGAAACAGAACTATAGATGCTGTATAGACACTGGACAGACACCTCTGTTAGTATAACAGTGCTACATCATGATACATTATTGTAGCCTATAATAATATTTTTACATGTTTTTTTCATATGTTCTGTTTTACTATATCTTGTACCTTCACATTTTATTTGGATTATTTCTGCATTTTTTCTCATTGAATTAGCCCCGAGCATTGACTTTTTTTCTTCTTTTCCACCTTCCAGTCTTTGCTCTGATTTTATGTAGTGCATTTCTCAAACAATTAGATTCCACCTTTATTTTATTTCTTAAATATTGTCATATTGTAGTGATTTGCATTTTTGTGTTTATGTAAGCCAATGACCCATGTATACCAGCTGGTCTTTAACTGTCTCTCTCCATTTCATTGTCCTTTATCTCCATAACCTTAATCTTTATTCGTACCTTTATTGTTCCTCCGTCTTATTCCTACCTGGAATCTCTCCTATTTGTTTCAGATGGTTGAGGATTGGTTTAGTGGTTCTGGGCCTGACGGTTCAGGTTTGAGCTCAGAGTTCTCCGCTGTCCTCACCTCAGACTTCGGCTCTAGTTTTGGTTCTGATTCTGACTTTGAGTCAGCATGGGGTTCGGGCGAGGTATACTGCCCAGTTTGCCTGGAAAACCAGCAAACAAAGAAAGGCAGAATTTCAGTCAGAGCTAGAGCATTGAGGTAGACAACATTTAGCTTTCACCGTGATAAAACGGTGTCAAAGCAGTAAAGATGAACCTTAGCTAACTACCCCAATGCTCAGGCACAAGTGACTGCACATTATCTGTTGTCTTAACTGCTGGCTTGCTTGTGCCAAAGCTGAAGGTGATAATCGCTGTGCCATAAAACCCAAAGTGGTTCTTTTACTTTCAGTTCCAAAATTGTCATTGCCAAGGAAAAAAAATCAGCATGACATTTTACTCTATATGATGACAAGCAGCTGAACTGAAAGGATCTGGCCACACTCTTATTGCTTATAACCTCATGCTTCTGTCACTGCACATGGTAAAGGAACTGCTCTGCCTTTTGCACCAGTCACATTCATTTTCCCTTTTTTTGTATATTTTTTACTCAGGGATATCAGGGCTATATAAACTACTGTATATATATCCCTGCTTCTGCTACTAAAGTTACAAATGGGCAATTTCTACATGGACCAAACAGTTGGTTAAGTAAAGATTTGTATGTGACAGTGCCACCAAGGTCACATGACAAAACGCTGTCAATATTATCAGTTAAACAAAATATCCTGGAATAGATTAACGTGCTGGATTGATGAACAAACAGAAACACATATCATGGCTTTAGTAGTAACCAGTCTTCTGGTGAGTCTTGGATCACCTGTAAATACTCTATTGGCAGTGAGTGTTTTACCAATGAAGTCTGAGGTTTTATGGGTTCCATCAGTGGATTGGCACAGAAACATTGCTGTGAATGGTGCTGCTTGATTAAAGGAATATACTGAATGTATCATCACTTCAGCTTGCTGTTAGGTGATGAAAAAAGAGACGATAAAATCATCCTCGCCTGTATGGTTGATGACATCCATCCTTCACGCTACAGCACATTTAGCTAAATGGCAAACAGTCACAAATACCTTGATCTTTTGCATAAGAGCTGAAATTTGATCACTTTCCATTTATTTGTATGTTGCTGTTGCTCTTGAATTGTTTGTGCCAGTTGGACAAATAAGAGGCAATGATATAAACAGCCATTTAGCATTGTCTGCGCTAAAGCACAACGTTTCGTATTGAGGTTAAAATCATCATTTAGTGCAGAGCAATGTTGGCATGGATGATATTATCATTTAAGGAAGCTGAATAATGGAACGGCTTCCAAACATTCATCTATTCCTTTAAGGTGACGAGGGTCACAGTTGCACTCTGGATTGTTCCTGTTGGAACAGCCAAAGTGTCAACACACAGCTACAGTATGCTCCCATACTAGCATACCTTTGACTTACCACAGCTTTATTTCTCTACACTCTGCATGTGTCTTTCTATATTTTTCTGTCCAGGGTCCAGCAGGAAAAGATGGTCCTCCAGGTTCACCTGGGGCTGCAGGCGAGAAGGTATGAACACAAGAGCAAAAAAAAAAAAAAAAAAGATATCTAACCTTATTGCCAAAATTCTGCACATTTGTAGTATAGACAGTCTTTATTAGTAATGATAGGTAATTAAAGTATATTAACTCCTTTACTTCCTTTAGGGTGAGCAAGGCCTACCTGGGCCTCCTGGGCCAAAGGTAATTTATACTACTCAAAACAGAGTCATAGCCATAAATGGCATCCTGTTCACATCATTTGGTAGCCCACAAATACATTTCTTGTTCCTGTTGTTACTAATGAAAGTCTCCTGTTTGTCTGAGAAGGGTGAATGTGGGTCAACAGGTGTCCAAGGAATTCCAGGGCCTCAAGGGCCTATTGGTCCAGAAGGAAAGAGAGGCCTTCCAGGTCCACCAGGACCCCCTGGCCCACCAGGGCCTCCAGGAACCAAATTCTTTGCAGAGGTGACCCAACCCAGTTTATTAATCACCTGTCCTCCACATATCACTGCTACTATATAGCCTCATATTGATTAATGAGAGGAAAATGAGAATTGCTGTAGAAAACATTAAAAGGTCATGTCTTTTTCATCACATCGAAGCTCAATAACTATAGACCATGGCTTTGTTTTCAGGATATGGAGGGATCTGGCATGACTGATCAAATTACTGGAGCTGGAGTCAGAGGCCCACAGGTCAGTGTGAGGGAATATATGAGTTTATGTACAGTATATCTATTGATTCATATAAAGTAACGTATCCTTTTTGTTCTTTCAAGGGTCCACCTGGCCCACCAGGACCACAGGTAAGCTGTTTATGAATTTTCAACAAATTTACAGATAGCTACAATTACATGTTTAACAACTAATACTTGACATCTGGTTACTCTTTGAGTAGGATGCTCTTGTTGAAGATACTTGTTTGTGTTTTCTGTAGGGTAAGGATGGAGCACCAGGAGCTCCAGGGCTCTCTGTCAAGGTAAATTCATTTTGGAATGACAGTACTTATATGTTTCTGATATGCAATATCAATTATCATTCACTTATTGTTTATATTTAGTGGCCAACAGGTTGTGTATTTTAAGATTTTTTTTCTATTTGAGAACTATTGAGCTAAAGTGTTTTTGGTCATTGATGAAACAGTCTAGTTCATCTATGTGAACTTAGCTTTCTCTAATCATTGGAATGCACATTGTATTTCATGTGAGCCACACATTAAGTTAGAGTGAAATCACCATCACACTTTGCAGCTTTTTTATTACCTCATTTTCTGCTGTGTCTGATGGCAGGGTGAACCAGGAGACCCAGGACCAGAGGGTCTTCGGGGTCCTGCTGGACTACCAGGTCCTAGGGTAAGTAGCAGGTGTTAGATCGCTGAGGTGGTTGGCAGTTCAAAAGTAGTTAATCATTTAGCAGCAAAAAAACAAATCAAATACTGCACACTGCAAAAATGATAAAGACAAAAGACAAAAAAAGGCTCTAGTCTAAAATCTTCCAGAACAGGCACCTTGTCAAAATATTGCAAAAAGCTATGTTATATATCTATAATTAATTTATTTGCCAAAAGTTTAGGCAACATTTTTTTACAGATAAAGGGTCTGAAAGGTCCATTGTCCGTGGTAAAAACCCAATTGCGAAAAAGTTGGGATTCTGTGTAAAACGTAAATAAAAAGTGAATCCATATGAAATGCTAAATTGAGAAATTGTTACATTTCAGCAACAATATTAGCTCATTTTCAATTTCATGGCTGCAACTCATCTGAAAAAAGCTGGGACAGTGCCATGTTTACAGCTGTGTGCCATCCCCTTTTCTTGTGATGTCCGAGGAGACCAGTTGCAGCTCGTTTGGGTGGAGGTTGTTGTTTATCACCGATGTGGGATTTTAGCTGCTCTTTGTTGTATTTTTCTTTTTCTGAGACACAAAATGTTTTCAGTCGGTGAAAGGTCTGGATTGCAGACAGTACAGTATCTAGACTCTGTTACTATGAAACCAAGCTGCTGTGACAGCTGCAGTATGGTATGTGATTTTAGCATTGTCTTTGCTGAAATATTCAAGGACCTCCCTGAGAAAGGTGACTTGGAAGTTGCTCTAAAGCCTCTATGTATTTCAGCATTGATGATGCCTTAATAAATGTACAAACTGCCAATTCCATAGCAACCGATGCACCCTTGTACCAGACATGCAAGCTTTGTGCGGCGACAATAACTGAGACGATCCCTCTCCTCTTTAGCCTGGAGGACATGGTGTCTATGTTTTCCAACAACCCTCACCCCCAACCGGTCACGGTTGGTGACCGAGGTTTCTTCCTGTTAAAAAGGGGGGGTTTCCTTCCCACTTTCATGAAGTGCTTGCTCACAGGGTGTCGTCTGAGTGGTGGGGTACTATTGTAGGGTCACTGTTGTTGTGATTTATATAAATAAAATCGAATGCATTGAAATTAATTTGCACTATTCACACATTTTCTTCCTCTTTACAAACAGGGGGCCAAAGGAGAGAAAGGCAGTCCAGGACCCAAGGTAAAAAACTTTGTTTTTTTCTGACTACAGAGTGGTCTAACTCAGTACTTCAGATTTGTTTCACATTGTCAAGCTTCTTTTATCCTAGATGTGATTTGTTGTATGTGTTGTATTTTCTTTTCATATTTCTGTTTTGTTGCTTCCTCTCATGTCTTCCAAATGCCATGTTTGTTTCTAAATGTCTCTTTTTGGTAAGGGACTAATGATTCTGCGTTATGTGAATTGCAGGGTGAAAGAGGAGCTGATGGCCTCAGTATCCAAGGACCACCTGGGCCTCCTGGGGCTCCTGGACCTGTCATTAATCTACATGATGTACGCACACACAGACAAAATGACATTTAATTGAATGAAGAGTTAGGATAGAGGCAGACCAACAAACAACTGTGTGATCGTTGTGGTAGCTGTGCAGAGATGCTGCTTTTTGCATATCTCTGCATATGCTAAAGTGCCCTAATGTGATCATTATATCTTCTGTCTGCAGCTGCTCTATAATGTTACAGAGGGTATCCTCAACGTCACAGAGATCAGAGGACCACCCGGGCCTACGGTGCGTAGCTTCAAGTAAACTACAGTCTGTTTTAGGTTCTTTTTTGTTCCGCTCTGTCGTGAAGTATGGATGAAGGGGGTCATAAATGAACTGATGTTGAGATTTTTGCTGCAGCTGCAGGTGTGTTTGGTGAGCTTTTGCTTATGTGTGTGCTATTCTCTGCATGTGTGTGTGTGTCTGCATGCTGCAGGGTCCTGAAGGCTTGCCTGGCAGAGCTGGATTTCCCGTAAGAACATTTTGCTACATCACTTTTTGTCCCAAATGATTAAATTCAGGAAAACTGGATGTAAATATTTATGAGATTATTCTGGATTTTTTTTCTTTTGCTGTCTTTTTGCTAAATGGGGTAGGTACCTGAGAAATCTTTAAACACATAGTTTCATTACAACCTTTTCTTAGTCTTCCAACTTTCATCTCTTCCTAGGGCCCCAGGGGACCAAAGGGAGACATAGGACCTACAGGTATCCAGGGCCCCCCAGGGCTTAAGGTAAGAACTGAATATGAAGATTCATAAAGCATGTTCATATACATTTCTATACCTATGAAACAACCTTAAACCACTCTGCTGAACATAAACATACATTTCATTTTGACAGGGAGAGAAAGGAGAACCAGGGGTGACAATTGCTGCTGATGGATCTCTCCTGTCTGCACCAAGAGGCCCTCAAGGGCCCAAAGGCACAAAGGTAGCCAACAAGTGACCTTTTTACCCCTAAAAGACTTTCTATATATTTAGTTACTTCGTGGTGAAAGAGTTTAATGTGTTTAATAATCTGTATCTAATACTAGAGATGGACCGATCCGATATTACGTATCGGTATCGGTCCGATACTGACCTAAATTACTGGATCATATATCGGCGAGAAATAAAAAATGTAATCCGATCCATTAAATATAAAAAAAACACCTCACAAAACTTGTGACATGGCGTAACTCGGCTCATAACCGTAGCACATCGGAGCAGTATGCGTCATGTGATAGAGCGGCTGCGTGTATTTGTAGCCGCTATCAAACCAGCATTTCATCTCCGAGGAAGTTATCCCAGAGAGAAGTAAAGCAAGTGTGTAAGTTCATCTCTGAATGTTTGTAAAGCGTTCCCATGTTAAGCTTAACAACCGATATATGGAGCGACTGCCTCTCTCTCTCCCACACCTTCCTGCGGCTACTTCAATCGTGAAACTGCTTAATGATCAGCTGATCGGCTTTTCTGTTGCGAGTCCGTCTCTCTTCTTTGTTTTTGGCCCACTTCTCACCAGAAAGAGGAAACCAGCGGCTGAACAACAGCAGAACGTTTAAGCTTGATAAGCTGTTGTTAGAATTTATTTAATATTACTTTCTACACCAGGATCCTTTTCTACGTAGCTGACGGCTGATAACTGTGCAGGGGCGGAACATAAACCCATTGGTTAAGAAGCCGGGAGCTTACGAAAGATTGCACACATGCTAAGACCCCCACCAGTGTCTTCTGTCTTACACGACACTCTGCCACTTCAACTGCCTTCTCTGCCTTCCACTTTCCTTAACTGAACTGTTAACAAAGAATACTAACCTCGGTCCCTAAATAATGCAAGTCCTAGTTTTTGTTAACAAGGGTGCCATGAAGGTTGAAACTGAAATTCGCTCAAGGTATAAATAAGTCTAAGTGCTTTTCAGGACCTTTCATGGTGACCACATTGGGTTTTTTTAATGAAAAAGAATAACCTAGAATAATCTCCTTTTTATTTTACAGAAAGTAGTCTGAAACTATGAAAGCAATGCACCACTGCCATTACTTCCACCTATGTAATTCTCACATTTTGCTGCTTTACTGTGCACAGGGTGACCATGGCTTCCCAGGACCTGCTGGACTTACGGTGAGTTTTATGAGAACATCACAGTAAGGAAATTCCTGCTACACATTCATCCTTTATGTATGTTATTACACTGAATATAAATGTGTGTTTGTTTATTTCAGGGTCCAATAGGACCTCCTGGACAAAAAGGAGAATATGGTTTCCCCGGGCGACCAGTGAGTAGTTTTGTTTGTTTGGTTATTAGGATATGAACGCCTCATAGGTTAAAAGTGTTCTGAACTTGCACATGAAAGTCAAGGAAAACACAGAACCATCTTGTCAGTGATTAGCAGAACAATGTGTCATGTTTTTAGCATACTGATTTTTTCCCTAACTAGTCATAATGGGAAATGACAAGCTGCTTGGTGGTTTTCTCCTTTTGAGGCACTTTTAAATATAAGAACTACATTCATAACGCTCTTGTTTCTGTGCCTTCAAACACTTTTCTCCCTATCATGCATGCACTCACAGTCCAATAGATTCTGTTCAGTGTTTGGGAAAACTTCTTGAGCCAAAAGTACTGAAGCTTTTTCGTTCTTCCCTCTATGTAGGGGCGACCTGGTATCCCGGGGAGAAAAGGTGACAGAGGAGATTCTGTTGGCCTACCGGTAAGAGAAGTAAGGCAAGAAGGGATTGCAGAGAGAGAGCATTAGTATACTGTTGCATTTTATCATCATATTGTGAATCATTCTTCAGCCAGTTATTTTACAGCTAGTACATCTGACTATAGTGTGTGGCACAACTGTTGAAACTTCCCTGTGTAATCATTGTATGGGTAGAGAACATCTCAGCAGCAAAACCCCAGCACCAAACATCAGTGACAAGAAATTACATCGACTGAGTCAGAAAAAGCTTTTTTTTTTTTTAATGATTGATCAACTGATCAAAAAAAAGGAGCTGTGGTCAAAGTGGGTTACTAAGTCACTTGCAGCTTCACCACTGCTGTGAGGAATTCAATTCAAATCAATTCAATTTTAGTTAAACAGCGCCAAATCACAACAACAGTCGCCTCAAGGCGCTTTATATTGTAAGGTAGACCCTACAATAATACATACAGAGAAAAACCCAACAATCATATGACCCCCTATGAGCAAGCACTTTGGCGACAGTGGGAAGGAAAAACTCCCTTTTAAGAGGAAGCAGCAGGCTGGAAGAGCTTCAATAAATGCCATATATGAAACTGATCTGATGTGTCGAAGTTAATGTTGTGGCCTGTCTAAATTAATCCTCAATATACATTCACACACCAAGACTCAGACATAAGCACAGACATAAGCAGGCCGTTTTGACATGTAATCATTGTAATAATTTTGTAATCATGTTTTTGAATAGTCATTACCATTCTTGTATGTGTGTTTGTAGCGACATCATATTTGTTGCAAATAGTTTTATTCTCTCTGTCTCAGGGACCTCCAGGTCCTCCCGGCCCACCTGGACTTCCAGGAAGAATTATTGGTCTGAATGGAGTAAGTATGACTCAAAGATGCAAAACATCAGTCACTTGTATATTTACTGGCCAGTTTATAAGGCAGTTGCACTTCCTTTATTAATTACATCTCATAATCCAGAGAATAGGTGGGGAGTGGCAACATCAACGAGGACCTGGTTCTGAATGATGATTGATCATTTTTGTCCCTGTGTGTTACTGTTCTCATATCTCACACATGTGCAAAGCAGACAGGGACAGCAGAGAAGAGAGTGCACGATGACATCAGTGGACAGCAAAAGCATTAGTTCTGATTAGGTGTCCATTTTTAAGTCTTTTTATGTTTAATACCAGTTTATATAACCAGCAAGAACTGACAATATTGCAAGCCAGAACTACCAAATCTTACATGATTTTGCCACAATTCATAATTCAAGATTTACTCACTAGTTTTAACTCACTACCTTAAAGTACCTTAAAAATATGTCTGGCTGAATTTTCATGACTAGTTACGAGTTTTATCCTGCTTGTTGAAGAGTGTTGACATTTTTATTAAATGCTGCCAATATGTGTATTTCAGTAACTTATAAGCAGCCGACTAGTTTCTCTATATAAAATTTTATACATAAAAAGTGGTAAACATGGAAAAACATGTCTAATGCTCGTGTGCAGGTTATGATCGTGACTCATTTAACATGGTGGGTGATTGACTTGTAGTCTGATTCCGCTGCTCTTCTTTGAATCTTAAAGACAGTGTTCCCGGTGCGCCCCAGACCACATTGCAAAATGGGACGAGTAAGTCTGAGTCTGACCATCTGATTGGTTCATTTCAGTTGGAAATCAGAGCATCTGGTGGTTCTGTTGGTGTGAGGGTGTTACAGCATGGCAGCTCTCTGGTGTGGGCCTCAACCCATTCCCTATTTCCTGTCCGTGTTTTTCTTCCCTTCATTTTGTCCTTCTTTGCTCTCCTAATGGTTTTTGAAAAGGCAACATGAATGTGGAACTGGCCCTAATTCCTCTGGCTTTAACATATGGTTATTTTGTATTTTGTATACAATCTCTAGATTGCCAATGTGGAAAAAAACCCCTAACATTTTCTTCAAATTACCCAAAGGCCAATTCATGTATTTCAGTACCATCAGTGCCTCTTAGTCCACTTATACTTCAATCCAATCTTTCCACTCAGTACAAATACTGATATGCCAGATGTTAAAGGGGGGGTGGGGTCTAAATTCTGCTTGCCTTCTCTGTTTCTTCGCCTAATCATCATCTCAGGAAGAGGATGCTGTGTAAACCTTTCAAAAGAAGAAGGAAATAGACATCCTTTTACTACATGTAGATCAGAATTGGTTCAATCAATTGAAAAAAACAGTTTGTGTGGAATCCCTTTTGTTTTTCAAAATGTGGTTTATAATAGGTGGTCACTTGTATTTTTAACAACCCGTTTTCTTATTGTAATGAAATAATGATAAACCCATCTCTGATCTACATGTTCTCAGATAAACAAGGTTCATGACCTGTTCAGTACCTTCTGTCATGGTGCTGGGTGTTTGGTTTGGTTTAGCCTTCTCTCAGAAGTTTCTTCTGTGGAGACATGGTGGGCTGAAAACACCATGATGACTGCTTGGCTAAACTTACTTGGAATTAAAAATGTAAAGGTAGTTAAAGAAGTGCAGTAACAGGACATTCTCTGTGTAAATGGCCTCTCTGTCAGAGGGCTTTGGGAGGTCTTCAAATTGACTTTTGGTAAAAGTCATCCTTCAATGAAAAGCTTAAATTCACCATAATTGTTTCATCAGCCTTTTATAACAGGTTGCTTGCTTGAACCTTAATCCTACATTTTAACCCAGGATGAGTGCTACAGTCTATAGCATGCATCCCTTGTATTTAACAGGTGTTTATGTAATCCTGACAATAATTTTTAGCTTTGATCTTCTTGTCTTTTTTACAATAATCCATTGTTTTTACCATAGTCTCTGATTGTGACTTTTGACTTTGCAAATTAACTTTCTGATGTTCACTTGTTTGTTCTGTTGTGTAACCCGACTGTAAATGTGTATAAGGGCCAGCTTCCCAACACAAATTTTATCTCAATGATGATGTATTTGTGTATAGGAGTCAATGACAAGGGGACATTCAGCTGGACCTAAAGGAGACAAAGGAGATGAGGGATTACCTGGGGAGCCAGGAACACCTGGTGAGAGCTTAAGATGACATGATAGTGAACACATGACACTTTTCTTTATTATCTGTCATACAAATATTGTGACAGTGGTGGAAGCTCATTTTAAATATGGTCACTGTGTCATGAGGCCAAAGTATATGGAAGTTATGTCTGTCAGCCCACAGCTGACATTTCACACCACATTTTCTGCTGCTTGCTCTGTGTGATTTGATATGTGTAATTTTTCTTCTTAGGGCTCACATTTCCAGATGAAAATGTGGTGAGTACTCACTTACAACACATAATACACAGTCGTGATGAAAAAAAAAAAAAGTACATCTGCTTTAAATTCTATCGTTTTGCGTATCAGGACAAATTATTAAAATAATCTGATCCTTAGCAGAACTTCAAAGTACCGTAGTTTAAATGTATAACTTCTCAGATATAACAACTTTAAACTATAAAACCAAGCTAATGCACAAAAAAACATTAAAATTGACAAACTGGCACTTGTTAAGTATTTAAGATTGAAGTAACATATATGCTAATACACTAGAAATGCACCATGTTGCTCTTTCGGAGGCAGAGTGGTGAATCTTGAGTACTCTTTTGATCTCTCAGGGGACTAAAGGTGATCAGGGATACAAAGGTCAGAAGGGAGAAAAAGGGGATGTGGGCCTGCCTGGTCCTCCAGGGATCCCAGGGAGGTCAGGACTTGTGGTAAGTTAAGCTATGTGGTAAAACTACTATTCTAGAACAGGAGGTTATTTAAAAAAATATTTTAAAATGATTATTTGTAAAAGCCGGATCTTCTGGCCAAAACTGTACCACTCTTTTACAATGAATTGAATTATTATGTTGTTTCTCTAGGGTCCGAAAGGCGAATCCATTGTTGGTCCAATGGGTCCTACTGGTTCTCCTGGTCAGCCTGGACCTCCAGGATTTGGACGGCCTGGACCTCGAGGTCCACCTGGCCCTCCTGGGCCCCCAGGACCACCCCCTCCATACGGATCAAGTATGTGTGTCTATAAAGTTAAAACAAGTACCAAGTCACAGCCTGTACTATATGTGTATTGATTTTATGAGTTTAAAGTAATTGTGTTGTCATCAGCTGTCAGTATCCCCGGCCCTCCCGGTCCTCCTGGTCCACCAGGCTCTCCAGGATATGCAAACTCTGTAAGAAACTGCTGAGGTGTAACCATACTTGGAATAAATGGAGAATCAAATCATTAGCTAACATTTTAAAGTGTCATCACTGATGCTCTGATGGTTTGTGTTCAGGTTACCAGCTATAAGACAATCCACGCCCTCACCCAAGAGGCACACCATGCTGCTGAAGGTACCTTGGCATATGTGTCTGAAAGGGGAGGCGAGCTGTACATCAGAACACGCAATGGTTGGCACAAGATCCAGGTGTGTAGGACGAGACCAGAAAGATTCAATATCTTTCAGGATACAATATCCTCTATATCTCCAAAAGTTGATTCTGTTCATCTGGACGTAGCGTTTTGTGGGAGAAACGTTTCGTCACTCATCCAAGTGACTTCTTCAGTCTCAGCTGACTGCAGGTTTCCCCAACTCTTATAAACAGTACATTTGCATAATGACTGAAACCAGCCCACTGAAGGAACAATGGGCTGTGAGGTCAGTTCCTTAATCATAATTATGCAAATTCCCATGACCATTGATCAACAATCACTGACCAAAACCCACTGATCAAAGACCACTGATCAATGGCCATGAGTACCATTCCATACCAAAATATCCTCTATAAGATCATCATCCGCTGCATCTTCCTGTGAAGCTTCTATTTTCAAATCACTGTCCAAAAGAATCGATTTGTCCTCTTGTACTGTAGAGTTTCACCACACGTCTCAAATATGTGCAAACAGCAACATTATATTCTCCTTCAGACTGACCAAAGCTTTATGTAAAGTGATCCAGCAGCTTTTAGAGGTACAGCATAGAGCAGGGTTGTCCAACACCAGTCCTCGAGAGCTACTGTCCTGCAGCTTTTAGACGCATCCTTGTTCCGACACACCTGAATCAAATTAATGGCTTGTTATCAGGCCTTTGCCAAACTTGATTGCATGCTGAAGAGGTAATCCCACCATTTGATTGAGCTGTGTTGGAGTAGGGATGCATCTAAAAGCCGCAGGACAGTAGCTCTCGAGGACTGGAGTTGGACACCCCTGGCCTAGAGTTTCCAAACCTGAAGGTGGCATTTTAGGCCAAGAATGGGAACAGAAAGTACCTAATGGTTCCTCTGGATTACCAACAGCCAGAGATGATGGGCATCAATTATCAACTTTGGCCCAAGATGCTTCAGATTGTCTGTGTTCAGTATTGCATATAGGATGATCTGATATCGTCGTGTTGGTGTTGTTCCCAGATCATCATGAAAACGTTGTTCCAGGTTCAACATTGCAAGTGACCAATCACATTGTTGTGACGTTATTCTTTTGCCCGCCAAGCCATTTGTGCATTTATGAAATTCCAGTGTTGCAAGGACAATATCAATTCTGCTTACCGTTTATTAAAGGGTTAGGGTTAGGATTAGGGTCAGGGTCCGCTGATCGGTGGACAGAGGCGGTTTCTCGCAGCTTAAGTACAGTTTTTTGTTTTACGGCGGTTTTTCCCGAAGTCGCAAAAGTATGACGTCATAACATTCTGATTGGTCACTTGCAATGTTGATCCTGGAACAACATTTAGTATGATGATCTGGGAACAACACCAACACGACGATATCAGATCGTGCATTACATATATGTGTTTTGTTTTGATTATTCAATTAATTTATTATTTTTTTAAACTTGTCTTGTGTTTTCACTTGTCTGTTATTTGTTCCGATTATTTGCTCAAATATTTATTGAAAGGACTTTGCAATAATTGATTTAAATGAATAACTGAAGTGCTATGTGCAAAAATGCTGGACTGGACATCATTTTATATCAAACACTATATAAAATACAAAGATTACTGTATTCTTCTCTTTGGATTTTGCCAGTGTTTCCTATTAATGCTGGTGGTAGTTTGTGCCTCACTGACATCAACAGTAAACTGCAGTGTGTGTGTGTGTGTTCTGTGTCAGCTCGGAGAGTTGATCCATTATGAACCTTCATCAGACACATCTCAGTCCCTCAGCAGACCCGGAGAATGGAGTAGAGCCCATAGGATACACAGCCAGGTCCAAACACAAATGCACACACACTAGAACCTGACTGAACAGAACTTTGAAAACAACTTTAAACATTTTTTTAAATTCAAAGTTGTTGTTTTTTTTTAAAACACACTTATCCAACTTTTTTGTTGAACAGGAGCTGCAGGAGGGAAGCAGAGGATACCAGCACAGTTATAACCTGCTACCACAGCATTTCAATGCAGTCTCTGGGGTGAGTCCAAACACATATTAGGCATACTTATCGCAAATGAAGCTCAATTCCAAACCCAGAGGGTGAAAATGATTTGGCTCACCGGAGGCCTTTCAGATTTTATATTTCATCTGTGATGAAGAGCACGTCAGGTATGAATGAGAATACTTTCTCCTAATCTTTGTGCTCCATTTCTCTTTCGTCTAGCTTCATCTCGTAGCACTGAATGCCCCACTCAAAGGAGATATGCGTGGCATCCGCGGAGCAGACTTCCAGTGTTACCAACAGGCACGCGCCGTGGGGCTCACCTCCACATACAGAGCCTTCCTGTCATCACACCTTCAGGATCTGGCAACCATTGTCAGAAAGGCTGACCGCAATGACATGCCTGTGGTTAATCTGAGGGTGAGCAGAAGTTTTCATAGCACTACACAATACATGATGCAACACTTGGGTTTCTTTTCTATTTTCAGTATCAAATAATACTTCAAAGTTCTCAGTGAATCTTAAAATAGAGAGAGTAAAAGGGAGTGGCACATTTAAAAGATATGAGACATATTTTTTTGTTTTCTAAGTAGTGTAAGAAGAGAAATTTAAGATACTCTATAATACAGCCTGCATCCTAAAGGAGCTCACACCCCTAGTAACACTATGAAATAACATTGTAAGAAGGGGAAGTTAGTATGCTCTATAGGAAATACTATAATAACAGTTTTGATAATCTAAGAAGGGGAAATATTGTTTCTTCATTCCTTTAATATGCCCGTTCCTTCCTTGTTCCACTGCACCTACATTTTTAGTAGTTTTAGGTATCAGAAATTAGACCCAAATTCAAAGGAATTGCATGGTTATCAAACCTTAACCCTGAATGCATTATGTGGTTTTCTTCAAACAAAGAACAGATTGTTCCACAAAGTAGAAGTGATATATTTTCCGGGGTTTTGTTTTTCTCATTTAAAACACATTATTTTTAACAGTTGGCATTTTCTTAAGCAAGTTCTTTCCCCGTGTCCTGCCCTCAGGGTCAAGTGTTGTTCAATAGTTGGATGTCCATCTTCTCTGGGAATGGAGGCGTGTTTGATCCGTCCACACCCATCTACTCCTTTGATGGACGCAATATAATGAGTGACTCGGCTTGGTAAGTGGGTGGGGGCAAGTAGGGGAAAGCATGTGTGGCAAAGGAATGAAAAATTATGCCATTTGCCAAAATGATGATTTTAGGAGTTCCAGTTGGGCTAAAATGCTGAATAGAAAGATTTTTTATGATGGACAGGCCATAAATTTCATGTTCATGTGGACAGCAGCTCTCACTCAGATGAACAGTGGTACTGGCAAATGCATTTACGAGAACTTTTTATGCATTTATGAGAACAGGATGGAAGATGGAGAGTTTTTTGTTGTCTTTTTTTTTGAGAGTGAAAAAAGACTTTTCTCAGTCAGTTGGCAAATTGATCAGAAATGCCAAAATTCCTGCTCCATTCCTCAACTCACATAAAGTTCTGGTAATACATAGCTTTTTTGTCAGCCTGCATAAATTCTCCTGTTTCTTGAAAAGTGCTACGGGGGCCTGAGATTTTCTAACATAGATATTTTTCTAGGAAATCAAAACTGTTGACAGACAGGATTTATCTCAGATGTATGCATGCCAAGGGTAGGAGTGGTGCAGTTTATCATTTTAAGGCCGTCTACTGCAGTTGTTCTGGTAGCTTAGTCAAAATGGTCCTGATGAGTTTATAGTCTCAGTCACAAGCCTCTAGTCGCTTTTAACACAGCGTGATTTCAGTTTTGTAAATTATAGTCTTATTTAGAGTTATGAAAGGGTAATAAAGCCAGATAAGCTTTAGGTTGGACTTGACTATTGGTGAATAATGTCACGAAAAACACATAGTGGGTTTGTGAAAGCAGCCATGTTGCCCCATCTCCTTAAACACAACGGCCAAGATGGACATTGCCGTTCCACCTGATTGTGTTTTATGTATGTGATTAGTGACCAGCCACATATGTAGTATGCCAGTCAAGAGGAAAGAACTCATAGGCATTCGGGTTTCATAAAGGCAAATTTGAATTGCTTATTTACACCTAATATTTTCAGAATTACTTAGACAGCTGACCCTCCCGTCTTCAGGCAGCTGCAAAGAACTAGCTAAACACCTAGATATGAATGTTATGAAGAATGTTAGCCTCGAATGTCCTAAAAATCAGTTCCCCTCTGATAAACAGTTTGGTTACATTTTCACAGAGTGTCAGAGGCCAACAGTGTTAGAGCCACGTAAAGGAAAGTTTCACTAATGCCGACTAACAGCAGCTAAATGCAGCTAACAGCTGCAAACTCACCTCAGTTTCCCCGTCATTGGTCAGAAATGAGCTTGCGTCAGACTCCTTTGACTAAGTTTTATAGCCTCCTCCAGCCTAAATAGTCGTGGATGTTTCTCAACTGGCATTGACAGCTGAGGTAAACGGGGGACCAAAAGCCTTCCCCAGATAGCAAAAGACTAGTCCGGAGCCACCTTGCTATCTGCATAGACATATCTGTTTTCTATCCCTGATTTACAGTAGTAGAAATATAAACAGCCGTTTTAGAGTCAAACTTTTATGTTTTTGGCTGACTTTGTCCTATAGCAGCCACCATAACTAGGATTATGCACTTGAATTGAGAAGGGTAAGAAAGAAGAATTCATTTGACTGGAATCTACTGACATCTAGTGGTGAGATTTTTCACACTTTATTGGTGGAAGAACGCTTGTTAAACTCGGGCCACAGTGAGCAGATTTGATGAATTCATAAACCAAAGAAAGAAATTTGTTTTCCCTACTCTCGCTAATCTGTGCCAGTGTATGCCATGCGATGAACTAAGAAGCACAGAAAAGCAAAGGCATGTGTTGCAGTAGCCTGACATTTTTAACAATCAGTTAAGAGTGATATTCAAAATTATAGTTTTAGTTGTTGAGTTATGAGCTCATAAGGAGTAACTCATGGATTCAGTTTGGTCCTAATAACACAGAAATGGGAAGCTTCTTACCTCAAGGCACCAGGAGATGATGCACCTGTCTAATTTTAGATAATGAGGAGACAGGAGTAGCAAAAAGTTGAACTGTTGTATAACAGTGCATCTTAAAGTACAAATAAAATATTAACTAAAGCTGCCCAGTAAGTTAAGTTCAATATTTCCTTGTAAAGAAAAATACTGGTCAGTCTTCCAGCTGGACAGGCAAAACCATGTGGAGAACTCAGACACAAGAATGTGCAAACTTCACACACACACAGGCTCTTCCTGCTGTGAACTCCCTTCAAAGAAGTAGCTGCAGTCGACCTCAATGCCCTTGTCTTCCATTCGTCCGTCTTTACCTAAACTGCTATAGCACAGGGACAGTCCGTGTAAAATCCGCACCAAGTCTCTCTCCGTTTTCCCACAGGCCAGAGAAGCTGGTTTGGCATGGCTCCAGCACCACGGGCATCCGCCTGACCACTAACTACTGCGAGGCCTGGAGGACAGCGGACATGGCGGTGACGGGACAGGCTGCCCTGCTGCAGACGGGACGACTGTTAGGGCAGCACGTGCGCTCCTGCTCCAACCACTATGTAGTGCTGTGTATAGAGAACACATATGTGGGCAACATGCATCAAAGAAGGAACTGAGCAAACAAACACACACACACACATAAACACATGCAGGCATGATCTAAGTAGAAGATGTGAGACATGAATGGGAAACACATGCGGGCACATACGCACTTAATGATGTACTTCAGCTCCCACATGCAAACATACCGAGAAACACTCCCACACTAACATGCATTCACATTTAAAGAGGGCTTATCATACTCATTTCCAGCTCCATATTTTTATTTTTGGACTGTGCTAGAGTAACTTTGCTTTATTCACAATTCAAAATAATCCTTATTTATCTTATACTGAGGAAGCACTTCAGTGCAGTCACGTCCCTTCCTGTTTCTTCTGATTGGCTGCCACTCATAAACACCAAATTCAGAATTCAGTAGCAGGTGGGCGGGGCTTTTTCACTCACAGTCTGAACTGTGATATGACAGGATCCTCTCAAATTCATTAAAAGGCCCAGAGACTGAACCTTTGGCCTCATTATTTGAAACTTTGGTCATCCTTGTAACACTGTAACAACAAAAATATGATAGAATTACTCTTAAAAATAAGACAAAACAGGAAGAGCAGTAGGTCCTCTTTAAGTTTTCTTTGTATTGGTTTCATGTGTAGTTCCCACTCGAAGCCGGATTTAAGCCTGCGGGTCTTACATGTCTGTCTGTGTCTAGATTTTTCTTAGCCGTCTGCATCAAACAGGCTACAGTTATGTAGCAAGGAAAACTTCAGGCATTCCTGCTACTGATGATGGAATTTTGCCGTTTCTATTACTGTTACTAGTCCCATAAAAAAACTAAAACTAACCATGCATAAATTTGTCTGCAAGACCTAGTGAGAATGAAGGGCTTCAAATTAAAATGAGGTCATAATTATATATGTACTTTTTTGGAGATTAAAAAAATGTGTCAGTATTTTTTTTTTTTAAACAGCAGGGGCTGTCAATTCAAATATTAGTCATATTGAAATTGTGCTTTCATTGTGCGCTACGTCTGATGCTTTTAGTGAGCCTGTGCGTCAGCAGCAGGGCAGTGTATGCGACAGTGAGTCAAAATGAACCAATGTGTGTTTGAGTTCACTGGTACGTAAGTTTCACAGTACGACTCATTTTTACATTTTCAAGACATGTTTTATATATAATTGATCAACTATTCAAAAGTAGATAATAACACATGAACACATGTGAAGCCTGTGGAAACAGCTGTACACACATCTCTTAGACTTTAGTCAGTAACTAATGACTGATGTGTCACCAGAAAATGTCACAAGTGTTAATTTCTTACATCCGGGGATGAATGACAGATGAATGGGGGATTTGGCAAGGAGGGGAAAAACACTCAGACACTTCATTAGATATACTGGTTAAACTAGTCATCAATCTCATGGCATTAACTCAGTGCCTTTAGGCGTGTAGACATGGTCAACAGGACTTGAAGTTTAAAACAAACACCAAAATGTGGAAGAAAGGTGAAAAAAGAAAGAAAGGTTTAAGTCTGAATGTGGCATGGTTGTTGGTATTTCAGAAACTGCTGATCTACTGGATTTTCAGGGTTTAGAGAAACTAGGGTTTATAGAAAATTACGATAGGTAGACACCAGTAACTCAAATAGCTATTTGTTACAAACAAAGGATGTAGAAGAGCATCTCTGAACACACGACATTAAAGCAGATTGGCTACAGCAGCAGAAGACCACACCCTCTGCTACTCCTATTGGCTAAGAACAGGAATCTGAGGCTACAGTTTACACATGCTCACAGTAGCAGGCTGGAAAAACGTTGCCTTGTCTGATGAGTTCTGATTTCTGCTTCAACATTCAGATGATAGGGTCACAGGTCATCTCAAACTGATTTCTTGAACATGACTGTGAGTTCACCTGATCCCAGGTGATACTGAAGGCTTCAGTATAGGCTAACTGCACAGCTAACCGCTGTAAAACCACCAGGTTTTTTTTACGCCATTTTTTTCAAAGCTTAGTCCTACAAATTCGATTTCTTTTGTTCTGCGTCCTTTTAATAAAACTTCACCATTAACACATCTCTTTTGAAGTGACAATATTAGAGTGGACATCAACATTAATATGTACTGTAGCAGGACCTAGCGTGAAAACAGTCAGCTCACATTCAGATTTGGTTGTATGAGGTTGGAACATGTATGTATATAAATATATATATGTATGTGTGTTGTTCAGGTGTTGTTTATTTTTTACTCTGTAGGTTTTGTATGAAGCACACTAAAAGACTGAAGGCCTCCTCTCACCGTGCTTTCACTGAGGCGTAGCTCGTTTTTCTGCTGTCTGACCTTAATGTCTCTGTTCAAACAAAACTTGAGCGTCTGAGAAAAAACAGACGGTTTGTACTGACTGACTGGTGCTCACTGAATAAAATGTCACGTGTTTTTTTGCTTCTTTTTTTTTTTTTTTTTTAAAGTTGTGGCTCATTTAATGTCCCCCACCATGTGTTCAACAAAATTAAAAGTTATGCAGAAGAATCAACGAGAACATAGGTAAGCTAGCAAAAAAAACAGCTTTTTATGTAAACTGCTGCATTGTCAGTGCATTTTATATTTGGAATCGTACATTTTACCAATTTCTTTCCCCCACAGTCAGCAGTTTGCAGATGCATCACGTTTCAGAAGTAGTTCTCAATGAGAGGCTAAAACATGTTGCAACAGTCACAGTAATTAGAAATCAGGATTTTTAAAAATATTAGCTAATATCACCCTATTAGTCAACATTGTTAGCTAACATTAGTTAAAATTGTTAGCTAACAGGGTAATAGGTAAAACTTTCATTTATATGAAGTTTAGAAAAGAAAAAAGATGGATGTGCAATTTTTTTTCTGTTTTGCTAGGAAAACAGGAAATGGGCGCAGCAATGTACTAAAGCATCCAAATGTGCATCGAAATTACACAAAAGTAGAGCTTGTGAACACAAGCAGCACAGCCTGATCTTAGGCAAGCTTTCTTGTCATTTCAGAAACAGTTCTGTGTTTTGAGGGACATACCGAAGATGTTGGCTGACTTTAGTTGTGTTTTCTTTTAGAACCTTGAACTCTGGGTTCTACCCAGCAGTGTGTTTGGGATAATTGTCATGTTGGATCACAATCTGACAGTGTTTATAGTTTATATAGTGTTTATAGTTCCATCAATCTTAGCAAGATTCCCAATCCAAATCACGACATAGGTTCCACCATGTTTTATAGATGGTTCTACACAGTCACAGTTGTACCTCTCTCCTAACCTCCTCCATACAGATTGATATCCACCAAAAATTTCAAATCGGGATTAATCACTTCATAAGACATGTTGCTACTCAGGTTTTGGTCTAATTTGACATAACACAGGCTTTTCTCTCTGTTTTCTTCCCTGTTACACTTAAAAGGTACAGTTAGCTATTTTTTGATATTATATAATAAAAAAATAATATCATCATCATAAATATATATTATTAAGTGTAATTTTACCATTTCACTGTCTGTAATTGTAAAATGTTTTCCAACAAACTAAATTGAACTACTAACATACATAACATTGCCAAAGATGGAGGAGAAAAAAGCTTGTAGGCATTTGTGCCAGCACTTTCAGAAAGAAGATATGAGGGAGCATAGCTATGTTTTATCATCGGAGGTCTCCCTCAACAAAGAAATGAACAAATGAAGGAAAGAAACAACCTGACCAACATTTTAATAAAACACCATCTCATCCCCCCTCACCTCAACAGTCAACTCCAGAAGTGAAGTCGGGGCTCTAACAGCCTAAAACAGGCATAAAAATGTTTCTCAATTCCCAATATTTCACAATTACTTAATGTTAGTAGTAGCAGTAGGAAGTAACGAAGTACAAATACTTTGTTACTGTACTTAAGTGGATCTGTATATGTACTTATTTTCTGACAACTTTTTACTTTTACTCTGTACATTTTTATGAAAATAGTTGTGCTTTTTACTCCTTACATTTTCAAAACAAGCTTATTACATTAGGTTCAACGGTATTATTTATAGCATTCATGCTCAATTGTTCATAAGTTGTGGTGGTCTGTCATCAGTTTCTAGCCGGCACTAAAGAAGAGGCGCGAGCGTGAGGGGAATAACATTTTTTTAACCGACAAGTAATTTCAAATGCAATGTTTCTGTCCACACAGACAGTTTTTACAGTCTGTGCAAACTGTCTGTATTTCCTAGAGCGAGAAAAGAGTGTGTGATGACTATACTCAGAGATGGAGAAAGATAAGAAAGACAGGAGAGGAAGAAGAGAGAATTTATTGAAAGACTGAAAGGACTCCTCAGTGGCATTTGATAAACTGACAATTTAAAGGTTACATGTGACATCGTCATTTTAAATTACACATTGGATTTGCATATGATGTTTTGATACATTATGAATTTTCATATTGTGATTTTTTTTTTTTGAAGTGATTCAGGTGGAAAAATTGTAAAATAATGCAAAATACTTAATCGACACATATCACTTATTTGATTCCCGATTTATTGCTAAGTTTTAATATTATTTAAATGTTAAAAAATAATGTGTACAAAAATATCTTTATACACAACCAGTAAAAGAAAGTCAATGCAGTTTTATGTATATAGCCACAAATCACAACAACAGTTACATCAGAGCACTTTACGTTGTAATGTAAAGACCGTACAATATTAGAGAAAACCCTATCAATCGCACAAACCCCTATGCGCAAGCACTTGGCAAGAGCGGGAAGGAAAAACTCCCTTTTAACAGGAAGAAACCCTTGCAGGAGGCAGGGTGGCACATACCTCTTCAGTGAACTATATGAAAATCCCCTATATGTAAACAGAGTCAACAAAATAGTCACAAAAACAGCAGGAGGGTGTCAAGACATCACCGGTCTTTCTGATCCTTTTGTCTTGGTAGAGATCACGCAGAGATGTTTCAGAGTTTCACACAATCCTTTTATTAGCCATTTCCTGGCAGCAGAGAGGCAGTTGCCCCCCTGTAGATGTGCCCCTGGTCTACACATAACAGTCTCAGGTTGTTACTCATTAAGAATGTCCTGGGTAATCTCCCCATCTTAAACTTAGAATGACATTAACAAAATGAGACTGAGCGCTTACTGTGGGTCACATCTAAGGGCTTCTGTAGGACTGAGTCAAAGTCTTCTTTCAACTATAGGTACGACCCTGGTGGCCATTAAGAAAAATGCAAGTTTCAGGCATTGCCTTGTTTCAATTCAATGAAAAAATAAAATCAAAAAGGAAAAACAGCCACCGTCATGTCGTAACAAAAGATTCATTTTATTAAATGTTATGTACAAGACATTCCTGAATCAAAACATCAAGTCCATAACATTTCATCTTCTGTTACCTTTACATCTTCTCATAACCTTTTTACCCACCCCCCCACACACACACACACACACACACAAAAAAACAACAACAAACAAACAAACAAACAAACAAACAAACAAAAACAAAACAAAAAAACCAGGTGTGCTTCAATTTTCAAAAAAAGTTTTAAAACCCCCCCTTATTGCACCAGACCCTTACACACTTCAGTCCCAAGGTGGCTATGAGGGTGTCAGTCTTAAAGAAAAAAGGGGAAAAATAATTACTGTAAGCCTGCATCCCTCAAAACAAGGACTGGTTAAATACAAACATGGTCTGGGTAAGTACAATTTAATTTGTCTCTACAGTGGCTTTACCACAAACATTACTGAAGCAATAGTCGAATTACTTACAAAAGACTTCCAAGATCGTCTATAAAAAGAATGTCCATAAAATCCATAGTTCAAAAAAGAAAAACCTTTTTAAAAATGGTGAGATTTTTTACGTATGTGTGACTATGTAGTGATGCGTGAAAGTGGCTAACTCAGCTGAGACTTTATACCAGATTTAGAAAATCACCGACCAGGACCTGAGACATGTTTCCAAAAGCATCTTAGACACTCTGTTCACTCCACGGACGAGTATGTTTCCTATCAAAACTCTACTGCTGTCTCACATTTGGGCTGCGCTGACAGATATAAAGCCACTCCAAAATGAGACTATATCAGGTCCAACACCTGATCAGGATTCTGAAGCTTAGCAGTCATCAGCTGTGTGAGGCTAAAGTCCTGTGCTCTACACAGTTGATAGCAAGCTAGTACAATAATTACACAACTATTACAGTGAAATAAAGCTTGAAATAAAACAATCACTGCATACGATGTGGGTCAAACAGATATTTGACAAAGACATCGATAAATTTCAAGAGATTCCATATTCACAAGAGGTGGAAAATTAACACTGTGCACAGATAATTGTTAAAGTTGGATAAAAAGGCGACTGTAAACAAAAACATTTTCCAATAGTGACTGGCACAGAAATGAGCAGGCTCCTTATTATAAACAAGAGATGCAGCCCTAATCAAATAAACATCTTCAGTAAATCGCTCCAAAACAATTTAATTTCAACTCAAAAAGAAATCAAGTTAAAATCTTTTTCTTTTTTTTTTACCTGAATAAAATCCACTCATAATAAGCATAAGATGCTTTTGGAAACTTTCGACTGTGGCAGTGTGAACGTTCCTGCAGGTCCAGCAAAGCCGAAGAGAAAATCGGACCGTTTTCGGACCCTCTCCGTAGGTGTGTGAAACTGTCTGTGCTGGCGTTAAACAGCTCTGCAGTGGCAAGTGTGTGTGTGTGTGTGTGTGTGTGTGTGTGTGTGTGTGTGGACTCAAATAATTTGGGATTTCCACATAGTCTGCATTTGTGCAGGTGGTGTGAATTTAGTCGTGTTGTTTTAGGTGCTGTTAACAAAGCATAAAAAGTCTTAAAAAAAACTATGAGCCTGAAGTAAATAAAAGGCAGTGTGTGAACAACAATGACCAAACACCAGAAACAATAAAACATCACCAGCCCAAACAGGATAGAGCTGATCTATGATGGCATGAATGGCTGTAGCAACGATAGAAGGCCCAGATTTCTGCATAAACTTGTTTAAAAATGTGATGTATGTAATGGGGGCTTCTACCACAGCTACATGTCCCTGAGAACAAGGTCCACATCGCATGTTATTGGGACCTGCACACCATGCTAACAGAGGAGGGTTGATGTGAACCTGCTGCACTCGGACGTCTTTTCTCAGTCCATGAAGTCTCATCCAGCAACACCTGGAGTCTGAAAACCTTTCAGCTGGGAAGGAAGACTGAGACTGTCAGAGGAGTCCAACTCTACAGGCTGTTCACTGTTAATGCCCACTCAAGGAAATATCAAATGCTCTCAGTGATGCATGTTTTTAGAGTTATGTCAAAGGTCCTCTTAATCCAAAAATAAAATAAAATAAAATAATAATAATTCCCTCATTCAGTGGTTGTTTTCACCATGCTGGCTTCAGTTTCTCCACAAAGCTTTCTGAATTAGGAAAATTCACTTTTTAAGGCAGCGTCTCACTTCAGCACGAGGTTTTCTTAACCACTCAAAATAAAATGTAGTCACAAGACTGCTTCCAAATCTGCTCCTGTGGAGACACTAATGTTCTCTGCTCGAGCAGGTGAACAAAGCTGGCGGTTTATTACTATTGGGGGTTCGTGTGTATGACTTTAGGCATTTCTTTTTATCTAACATAACACTGTAGTCACCACAATCACTGCTGAGAGCAATGTCCAACAAAAGCAACACACACAAGTAGTTAGAAAAGGCCCGAGCCATGAAGATGTGTCAGGGAGCTGACGGTTGCTCGGGGAAAGTGTGTATTGTGCAACCTCTTGGTGAGTGGTTGCTGGCAGTTGCCAGAGTGAAATTGGCTGCAAACAGGCATACAGATCACTGGCAGGCTGCTGTGACTTTCCCCAAGCTAACCAGTCTGTAGGCCTGCACGACTGAGGTCCAAGACAGGTGGACACAGAGCTGTGGTTACACTATTCGTGGATAAAACCAGTTAATTTTAGTATAATAAATGATCATGAAAATCAGTACTTCGCTTGTGGTCTGTAGTCTGAGTGGATGGCTTTGGAATGTTTTGTGGCCTAAGCACTGACTGGGTAAGTACAAAGTTAGTGCTACAAAGAAAAGACGAGCTGTAATAAACCTCCATTAGTGGGGAACTACGATAATCTGGCACAGACCTCATCTCCTGAGGAGTCTGCGAGTTGAGCAGTGATGCAGATTAACATGTTTCATTGCTGAAAAATAAAAAGGCTCGTCTGAAGCTGCTCTCGGCTCTGTAACGCTGAGTGAACACAGACTTTCACATCGATGAGATTTTGATCAGAAATGCTGAGTCAGCCATTCACACATATACACACACACACACACACACACACACACACACACACACACTCCCCTCAGCTCATGATTCTGAGACTTTAGCTGCCTCAAAGTTGACTGCTAGCTTCCTCTGCCGTCTCTTGGAGGCGGAGCCGGGGGTGTGGCCTGTTGCTGGTATGGTTTGCCTAGGTGGTGTATGCAGTGCCGCCCCCGTTGTCGTAGAGTCACCAGAGGAGAGGTCGCTGTTAACAGCTTGTTGGTGGATTTTACCGCTCTGTGGTTCAGTCTGACCTTGCAATTGGCCAGTCGGCTGGTTCTGGGATTTCTGTGCTTGGTTCTTAGCAACAGTTTGGGCAGCACTGTAAAACTCTCGAGTTTCCTGGTTCCTTTTATTTGCCGACACTCGTTTCTTAGTCACCTGACAAGGTGAAAGATAAACAGAAAGCTGAGTTACCAACCTGGTCTACGTCTGCCCAGGAAAAGATAAATGGGAATGCTGTATTAACCTTTTTCCATTAGTACCTCCATCTGGTCAGCTCGGCACAGTTTTCAGGGTTTTCTGTTAGTTGTTAGTATCTGGTACCAGGTACTACCAACTAATAGACTGCATGCCACCAATTGGCTACTCAGTGGCGTCAATGAGTCGTGAGAGCACCTCCTTCACAAATATCAAATCTGCAATTTTTGAAAGCCGGCAACGAGAGAAATGGCTACACAGAAACAACACTGTGGTCTGACCAAAAGCCACAAATCGAGCAGCAGGTACAACATCGCCTAGATGCCAACCTTTGTTGTATCACCCGTGTCGCATACAAATTGCGTTACAGGACACTCCGCCATGTTGCTAAAATGACCCTAAGCACACTAGGTGGTACTCAATTGTAATGGTAAAACGAGTCGAGCCGATCCAAGTAGGTCCTTATGGAAAAAGGGCTTATGTGTTACCTGTAAGGGGATGAACTGGTTGTGTGAGCCAATGGGCAGTGTCGTTGCAGGCTGGGGGCGGGCAGCGCCAGGGAAAGTCCCCGGTGGTCCGTAGAATGGCTGGTTTTGGTGGTGTTGAGGAGGCACTGTCATTCCCCAGAGAGGAGCAGGACCATAACCCTGTGGGGGCAACAGCACACCACCTGGAAAACAAGAGCATACTCCTAAGATTAAAATAGATAATTTTTAAGGCTTAACAAAAATAGTGAGCAAAAATTTTGATATAAATACTGCTACTATTAATTCATCCCCTGTCACAAGGGTTCACCACACTGAGGAGCTCTGTGATAATCAAAATCTCATATCCCTATATAAGACATTTATCATCCCGACAACGATATATATCACAAAAATTTACCATTTTCTGTAGATACAATTTCACGTGATTCAGTTTATTTTAAAAAATCTCAACAGGATCTTCAGCTTTATTGTGAAAGGTTTATGGGGAAAATAAACAAGCGGACGGCAGAGCCACGCAATGGTTTTACCATCGTTGTTGCTAACGACAACGCGTAAAAGCAGTCGCTTGTCCGTCCGTAGTGTGGTTATATTAAATATAAGAGAAAGAGAGAACTTTAATTCTACAGTGACCATCAAAACGATGAAAAAATAAACAGTAAACAGTTTATTTTGCGACACCATGAAACAAACGTAATAGCGTAATATGCAACGATAGACGTTTTCATATCGTCATCCGATATATATCGTTATATCGAACAGCCCTAGCCCTGTATGTTTAATTTGGCAGAATTTTACGCCAGATGACCCCGACCCCCCCCCATCCCCAATGGGGGTGAAGCACATGTTTTAACCACTACACTATGGAACACCTTAAACTGATGTTTCTAAATTCATTGATGAAACTTTAAAGACAGACAGACTCACCTTGTTGGTTGAAGACAGCTCCCATGTGGGGAGGTCGTATCTGACCCACTCCTGTGTACAGAGGAGGTGGGAGGGGGAAGCCTGACCCGAGTGAGTTCTACACATACACAGAGGGACAGAGGGGAGGCCTGGTCAGTAACATATTTCATGTTTATCTCAGTGGTTACAAAGTTCTCTCAGCCTCTCACACTTGAATCAAATGTGTGCGTTTGTGTGTGTATACCAGTCTTTGAAGTGCGAAGAAGGCAGCTTTCTCCTTGGCATCGTGTTCTGACTGGCACTGTGGGCCATGAACCATCAACCCGTTGGACAGTTTCACCTGACACACCACTAATCCCTGCATCGGTGTTAATGGAAATGATTCAGAGTGGGGCACTTGTGAAAGTGGGAAACGCAGAGTAGAATAAAGTGTGATGTAACAGAAACAGAAAATAGAGCGCGTTACCTGTCTGTTGCGTATGAAGCTGAAGTCAGGTGGCGCCATACCTAAAGCCCCACAGATGCACGCCAGCTCTGACACCTTACTGCCCAGCAGGGTGTTGGCAGAGGCAGCAGGTGCCGGAGAAGGCAACACAGGCGCGTCGCCATGTGGGACGTTTATTTTTGCAGCTGGAGGGAGAAAGTAATGATCATAAGCAGGAGAACACAGAGAAGAAATTTGCCTGGGATTTAGAAATCAGTAAGGTACCGAGTTTCTTTGACGATCGTCTCCTGTTCTGCTGCTGGCCAGCAGGGGGGGTGCTGTTTGACGTCTCTTGAGGAGATTGACTTCCTGTTCCAGTGCTGTCAATTTTAAGCATCTCCTTCAGCACCAGGGTTCCCTTCTATAGCGACAAACCACACATGATCATTCACATTAGGCTTTTTATGCTAAGTGGTTCTAGGTGGCTTCTAAAACTCAGAGGTTCCTCTCATTTTGGCTTCACCACATATTTACCATGGCAAAAGACTGTGGGGATAATGGGCCATCTGGCTGGCTGTCACCTTCTTGTGGAGGGGCAGGAGGGGGTGGGGTTTGCTGGTTACCCTTGGAGATTTTTAGATTGGCAATGAGGTCCTCAAATTCTGTTGCAGCCTAAGTAAGAAATCGTAAAGAAACTGTAAATCATCATCTTGTTCAGGGTACGAGATTCTGACCAGAGATAACTCTGAAAAACCAAAAACAGGCAGAAGTCAAAAGAAGGATTTGTGTTTCTGCACCTTATTGGCTGTATTCTGTGAAGGAATAAGGGAGCTGACGTCTTCATTTTTCTTCAATAGTCTGATGCCAGCAGGTGGGGTCTGTGAACGATACACACATCAGCTCAATTCTAATCCAGTCCACGCAAATACAACACAGAGCAATTCATGCAAACACACGTCGCTGTTAACATGAACGTGTCAAAACCAATAACAAACCTCCGCTACACAAAATAAAAACTGATGAATTTAACATAAACTAACAATTGTGTGCAACAGAAACACAGATTCATATACACAGCTGTTCTGCTGATGTGTCTACTCACAGATTTGTTGGCGGGTTGGGTCTTCCCCTGCTGGGAATGTCCTTCCTAGAATCCGAAACACTTTTTTAAAACTATTGTTTTAAGCGTAATTCAAGAATTAGTAGTGAAATATGGATCATCCCCAGAGCGCTCTTTGTATTCTGGTTACATTCCTATATAAAAACAAAGTTCCTAAGCACCTATGTCACTTCACTGTTAAATCCTGAAGCAATTACATCAGTATTCATGGAGGAATTTCTGTATCAAATCTATAAGGTTCAGTCTGGTTTGCGAAAGTATGTGGTTATTTACTTGAAACCATTACAAATTCACTTGAACTAAAATAAGAGGAAAACACATCGACTTTTATTAAGTAATGCAAGACAGAGTCCGTGTCAGGAAAAACCCAGGATAATACAGTAAATATTTCTCAGCATTACTAGTTTTGTTTTCCTCAAATTTCCTGCTGGACTCCTAGGATGTGAGAGAGAATTTTTAGAGGAATTGCAGCACCACTGTGGTACCGGTTCTCAGCTGCAGCTGGTGTCTGTTTCACTGAAAACTTACATTGTTGTGCCAGTGAGCAGGAGGTTTGTTAGGAGGCCCTGTGTTCTGCAGAGACTGCCACACATTACTGTACTCTTCTTTGTTCTGGATGGAGAGAACGACATATGTATAAACAAGTCATATTACACACATCGTTGAGAGGCTATAACAGTTAGGTCGAATGGAGCAAAACCTGCTCTTACCCTGGCCTGGTGCTTTTGGATGGGACCTTTTGAGGGAGAGCTCCTGTTGCCCTGTGAGGCAGCCTTCACCACACCATGTTTGTTGTTATGCTACAAATAAAAAGGAGTTTGAACAGTGAAAGAGGAGAAAGAGGAGAAAGAGGAGAAAGAGGAGAAAGAGGAGAAAGAGGAGGGATTTAGGTGAAACTATGGAAATTCCAAATCATTTCCACTATTCCAAACTGGGGAATAATTTGTGCATGACTCTACTGTGTGCATATTCTACCCTCCTACCTGTGTGGGGACAAAAGGTGAACGAGGAGAATGGTTTAGGCCTGCCAGCTGACGGTGCGAGCTGAAATTGCCGCCAGTGGCAGGCTGCGGTTTGACGATGGCGGTGAGTTTGTGGCCAGTGTAATCCACCCGGGCTCCGTGGGAAAGGTTGATCAGGGCGCAGGGAGGGAGGCGGTAACAACGAGAAGATGTACACCTGAGGAAGTACACGAAGAGGCGAAGCAGCTGTTACAGTCTGCTGTAAAGAGGAACACCTTTACTCCAACAGCATCCTGTAATGTGCACCGTGTGTATTCTGTTATAGCCTGACTGTATGATTTTGTGTTTTACCCTCGTCTTGTGCTTTATGTAACAGTTTTTGTACAAGACTGTGCACTCTGCAGCTTTTTCTGTCTGGTGTAAAGAAACTGAACACTGAAGCTGAAGGTATGACGTAGTAAGTCAGTCAAAGAAGAAAAAAATCTTGTCAATTATTGTCAAAGTAGCAGTAGGTTTTAATTAAGTAAGTTTAGCTAGCTATCTAACACTGATCCATGAGCAGTTAGTTTCAGGGTGACTGTAGTCAGTGTGCAGGACAGCAAACAAAGTTACTTTGAGGGCAGCGTATAAGACAAACTAACACTTTTATCCATTCAGAGTTGCTTTGAAGGAGGACAGACCGATGTGATCTGGCCACTGGCTGTGACATGCTTACACGTGTGTTTGTGTGCAGTAAACAAACTACTTGGGGAATCTGAACAACCATCTAGAGTTTTTGCTTAACAAATCTGCTTAAAACAACTTTTGGGAACCATCAACGGATGATTACTCCTGGCATCCAGGTGAGCGTTCATGTGAAAGCTGTGACTAATTTTTTTTTTTTAAAAACTTACAACTAACATTAACAACAGGCCTCTCTGCCTCTTCCCCTGCCCACTGCAGCTCAGTGAGTAATGGATTAAAGTACGTGATCTGGCACTAGAAGCAAAATCGAATGCCCTCCCATTTCATGTTTATAAACTGGGAATTGTTTACAACTGACCATTACCAACATTAATTACATACAGCAGCACACTCATGGTTACCTGATGTTGAGACCTCCAGCAAATTCTTCATCAAACAGCACTTCATAGAGAACCTCTGCCTCACGCTCCGCTAAAGAAACAGACACAGATATACTGTTAATCACGCTCTTGTATGTTACCCTTGATATGTGCAGACTTTGCATATAAGGACAATGACGGATGACGGGTGTCCTCACCTCCTTTAATGCCAATGATTGTCCCTCTGAGTCCCAGCGGGACGGTGAAGCTCTCCCTGATGTTGATGACTCTGTCAAACAGACGGTATTCCGCGTCTGGGTCTGGAACTACACCCTGCTGCTGTTCCAAGGGCTGCACACATATTTTTATTAATGTCCTTATCAACTAATCTGCCATTGATGTTTTAAATTAACTGATTAGGAAATAAAAAAAAGGGACTGTGTGGCAAACATCCTTAAACACACTGCATGAAAATGACGGGGGTTCAAAAGTAATAGGACATTTGGCTGCTGGCTGTTTAAGTGTCATTTCAAATATTAGCTCACAAACAATCAGGGTGAATTGAGAATCCACACTCATAAATATAAACATAAGCCATACAGAATGAGTCTGAAATTTGAGCTGCAACCCCTATCATGATTGTGTGGAGCACATCTCTGTGACCACTGCACATTTGTAATTCATCACTGAACATCAGTTTCATCCAATCAGCCAAAGTCCACAGTTGCTTCTCTTAAGCCCACTGCAACAGCCTTTTCTTCCAAACACAAGACATGAGGCTGGAAATGCTTAAATCTGTTACGGATCACGATCACTGCTACAGTTTTCTTGTGTTGCATATGCACTTTTGGACTGATCTGTCCTGACTTCACAGGTGTTGCAGTCTGATGACAGACGCAGGACATCCCTACCCACTCCCTTGCTCTCTCTTTTGTTGCCCAGCCTTTGGGCTTAATCTCTTCTTTTGTTAATAAACAACATTTATCAGAGGCTAAACGGGTGACATGTTCCTCCTTGTGTCGCAGCCTTACAAGCCAGCTGTAGCCTGTTTCCCAATGCTTCGTCATAAACATTCTTGTTTGTGCCATTTTCTTTCCATTTCTTTTTGTTATGCATTTTCTTTTTCCAGGGCATGATGCCTGATGTTTTTCTGATGTTGGTCGTTCTTCTTGGTCCACAGCATGTTTTCCTTTCATAACCTTCCCATCTGGTTTGTACTTGTTCTGAGTCAGCTGTGTGTAAAATGTTGAGCAACTATGTTGGATTCCTCCTTGAAGCAGCTGCATAATCCTTTTTATTGCTACGCAGGAATTTCCAAAAAATATTACATATGATGATTGTTGTTTGATGTTAGTCAACTGCTTTAAATCATCGAAACCTTGGCTGACAGGTCTTTATGGGGTTACCAGTCCTACGGATTTTTTTATAACACAACCACAGCCCCTTTCTTTACAGACACGATGTACGATGCTGACACGTGCATGCCAAAGGTACTCACCCTGAAGAGGAGATGAGGCTTGACTGTGACGCGGACTTTCTTGGTGCTCTTCTTCACCTAAGTCGGTGAGAACGAGGCAGGAATGGAGAAGGTACAGAAGGAGAGGCGTGTGAATGGAAATACAGTGAATACACAAAGAATTTATGACTTCTGAAGTCTGTCGCTGTCACCTTGGTTTTCTCCACTGCTTCCTCGATCATCTCCACAATTGCAGCATCCAGCACTTGGAGGTCACAGGATGCCCTGCTGATGGAGCTGACTGGGTGACTTTTTAACCATGAAGTGATTTCTGCCACCCTCTCTGCCCTGTTGGTGTTTTTTTTTTTTGGGGGGGGGGGGGGGTTAAAAAAAGGTCATTTAGTAATTCACCATTTATTTAATCTACAACCTTCAGACATTGGTGTAAGAACAATATGACGACCCCTGGCCCTAAACTCCTCGTCATCACCCACGGGTGAAGCTTTATGCTGAGAACTTTTACCCTTACTATCTTGCGGTTTTGAAACCAAAGGTGATCCAGCTGACAAATGAGACACTGAGTAACAACATATCAGGCAGGATAGCACTTTAAAGCATCCCCTTCTTTATCGTCCTTTTTTTTTTTTTACTCTCATGGAAAGCAAAAGATAAAGATGAACTTCATAGCTTATTCAGTGTGAATTTAAACTAGAAATGTATTCAATGAAGCAGTGACAAAAGAGGACAATTTCGCACAGACTTCTATAATTGCTTCTTTATGTAGCTAGAGATGTCGCCACCTGATGGCCACAAGAATGAATACAGCTTTTAGACACCTCAGCATCAGCTACACTTTTAAGACCTATAAGCTACGTCCATCTTTTATATACGTCTATGATCCCTAAACAAGTTTTTTTTTCCAGGAGGACGGAGTGAACGCAACCTTGGCAAGGGACTAAATAAGGCTAGTGCCCACATGGTTGAAAAGTCTAAGTATATGCCGTCCGTTTTACCCATTCTGGTCCTCTCCAGGCCAAATGTCATCTTCATAGAAAACATCATCGTGACTGTTTCTGGACACTGTGTTGAATACCTCTGAAAATCTACAAAAACAAACACAGCCGCACCATCATTTGTAAGATGTTCATTCAATTCATAGGATAACCGAACATTAATACATAATCAAGTTAAAGAACAGCAGTTTTCAAAATGACTCATTTGTTTTACCTGTCCAAGTATTCAGCCAGCAGTTCCTCCACAGCAGCAGAGTAGAGCCACTCTTTTTCAGTTCTCTTGGTGTATCCGGGAACTTCCTCGTTCTTCTTGTTGAACTTCAGGTTCAGGCCAACGTTAGCTCTTTGTTCCCCACAGGGACTGGACACAGTGAAGAAGACTGAAAGCTTAGACAAGTACTGTACCTGAATACATGACGTGATGCCAACAACAGCTCAACTCACTGCAGATATCCTTTTGGCATTTCTACATAAACACTCACTTCTTCTTAGAGCCTCTACCAATGAAGATGCTTCCAGAGAAGCGGGAGACGAGGTAACCGGTGATGCCGAGACGAGAGGCCAGAACGTATCCAGGACTGTATTTCACGCTGTATTTCTACACGACACACAAAAACATAAGGTGAGGGGAGAAAACTGGCAAAACTAAACGTACATATCCACAGAATGACTCCACAAGCTCGTCTTACGTGTTGGTTCTGGATTAAGGGCTCTAGCTGTGGCTCATGTGGCACACTGAAGACCACTCGAATCCGCCCATCTTTGATGACATCTTGGGAATCTTGCACCTGAAAATTTATATTAATATGAATATGGAGATATGGAGCATTAATTGGAAAGACTTTTAAAAAATGGCTAGATTTCTAAACCTGCCATGGTAATTAAGAGACAGTGTGTTTCAGGTCATTTTACAGAGTAACATGAAAGTAAAGTAATGAGTAATGCATTACCTGTATGAAAAGGGTTCTGTGTAATGTGTATAATGAGTAATGGCCCCAACACTGATCACAACAAAGAGGGGAAATACCTCCAACATGCACAAACATTTGACCCACAGCACGCAATTAATATGCATGGATGCAATGCCTTTGATATGCTGCTTAGTAATGATGGTGACTCTCTAAGTGCAGTCAATGAGAATCGATATGAGAACCAATAAGGAATCGAATTGATAATGGAATGACTAAATTCTTATCAACGTTATGTTCATATTTTTTTGCACTACATCAGTGAACTTAAAAAAGAAAGTGTTTTTCACAGATGTTAGCATTGTTCTAAACTATATAAATAAGCCTCTTAATTTTTTGTCTTTTTCCCCTCAGAGTATCAAAAAAAAATGAGTGTTGAAATCAAACTTTTATCTATCTGACAGTTGCCAATGATATTAATGCAAAGGTGACAACTCGGTGTACAGTGTTTTGTTTCTTCACTTATATTGAATGTGACCTACGGTGTGAAAACACTGACATTATACTCGGATTCTTGGCTTAAATTAATAAAAAGATTTTTGAGAACTAGCAGGGGTAGTAACTTGGGTAACGAGGGAGTAATCCCCAGACTAAGAGAGCAAACAGTGGATAACATACCTCTCCCATGGCACCATAGTACGGGTTTCCCACCATGAAGACGGTTGTTGTTGGAGGAAAGAGCTCATCTAAGCTCTTGAAGCAGGCCAGAGATGAGTAAAAGGCTTTGATATCCTGAGACCATGAAGATAAGGAAGAAGTGTCTTTAAGATTATCTGTCCATCAATATCGTCACAACATTGTCTATAAAAACTAAAAACTGAAAAAAAAAAAAGAAAAAAAAACTGAAAAAAAAAAAAAAGGTCATAAAATCAAAACCATGTGCAGTAAACCTAAATTTGCCTAAAACTACTCTCACAATAAACTGAAAGCATGTGTTAGGTTTATTTCAGGGTTTAGTGACAGCCTCAGTGACATATAAGAGTCTTTCACCGATTATTCTCAGTTTTCTTCGTGCATTCTTTATATCTTGTTTGTGTGCAGGTACCTTAACAACCGCCTGGTAGGCAAAGGGGAGGACCTGTTTGGCCCACTGTTTCTCCAGTTCCACCACACCATTGGCTTTGGGAACGTATTTCCTTCCAGTCAGCAGTTGGCCGTATAAAACCACCTCTGTCTCATTTATCACGATGCCTTTCCTCTTCAAGTAACTAAGAGAAAGAAAAGCATAAATAACTAAAAAAGCCAAAGAATATGATGGTTCTGGCAAAGAACAGAAGTAATGGATTGTTTCAATAATGTGAAAGAGTAGAAATGACTCAAGATGCATGCAAACACAAACACTTGCATTATTTTGCTTGATTGTTTTGTTTCTTACTATTCAGTGATTCCTTGGACATCCTTAATCCATTCCTTTTGCTCCTTGTCAAACAGACAGGTGACTTTGGCGGGAGGAGGAGTGCTCGGCCTGTCATACACTCTTTGGACACCCGGTGGTTCCTCAAGATAAAATCTTCAGAACAAGTTGCAAAATTTCACTTGTAAAGTCACTCAAGTCTCAATATAATATTTTCAGATTTTTCAGTGGTATCTACACATCTACCAGAAAACACAGCAATCATAACAAAGCCAGCTCTTACTTAGTTTCTCCATCTGACACTGCAATGATGCGAGCTTCCTCTAGATGAGGCCAGTTGACAAACACAGACTTTCCCAGAACTTGTGCAGCAACATCATCACATGTCTGAAGATAATGACAAGAAAGAAAGAGAGAGGCAGAGACACAGAGGATAAGGCAACTGTCAACGCTTGTTAGAATAAGATTATTTATACAGACCCAGAGATGACTTTAGCTGGGTGTAAAAAAATATTTTAAGTGGTTCTTTTAATTGTATAGACAGTAATTCAAAGACTTCCAAGGGACAATTGATCAGTTATAAATAATAAAATGTTGAAGCTTTATTAAACTAGGTCTAAAAACATAAACAAAAGCTCACCGTTTCCCCTTCCTGGTTGGGAAGGATATCCAGCAACATGTTCTCCCCTCTGCTACTCTGCTGGAACACGACCACCCCGCCTTTCTTCTTGTAAAACTGAGAAGACAGTGAAGGAGCCAGAGCATGAGAGTTAGAGAAAGAGAGATCATCTTATAAAGACTGCTGAATTTATTAAACTTACTATACTTCTTTTTTCTTCTTCTTAAAATGGCAGAATTAATTTCAGATTCATACGTTGGTTGTGAGTAGAGTTAAAACGTATTTAACCTGGTTTGCTCCAACTTAGAGCAGTTTAGTAGTAGTTCAGTTATGCACACGCCCACCTTATGTTTGATGTGTTGTAAGGTGGGAAAGCCACAGAAGTACAGAGCTGAGCGGTCAACGGGCTTGCTGATGTGATCTAATGAAACTTGCCAAGCGTCCATGGGGATGTGCGCTGTCCTGTGACGATCAACCACAAAAGGCAATCAGCCACAGACAAATACGACTGTTGAATTTCACCTCAATAAGCAAACGCATGAGTTTTTTTTCAGAAATAATGAAGATCATTAAATGCATCTACCTGACGTGGCAGTGGACGATGTCGGGGAACAGCTGAGGCAGGGGGGAGGCGTAGGCGAAGTCCATTTCCCTGTCGTACGAGTAGACTGCACACTCTGTGTGGCAATTCCTGGCCTTCTCTTCTTTTGTCAGCTTGCTGTTGCAGGGCTCCATGGCTGCTAATAAGCACCTCTGTTCGATACACACACAACACAAAGTTACACACAGTTACAAGTTGTCAAATTTAATTTCGACAACAGACCTGTGGCATTTCTTCATTTCGAATTGTGTGTTTACCTCATCTATGAATGGAATGAGCACCACAGCTTCCCATTCCTGCTGCTTGCCATTCAGGTCAGTTTTAAAGTCAAGAGGGTAGTACCCAATAATAGGTGAACTTTCACTAGTCATCAGATGCTGAAACATAACAAAATACAGTATTACGATCCCCTGTATACTTCCTGTCCTAATGTTAAAACGATTTCTATATTAAATTATAATTTTTCTTATTTCTTAGAGTGGATCTTGTGCTTTTTATATGCGTGAACTTGGATTTGCGTTTGTTACCCTGTAACACTCGGGCAGCAGTTCCATGCTGGCAGCAGGCAGGACTGCCAACAGCTGCTGGAAGGGCATGAAGGGCTGTCCAAGCTCAAAGGTCAGCTTTAACCCAGATACATTCCTGATGTCAGACAGGTAGGGAGCGTAGTGGTAGGGGTAGTACCTGCAGAGATAACACATAAAATTCAGCGACTGCTTTAAAAATGGAGCGTCTTAAATATAGAGGTTTAAAGAAGGAAATCATTTACTTATTGTCCTTCTCCTCTAAAGCAAATCAATCAATCCACTTTTTCTGTGAAATAACTTTTATTAGACAGTAAAGGTTCTGAAACCCTGCAGCCCTCATTAAAGCCTGCTGTGTAGAAATATGTCAAAATTTGAGCCTCTCTTTCAATGCTCCCACATTTCTGTGAGACTGTTAATGAGCTGAATGCTCCAAGAACAGAAAGAGAAAGATCAGGGAGTAAATTACACAGAAGAAAGAAGGACTCACCAGCTCCAGGACTGAACTCCATGGTAATAGTAGTGGAGAATCCACTGGATACCTTCCACATAACACTTGGCTTGGTTGGCTAGAAACTCACTGCAAATGGAAGAGTGAAAACATAGTTACAAAGTGCAAGCTGCTGTGATGAAGGGCACTGTTAACATTTAACATTTAGCCAAGTCACTTCCCTACCAATGGGATCATTTAAAAAAGGAAACTAGAAAAAGGGCATCACACTGCTGGGAAACAGCAACACACACGCACACACAGACAGACATACAAGCATGTCTATTCTAACTGCTGATAAGGGAGAAAAACAGATTTCGTCAGTCTTAATAGTTTTACCCTTTAAAGGTATGACGAGGTAAAGACTGCTGTATAACATCTTAAAGTGCACCTATTATGATGTTGATTTTTCTGTCATAGATAAGCATTGTTCCAGTGATGGATGCCTGAACCCTGTGAGCCAAAAGCTCCAAGTCCAAGAACAAAGTTTACTCTTTAATATTTGATGGACCCGTTTCCAACAGTTATGATCACTATATTATTTGTGGTTAAACTAAATGATCTGCTGCAGCTTTGTGGTTCTGTGTGTTCATCTTTAAGTCAAGAGCACAGTGTTTCACTATACTCGGATGTTGCATTACATTCATTGCATAAGTGATGTGACTAACACACAATGTGTTTATGAATGCATTCCATTTCACCCGGCCTGTTGCCACTTGGTCTTGCTGCACCTAGAGCAAACACAATAGCAGGTGCACTTAGAGACACCCATACAACCTTGTTTTATCATGCAAAGGAGTAGGGCTTGCTACTCCTTTGCATGATAAAACAGAGCCCATTATCTTTGTTCCTAACCTGCTGAGCGTCACATGACTAATTCAAAATACTTTTTAGTGCATGAAATACAAGAATTTTAAAAAAGCGACGTGAGAATTTCAGCCTCAAATTTTTCTTTTTGTGCTGATGAACATTTTTCAAAAAAACAAAAAAACAAACAAAAAAAACAAACAAAAGGGGAAAAAAAGTGAGTTGTGAGTGATGACCAATAATTTATCTGCGTTATTGAACACTGGTCGTTATAACTTCACTATGTTTCAGCCAGTCACTGAACGAAGATACAACAAACAAAGAGGTGAAGTAAAACTAAGAGTTAAAACAATAAAAAGTGTCCAGCTGTACTTTTCATGCTGTATTAGTTCTTTATTTTTTTCTCTTATTTTCTAAAGTACTCCCTGTCTTGCTATGATCCGACAAATAAAATAAATGAAATGAAATCAACCAATCAGCATTCAACACTTCAATTCTCCTCCAGTGAGCCGCAGTTTTGCACAAGGTCGTGGTTGTGATGGGTGAAAGCCTCTCTCCATTCGTGTGTTCACAGACAGACATGTTTGCAGGACGCTTTACTTTTGGACACTAAAGGCCACAAAAGTCAAACTCAAACATGTCCCAAACATCTTTAGGTTTCTTCTTCCTGTAATTTCCTTTTTGTATGCGTTTGTATAAGTTCACTCACTCAGACACCACGTCCACGCCGATCTTGTTCATGTAGTATGTGCGTTTGTACTGTCTGAACTCTGTTTCAAAGATATCATCCTCCTCCTCTTCATCAACTGCTGCTGCTGCTTTTTCCTCTCCAGTGATTTTTTCTGATGTAGTCTGGGAAGCCAGACAGAGAGCAGAATCCTACAGATATTTTCAAAAAAAGTAAATCACTGGAAAGATAAACAGACATGAAAACAATGCTGAAAGAAACAATGCATATTTTCAGTGCTGCATCCCTACCTCATTCTTTCTGGCATCTTTGCTGGCAGCTTCCTTCTCAGCTGCCAATCCAGCAGCTTCATTCAGATATTTGTTACCAACTTTGCTTTCAAACCACTTCAAATCCACAAAGACCTCATTAAAATGTTCCCGGTCAAACTGGCAAGACATGGGAAAAAAAAAAAAATGTTGGCAAAATACATTTGTTTCACAGCAAACTACATCAATCAATATACGGGATTTGATCTTAAAATGAATGACTCTTAAATAGAAACCTAGTGTCTCACCTCAGCAAGCTTCTCCAGGTATTTCTCAAAGTTTCTGAGGTTTAAGTGACCGTTCTCATTCAGATAACCTAAAACAAACACGGGGACATTATTTTATATACATGATCGACAATAAACAAGTGGGACATGAATGTTTTTCTATATTGGTTGACAATTTTAAACCATCTGGGCCAGCTGGACAAGCACAGCACATGAAACAAAACAAAGAAAATACATATTTTGTGTATGAGAGGGCTTTCAAACTCTGAATAAATGCTCAAAAATATACATCCCTGCTGCATTGGACTTTGTCACATGATAAAGTTGGAGCCGCCAGAACCAGGCTCAGGGTAATTCTGCCAGCTTCACGTTTAAAAAGTTTCTTCCTGTTAAAAGGGAGTTTTTCTTCCCACTTGGTCATAGGGGATCAGCTGATTGTTGGGCTTTTCTCTGTATAATTGTTGGGTCTTTACCTTACAGTATAAAGTGCACCTTCAGTCAACTGTGGTGCTATAGAGATACAATTTAATTGAAGTGAATAGAATATACATGAATATACCACGGTGGCTTTATTTTTTTTTATATATTTTTATTTTGTTTTGTTTGGATTTCTGCTGTATTTCATCTTTTTCGCTGAGTGTATGTTAAAAAATAAAATATTTTTCATGCTTTTGAAATCCAAATTTGTTTACACTACTGTTCATTACAGGGGACAAAGTGAAGTCCTAAAAAGTAAACCACTAAAAGGTAGAGTATGGTTAAGGATACAGTGTATGCATCTGTCTCACCAAAAGATGATTTCGTCAAATGTTGCAACACAACAAGCATGAAGAAACCTCACTGCACATGTTGCAATCCACTATAATTATTATGGAATAAAATAAGCCTAAGCTAAACACTTTAAAACATTTAAAACTGAACTGAAATGTTTGGTTTCAACAGAAATGACATTGAAAACTGAAAGAAGAAACTAAAAACTAAGAAAAAACACAAAATATGACTCTGGTCTTACCCCCCAGGCTTGGTAGTACACTGATGTACGTCTTGTACAGCAATGGCAGAGCGTCATGATTGATGTGAAGGTTGGGGAGGTGAGGGATGAAATCGTTTCCTACCAAGAAACCCATTAGAATCCAGTCGTCTATTACTCGCTCCAGGTCATAATCAGAACCCATCTTATTCTGAAAAAAACAGCCACAAACATTTAAACGTCATACAATACAATTTAAAAAGTATATATTAAAAACAAATAATAATATGAAATCTCGCCTGGCATTTAAAAACCGCCCACTTTAGGCACGCTTGTCTCACCTTGAGCTCAGAGAACTCGTAGTCTATATACTCTCTCATCAGAGACAAGTGAAGCAAGTGAAAAGTGGTCTCCTCTGGAGCCGTTATCCTGAAAGAGAACAAAAGAGCAGGGTTCACAAAACAATGCAGCAAAACAAAGAAAGACAAAATAGACTGAACTTAAGAAGAGAAGAACCTTTTCTGGGATTTCTTCCCTCCAAAGCGGACTTCCTCCCTGAGCAGGGAGAAATTTGGCTCGTGGCTGGTCAAACCCAACATAATCTACAACACAGAGTGAAGGACAGAGTGAATCTTCAGGCACTGATTTGAGCAAAATGTTCATCAATGACCTGTTTAAACGTACCAGGTCAGCATCCAGGCCGTACAGGCAGTGTCGCGTGTTGGGGTCATGATTGGGCTTGGTGTTCTCTGACCGAATAAACTCCATGATTTTATGTTCCCCCTCCCCTGGTGTCTGTAAGGATAAAAAACACAAACTTAATACGTTCATTACTGACTCAGAAACAGTACAAAAGTACATACAACAGTTACACACAGACCACTCACACCCACCTCGTGACCGGACAGGTAGACTTTGACATTCTGCCATAGCTTGTCATTGGAGAGCTTGTTGTGGACGAAATACTTGAGCTGTTCCTGAAGTCGCGCCATGAACTCAGTGCCTGGAAGAAGGATTGGCGATTAAAAGAACTGCTAACATTTTCAGAGACCTGTTCTCTGTATATTTCTTAAGGATCCAAGAGGAACTGAGCAACCCAAGTGTTTTTAGCTGCTCAGTCCTGCTTTCCCAAGGGGTCGCTACACCAGACAGATCTGCATATTTAATTTGACACAGTTTGAAACCAGACCCTTACAGTTAATCCAGGCTCGAGTCTAGCACAAAAGGTCTCCACTCTTTGCTGCGGGCACATTTTTCTTTATTCTTTTTATCCTGGGATAAATATATTTGTCCCTTAAGTTTTTCCACTTCTTTGTACATTCCCTGACATCCACTCCTTGAGAAAATATTATACCTCTGCGATGACCTGTTCGTTAATGATTCTAGGTAAACACCAACATTGCGCTCTGGCTAAAATGTCAATCCACATGTTGAAAAATGAGTCACTGGATAGACATGTTTACATCTGACATGCAAACATGTTTTCACTAAAAATATCAGATAGAATATACATTAAAAAAAAAACAACAAAAAAAACACAGTGACACAAAAATACATTCAGGCGCTAAACTGTATCAGGTGGTTCTGATCTGTGTCTGTGAGCATCTTTGCATGAAGCTTTAGATCTTCCTTACCAGGAGTGATACAGTTGGAGTCGAAGCGAGCCTCTGTGGGAAGCACCTCTCCTTTATCCAAAGCTTTTTTTATCTTTTCCTCTGCTTCTTTGGCGGACCTAGACACACAGACACCCACACACAAGTGCACACACAAGTAGATATGAAAGAGAGAAGGTCAAACTCACAGTCTCAGGCTGTGTCTCTGCCTGCAGTTTTTTTTTCCCCTGTCTGTAACACTGAAGCACAAAATGTTGTATTTTAGCTCAAGCCTGTTTGCTGCTGATTCTTCCTTATAAGGCAACTCACATAGGGCTCAGGTTTACAGCTGCAGCCTCAGAAACATCACATAATTATACCAAACATCTCTAAATATATCTGAGAACAGACATGACACTTTAATCAGATAACTAAGAGAGAACATGGCATTATTTACAGTTTGGATTCAACATCAGGGTACAGGCATGCTAATAAAATTCCATCTCTTTATTTGGTCAGCCCAAGAAAAGCTACTCCCAATATCCTAAATTTAGTGATTCTTTTAGCATTTATTCATTTAGATTTATTCGTCCATCACAACCTGAATCTACGTCCTCTCTGCTGGTTCATCTTCGCCCTTGGCGCCACACCATCCACAGCCATGAAGAAGACCTTGCGAGGCTTGATGATCCTGAAGAGCACCTCCAGGTAATGGAAGATGTCTGCAAAAATCTTTTCCTCAGAGATGCGAAAGTGGACATCCTCATCGTTTGGGTGAGAACACTGGTGGATGATGCCGTTCATGTCCAGATAGAAGTTGTCAAACTCTGGAATCTGAGGACAGAAAGAAACGAATGCAAAGACAAACTGGCCACGTACCTAGTACATTCAGGAAAATGACTTATCTGTAAACGCTCACAATGATGAGATCTTTCAGGTGTGGCAGATGTTTTTAGGAGGCTGATGAGTTAAAGGAGGGTGTATTTGACAGTCAAAAAACATCATAGTAAGCTCCGTTCACGTGACACATTAAAAACACTCTCATGAGTATGCCATCCACCTTTCATAACGTCAGACCTTTATGTTTTGTTCTGTTTTATTTAAACCGGTACCCACATGAAACATAATTCCCATATTTACTGTTACCAACTTTCTGCTAAAGGCGAGTTTTTACTGCTTTAATACAAATGCCAAAGCTGTCTGAGGTAAGGAGGGTGACACTGAACAATGTGCGCTGATGAAACTGCTGCTGGCGGAGTGAAATAGCAGCTTGCTTTCTGTTCAGAGTGTAGAAAGTGGTTCAAGTCCCCCCGCAGTTACTCAAGTAGCCTAAACTCTCACGTTATTCGAGCTGTGGGCCACAGACTGAGCTCATACTTCTGACATTTCAAACAAGTTCATTGTAAAGCGTAGTTACTGTTAACCAACTGGTAACAATAACTACCCGAGCCCCTATAGATCTCTTGTTAGCATAAAATCAGTTAGTTAGACAACTGTAAGAGCTTTATTGTTGTTTAGAATGTTCCTGACCAACAAAGACCAAAATTACCCAGTGGTAACCCATTAACATTTTACTTGTTTAGTGCGAATAAGCACACAATGAAGACCAAAATAGCACATTAGTGATGGAATTTGGTTAATAACGTGATGCCTATCCTGTGTTTAACAAAAGGATGAAGTGAAGAGTGTGTGCTAAAAGCAGAGTTGTCCATTCGCCAGAAAACCACTGGTAAGCTACGTGGAATTTTAGTTCCGCGGCCCGCTATAGCTCTCTGATAGCAAACAGCTAGCTACGCTAGCACTGTGGCTACCAATGACAGCGGTCTGTGAAGCTAACCAGTCACCGCTGTTTTCCTACCTGATGTTCCTTGACAACTTCACTGAGACAAGGGTAGCGTTCCGAAATCCAGCGGTAAAATTTTGGTACTCCCATCTTCACCACAAACCTCTTCAGCCTCTAGGTCAAAACAGTAAACAGTAAAAACTGGATGGAGGTGTTTGCCTATGTGAGGAACTACAATGTAGCCGGGGTTTAACCTGGTAACATGAGAACTTGCGTTAGACTCAGGTTTTGTTTCCAGCGGCCGCTAAGTAGCTGGTTGTCCGTTGTCCGCCGGAAAAATCGTTCCGCCGCTATTCGAGAGAACATTTGTTCCGTTTTTTGTATTTTTTTTGTTTTTGTTTTCTCGCTTTCTTTTTGACATCTCATAAGTACATAGTACAACGTAATGCATATTTCTACGTATAAAATATTTAAAATAAAAAAGCCAAAGCATGTTTACAAAATGTTGTATGAAACTTAAATTTGTCGTTTGCTAGAAAATAACTTTGTAATAAATGTTATATAATATTTATTACAAAGGTAAGTGAGAAAATGGTTGTTTTATTGTTTTTGTTTTTTAAAAAGAGGTTGAGTCACCCCAAAACATCAAGTTTATGAAAACAGCCCACTTAACATCTGAATCCAGAAATATCAGGAATCTTATACAATTTCCAAGATAACTAAGGGTGCCCATTATAAATATGAGCTCCCAGGGCTGGGAAGTAGGAACAGTGCGTGCTATGTCATTCTGAATTTAATAGGAACTGAAAAATCAGATCAACTGATATGAAAGAAAGAACACACTGTTACAGAGCCCGTCTAGCCTGCAAGTCCCACTGCAAAGCCTGGAATGAAGAACTAGGTTTCCCTCAGCAAGACAGTTCCACATTTCCACCTAATGTACAACTTTGCCTTTTCTATGATGCTGAATATAAGTTTTATAAGTTTTGCAGAGGTAGAAGATTAGACCTACTTAAAATTTGTTTATTCAAAACCTCAAATGTGAATGTATGCTGCCCAAACTGAGCAGTCAGTTTTTAAATTTGAACAGATAAAAAAAACGCAGACCAGTACAGTATACACTATACAAAACCATGAATTCTGAACCGACAGTCCCACCTGATGGCTGTAGCTCAGGTCAACTATTAATTGGAAGGCTGGTGGTTCAATTTCTGGCTGCATCCTTGGGCAAAATACTAACCCCAAGGTGCAGGTAAATGTTACATACAGGGAGTGCAGAATTATTAGGCAAATGAGTATTTTGTCCACATCATCCTCTTCATGCATGTTGTCTTACTCCAAGCTGTATAGGCTCGAAAGCCTACTACCAATTAAGCATATTAGGTGATGTGCATCTCTGTAATGAGAAGGGGTGTGGTCTAATGACATCAACACCCTATATCAGGTGTGCATAATTATTAGGCAACTTCCTTTCCTTTGGCAAAATGGGTCAAAAGAAGGACTTGACAGGCTCAGAAAAGTCAAAAATAGTGAGATATCTTGCAGAGGGATGCAGCAGTCTTAAAATTGCAAAGCTTCTGAAGCGTGATCATCGAACAATCAAGCGTTTCATTCAAAATAGTCAACAGGGTCGCAAGAAGCGTGTGGAAAAACCAAGGCGCAAAATAACTGCCCATGAACTGAGAAAAGTCAAGCGTGCAGCTGCCAAGATGCCACTTGCCACCAGTTTGGCCATATTTCAGAGCTGCAACATCACTGGAGTGCCCAAAAGCACAAGGTGTGCAATACTCAGAGACATGGCCAAGGTAAGAAAGGCTGAAAGACGACCACCACTGAACAAGACACACAAGCTGAAACGTCAAGACTGGGCCAAGAAATATCTCAAGACTGATTTTTCTAAGGTTTTATGGACTGATGAAATGAGAGTGAGTCTTGATGGGCCAGATGGATGGGCCCGTGGCTGGATTGGTAAAGGGCAGAGAGCCCCAGTCCGACTCAGACGCCAGCAAGGTGGAGGTGGAGTACTGGTTTGGGCTGGTATCATCAAAGATGAGCTTGTGGGGCCTTTTCGGGTTGAGGATGGAGTCAAGCTCAACTCCCAGTCCTACTGCCAGTTTCTGGAAGACACCTTCTTCAAGCAGTGGTACAGGAAGAAGTCTGCATCCTTCAAGAAAAACATGATTTTCATGCAGGACAATGCTCCATCACACGCGTCCAAGTACTCCACAGCGTGGCTGGCAAGAAAGGGTATAAAAGAAGAAAAACTAATGACATGGCCTCCTTGTTCACCTGATCTGAACCCCATTGAGAACCTGTGGTCCATCATCAAATGTGAGATTTACAAGGAGGGAAAACAGTACACCTCTCTGAACAGTGTCTGGGAGGCTGTGGTTGCTGCTGCACGCAATGTTGATGGTGAACAGATCAAAACACTGACAGAATCCATGGATGGCAGGCTTTTGAGTGTCCTTGCAAAGAAAGGTGGCTATATTGGTCGCTGATTTGTTTTTGTTTTGTTTTTGAATGTCAGAAATGTATATTTGTGAATGTGGAGATGTTATATTAGTTTCACTGGTAAAAATAAATAATTGCAATGGGTATAGATTTGTTTTTTGTTAAGTTGCCTAATAATTATGCACAGTAATAGTCACCTGCACACACAGATATCCCCCTAAAATAGCTAAAACTAAAAACTACTTCCAAAAACATTCAGCTTTGATATTAATGAGTTTTTTGGGTTCATTGAGAACATGGTTGTTGTTCAATAATAAAATTATTCCTCAAAAATACAACTTGCCTAATAATTCTGCACTCCCTGTAGAAGAAAGTGTTTGTATGAATGAGTCATGTTGTACAAAGCACTTTGAGTGCTCAGAGTAGAAAAAGTGCTACATAAGAACCAGTCCATTTACCCCGAGCCCCTTTGAAACAGCTTTTTTCCTTTTTTTTATTAATTTATTTTTATTTTATTTTCGTTTTTTCGCCCTAATTTATTAAAAGAAAGATGCAAAGCCTCATGCTGTAAATGCTTATTTTATAGGACACCAAGTGAAAACCATGAAGTGAACCAGAGGAGAGCGCAATTTTTCAAGGGAATTTAAACAAGAGTTTAAGGGTGCCATTGTATCAACAGCATCTGGTGACTCTGTAGTCCTCCAGAGTCCCAGCATTGACTGGAAAAACACCTTGTCCACAACCAAGAACGTTTCTTGCAATTCCGATCAACTAACCCATCACAGTTTTATACACAGATCACCTAAAAGAATACAATTATGTCATCATATGGGAAAAAAAAGAAGAACCAACATGCCAAGTGTTTCGAAATAATTTATTCAGTAATACAAATACAAAACACCTCTCTCACTTATCATAAAATAGGCAGGTCTTGCTCCACAGAAACTGACAGCAGTTCGCCTGAAGTTACAATGCAGCTCAGCTCAGATGATACCTACAGTATATGAAGAACGATTCCATTGCTACTTTAAAAGAACAGATTCTGCAAGGTTTGATTTCCAACAAGCAACAAATAGTTCACCAAAAAAACGAAACAAAAAAAAAAAAAAAAGTCCAGTTCTGCACGACACTGCAGACCAGTGCCGGAGGTTACATGAGAGTTGTGACTGCAGACAAAAGCTTTGAGTTTCGTTTTGTTCTGACGGTAAACGGAAATATAAGCACAGAGAGGGGCTTCTCATTTCAGTTCACTCAACTTCTCACATTCTGCACTCGTAAGCCAGAAAAGACCCCAGTCTGACAGGATGGAATTCAAGTCAGGTTTATTAAAAATGTTTCCCCCCCAATCTGAGAAAACACAAAAGCTACACAAAAAAGAAAGGTGCAGGGGGCTGAACACTGACAAACCAAATGAGATTTAAAAGCTTCATTTGAAGATTTTTGCATGTCACTTCGTCTTGTGCTTTGGCCTTTAAAAGGAGAAAATGCATCGCACTTTTAGCGTTTGGCTGGATGTATTCCGGAGAACAGCAGCTTAATTAAAAAGTAAAGGTTTTGATTTGACCTAAAACCATAAAGAGGTGTTCTATTGCAGCCAATAAAACCTCGCTCAAAAGAAACAAATCTGCTTTCTAAAGTCTCTTGTTTCACTTTGTGCCCAATAAAACAGCAGCACATCTTCTCCTGCTGGTCCAGAGTCTTTGCTGCTGTCCAAAAACATAAGCTCATAAAAAAAAAAAAAAAGGAAAAAAATAATAAGACAGCCAATTCCAGCTCTGCAGTTGCTCCTCAGCCTGGCAGCCTCCCTGCATCACGAGTCAAAGTTCCAACACCTGCTGAAGAAACGGCACGTCTTCAGACGAGCTCGAGTACCTGTGCAGAGAGAACACACAGCTGTGACCTCATTTGTAGCTTGTTGTTACGGGAAACAATCTATGTGCAATGAATTAAAGCAGACTCCTGTCCAAAAGCTAAATAATAATAAAAGGACAAAAGGCAGAAACCACAAAAATAATTAACCTATAGCAATTGGACTATATAACAAAGCATTTTTAAAAGGGTCAAAAGTTCACCCAGACTAGCGTGGTACCCAACAATGCACATCACGAATGCAGTGAGGATCTGAAATCACTGCTACCACACTGAACAGTTCATGAAAATATTAATAAAATAATCACTTTAGATTTATTTTGTGTGTGTATTTTGATTCCAAACAGAAGCCAGTGGTGTGAAGATTAAACATGACCACACAGCAGACAAAAGTAGGCTTGAATTTGATCAGATGCACAAGGATTTATCTTTATTTGTAAGTGTGTTTAAAGAGTTATTCCTAATTCATTCCTGGGATATTGCCAGGAATGTGTCTTATGGAGAATCTTATAAAGAAATTTGACATTTCTGGTTCAAATTGTGAGTGAGCGTCTACAGCCATCTGCAGAGCACAGTGGAGGCTTATCATGGTCTCAACCTGTGGTGTTCTTGTCAAAATGAATGCAACAATGAACACAGCAAAATACGACAATATAAATACCAGATCTATATATCCAATTGTATTTTTTGTTTTATTCATGTCTTATTTGTATTTGGCTTCACACTTTTGTATCCTGATCGCGCTCTTACAAAAGTTTTTTTCTTCAACAGACGGCCTCATTAAAATACCAGAAATGAGTCAACTAAAAGGACAGAACATGAAATGGCTACAGCCGTGATTACCATGTAAATGTCATGTTTTCAAACAGAAATGTCCAGTACCCTCTATGACAACAGTCTGAGTGCTTGTTGGCGTGTTTTGTACAGATGATACAAACCTTGATTGTTCCTTGACTGTTGGCAGCGATTAATACATTTGACTCCTGAAAAACAAAAGATAACACTTAGAGCACAGATAGTTAATTACCCGTAGATTAATACTCAACACTTGAACAATATTCTGTGTGATCTGAAAACAACAATCCTTTGCAAGAAAGTGTGAGAAACTCCAGATGTATTCTTTCCCAAAGTGTCAGGATTTTAAGGTGTGACTGACACTGTCTCAGTTGTATGACCACAAACTATGAGTGTGGTGTCCCAACAAAGCAGGCTATCTTTGGGTTAGCTGGCTCAACAAAACCTAAAACTACACTCACAGATGAAGGCGGTCAGCGACCTCATCTATGAACCCAGGTTTTTTGCCTGGGGCAGGGGTAGGCAACTCCAGGCCTCTGGGGCCGGTGTCCTGCAGGTTTTAGATGTGTCCTTGATCCAACAGCTGATTCAAATGGCTAAATTACCTCCTCAACATGTCTTGAATTACTCCAGAGGCCTGGTAATGAACTAATCATTTGATTCAGGTGTGTTGACCCAGGGTGATATCTAAATCCTGCAGGACACCAGCCTTCAAGGCCTGGAGTTGCCTACCCCTGGCCTGAGGGTACAACCCCCAACTAGGTTTTGCAACCTTTGGTTTTAGAACTGAAGAAGGCTCTTGGACAAGAGGTGAAATGTCTTCAAAACCTTAAAAAAGACCAGTCTCCTTCTCCTAGGAAAGCTCCTAGGACATTTGCTACCATGGTAATCTAACTAAGAAAAAGAAAGCCACCTTTTTACCTGACTTGACAGACCTCACTAACGCATTAATATCGCTTTGTAGTGCACCCTTCAAAGTGTAGTCAATGACAATGTTACTGAGTATAGAGGTGAGCTCACTCCATCAGGCAGGGCCCTCCAGCAGACAGCACTGACAAACTCGTTGGTGTCGTCCTCCTTCTTATCCTTGTCCAGAACGCTCTTCACTGTGTCAAACTTGAATGTTAACAGTGTCTTGGAAAGTCCTTTGTAGTACAGATACAGGGAGTTGTTCTCACTGCCTGTAAACACACACAAACACAAGTATTTATGGAATTTAAGCATGTTATCGTTTCTCCCATTGAGGCAGTGATGCAACACAGACAATTTGACAATAAGACTGTCTTCTTTGAAGTAACTGCTCACCACAGGCAACGTAGTCTCCGTTGGAGGCCAGGCCCACAAAGTTCTTCTCGTTGATGTGACCCTTGAAGGAGCGCAGGCAGTGAGGTTTGTTGACATTCCACAGCTTCAGCTGACTGTCCGTCGAACTGAAGACAATAGTGCAGAAAGAAATGATCAATATGGAACCGGTGGGCCTTAGATGATATGGCGTGATAACCCACTGGGGCAAAGTCCAGCATTTTCATTTTATCAGGATTCAAGATTACTCTCTGTGTGTAGAAAGATTCTCCATTGTTCGTCAGTGGTGCTAGTTTCAGTAATTATGCAAATGTAATTTTTATAAATTATTTCTTAAATCCAGCTTCACAGACGAGTTACATCCATGTCAGTTTTTGAGAGCAGGGCTCCACAATGTAAATTAGCCTTTGTACATTTAGTGTTTCATGCTCTCTTTAACCCAGTTTAAATTAGACAGCTTCTTTATAATATTATAAGCAGAAAGTACACAGTAACAGGTTTTACAGAATATTTTCTTTTCCAGGAAGAAGAAACCTTTCAGATATTAAATGAAAATGCAAAGCCTACAGATGTACTTACGCCGAAACAATTTCCTCTCCGTTGACGAACTTGGCATAGGAGACTGCCTTCCTGTGGCCTTTGAACACCATGATTGGCTGCTTAGTGTTGCGGAGATCATAGTAGTGAACACAGTGGTCTAAGAGAAGAAAGCAAAGTTTAGCATGTGTTCGGATGGGAAACTATTGTAGATTAAAACAAGTCTTAGTTCAGCTCCATTTAGGAGCCACCACAGCATTTAAAAAGGTGCAGTGCCTTTTTAAATTTGGACTTAGTGTGCGGTTTAAATTCAAATGCAGAATGGCTTTCTATTTTACTTTGATAACCAAGTGCTACTCCAGACACTAAACCATCTGCAAGGCCAAGGAGCAGTTTTCTTCTCTAAGCTTTGTCATTGAGACACAGGAAGTTGGATAAAGCCACAGCAAGATACTTCTGGATAACGCTTGTACGCTCTGCTCATCCAATGCTACAGTGTTTCTGTGTATAACCAAATATTTCTTACAACTTTATATCTCCTTTGGGGGACTAATGAATAAGGTATTCAGAAGTTTTTTTGGTCCACAAGGGTCAGTGCCGGGTAAAGAAATGTAGCTGACAACAAAGAAACCACAGTGATGTGGTTCCCCCTAATTTAGTCTGGACTTAACTTCTCATAGTAAATACCAACCAAATGCAGGCGGACGTCAGACACGGCACCATCACATTTAAACCTGCTGATACACCAGCTTCAATGACACTTAAAGTGTCCTTAGATGTAAGGTTTATACAGTTACAAGGTTTTGGCACAACCTACGCCGTTTAATCAAAAGATTCTGAGCCGCTTTCGCCCAATGAAAGTCCAGTTCGATGTTTGCACTTGATTTTGGCGTTTTGGCAGAGCTTTTTGACAGCACCCTGGCTTAAGATTTAAGACAATTTTATTTCAAAATTATTTTCCACAACCAAGACTAAAGTAACAACAAACAAGATAAATCACACATGCAAATCTTTAATTCCCATCTCACCTGCACAACCGAAGGCCAGATGATATCTGGAGGTTGGGCTGAATTTAACACAGCAGACGTTAGCCTTAGCCTCAATGCTAGCCACTGAATTGTCAAGATTAGTTGACCACAACTTCACTGAAGAAGAAGAAGGAAAAAAAAAAGAAGCATGCATTAAAAAAATAAGGGCTGATACACGATGGGAACATTATTTTTAGATACTGCATCCCTCTCTTACCTTTAGCATCATCAGAACCTGAGGCTAAAAGCTTTGGGTCCATAAGATTGAAGTCTACACTCCAACACCTTTTTTCATGTTCCTGGAAAGGAAGCAGAGGAAACCTTAGAAAGCCATCATTACTAACTTAATGCCTAACGTAATGTAGCTGCGCTCCAAGCATCACACCTGGTAGACTTTGGACCTCTGGCCTGTGAATCCATCCCACAAAATAACAGTTCCCTCATAGTCACTGCTGGCCAGGAGGTTTTTGTGATAACTGCTCCAGCTGATACAGCTGCAACAGACAACAGGTACTTGAAATATTCGAGTTCGGCGCTTCTTATTTCACTACAAACTAAGTTATCATTTCTTTTCATGAACTGTGTGATTATTTTTTTTTTTTTACAGTCACAATTTTGGAAAAAAGTATCATGTAGATTTTGCATCCATACACGTGACTCAATATGCGTTCACATGGATTACTAAGAGATCAGCATTAGGGGAAATGCATTTATCAGTTTCCTTCACCTGATTTTGGAATTGCAGGTCATTTCGTTGACAGGGTAGTGGATGTCCACTGCATCCTGGATCACAGTGCCGTACTCAAACACCTTGATCTTTTTGGTTACGCCAGCGATGGCAAAGTAGTCACAGTCTCGGTCAAACTCAATACTGAAACAAAGGAAAATACAGTCAAAGACAGTGAGTGGGCTCATCACACACACGGTAAAATGTCATGAAACAACCAACAGATCATGTCCAATCATATGTAAATCAAACTTTTCTTTTTTATACCTAGACACAATACTGGAGCCATTATAGAGGTCACTGGCGTATGACAGGGTGGCCAGCGGCCGCACAGAGTTATAGCGAGTGAACTTTGACAAACACTCCATAAAATCATCCAGCTGATTCAGGTTCCTGCCCTCATCTGAAAACACAACACGCACACAGTTAACACAGCTATATTTGTGAATTATACACACTGACGTGTGCAGTAAAGTGAGACACACGATGCCCTGCTTTAAGAAATAATACAAGCTTTTCCAACTGTGTGCAAATGAAAACGCAAAAAAATAATCTGACCACAGCAGTTTAAACCCTCAACAACAGCACCTGTGATGCGGGACATTTTGCTGGAGAAGTAGCACTGCTCCAAATCCTCAAAATGAGCTGTGAGCCTCTTTCTTCTTGACGCCAGGGTGCTGTTGTACCAGGTCTGCCGTTTTCCCTGAGGAAACAGTCCCAAGAGCAAAGTGAAGACAGTGCCAGAAACCTCAGAGTGTATTTATAATTTCCCTCCAAATACATTGGTGTTAAAAAGCTGCATCTAAACTTGACAGGCCCCCTTATTAAAATGCACCAACCATTTCCAGCTCCAGATATTAAAGCTTTGCTGGATTCACAGTTATAACCCCAGTAAAAGACAAATAGCCCTTAATTATCTTTTACTGGGCCTTGGTGCAACCAGTTACTTTATCCTGTCTGAAACAGTTTTTACTCCAAGCTAATTTGTTTTTTTTAACTAAATAAATCTCTCCGTTGTACCTGGGCTGCTCCACCAAATCCTGGAGGCTGGTTGTAGTCGGGTTGGTCAATAATACTACTGCAACTGCTCAACACAGAAACAAACACACAAGACGTGGAGTAAGTCACACCACACAGCGACTGCTGAAGCCTCTGGCATCTCGACTGTATGTACTGGCTTTGTTCCATACAGACAAAGCAGCTGTTATAGAGCAAAAGGCAAAACATTTTCATGAGCAAGCACACATCTGTGCTCGTAACGAGCTTCTATTTTGGTAAACAAACAAGGTGAATATGGTGTTATTATGTTCTGCATAGACATCGTTTATTAGGTGGCAGACATCAGCATTACCTGGGTGCTGGAGAGGGAGCTTCAACATTAGGCACAGTACACTCAGCCTCCATCACAGGAGAGTACAGCCCACTCATTTCCTGGAAAATGACACCAACATAACTTGTTTGTCCATCTCAAGCTGTGATGATGAGTGGCCCCAGGGTTTTGTGATTTCACAGCATAATATGTTTTTATAATCATGCATTCTGTTCCCCCATATTTTCACAAGAGAACATCATGTGAATGAGGGCATGGTAATCCATCTTTGGACTGCGCCACGTCAGTTTACCTACCTCAACACGTTTGATGTCTTCTTCGAGGAAGTTGAGCTCTTTCTGCAGTTGCTCTAGTTGCTGCCAACAAAACCAAAAACACAACTGAACACGCTTACCTTCATTAACACCTACAAACACTTAACGAGTTCTGGTGGACTGAAACAAAGCTGGGTGTCAGCCATTACAAATACTGCTCTTTGCTCATCACCGTGTCAGCTTTGTGTGGGAAATTTGCACAGCCGTACCTCTCTCTTGTTTCTCCTGGCTTCTTTAAGGAACTCCATGAGGATCTGTCTCTGAGCTGCCTGGGATTCCTAGTGGAGATATGGACAGCTTACATAATCAAGTATTACTTGAAATCACAGAATAGTTTTGTGGATCTGCTGAAAAGACACTCGAGATATCATTTGTTCTCAGTTCAACACTAGCTTTCATCCTCAGAAAAGCACAAAATAATAACAGTAGTTCTAAAGCTTGTGATTTATCATTTTAGTTGTACTTTCGTCTTTGGCTTTACTTCCATCCCAACTACAGGAAATGAAAGCGGTGCTGTGCAGAACGGGGAAGGATCCTGTCATGAAAAGGTTCATGCACAAACAACTCAGGCCAGTGAATGTAGCTTGTTTTGGTGAATATGCCATCATTCAACTAAATTCTCACCCGTGTTTTCACAACTGTGGACTAGCCCAAAGCTAATGTTTACATTTACTTAACTTTAACTTGGCGTTAGCAACAAACTACCCGATCAACCGACACCCCCCCCCCCCCCCCCCCCCCCCCCACACACACACAGAGTCACACTCAGCATTTCTTTTCCTTCTTTAAGTGCACTGCAAAAAAAAAAAAAAAAGACTCCACACTATGCAGCAGGTTGCACATCACACCTCAGCAACCAACAATGTTGGGCTGGCAGTCACACTGTCACTGTGTGTTTTAGTAGGCTGTGTTTTAATTTTACTTTGGCTCATCTTGTCACTGAAACAACATAACAGAGATGAAACAACTTCTGTGCCAGAATCTTTTTTGCAGTAATTCCCTTACTTTGCCTTTCAGCACAACCTTTTCCTTATTTTTTGCCTCTTATCAAAATTCAATGTGGATGACTTAGTTCAATCATTTACTTTCTATGATTAAAAGGAAATGTGCTTAAATAAAATATAAGTCTCTTCTATTTTAGACTTTAACCAATCTAGTATTTTACCAAGCGATCCTGCTAAATATCTGTCATTTCATCAACCAACAATGTATATAATGTAAAGAAATAAATGCCATTTAAAAAATGTAAGCTGATACATCTGTGATAGAATATTCTAACAACTTTAAACACTTCAGGCTTCGAGTGTGAACATATCAGAATTGGAAAATGTATCAGTTTTATATTCATTTTAATATTTAAAAAAAGATTAACCATTTTCAGTCCAATCACCGTGGTAAACTCTTTTCTCTGGTTAACCTTCAACTGAACCATTAAAATGCTCAAGAATACCAAACCTAAAGGTCTCTGGCTGTTAGGCAAATACTGATGACAACTGTGCTCTTTGAAAGCATGTCATAGGTTTCAGGCTACGTCCACACATACACGGGTATTTTTGAAAACGGAGATTTTCCGTTTTCGTTTAAAAAAACATAATCCCGTCCACACGTAAACGCAGAAATGAAGGAAAACGCTGCTAGGAACATGCCAAAACAACAGGTGGCGATATATTCCTAACTGTGTAGAAATGTTGGCCAATCAGAAGTCTAGAATCCTCGGTAGGAAATAGTAAACAAAGATGGGGCATAGAAGCAGAACCGAGTCGTATGTGTGGAGGGACAGTAACTGTGTGTGTATATGTAAGCATTTAAACACTGCAGAGAGTACAATTAACAGTAACAGTATTGTAGAAATTCATTTCACCGAAACAATAACGTGGCGCACAGTGTGACGTCAAAAAAGGCGCACACCTTTGACGCTGCGTTTTCTCCGTTTTTCTTGTCCACACGTAAATGCAAAAACGGAGTTTTCGAAAATATCCACCCTGGCAGGCGTTTTTAGAAATCTCCGTTTTCAGTGACTGAAAATGCCGTTTACGTGTGGACGAAAGGTGCAAACGCATAGAAAAATCTGCGTTTTCAAAAATACCCGGGTATGTGTGGACGTAGCCTCAGATGGAGATAATATCTGACTATTTCTATTCAATTCTACTTAATCTTCAATGAAAACCAAAGAGTAGCTCCAAAGCAAACATCTGAAGGACTGAAAAGCACCACCACACCCACACTGACTGATGCTGACATTTAAGACGGAGACTAAGATTGGCTGACCATTAAATCTAAAATGTTGATGTTTTTTAAAAAAATATATTTCAGGTTTGGATAGATGAGCAACAACCGTAAATACAGGAGGAATACTAACAAAACATCAATCAAATAGACAGTTAAGTTGCGGGGACCTAAATTTGACTGATATAAAATATCTACATGGAATCTAAAACTGGCAAATCACAACTGATTAAATAAGAAGAATTACACTCTAAACAAAAACAAGCCCAATCAGATAAAACTAGAAACATGAAATATGTCCAGAGGCAAATTATCACACACATGCTAACAATCAATCAGCAATGTGTCCTGTATACAGAATAAGCAGCAAGGCAAAGGAAGACTATTGACTATATACAATATCACGGCTAACTATGGAGCCCTTATTTCTAAACTAGCTTGGACATTCTATTAACATATTGACAGATACCAATACATAAGCCTAAACTTAGCTGAATTACTGGGCTTGCTCTTGTGTGAGTCTGTCTGTTTGCATGACAGTCAAACAGTGACACACTGCATGTGTTTGTGTGAAAAAGAAACAGAAAGACGAGCATGTGCTTGACAGCGAGAAAGCTCAAGGCGCCATGTAGCGCCATCTGAAAATCTGAAAGACATGTTTGTAGCATCCATACTTGCAATTCAAAAGCAAAGACTCCCATTTCAAAACTGGTTTGGATTTTAGATCTCATTATCAATGCAAGTCTTAGATAGTGCTGATGAAATCCAAGGTTGTAAAGTCCTACTTCTCTTTTTATGTCACGTAAACTGACAAAAACAAAAAAAAGGGATGTCTGAAACTGCCCAGAAACCTTCTGACAAAAGTAGCATCTTTACCATTGCTACCAGTACTATATACACACAATGCCTAATTTATTATGAACATCTGAAGTCTAACGCAACCCAAAAGAACTTCTTTCTGCCAGGAAGTCTGACAGAGTGACGTATTTAATGTAATGGACATCCTGCTGTATTGGAGTGCATTATACCATGAAACGTTTGTCACATTCTGTAAAAGGGAACACCTCAATAGTGCGGTCTGATACAACGATGACCTTGATAGCAAACACATTATTGCACTACATGTCGATCAGTGTCATCAGAAACTCAGAATATTACACAACTTCTGTTTGATTCAGTTTAAACAGATCAGAACCCACTGCCTCCAAAACAACAAGGTCTTATCTGCACGTGATAAATTTCATTTGTTGTCTTTCCAGAACAAAAAAGTGGACATTCAGTGGATATTAAAACATTTCCATTATGTTTTATATTACTGATTGTATTCCACTGTTACAACCTTGTGATAACATTTAAAGAATTAATTTAGAGAACTTGTAAAAGGTTTAACAAATTAAAAAAAAAAAAAAAAAAACCACTTTAACTTTATGCTAAAAATAATTAACCCTCTCTAATTCTGTCTCCTCACTGCATCTTGCATTTTTCACTGAAACATACAAGCTCTGTGATCATGTGATCAGTTTCATGATAAAACACAACAGCCATTAATTATGAACCTCCTCGGTTTGCACGGATTGCATTAACGAACTTTACATAATTTTAAAGGAAAAAAAAAAACCCTCCATCGCAACCAATGAAAAGCTAAAGAGCCAAAAAAATGAAACAAAAACAAAGAAATGCACAGATTAGCCTCTCACTTACCGCTTCCAGCTGCTTCTTCTTCTGAAGCAGCAGCTCGAGCATCAGGTTGACATTTGCCAGGTCCAAGTTCTCCTGATCAGGACTCAAAACATCCTGGAAGACCTGCCACCGAGACCCATTCTGAAGGTCAGAGACACTGATCAGTTACAAGTAACAAAACATATTTTTAAAAAGCTTGACATCTTCACAAAAAGAGAAAAAAATCAAATCAGTTTGAGAACATGCTGTACTCACTGGATGATCTAACTTTAGCCTCTTCTCTTCTGACCTCTGTTTTTGTTTAAGGATCAGTTCATTTACTGGGATGTGGTGAGGAAGTTGTGGACAAGGGATAAATAAGAGAGGAGGAACAGTGGAGTAAGTATATGACAAAGAGACTGTCACAGCTAAGGAACAACACATCTGCAGAGACATTTTACTTGTGATGAATAAAAGAAAAGTGGCAGCGACATCTTTATCATTATGCATTTAAATACCTACACAATGCATTTCATTAGATTTTTGTTTGGCCCATTTATGAGACAAAACTTTCAATTTTGACTTCATTCAAATACGAAAGCCTCATTTTAGTAGTGATTATGAGCTAAAGACAAATCTATTCAAATATTGTGATTTTAAAAATCATTAAGTCCAAAACTGACATAACAGCTATATTTTAATGTCCAAGTTAAAATGAAAAGCTCTGAGAAAAATGATTAGTTTAGGAGCTGATCATCTGACTGTTAGAAAAAACCCAAAACAAAACAAAAAATCCCTCCAGTTCAAAATACCCACCAAGAAAGTTTGGGTAGACCTGATCCACATTATCGATAATATAGTTACACTTGGGACATCTGTTGCTGTCCTCCAGACTCTGGCGGATACACTTGAAACTGCAGGATGGAGAGAGAGAATAAATAAATATTATGGACTCCAGCTCCACGTTTCAGTCCAAGATCTTACAAGATTAGCTTTAAACGAGTCATAGTCAAAATAATCTTTATTCATCCCATACTGGGCCTTCTTCTGATTATATGTGACCCTCAAAAACAGAACTTTTGCTCAAAGCCAGAGCTCTGATCCTGTTAAGGATATCTGCTCGCACCGACATCACCAGTGAGTAGACAAACTATCGCAAACTGAGGCATAACTTGCTAATGTGCTGATGTCATTACTTGGATCTTTGGTCATGTTTATTATGAGCATTGAAAAACGAGCCCATTAACAGAAATGAGAATCACTGCAAGCAAACACAACAGGCATAAAGAACACTGAGCCAACTGTGGATTACCAGTAATCATGTTAAGCTTTACCATAACTTTGCTGAAGAGTCTACAGGCTTATATTCAGCTTAAGACCATCTACTGTCATTAAAAACTAGTTAATGTTTTTGCTCTGTTTTTTTGTTGTTGTTGATGTTGTTTTTAATTATTACAACCAACTTTGCAGTTTGAACCTTTTCCTTTTTGCTTCTTATCAAAATGCAGTGTGGATGACTTAGTTCATTCATTTACTTTCTATAATTAAAAGAAAATGTGCTTACATAAAATAAAAGTCTCTTATATCTTAGACTAGATTAAACATCCGTCATTTCATTATCGATCAAAATAATTGGGATTTTTGCCAAAATAAAGCACTCCTTCCAGTTGATTTTACTGATTCCGGTGGCAATAGCCATTGTGCTTACTTTTTTAATGTTAGCCTAATGAATCCTGATCAATTCTCTGTGCAAAACAAACAGCAAGCCTTTACAGGCTTTTGGCATTAATGAAAAGTTGAATTCAGGGTTTTTTTTTTCACCTTGAATAGAAAACAATATTGGTGGCATCCTCTAAAGGAAAATTACCAGGATTATAAATTAGTTGGACATGTTTTAACCGTAAGCTTGCTTTTCACTCATTAAACTCCCAAAATAAAATGCAGAAATGTACACCAAACAGACTCGCTGCTTTAACCAATCTTGCTTTTGCAGCGTCACCCCTATTTTGAGTCAGAAAAACTCTTGGGTCTGACCAGAGACGAAGTGAGGCTTGCATGGTGTACAAAACTTGCATTGTATGGGTTTGATGTTGTTATTGTCATTAAAATATAGCAACACTGATGTGATGGACTGTGATTTGGAACTTCCTCTAGAAGCCCATCTGTAACATTAAAAACATGCCCAAACTTTAAAACAAAATGCAAGAACAAAAAAATACTATAAAAAAATATTGTCAAAAGTTTTTTTTAAAGTGCACAGTAATCAGCTGTAAGTATGGATCCCCGCAGAGTGCATGGTTTGTCTTAAAGATAACTTTGTTCCTTCAGTCTGTGACATTTGTTGCTCTTCAGCATTTGTGACACTGTCGAATACTTTGCTGTGCATCATTTTCTCTACAACACAAACACTCACCAAAAACTGTGCCCGCACTTCGTCATGTGTGCCTCGTCTATCATTTCGAAGCAAATGGGACTGGAAAAACAAGCAGAAACCCGAGTCATCGTGCAGCTCTCAAACTTTTACGGAACTCACCCCAAAGCTCGAGTGCAATACAAAACTAACCAGACGAAGTCGTTGCTTTTATCTTCGTATGAATTCAAGAGGCCGTTGTACAGTGGTGCCTGATGCAGGGATCTCTTTCTGTTACCAGAGGACGCAGACGGTCTGCTGAGAGAAGCTAAGCCGCCCCGGGGTGACGGCACGGCGGCCAGAGTTGGCACTGACAGGCCGCCCTCTCCGGCCGCTGCCAGGGTCCGTGAGGGCACAACATTTCCAGAAGTGCTCCCATTACTTGTGGGAGCGCTGCTGCCACCGCCACCGTTTGTATTCCCAGTGCCTCCTGTACTACTACTGCTGCTGCTGCTGCTACTTGTGCTGGGCACTGAACTCGCCCCAGCAGCGCTTTGCTGTGGCCGGTTGCTTGACATCATACAAGGCCGACTAGGAACTCCCCAAATCCGCTGCGTTGCTATTCAAAGCATCCGGAAAGAGCAGCTATTTGGCTACTTTAGCAGATTTGCTAGCTAGCTGGTTTGCTTATGTGCTAACATCCTGGGAGAAATACAAGAGTGGCCAAACATCCAGCGGAGAGAAAAAAAAAAAAAAGGTTGGCCGTCGATGTCTGGTTTAACGCTTGTCACTAACGGTGAATTCCAAGATCGCTGGACTCTAAACAGAAAAACACAGACCAACACTGTAACGGCCAAGAAAATAAGAACGGCTGCGCTGTTCAGGAGATTATCCGGCTAGCTACTGTTAGCAACAGAGAGAGTTTCCTCGATTACTCGGGTACCAGCAATCCAAAACCTGGTTTTAAACTATCGCCCCCTAGCGAGAAGGAGTTTAACCGCGCTGGTGGAAATGTAGACTTCAGGGAATTATCCACTCAGAAAAAAAAGAGCACAGCTTTTAATTTGTCTTTCAGTATGCCAGTCCTAGTCTCTATAACTGTTTTAATGCTTACATCATTTAATTATCCTGTTTAAGTAGTATCATAAAGGATATAATCATGTGACCCATGGCATGAAAAACAGACAGCAATGTTTATTGGAATGCAATGTAGCAGGGCTGAATTAAATACTATCCTCGTATTTAACACAGGGGATTTTCTCAGTGTTAATAACAACACTTGGAAAAGGAGTTTGTTTATTTCACTTCATGCTATGTTATGTTACTCTGTAAAATACTTTTTTGCGATGTGATTATATTATTGTTATTGTTATTATTATTATTATTATTATTATTATTACATGTTCTGTACTATGTTGTAAAGTCTAGTTATAGTAATTCAACAGAAAAAATGACTTTGATTATGGAATTTTAAACATGTGTGTTGTTTTATTTCCTTCTTTTATTTCTATTTTTGTAACCCCTTGAAACAGTTTGTGTGAAACACAATTATCTCAGCTGAACCTAGAATTACTAGCTTTTTTATAACTTCCTGCCAATACTGGCTTTCGCTGCTATCCAAAGCTCAAATCATGCTAGGAGGTTCTGAGATAATGTCCCTGGAAGCTTTGAAGAAAATTGGATGAACAGGTGCACATGTTTACAGAGATTCCTTGATTTATTGGAGAAATATAATACGATGAAAACGTCCAGTTCATAAACTCAACTAACAACATGTAGCCATGAAAGTTAGTCAGGTAGCTAGTTAACATACAAACAACAAAAGAACGTCAGGCAGGTACACATATTGCATGTATGCATTTTTGTCATCTGCAGTTCTAGATTCAAGATTAAAGACTCTTTTTTGTTTATATCATTATATTTAATGACACAAATCTTGAAAATATATATACTATAAGACTGGGATTTAAAAATATCGCACACTTGACTGAACATGATTTATTTACAGGCTATGTGTATCTATAAGTAATGTGTATACCTGAGGGATGTAATAGTGTGGAGTGGTAGAAAAGTGTACTTCACAAACAGCTTCCACAGCATGTCTTTTATCCTGTCTTCCTTCTCTCATCCCAACCGGTCGCAGCAGATGGCCCCGCCCCTCCCTGAGCCTGGTTCTGCCAGAGGTTTCTTCCTGTTAAAAGGGAGTTTTTCCTTCCCACTGTCACCAAAGTGCTTGCTCATAGGGGGTCATATGATTGTTGGGTTTTTCTCTGTATGTATACTGTAAAGTCTACCTTACACTATAAAGCGCCTTGAGGCGACTGTTGTTATAATTTGGCGCTGTATAAACAAAATTTATAATTGAAAAAGGTTTTTACATTTTTTCTAAAATGTACTGCATATGCAGATGTAAACTTCCCTCAGAGGTCACTGACATTTTCAGTGCAAAAATCCAGGTGAAATGATAAACACATCTAAAAATATTGCCACATATAAAAATCCATAACGAGAGGATCAAATGAAGAGTTTTGTGTAATCAGCATCCACTACTGAATAAAAGGCCGGTAACTGTGATAGAACACAGATTCAGTTGTTTAACACATGAATACTGCGTCAGAATTCACTTTTAAGTTAAGAGGTAAGTACATCTCAAGAATCAGACGTGCATCTGCAGCACCACAGATGCACGTCTCTATTTAAGAAATGCCTCCAAATATTACAGAGATTTCTGTCCACCACTCAAATGCACAGTGGCTCCCGTGCTTGTCATTCTTTCCAGATTGCCTTTTTACATTAAAAAAACAAAAAAAATCAAGCAGGTAGGTCACATCCACAAAGTGCAGCCAGGGGCCGAGCCAACACAAACAGCATCGTGTCATTCAGGCATCCACCTGCAGCTTTGCAAATAGAACCCGAGGAGCACTAACATATTCACGCTCACAGTTTGTCCAGCCTGCTACTTGATTTTTCCATTTTTACCTCCATGTGGGCAAATAAGGGGTCCTCCACGTAGGCACGCACGACATTGGATTTTCCCATGTTTTTGTTTGCGGAAAGAAGTTTATATGTTTCATTATGGAGCTCAGTTAGGATGGAGAGTAAGTTTTTTTTCTTTTTCAGCTAGAGGAAAGTTACTGAGTACGTCGAAGAGCAAATGAGTTTCTCTGAGAGGGGACCACCATGTTAACGGGCTTCCTCTGTGCTGCATGCAGGCGGTGAATCATGCTGAGTTTAGAAGAAGCCAACGGAAAGTCACTGTGCTAATATCAGCAGCGATGCAGTTTTCACAAAAGCTCCAAAAAGGGGAAACTTGTGTCACTTTTTTCATTTTTCAACGAGGCTTTACAGATCGGTAGAAAATATAATTTCAAAGAAACAAAAAAGGCAGTGAAAGTGTGAAGCTTCCAAGCAATGAAGCAAATGTTGCAGCTATTGATTTGAACACCCTCATCGCTAAATCCTGAATCCTTGGAGTAAAACACCTGCAGCACTGTCCACACACTGTGCTTCATGTGCCTTCCCCCTCGGCCCATCTCCCTGCCCCACTTCTATTTCACACCAGTGGTGGTGAAAAGCACTCTTTTCTTCTTTCTTCCCCCTTCTCATTTGTCCTCCGCATCAGCCTGGATTTTCTCCTATTGGGCCCCCCCTCTTCCTTTTTTTTTTTTTTTTGCATGAGGATCCAGGTTGTGTGTGTGTGTAGAAAAGAGAGCACGAGGGGAAGGGGACATGGAGCTGGCCTCGGGGTCGTTGGGGTCAAGACGGACAAGCTGAGATGAAGGATAATCTGTGGAGGTCCCTTACAGTGGGGGGTGAGGCCCTGGAGGAGCACGCCCATTCAGACGCTCTACCAGACACCCCACTCCCTTCTATGGCTCTCTTCCTCTCTTTCTCTTCTGCCTCTTCTCCTCCATCCTCTGTTTTTGTTGGAAATTTAAAGTCCCCCTCCCCCTCTGATTTCTCTTGTCCCCCTCTTCCTCCAAATGCAGTTGCAGCTGGATTTCAAAGGGCACTTCTGCAGCAGAGAAAGCTGAATGTTTAGCAGCCAGGCTTGGTTTGTGGAATTCCTGCCTCCCACTCTTTAGGAACCGTTTTTTGCCCCTTCAGGGGCCCCTGCCATAACTGCCGGTGGCCTCCCCCTCCTCCTCCTCCATTTCCATCTCCAACCTTGAGCCAGGGCCCTGTTGGCAAATTGAGCTTGACAAAAAAGTAAAATAGCAGGGCCTGAAAGAAGGAGGCAACACTTTAGAAGGTGTGGAACAACAAAAAAGTGGCCTACAGGAGGCCGTTTTTTGTTTGTTTGTTTTGTTTATTTACTATTAAAGATTTAATTACCACTTAAAAGATAAATAATGACTCATTCATAAAAAAAATGCAAACCAATACCACAGTGTGCAGTTTCAAGACTTTAAAATCATCTGGTGGAATATCACTTCTTAGTGATTTTTAAGGATCAGTATAGATTTTGTTTGCAGCTTCTGGAAACATTACAGTGAGCACACCTGTCTTTTGACTTAGACTGCCTGCACAACATGCCAAAAGCTATTTTCCCATTTGTAAGGTATTCATCATGGCTTGAGATATTCATCAATGCACGATAAGCTTCAGAGCTGGCTCGGAAATGACAAAGAATTCAAGGACACCTGCAACACTTTAAATGCATGTTTTCTGTTTGTTTGCCTTCGAATGCAAAAGTAGTAGCATTACTGAGTTTCTGCCCGAAACACGCTTACATGCACGACCTCTAAAGGCAGGGGGAAAAAAAACAAACAGGGTGAATATTGAGGTTGAAAGAAAACGAGTTGACCATTAAAGGGGCCTTTCATTTGCTTTTGTGAGAGACTTCGACCACAGCCCTTCCTTCTTTCAGAGGACAGACTGCTCCTGATAATGGAAATTACAAAAAAAAAATAAAAAAATCAGCTGGACCTTCAGTAGTTTTTTTTTGTCATTTTTGCATAAAAAACAGTATCAAAAGATAGTAAAATGTCTTTTTTTGTTGTTGTAACATTTCATTATGCAAGTATATGTCTGCATGTATGCAGATGCACACAGCTTTTCATAGAATCTGTTCACTGGGCACCTACAAACGGACAAATCTGTGTGCATTATTTCACCATCATCCACCTTGGTTTAATTTCTTCCTCTCTGCCAGTGCTTCCACCCCTTTTTTCAGCCTTGGCCCACACGAGCACAAGAGTTCAGCACAAAGCAGGTAGCATATTTGGATGGTAAAACCCCCCCCCAAAAAAACCTTTTTCACGTGCAGGACAGATGTTGTGCCTGTCTGTGCTGTACCACTGAAGAGAGCCAGAGTGTGAGTGTGTGAGTGAGACTGCAGGAGAATGGGCAAGGGAGAGAGAATGAGGGAGGGAGGGAGAGGAGAAGGAAAAGGAAAAGGAAAAGGAAGAGAGAAAGTTACTCAAACTTTACCTATTTCATTTAGGGGTAATTTGTGTGTGTGAGAGAGAGAGAGGGGAAAGGAAAGAGAGTGAGGGAGGGTCATAGGGAGAAAACACTTCTCCTCCCCCATCCCAGCCACCATCATTCATCGTTTGCCAGGTTAGAGAGTCCCATTAAGAAGACACGGACAGCAAATCATATACTGCAGCTTATGCTGCGATTGTTTTCTACTCAATCTGACACCAGTTTACACAGTAATTCACTGTGTGACTTATGAATATCATAATGTAAATATACATTATGTAATATTGTAGCATAATATAGTATAATATAAGGTATTAAAACTTAGTTGTGCTTGTGCACTTGTCCACGCACAAGTGCACTTTTTTCCTGGACCATTCTCCACATTACCAGACGCATAAATGTTTCAAAATAGAGGAGGACCTCAGACCTCACTTTAACCTCACTTTAACTCTCTGAGCTCAAAGCCATCATTGGTGATGACCCCAGTTCCAACCCCTACCAGTAGCTATAACTCTAACCCCGTGCAATCAAGCTAAGTCATTTTTTCATTGCTCTCCTTGGAACTTCCAAGTCCAAAGTTGAAGTAAATCACCATGGAGGTGGCATTTGAAGAATGAGAGCCTAATTTTACTCACATGTAGCAGAACAAATCTTTACAAGCTGGTTCCTCTACCTCCGCAAATACATCCAATGTCAAAGAAATGCAGTGGATTCATAAGCATCCTGTAAGGTTAGAAGGACGTCACATGAACTATATTTGCTGTTTGGTTTGGATTTCTCCAGCCTATTTGCATGTTTAGCAGCAGTCTTGCATTGCCACCTTTACTAGAGTAAAAGGGCCAGGATACTTCTCCCACCGCCAGTGATGATGGATGGATGGGTGGATGGATGAGGTCAGGACAAGAATAATAAATGTATGAATAAACTTTACAGCCTTTTTCCTCTCTCAACTCTGGATCAGAGGGATGCACAGCGCAGCAGCAGCAGGACTGGCCAGGAAGGAGAGAAGAGAGGAGAGGATTTCCCTTGTAAAACTCAAGTGTGAGGGAGCGGGTAGGACGCCTCCCCCTCCTCCTCCTCCATCACCACCACCACCACCACCACACTTCCCCTACCGGTGATGTCAGGGCGGGTAGGGGCTCCCTGATAAAAAACCTTTGGACTCGGGAGAATGGGAGAGAGAGAGAGAGAGAGAGAGAGAAAGAGAGAGAGGTGAAGGAGTGAATGGAGGAGGATATTACTACAACTGCATAAACCGGTGGAGAGGAGCAGCAGCAGCAAAGAGCGCACAGAGACGCACAAGAAAAAAAGAGGAGCTCGAGCGCAGACGCAGAACTCTGATTGACTCTGATGGACTAACACATTTGTCCTCTTACAGAATTTATAGGGACGCTCAACAAGTGGGGCTTTTGCTATTTGAGGGCTGGCACTTTGCACTGCGCTTTAATTTTTTCTGCTCTTTTGCAGTGCTTACGCCGATTCCACCTTGCGGTCAGATTTTTTTTTTTTTTTTTTTTTTTTTTTTTTGGAACAGGACGCACTAAACTGATGCCGCAGTGGTCAGGTAAACAGAAACAGCAGGTCTTGAGCAAAGAGGGAAACCAGATTTCAGATGATTTTATGATTTAGGCAAATTTTCCAATGTACCCATATTTTACTTCTTCATAAAACAAACATTTGCGCTGATAATTAATTCTAACATACTAATTCAGTCCGGTGTTTCTTTACCTCGTGGGCTTTGTGAAAGGCTTGCACAGATAGTTAGGTGTATGCTCTTTTCCATCTAAGCTGAAATAAAGAGTCAGAGGCTGCAGGTATACTGCGGACACGCACGGGAAAGGGGGCAACGCGTCCCCACTAAGTGTCTGCGCAAAGTGCACAAGTGTGCCAAGCAGCTATTTAGGGTTCACTTCGCGAAAACTCGGAATTTTTGCTGTGGTTCTTTAGCAACATTGAACACCTGCTGTTATTCCAAATCTACAGCTTCTAAAAACCCTCAAGTTTGAGTGAGAAACTTTGAATGTCCTCTCGAACTCTTTGGGATGCACTGATGTATGTTTTCATCTGATTGCTTTTTTTTTGTTTTTGTTTTTTAAGTAGGTTCATTACAGTTTAAAAAAAATCGAAACAAAAAAGACAGAAAAAACAGCTGTTTTCTCTGTCGCTTGTGAAAACGTGCGCAGATTTCTCTAATCTCAGCCTGTGTGAGTTTCCTTTGTTAAATAAAATAAAAATTAAAAAGGCTGAAATCTCCTTTTATACATCGGCCAAACGCTTAACCCGAGAAAATGCTGTTGATCAGACTACTGGCTATCTTCCTCGTCTTCATCACTAACACGTGGCTGCTTCGCTCCGATGCACTGAGCCTCTACAAACGCTCCTTGGCCCGGCAGGCAGACCGTGAGCTGTCCAGGCTGGCAGGTGAACCCTGCACCGTCTCCGGCGTGTGGAGGTCCCGGCAGCAGCCCCGCTCTCACTCCCCGACCCAACACCGCCCTCCAGCGGCCCGTACGAGGACGCACACGAGCGGGAGAGAGTTGTACAGTCTTAAGAGCGCTCGTGCGGTCTGTGCAGGAGGGTGCGGGTTTGAAGCCGGGGCGCGAGGGTTCGCTCTTGCGGGGGAGGAGGAGAAGGGAGGCCGGGGAGACGCCGAGATAGTGGCGGGGAGAGAGGGGGGAGAATATTTCGGGTCGCCCGGAGGCTCCACGGACAACCAGAAGGAGCAGAATGAAGTAGGCGCAAGCGGCGGGCAGACTGTCCTCAAAGACGCCGTGTCTTCCTCGCGCGCCCCTCGCGACCCCCGCTCCAGGTTTATCCGCAGCCTCCACGGGACGTTTCGCTACGAAGAAGAGGGCAACTCCAGCTGGGAGAAAGTCGCCCCGTTCAGCTCCACGGATTCCAGGGGGCTTCAGGTCCTCCAAAGGCTCCAGCAGGGAGATGAAGACTACCAGTCCTCCACAACAACCCCCGAAAGCGTCACGGAGGACTACTCTGACGAGGTGCAAGAGGGAGACAGGCTTCCCGCAGGCACCTGGGGGAGCCCTGTACCAAGAGTGCCCCCGTCCTGGATGACAGCCCTGTACTTCAACGGGCGTCGGGAACAACTGAAGGTGAAGCTGCCGGCGGGAGTGGAGCTTCCGAGGGCCACGTTCAGCCTGGAGCTTTGGGTGAAGGCAGAGGGAGGGCAGAGCAATCCCGCGGTCATAGCAGGTGGGTGTAAACTCTTCTTTACAACACTGTTATCTAGATAACACCCATGTATGACATGTCACAAAAAAGTTTGCCATAGCTCCCTTTTAACGACAGTCTTCCGTTATGTGTTGCACGAAATTCTCTGAAACTGAAGCGAGGTTTTTACTGTTTCATCTAGACATCAGAAATCACATGCTGATCAGGCAAAGTCAGGCGCTGAAATCATCCGATTATTAATCTGTCAGAGGAACTAAACTAACAAGCAAAAATCTACAAATCTGTGCACGGCTTATCCTGTAAATCGCCTGGACTGAAATATTATCTTTCATAAAAAGTCACATCATTAAAATGCCAAACCTTGTGGTGACTGCGGTCATTCATAAACACGCTCACTGATTCAAAGTGTTTCCGTAACTCCGCTCTGTACTGCAATTACAGAAAGTTGAGAGCTAAATAAAAAAAGGGGAAATGCCTACCTTAGATTTTTTTTCTTAAGTTAATGAACTAAGTAAATGAGTTAATGAAGTCAAATGTTTCCAAAATTTTAGTCTGCTACTTATGCCCTTAATTATACCAACCAGTCTCGAAATCAGACAAAAAGAATACATTACACGTAAGTCGTTATTTAACGTAACTCAAATAATTATTTATATATATTCTGCACATTGCTCCATGTTGTGAATTTAATTAAAATTGCAATTTTATTTAGCACATTTCATTACAGTAAAGTCACTGTGCTTAACATATTAGGTTGCAAAACACGACAAAACAAGCTTCAAAGAAAAATAAAATACAAGTCAGCATAGACACATACGCACGCACGCACACACAGTTATTAAGTGTGTGAATAAAAAGGTTTTAAGTTTGCCGTAGACACGGCTTTAATCAGCCTCAGGTCAGCGGTCAGCTTGTTCCAGAGAACTCATAGATTTAATTCTGGGAACAGCTAAAAGATCGGCACCTGATGATCTGAGAATCTAATTGGGTTACAGACACTGAGCAAGCCAGGCGGGGTGGGGGGTAACTATTGAAGTTTTTATGAACCAGTGAAAGGATTCCAAAGTTAATTCTATGTTGAACAGGAGCCAATGAAATGATTTCAACACCGGAGTGATATGTTCAAATTGCTGTGTACATGTAAGGACTCCAGCTGCTGTATTCTGAGGAAGTTGAAGTCATCCTACTGATAATTTGGATAATCCTGCAAATACAGCGTAACAGCTTGATAAGTTTTGAGATGTTTTTAAGTGGTAGAAAGCTCTGGTGACCTTTTTAATAATGATCAAAACTGAGGTCACTGAGAAAGGGATGACGATGATGATAAATATGTAAAAAGTTTCTGTCTCTGACTGAAAGTGGTCTTATGTGGATAAGTAAAAGTATTACAATTATAAGATAAGATAAGATGACCTTTATTAGTCCCACAGATGGGAAATTTGTTTTGTTACAGCAAAGTGCAAAGTCATGTAGCAGAAATTAGAAAACACTGGAAAGCAATAAAATACAATACAATAAAATAAAATACCATATACAATAGAATAAAATAGAATGGAATAATATATACAATAGAATAAAATGGAAATACAAATACTATATACAACTGAGTAGGAAAATACAAAAATACAACTTTGTCAGAAGAAGAATTGCACATATAGCAGTCTTACTGCACATGTGTGGGTTTGTGTGTTTGATCAGCTGCAAAAGTCTTTATTGTGGAATCTGACAGCAGTGGGGAGGAAAGACCTGCGAAATCTCTCCATCCCACACCGTGGGTGCCGCAGTCTCCCACTGAAGGAGCTGCTCAGTGCTGTCAGAGTCTCCTGCATAGGGTGGGAGATGTTGTCCAACAGGGATGACAGCTTAGCCACCATTCTCCTGTCACTCACCACCTCCACTGGGTCCAGAGGGCATCCCAGAACAGAGCTGGCCCTTCGGATCAGCCTGTTATTGTTTAAAAGTATTGTTTTGCCTTGCATTAAGTATTTATGACCATCTGAGATGAGCATCAGCAAGGTTCACTTCCACTGCACTCATGGTGTCACAGCTTTGCAAAACTATCTTCAACTAATACACAAATTCAGTAACTACACTGTAAACACAATGAAACAAACATAGTGCAACTCAGCACTACAGAACACACGTATTATTTTAGTTAATGTCTATATTAAAAAAAATAGGCTTCCCTGACACGCCCCACTCGATAAGCTAAAACAGCGATGGAGATCTTGTTTTTAATCTTGTTCTTTTGGCTGTCTCCTTTCTTTCTCTTTTCTTCCAGTCAAATCACTTGACCTGAGATCTCCCTCTGATATACTCATTTCTAATGCTTTCCCTCCTGGTCAATACCAATAAAATATCTTAACATCTTCAAATGTGTAACCTCCTGTTCTATCATGTCTTTTTGTTAGTGCCACTGTCTCCGAGTCATACAACGTAGCAGATCTTCCTACCATACTGTAAAACTTACCTTTCACTTTTGCTTCTATTGTTTTGTCACACATAACCCTTGACACTGAGCGCAGATGAACTCCAAAAACACAGTTCAGTGCTATCACATAAATCCCTTCCCTTCATAACCTCAGGGCGATTGCTTGCTTTCTTTGAAAGGAGGAAAATAGCATTCTTCTGGTGTACTCATTTAGGCTAGTGTGTCAAAATGTGTCAGCATAAGAAACTAAGCAAACAAAATATTTTAATATTAATACATTTCCGATCAGATTGTATCATTTGCTCATTGTCATTACTATTTTCTCAAGCTTATCCTTGGGTTGTACTAACAATAATTACAACCAGAAAAATGCAAGCTTAATAGAATTATCTTATGAATGAGTACAGCTTGTTTTGAATACATACCCCAAACTAGACCATGGAAGTTTTAGGGTCTAGTTACATCCCTGTTGACAACAATAATGAGTGTGATTGGACATAATTGGACACTGACAGCAATTATCATTGCTGCCACCGGATGCTGACAAAGATAATGTGACAGGATCATTTCCATTTCTGAAGAATAGGCTATTATAAAGAGGACGATGAATATATTGATAGCTGGTATTGATAACTGTGTGATGAGTGATGACACTCGACACAGCCTCTTGGAAGAATTTTACAATTACAATGTAAACCAGGAAGCAAATGTTGCTTTTTCAAGATTGTTAGATTGTAGCCTTAAAATGTTATACGCTAAGCTAAAAATTCCACAAAAATCTATACAGAGCAATTGAACTGAATTGCTCTGTATAGATTTTTGTGGAATTTTTAGCTTAAAAGATTGTACAAAGTCTTGAACGACTTCTCACTTCTTTATATTTTGCCAGACGTTCTTGTTATTTTTTAAAATCGTCTTGAGCAGTAGTTCTCCCGTTGTTCTAAAAGTCTTTCAAAGTTCTTCTTTGAACATTGGCTTGTTTTCAGTCCAGTCCTTGTACCTCACCATTTTCAGGGAAATGTTTTTTTGCTTGTTAAGTCAATTAATTGTGACCTATGAATCATTCAAATATTCTGCATGCCTGAAATGTTTAGCCATGCCTGTCACAACTATATAACTTTAGTTGAATCTATAAAAAATTCCAAAGATAGCAGTTTAACAGGTATAAAATAGTGATTCCCAAATTTGACAGCATGGTGTGCAGTGTGTCCTTAAAAAAATCAGAGGAAATGGGACAAGTGGAGGCTGTCAAGAAGCCATTCTTTATGAAGGGAAACAAACCGAGAAGGGTGACGCATAAAAAATTATACACGAACTGGACTGAAGATTACAACAGGTGTTATATAGTGATGAATCCAGATTTTAATTTTTTGGTTCAAATTGTCGTCAATAAGTACAAAACAGAGAAAAACAACAGTGAGTGTCTATAGCCATCATTAAAACATAGTGTCATGGCTTGGGGCTGCATTTGAGCCAGTGGTGTTGGGGATCTTGTCAAATTTCATGGAACTATGAATGTAGCAAGTTATGGTCAGATTGTGATTCGCCATACAATACCGTCTGCAAAGCAGTTGATTGATAACGGCTTAATTTTTTAGCATGACCATGATCCCAAAAACACTGCGAGTAAAAGTAAAAGCATACCTGAAAGAAGAAGAAGACCTGTGGGCCGACCTTCAACGAGACTGGGGAACTATTCCTGAAGATTACTAAAAGGAATTACACAAAAAGTTCAGGCTGTGTCGCAGAATAATGGTGGTCATATCAAATACTGATTTTCGATTTTCTTTGCTTTCTATACTGCGTTCCCATGAATGCTTTGCTCATGTTTCAATAAATCACTGCATCCTTTTCAAACACTGCAAAATATAAACAAAATATGTTGGTTCAAGATTTTTCCACAGTGTTGTATCTCTTCAGTGCAACACATCAACACTTTGGACACAAAGTCACAGCTTTGCTTTTTCACTTTTTGTTTTTCATTACAATTAATTTTAGTTGTTTTTCATCAATTTAATGAAATAACACTGAAATTTTGAAAAACTGAAAATCAACTCCTTTCAAGATCAGTTACCATCAATACACAGTTACCGTGACACGCCTAAAGCTAAAGTGAGTTATAACATTAAAAGATTGGTTAAACCAAGTAAATTGCATTCTAATTCAGGACATAGAATCTGTTTAAAAAAACAAGATGGATTTCACTCAGCTTCTCATCAAGAGTTAGCTTGCCTGTGGATTTCCACTGATTGTAAGTGCCAGCTGTAGACACACTGATTCCTACACAACCTGCATTATTTTGCAGGCTCTTCTCGTGAAGACAAACATGGCTATTTTTCCAATACTGAGAATGTTGCATTTGAAAAGCTGCACACTTGACAGAACAACACATACATCAAGCAAATTGAAGAGGATAAAAGCGCTATGGTGTAGCACTGCAGCTGTCCAGATAGTGAGGGAGACCACAAACTGTTATGTCCGCTCACATTTACTCTGATCAAAGATCCGACTCCATTACTCAACTTTTCTTTCCCCTCATTGCTTCCTTATGTGAGGGCGGCATTTTGTGGCATGGGCCTTTCTCTTTGTAGTGTCCAGAAAGAATTTGACCAATTCAGTGAAAAACAAACTCCTATTGTTTCTGCTAGACATGACATTGACATTGGTTTGACTTCTAATGGTCACTGATGATCTTTTAAATCTGTTTGCACATTTCAACCCTTTATTCTTGTGTGACTGTATGCGTTGCAGAATGTTGTAAACAGTCCAGTCCCAAGTGGGCTGCTGGACAAACACTGTAATGATGATGCCATTTGTACATTTGACAAGCCCTGCATTAATATATAATACAGATAATAAGATGTATTATTGCATGATTTCATGCATGTTGCACAACATATACAGCAATAGTACTAAAGTTAAAAAAAAAATCAACACTATAAAATATTCATCAATGATAGAGTGACATGTGAAAACATTCTCTAAATGTTTGTAATGTTTTTAAAGTCTTTGATAAAAGTCTTAAATTATTCAAGTTTCATTTTCTTGTTACTTTAGTGTCATATGTTTTGATTTCAATGTTAGATTGGATTATGTATCCTACTCTGCTATATGTAGCATTTTTAAAGCTGAACTCTAACAGTAAATCAAATGATTGAGTAATTCAATAGAGCTGTCTGGCAGCAGTAGTAGTGAGCTGAAAAAAAGTCATCAACAGTGTCTCACTGCTCTGCAGGGCATAATTCAGCCCACTGTTTGGGTGTCCTGGCCTGGATATTTCACTGTCCTCAGTAACCTTGTTAGAGAAAGTTTTTTTTATAGTATCTCTGATACTGTACACTACCTGCCCAACAAGCACACAGCAGACAGAAGAAGTCAGCAGCTTGATAGATGGAGCATTTAGAATTGAGGATACAAAGTATTTCCCTTTAAAATTGCTGCATAGGGACATTTCTGTCCTTGCTAGTTTGCAGCTACAAAATAGGTTGGTTAAAACAATTATCTTGTGTTTAGTCCAACACCAGTTGCCTGTTGTTTCAAAGATGTTAGTTGAGTAATGCTAACTGCTTATATGGAGCAGCGGAGTGTGTTCTTTACGTTCTGCACAGACATATGGGCAAGGAAAAAAAGGCTGACACTGCTAAGTTTAGCCACACTTTTCACAATGTGACATTGTTAGTGCCGTGTTGTGCAAATGGCAATGTGCTGCACATTTCAGTTGTATTTAAAATTTAGCTCTTGAGGAATATGATTAACAACGATTAAATGCAGATGCAGTATTTTTATGATCAATGTTCAAATCAGTTTGCTACCAGGAACATTTCTAGAGTTGATCTCAAATTGTTTGCAAATATGTTTGACTATACAAATCCATAGTATATCAGTGTTATACTGCCAGCTGCTTCTGCTTCCCTCCAAAGGCCAAAATAGCTGCAGAGTTAAAATATTAAATTCAGTGCAATAATCAAGCTGAACGCGCATCGCCACATTGAAGATGCCTGCTGATTGGTCGTCCTGAAACATTGCGGTGTAATGCAAGTGAAATACCATTTTGAAGTTACCACACTAAGCTACAAATCTATAGTCTTATCTCAACTACTGAAGTACATGCTTAGCCATGAAACTGGCTCAACTCCATGAGGATGTTTTACCCCTTTTAGATACACAAGTAAGCCTATACATGCACACACACACACACACACACACACACACACACACACACACACACACACACACGGAATTGGGGAGGGTGAGGGGGTTCCCTGACCCTTCTCTGTCCTAGTATTTGACATCTGGGGAGCAGATGTGCGTCTGTGTGTGTCTGTTGCAACAGCAGATGGAAACATCAGGGCCTTGCCTTTGCTTAGTGAAATACCTCCGTCCTTCTTCCCCTCTCTGTTCTGTCCTGCTGTTTCTGGCTCTGTCTACTCTCTCTGTCTTACTTTCTCTAACTGTGTCTCAGCCTCTATGCACTGCTCTCTCTCTTTTAGTCTCTCCTCCTGTAATCATAGGCGTATAATCACTTGGAAAGGTTGCTTGTTGGCGTGATTGTTCAATTTCTCAAGGGTGCTGACTCTTTGTAAATTGTGAATATTCATTTTTTTCCACCACTTTTCTGCCCTAGGTGTTTTTGACAACTGTTCCCACTCACTAAGTGAGAAGGGTTGGTCAGTAGGCATTCGCACTGTGGAAACTGCTGGCACCAGAGACGCATGCTTCTACTTCACACTTCGTACAGACCGAGCTGTGAAATCCACCACTGTCTACAGCCACCAGCGGTACCGAGCCAATGTCTGGACTCACCTGATGGCCGCTTACAATGGTCATAACATGACTCTCTATGTTGATGGAGCTAAGGTGTGTGATTGAACATTGGTTGAGTTTGGTCATTTACCAGAGATACAAATCAATGGTCCATTTCATGATATTTTCCAGGCATTTCACCCATGGCTATATATCATACTTACCAGCTCTATTACAATATCCTCTTAGGGTTTGTTTTTGCTTTTTGTCAGATTATAGGGAACCCAATTAATATGTTGGCAATAGAAGTTATTGCCAATGAGAGCATCCACTGAGCAGAGTGAATACATGCCAACCAGATGGAAAGCTTCTTAAAAAGCTAATTGCCACAGCACTCTAATGCTGTAACATTTGGATGACATACTGCTTATATGTTCTTTTTAAAAAGAATAATTAGGCAATTAATCTTAAAGTATATTCAGAACATGACAAAATGAAGAAAAAAAAATTTCCTAATTTTTTCTCTCTTAGGTAGGAGAAAGCAGCCACCAGTCAGGGAATCTCTACAGCCCCTTCATGAAGGCCTGCAGAACCCTCTTTCTTGGCAGCAATCAGTCCGATCAGGGGCAAAGCTTTAGGGGCCACGTAGGAGGTGTGGTCTTGTGGGGCTATGCCCGCTCCCATGCGGACTTGCTCAAACGGCCACTCCAAATTGACATGAGTGAGCCAGTCCTGGCGATGTGGGCTGACTTTACTAATGTAAGTGGTCATTTTGAATTTCTACATTGTTAGTTGTTGATTTGTGTTCTTCCAATAGTCTTAATCTTAGCTAAAATACCACTGTAGTTGTATTAAGTAATTTTATATTTATTTAGTATTGCTTTTCTGCCTTATAGGTGGAACAGCTATGGACTCCATATAAAGACCATCATCCAACCATCATCACCAGTCCTGTGCCTGAGCCAGAAATTGTCTCTTCCTTCTCGCCACCACCCTGTGGCCTTACACCCTGTGACAATATAGACATCATCTCTGGGTACAATGAAAACTGGCAGCTCCGAACACCCAAGCGAATTCGCTACCGGATTGTCAACCTCTCCAACGATGATGGTGGAAACCCCACCGTGACGGAAGCCCAAATTCAGCTCCAGCACCAGGCTCTGACTCAGGCCTTCGGCCCTTACAACATTACTTTGGATCTGAGTGTCCACACAGTGAAAAACTCTAGCCTCCGGGAGAGATTCATCCTCAGCAACTGCCGTATTGCAAAGATTGGGAACCGCCAGTGTGACCCAGAATGTGACCATCCGAGGACGGGTCATGATGGAGGGGACTGTCTCAGGGTGGGGCCCTGTTACAACTGGAAGAGGCAGGATGGGGTTTGTAATATGGAGTGCAACAGTATACACTACGACTATGATGATGGAGACTGTTGTGACCCAGACGTTACAGATGTGCTCAAGACCTGTTTTGATCCTGAATCTCCTGACAGGTAAGGTTGTTGAACAAATGTTATCTACTAAAATGGCTCTCTCAGACGTGTTGTATAAAGCTCCGTGAGTCCTCACATAGAGTAGAAAAGTACTATGAGAACAAGTCCATTTAGTATAATCTAAAATGCAACCTAACCCTACTCCTGTACTGTATTTTTAACTTTAAAGGCCTGCCTTTAAGCCCCCCCAAAAAAACTAACAGAAGATTTTTAATCTGAAATATTTTTGAACCAGGTGTTGTGTAGTTTTTACAAGAACAATGGTCATTCAATTTTACACTGTGCATATCGTTAAGCAGGAATATGTAAAAGGCTACATTGTTGAGGAGACATAGCATATAAAGTACCAGGAAGATTTTAAGCCAGTAAAGGCAAGATATTTTTCCAGAGAGAAGATTTCTATGGGGATGAATGGGCACTAATAAGAGTACCTCTCCCTGTGAGGCAGTGAAGTGTCCCTATTTCGCACGCTGCAGTACTTCAGCAGGGCCGTGCAGTCAATAGCTCATAATATTGCATGAACAAATTGGGACTCTCACTTTCCCCAGTGGTCTTAGAGAGAGCTCTGTGAAGTAGAAATGGTGGGTTAAGAGGCCAAAGTACACACTTATTTTTGCTAAACAACACGAGCGGCAGCCCACTGCCTTCCATTTGGTCTGACAGTCAGGCTCACGCAGCGTTCTAAATAGCTCGCATGAAGTCTCCCCGAAGTTCTTAAAGGATCCTTAATCCAAATTTCAACCGCAAGCTTTACACTGAGCCACTGGGAAACAGAACATGGGAACCAAAACTGCTTTTTAAAACATGAGATTTAGCTTTTGATGTCTTGAGCTGACAGAATGTGGCAGTGTGTTAACACAAGGATGAATAAATGTTTTTTTAAACAGTTTTTTTCCCATGATATATTTCCATTTCTTTATTTTTTTTAGTGTAATGGACCTTTCTTTACCACTGTAGAAGTTAAGTAACTAAGTAGAGTTCCCTCTAAAAGCCTCCGTTGGTGTAATAATTATATTCTGCTCTCAGTGTAAAGCAGTTTTAAATATAAATGGGATATTTATGTAGTATGACAACATTCATATGGATTACATTCAGTAGATCAGCAAAAGAATTTGAGAAACACTGAAGTAATGGTCAATGAAAAGTCAGCTTTAAATATTACTGTTACAAGTCACTTTGCTATTTCTTAGGGCTGTCACATGGTACCAGATTTTCACTACAAGCTTAAAGAATATAAAATCGAAATCTAAAACCCTCCTTACAGTGGTGAGCAAATTTATTTCAGTTTTTCAGGGAGTGTCTTGCTGTAGCTACAAACTGTGGTTCTACCCACTGCTGCTAGCTAGCGTTCATAACCATCTCACAGACATGTGCATCTACTTTCAGCGCCACTGATATTTATTTAGACTTTTTCTCTCCAACTGATTTTTCTGTGTTACATTCAGTAATAACTTCTTCCAAACCATCAACGTGTCTATTAGACCCATTCCTTGTTTTGAGCTACTTAAACCAGTGTGTGAATGTGTGTGTGAATGGGTGAATGACTGGATATGTAAAGCGCTTTGGGGTCCTTAGGGACCATAAAGGCGCTATATAAATACAGGCCATTTACCATTTAAAGGCCAATCTTCAACCTTCCTGTTATCTCCCTTGAAAGAGTAGTGGTAAAGGAGCTAATTGATCATCTGCAGAGGAATGGTTTATTTGAGGGTGTCACTCATTTTTCAGAATTCATCACAGTACAGAAACAGCATTAGTGAAGGTTACAAGTGGTCTTCTTGTGGCCTCTGACAATGCTTCTGTGTCCTGCTAGACTCCACTGCAGTGTTTGGTACTGTTGATCATAATATTTTATCACAGAGTTAGAGCATGCCAGGCATTAAAAATAGAGTGCTGCAGTAATTTGAATCATATCTATCTAATAGACTCTCTATCTATCTAATAAATAGGGAGTCTTCTTCACACATACTCAGGTTATGGAGTTCCACAGGGTTCTGTGCCGGGAACAGTTCTATTTAAATTGTACAAGATTCACTTAGCCTGCATCATTAGAAGGCATAGCATACATTTTCATTACCATGCAGAAAACCCCCAGCTTTATGTATCTGTGCTTTCCCTAGCCACTTACCCTAACCCTAACCATCAAAAATCAATGCTTAATAGTAACCTTTAGCCTAAACCTAACCATAACCCAATTGTAACCCTGATACTAAAATCTCAACCACAAAAATCCCTTCAAACTTATTCACTTATGGGGACAGGCATTTTCTCCCAATAAGTGACTGTTGGTCCTCACCAGTATAGCGGCATGACACACACACACACACACACACACACACACACACACTGAGCCGGGATAAGATAAAACTTTGAATGTGTCCCCAAGTGCAGACGCAAAAACCATCAAGTGCTATGACAAAACTGGCTCACATGAGGACCACCCCAGGAAAGGAAGACACAGAGTCACCTCTGCTGCTGAGGATAAATTCATCCAAGTCATCAGTCTCAGAAATAGCAAGTTAACATCACTTAGGATTGCCACATAGAGTTCTAGTAGCAGACACATCTCTATATCAACTGTTGAGAAGAGACTGCGCAAATCAGGCCTTTATGGCCAAATAGCTGCTAAGAAAACACTTCTAAGGAAAAGCAACAAGCAGAAGAGATTTGTTTGGGCCAAGAAACACAAGGAATGGACACTTAGACCAGTGGAAATCTGTGCTTTGGTCTGATGAGTCAAAATTAGAGATCTTTGGTTCTGCCTCATCCCAACACAATCCAGATGGTTTGGGATTAGATGGACCGCAGAGTAAAGGCAAAAGCGCAAACAAGTGCTCAGCATCTCTGGGAACTTCCTCAAGACATGAAAATCATTTCAGATGACGACCTCATGAAGCTCATCGAGAGTAGAGCAAGAGTGTGCAAAGCAGTAATCAAAGCAAAGGGTGGCTATTTTGAAGAATTAAATATAAAACATGTTTTCAACTATTTCACACTTTTTTTTTACTACATAATTACATATGTGTTCATTCATAGTTTTGATGCCTTCAGTGAAAATCTACAATGTAATATAGTCATGAAATTAAAGAAAAGTGTCTAAACTTTTGACTGGTATAAAATTGAATTCAAGTGAATTGAACTGAACTCCCATTTTAGCCCCAGGGGCACTGGTCATGTGTTATTCCTGGAATCTTTCATTTCTGGCTTTTTGTTCTTTGTCCTGAGGAAGTGTCAGTAAACTAACAGGCAACGAAATCTGGGGTATAGACACCAGGGAAGTCTGAACTTTCCTTAATATAAAAACAGTGCTTGTAAAACAACGATTAACAAGGCAGTTAGAGATCGAGAATAATATAAAAAAGCTGGAGAAACAATATTATGTAACAAAATCAGCTGAAACATTAAGTGAGCTTAATATTGCCAGGACATCTTTGCGTAATTTGATAATGCGAAAGGCTGAAAGAGATGTCCTTGTTGCCAGACGACGGCTTTTTGAATCAGCTAATAAGCCTAACCGCTTTTTGGCTCGTCTTGCAAGGAATACTCCATCAAGTTCTTTTATCACAGCTATTGTGGATGTGAATGGTGAAAGGCAAGTAGGAAACCGTCAGATTAATGAGTGCTTTAGAGAATTCTATACAAACTTATATCAGTCTGAGATGGACATAACAAGGCTTAACTCAGGCTTTTTCCTAAATGACTTAGCATTCCCTCAGCTCTCTGAAGATCAGGTTAGCCTGCTGGAGTCACCCATAACATTGATGGAGGTGGCTAAAGCTATATCTGCACTCCAGTCAGGGAAATGTCCTGGGGCAGATGGCTTCCCAGTAGAATATTTTAAGGTAATGAAAGTGAAGTTAAATAGTTTATTATTAAGGGTTTTTAATAAAGAATTTGAAGAATCGAAACTCCCAGAATCTATGTACCACGCTAATATAACATTGATAGCTAAAAAAGGTAAAAATCCGGAGTCATGCTCATCTTACAGGCCTATTAGCCTTCTTGGTGTTGATAATAAGATACTTTCAAAGATACTGGCTCTTAGACTAGAAAAGTAATGTGCTCTGTTGTGCATGCTGACCAGACAGGCTTTATTAAGGGGAGGAATTCTTATAATAATACTCGACGCCTATTTAATATTATTCATTTTTTAAATTTTCATCAGATCCCTGGGGTTGTTGTTTCTATGGATGCCGAAAAGGCATTTGATAGAATTGAATGGGAATATATGTTTGAAATAATGAGAAGATTTGGGTTTGGGAAAAACTTTCTGGGGTGGATCAAAATTATATACAAATCACCAATAGCATCTGTGTTAACTAACGGCTTGTTATCCTCCCCAATTACATTGAGTAGAGGTGCAGCACAAGGTAGCCCATTGTCACCACTATTATTTGCTTTGGCCATTGAGCCTTTGGCCATGGCCATTAGACAAAATCCAAGTGTTCCTGGAGTTAAAATTGGGGATAGACAACATAAAATTCTGCTCTATGCAGACGATATTCTTCTGACACTGACTGACCCTGCTAACTCTCTTCCTGTTCTTACTGGGTGTATCAAGGACTTTGGTCTTATATCTGGATACAAAGTAAATTTTGATAAATCTGTTATAATGACTCTGTGTAGTGGAGGGGACATTGAACCTTTATATGTTAAACCTTTTCATTGGGCACCATCAGGTTTTGTATATTTGGGAGTTAAATTTACACCAAATGTTGGTCACTTATATAGAGAAAATATTAATGGATTGGTTCAAGATCTTCGAGAGATGCTGACAAGATGGAGGGCACTTCCAATATCATTTTTGGGAAGAATAAATCTCATTAAGATGGTAATCCTACCGAAAATATTATATCCCACAGGCATGTTGTTTGCAATTTTGAAATCAGAAGATATTAAAGCAATTAATAAGGCTATGGTGGATTTCATTTGGGCAGGAAGAAAACAGACACAGACACTACAGTTACCGAAAGATCTGGGCGGGTGGAGAGTGCCAAACATAGAAAATTATGTTCTCTCAATACAAGCGAGGATTCTTTCTTCCTGGATACATGAACATTCTGATCTGCCATGGCTAAATATTGAGGAAGTATTATGTAAACCATCCTCACCTGTTAACTTTCTAGGGAAACATCTAAATGACTTACCTCACGTAATAAAGCAAAACCCACTGATATATAATGCTATGTGGACGTGGGGAAAACTGAGAAAACTTTTTAACAGTAGTCTTCTGTTTAATATTTTGTCAACGCTTATAAATAATCCAGACCTTCTGCCACAAAACATAGGGTCGAGCTTTGTGGGATGGCATAAAGTAGGTGTAAAGAGGTTTTATGACCTCTTTAAACATGGTGAGTTTAAATCATTTGAATCCTTGAAGTCCCAGTATTCTATGTCAAAGACTGAGTTTTATAAGTATTTGCAACTGAGAAATTATGTGTTAAAAAATGCTAAATCATTACAAATCTCAACAGCCTCTTTTCGGTTGGAGAAATTCTTTCTGGATAATAGGGAGCATAAACATTTTGTATCAAAGTTTTATTCAGAGATTTATGCCCTAATTGTGGATAAATTGGCATGGTTGAGAAAATCTTGGGGGACGCTGCTTAAATGTGAAATAGATATACGGGCATGGGACAAAATTCTGCTCCTTCCATCTAAAATCTCTGTTTGTAACCGATTTAAAGAACTGCAGTACAAAATTTTGCACAATGTGTATATTTCTCCGTATATTTATAGTAAGTATAATATGGGAACATCTCCAAATTGTCTCAAGTGTAAGGTCAGAGTGGGCACTAGATTCCATTGCTTGTGGGAATGTGCTAGTATTCAATCATTTTGGAAAGAGGTCTGCGCCAATATTAGTACAGCCATTGGTCATCAGGTGACAGAAAACCCATTAATGTGTATACTGGGATATATTCCCGTCTCACTGGTACAACATGAGCATGTAATTCAGTCACTGTTAATGTTGGCCAGGAAAAGCATTATGTTGAGATGGGTGGGGACTGAGCCTCCCTGCATTTCTCTATGGAAGTCGCTCATCATTGATGTTATGACTCTGATCAGGTTGGGACATTATATTGATGGGAGCTCTCGAATTTTTGTGGACAAATGGAAGAAACCACTGGAAGCACTGGGAGTAACCTGTAAACTGGATCCTAATGGACAACAATTATGGACATAATGTTGTAATACTCTAGTGCTGTGCAGTGTTATTATTTTGGATGTGAACCAGTCTTGTATTTGTTGGGGAAAAAAGTTAAATAAAAGTTTAAAAACAAAAATATATATATATATATATTAAAAAAAAAAAACAGTGCTTGTGAGCAAGGTGATTAAACTTCAGCATTTTCAGCGGCCAATAGAAGAAGATATGTTTAACTGGACAGCTCCCAGTGGCCAAGAGATGGAGACTGTAACTGTACTGTGCAGCCAGCAGGTGTGCATATTTGCAGCTGTACGAATGTGCAACATCCTGTCGCTGGAAAAGGACATACTGCAGCAACCAGTTTTCCCTTGAAGACCAAGGTTAAAGTTCAGTAGAAGTAAAAAAGAAAAAAGCTGGGTTGCGTGCGTGTGGTCTCATTGCTTGGCCATATGGAGGAAGACCTTTGGGTGTGTCAAAAGTAAATGTAAATTTATGTTGTCCTGTCATGAGCTTGCTGGGATAAACTGACAGAGGCAGAGGGGAAAAAATGAGGTTGGTAGTTGTAATGGTCAAATGTTCCCTATTGCAGCCTGAGCTTTCTACCCTGCAGAGAGGACATGGACTCTAATGAAGAACTCTGGACAGCAGAGAGCACTCAACTCAGTTGTTTTGCACCAACATAGTTTTATTCAGAGGTTTGGTCCTTGGCCTTAGTTATATAAAGTACCCTTTGAGTTATTCTAGATTTAATATGACCATATTTATACTTAAATAAATTAACTGGGTAATTACAACATGTTTGATTTTAATATATCTTTTAAAATTATGGATCTGGATTTGTTTTTTGTTTTTGTTTTTTTGGTTTGCTTTCCTAAAGAAATCTTCTGCAGTTTAGATAATGAAAGCAAAACTCACCAGTCATGGTATGTGTGTAATTCAGTGCATCAAGTTTACTTTTGCAGGGACTATTGCCAAAATTTCTGTCTATAAGCTTCTGACCCTCCAATAAAAACAACACGGACAGCCAATACACAAGCGACCAGGGTGTCATAAAAACTGGTCCCAGCAGAGTAACAGTAATGTAGGTCTTTTAGAAAGGTCCTGACCTCAGCATGTTGAAAATCCTTGTGTGTGAGTGGGAGCATGTGTGTGTGCGTTTGTGTACCTGGATCCCAATTCAGGCTTTCTCAGGCAGGAGAGAGAATTAATGCGAGGATGACATTTTGCTGGCATTTGCAGAACACTGAAGCATTTTTATGTTTGGGATCTGGGTTTTTGATATCCCTTCCCTGCAGCCGCCCCCACCCCTCTCTCTCTGAGCTGTTGGCCAGGTATTCAGATTTTGGGACCCTATATGAGTGCAGCTGCTGCTGGCCAGTACAAGGCCTGAGGTTTGAAGCCAGCTGCTGTCACGACACAAATTTGCGGTCAAGAGCCAGTTCTAGAGCAATAGCCAGGTACGCTGAAGATTCTGGAATCACAAAAAAGGAAAGTGAGTGCAAAAGGGGAAAGATGGAGAGAGAAAGGCAAGGATGGAGGGAGTGATGGGGTGGCGGGGGACATCATGTATATTTACGCTAAGACAAATGTCCTGGATTAGCTAACAGTCTTTGGTTAGTTAATCCTGGCCAGAGACCTTATGTGCAAAGAGTTCCAGGCAGCTCCTCTGAAACATCCGTCACAGCCTCGTTAATGCTTAACATGCGTGTGAATTCTGTGCGTGACATTAGGTCAAGTTTAAATGTGCTTGTGTTTTATTCACTAGTAAAAGTATAGTGGCAATATTTCTTGGAGCAGCAGTTCTACATGTGAATAGCATTGATTCAGTGCTGTCTCTCAGCTCAGCTAAGCTAAGCTGTCACAAGCCTTATGCATTTCTCTGCTAGTCAACTTAGGCCAGAGCATGCAAACTCGCCAGTTTGCTACGTTTTTAGTTTCTGTTAGTACACCCATCAAGCTTTCAATTCTTACAGGGGATGCTAACTGTCAAAATGACTGATTTTAGATAGTGCTACATATAAAAGGAAGCTTTCAGTTCTAGAAACTAGAAAATAGTCATATGCTAAAATGGTTTAGCCATATGCTGTTTAGAAAAGATGGGCATAGCCGATAGTCTTCACAATTTTGGCTGTTGCCTGGTTGTTGTTCTTTTAACTAGATGTCAAGAGTAGCAACAGTAGCTTTAACTTGTCAGTTAAAGTACCCACCATAACCTAAAGTGTACGTTGCTTTTTGCGACCAAGCGAGATGCCAGTAAACATAGACTATCTGACAGGCTGCAGAATGCAAAAATCTTCTGTCTGATTTGGCAATGTGGTGTACGGGACCGCCACATGGTATTGTCTCCTTTTTCATTCACCTTGTACACGTCAGACTTTGTCAGAGTATTTCTGTCGGTGGCATGACCCATAGTCCTATTTAGTTCTGCAGTCGTTGTCTATACACTGCTTGAAAAAACAAACAAACCAAAAAACACTTTTGAATCAGAGTGTAACATAAACTCAGTTAAACTTCTGGGATGCTGATCTGATCAGTTAAGTATCAGAGAGTGTTGTTAATCAGTTTCAGCTGCTCTGGTGTTAATGGAATGAACAACATGTGCACTAGTGGGGCAACAATGAAACAACCCCTAAAACAGAAATGGTTTCACAGGTGGTGGCCACTTTATTCCAGTAGAAAAATCCAATAGACTCCTCTGGGACATTCTGTCTCGGTCCATCTGACACAAACAGGTTCTAACTGAAACTGTCCAGGAGCTCTGTGATGCCGTGGTCCAGATCTGGGTGGAGATCCCCCAGGACACCATCCGTCATCTCTTTAGAAGCATGTCCCAGTGTTGTCAGGCATGCATACAAGCACGCGGGGGCCTTGCAAACTACTGAGTACTATTTTGAGTTTCTGTAATGAAATTTCAGCAAATTGGACTAGCCTGCCGCATCATTTTTTCATTTTAATTTGCAGGGTGTCTTTGAATAAGATCATTTTCATTTTTTGTCAAACAATGTGGCATCTTTTCATACTGAAAACATTACCCAGTCCATATCAGGATAGATATCAGCAGGATTATTCAAAGTGTTTCTGTTTTGACCTGGTGACCGACCGGACAGCTTTCCATATGACTGATTACAACCTGGGCTGTTTCATGTGCAACACATGCACAGCGGTGTAGGGAAACAGTCTTATATACACTCACAGCCACACACTAGTTGTTAGCTTAAGAAAATCCTCACTGTGAATGAAGTTTGCAAAAGTAAACTCTGGGGAACCACCACAAAAACGTTTGTTACAGCAAAATGAATCAGACTTTTAAATCGCTGTCACCCTGCTGAATATGTATATTTTAAAGAAGCTAACAGTTTCACAGTGGCTAAAGCTAAAGCTATCCAGAGCTCAGAGCCAGACACAAGCCAGCATCCTCGGTTTGAGCCTCTGTTGGAGCTAAATATCAAATAATTCCAGGAAAATTGTTTGAAGAAGTGACGCATGAACAATCAGAATCATTCAGAATACTTTAATAATCCCTAAGGAAAATATGTGGGTTACAGTTGCTCCAGGACAATAACAGTAACAGACTAAACGAATTAAATAATACAATATATTACAAAGTTTAGAAAATATAAGAAATAGCTCCAATATATTTACAAATAGCTCAATTTAGATGTCAAGAATATTACAGAGGTGAAATATGTATGACTAACATTTAACTCTAACCTGTGACACGAGAGAAAATGGTCAATGTCCCGTCATCGGGTGGAGTTAAAAATAAGCTGGAAAATGATGTACGTACCTGAAATTTGTTTTGCTATCTAAATGTTTTGCACCTTCTTTTGTCTGGTGAGGTAAAATATGTAAGGTAAAGATGTGTGCACAGCAACTCTGTTCAGACTTACTGCAATTTGGTACGATATTGTAAAGAAGTTTATGAACTTCTTGACAACTGGGATAGGCTCCACCTCCTTTGTTTGTGTACACTGTTAGTCATAGGTCTTAAAAGGAAAACTAGAATTAGCAAAAAAAATGGGAAATGAGCAAATGCATTGCATTGCACATGCTTTTTATTGACCTTAGTTAAAAGACAAAACTGTTGAAAGGCAAGCGAGGTGCACAGTAAAGTGTGCAACATGTTAAAATGTTAAAATGTTTGCCTGCTGCTGCCGTGACATTTTCACAGTCTGTCTTCTGGTTCCTGTGGGTTCAAAGTAACTGACTTGTCAACAGTAATATTTTAAATGGATGCACATCTACAGCTTTACATGGTGACTGCGCTGGTGCTGACTCTGCTGTTGATTCATGCTGCGCTTGACTTAGCCGCAAATTTTGTTAATGCATAACCAGGGTTTTCATTTCAGTCATGTAGAGCCATTTATTATTTGCCAGGTTGGCCGTAGTCTTCCACTGAGGCATCCTCTGAGTCTGAGAAGTTGAAGAGTCAACTCTTTAGTGATCAACTTTCTGTCACTTGGAATTGCATCGCCCTAGGGTGATGAATACTGCACGCAGCCTCAACTGAACTCTGCTTCAGTAATGTAGTGTGAGCAGGGTTTCCCTGAAGCATCTTAAATCTTAAACCCTATTTAGTCAGGCAAAGTGCCTGAGGAAACACATTCTTATTTACTGTACAACACATGCACTGAAGGAGGGATTGCATTAGGAGTACTTGCCAGATGTATGGTTCTTGGCTGCTGAACAACTTTGGACCAATTTGAAGTGCCTTACTTAATGGTGCACTGGCAGTGGCGTGTGAGAGGATGGGGATTACTGTTTTCTCATTTCATCCATCTAGATTTATCCCAGCTGAAAGCTGATGTCTTACAGTCACAAGCTCACCTGTCTATCCTTCAGGTTCTTGGAACAATGTAAGGAGCACTAAGCCAAACCTCAATCCTTTAATGAGCAAATATATAATGATATTTCTAATGCTTTTGAACCTTTTAAGACAAGCATGGTTGGGTACTATTAATAAATGTAAACCTGCTTCTGAGCCTAATCAAAAGCATAAACTTTTTTTGACAAACTTACAAGAAGTAAAACACGAGAATTCAAATGAAGTAAATTTAGATTATGGTTTAGAATTCTTTAACAAAGTAAGCCCTACAGCTGAAATTGATCAACCACATAAAACCTTAATTCCTGGCTCAAAACATACAACATGAAACAACAATCCATTACGTTATAATAATAAAAAAAGAAAAACACTCTGAAAGCATGGCCTGTGCGTGATGAAAAAAAACAAAAAACAAGACTTCACAAACAAAGTTATGCATGATTCATGCACTTACCAGAATATATTCTTGTAAATATGAAGTAATCTGACCTACCTCTGTGCTAGTGCACATGCAGTCTCAAACAGCCAGATTTTTTTTTCTTCCAGTTGCTCTAAAAAAACAGACCTGGATAAAAGCCTAAACTGTCTGGCATGGAGGCACTGGGCAGTCACACTGCATGACTTTCAGACCCAGCAATGGTAATGGGTGAAATAGCTTTCAAACTATGAAACCAAAGGAGAAAAATGACATGTGACCTCACAGCAGCCGAGGAAAAACAACCTTAGCGTCACACATGAAAGTGTCCTAGGGTCACTTTTGTAGGCAGAGAGACATCTGAGAGGAATATTGATGGATTTAAGTAAAGAGATACTGTACACTGACCATCTTTATCTGTCTTTAAACAGATTCTAATGAGACTAATTTGCTCACCCCAATCAGGATGTACACTCATCAACGGTTCAGGGTGCTATTGGAGTTGAAATGGAGCAGGGGATATTTTCATGGCATACTTCAAGCCTCTTAGTATCAGCTGAGCATTGTATCGATTGAGGCCAACATAAGTATTGCTGCTTTACGACCACGGTATACACCCAGCCTATCTTTTGATGGCTGGTTCAAGCAGGATAAAATCCACATGACAAACAAGGTTTGTTGAACATGGCAATGATATCACTGTATTCAAACAGCCTCCACAGTCACCAGATCGCAAACCAATAGAGCACCTTTGCAGCCGACAAATCTGCTGCAACTGTGTGATGTCAATATGCATCAAAATCTCTAAGTAATGTTTCCAGTACCTTGTTAAATCTTTGTAATAAAAAACCAAGACAGTTCTCAAGGTAAATACGGACCCAAAACCATACTAGCAAGGTATACCTTAAAATGATCTGGTCAATGCTTGTCTCCTTGCTTGCAAAGATATTATGTGAAATTTACTTGTTTTCTTTTATGCTGTGAGTTGGGTGAGAAGAGATATCTACTGGAGATACGCCGGATGTGTTCTTAGCCTTAGTTAGCACAAAACTAGAAGCCTGCTTTTTTTTTTTTACCAGTTAGCTGGGCTAACACTAATCCATCTGAGGTGCTATCATTTTAATATATGATAGACTACATTTACTGTACAAGTACAAATCAATTGAGCTAAAGTTTATTTCACTCTTACACAATACATGCTGCAACTATAGGTTGTAACGGGCACATGAAAGAGAAAAAAAGTAGATGCTAATCAAGTGTAACACAAAGAGGAACGCTAATCAGCCAACTTAACTGAAAACAACTGTGTAACTGGTCTTTGACTATGCCAGTCTTTAACTTCTAATAAGGGACTCTGACTGTTATGGTGTCACCTATTCTAGTTTGAGGGTAAGCTAACTACTCAGACTGGAGCACACTGACTACGCATATGTCTCTAAGGATAAACAATGTTTAATTAAGGATGTTTGGTAAGTTGTTGTGTATTTTTAGTTATTATTTCTTTCTTTTTTACTTTCTGCTACCAATGCTAAATGTTAGAATAGCCTAGCACCACACTCAACGATACACAGCTTGTGAGATAACTCTTCCCGAATTATGATAAGCCAGTCAACAAAAATTTTCTTCCAAAATTCCCCCTCTTTTATTTCCATTTTTCTCTTCTTTTTTTCTTTCTTTTTTTCGTGTTATATACAGTGTTTTGTATTAGCTTCCCTACTATAGTACACTATTACATGCCATATTTTTGTAATAACAACATTTAGAGAAGCAACTACTTGTAAAATTGGTTAATTTTTTAACTTTAAGCTTTGAACTATCTAATCAGTTTTATTTTTGGGAAAGCGGTTAATACTTGGAAAATGACTCAGTGTACAGTTGGGTTTTGTTACCATATAAAGATGCCATATTACTATACATAGGAGCATGTTACAGAGAGTTGTGTATGAAGTTGTGTGTGAAACTGTGTTCACGTCCTGGACCTTACGGTAACATGCAAAACTTTGTGGTTTTGCTCTCTTTCTGATCTTTATGCTACACTATTAATACCGAAATGTAAAAAACATTTCCTCATTTCCTCATTTAGATGATTTGTCAATTTGTCACCTGGCATGCTACTAAAGTGTTGACCTATAGTCTAAAAGACTATCCTAGGGTCCCAACAATGAGTTACCAGGGATACCTGTAACTGACAGTTATATAGCATTATAACTGCCTAATAAAACCAAACCATTCCCGAACCATTTTTTGCTTTGTGGCAGAGCTGAAAGCAGACATAGCCATCAGGAAATACCATTTCCGTGATGGGGTATACATGGTTTACAACAGTTTTTAGGTAGATGGTACATGTCAAAGTAACATCCATATGGGTGGCAGGACCCAAAGTTTCCCAGCAAAACAATAGCCAAAGCATTACACTGCCTCTGCTGGCTTGCATTTTTTCCCATAATGCATCATAGTACCAAGAAATCTCCAGGTATGCGATGCATACGCATCCAGCCAGCCGCAAGATTCATCAGACCAGGCCACCCTCTTGCATTCCTCTTTGGTCCAGTTCAGCATGGGCACCCTAACTGGTCTGTAACCCTATCTGCAACAAACTGTGATGCACTGGGTAATGTGAGCATCAGTAGCTCGTCTGTGGGATTGGACCACATGGACCAGCCTTCACTCCCCATTTGCATCAGTGATCTTTGGCCACCCATGACCATGTCCCTGGTTCACGACTGTTCCTTCCTTGGACCACCTTTGATCAATACTGACCACTGCAGACTGGGTACACCCCACAAGAGCTGCAGTTTTGGAGACGCTCTACCCAGTCGTCTAGCCTTCACAATTTGACCCTCGTCAGACTGACTCAAATCCTTACACTTGCCCATTTTTCCTGCTTCTAATAATAATAATAATAATAATTAAATTTCAGGAAAAAATGTTCAGTTGGTTCCTAATATATCCAAAACCCAATAACTGGTGTCATGATATAGAGATAATCAGTGTTATTCACTTCACCGGTCAGAGGTCATACTGTTATGGATAATAGGTGTACATTTGGCTTTTTCGGCTACTCAATCACTCTTTGAACTGCAAAACATTCTCATGTTTGCATGTTTTCTCTTCTTTAAATATATACAGGGCTTATATAAGTGTGAAAGAACTAAAGGAGGAACTACAGCTGAGCGGCACAGACACACTCAATGTCTTCTTTGCAAGCAACTCAATGCGTGAAGAGCTGGCAGGAGCTGCAACCTGGCCGTGGGCAAAGGAAGCTCTTACACACCAAGGTGAGTGGATTTATATTGAGTTTTATTAATGTGACATATTTTGTTTTTCATGTTGCACTTTTCTCAGCTTTCTCTGTCTGTCATCCATTTTCTAACTTCCTGTTTGTGCCTCTACCCCCTATCTGCTTTTCTCTTTAGCTATAGCTTTGCCTTTTCTCTCCACGCTTTGTTTAGGGTTAGGGGCCATTTTAAATTACATGAGAAGAGCAGCTGGAGCTGGTAGAGATTTTCCTGACACATTACACTCCCTCTTTTTTCTTTCAAATCTTTATTCCCCTTTCCACTGGAAGGATAATCAGCCCAACAACCACCAAACAAACAAATCGCAGCGTGGGCTCTGTACCATTGTTGCCAGCCATGCCTACTTAACAGCTGTTCTTTATTAATTTGTACTTCTCTTCATGTGTCACAACACAATAGTAAATTGACTCAAAAGCAGTATACATGGAATAAATACATCTTGATGAAGTTATGACATAAATAGGTAGATACTAGATATATAAAATATATACCTAGTTCAAAAATGAAAGTCAAGTTATTTCTAACATAATGTTACATAATGTAACATGTTAATAAAATAATCAACTGACATAAACAATAATGAAGTAGTACTGTGGTTTAATTGTAAATCAGTATCATTTGATAGTCTTTATTGTGTGCATGTTGCACGGGTGGTTCGACTCCTGTCTCCACTATCTCTCTGACAGTGTTTGAAACACATTTTACCTGTGCAACCATCAAAATATGTCAGAAAATATGGAAAAGCTATGTCTAATGGCAATTTTGGCCAGGTCATTGGAGGAAGATGCACAGAATTCATTAGAATAAAAATATTTTGGATTAAAAATTGATTTTAATTTTTTAGCTCTGTTATATTTTTATGTGGTTTTTCGTAATGTTATAGTATAGAGTGAGCTGGTTATTGAGACGTCATAAACATAACAGGTTCATTTCAAGTCTCATGTTTGTCATTAACCATCAGTTTGACTGGCAAATAATATTAGATGGCTCACTTGAAGCAAAACAAACGCATTCCTTAAAAAAATTCAAAAATTCAAAATCACAGTTTGACCAGCAGTTAGAAGAAAATCAATAAAGTGTATTTATGACTGACCATTCCCCATCTCAGCCTTTTGTTTTTCCCTTTCTCAGCCCTTAGCCATATTTGTTGTATGGAGTTGTTTAATGATAGGTAATATTCGCTGAAGTCACTGGACAAAGTAAAGAAAAGAACGTGCACACTATCCGGCTATGGGACTAATCAACAGGGTTTTAATAGTTTTGCAATTTTCATTAGTTTTTATTTTTATTTCGTTTTGACTTCAGATTTTCAATTTTATATTAGTTTTAATTAGTTTTTACCAATTGTTTGCTAGTTTAGTTTAGTTTTTATTTTTTGGAAAATCCTTAGTTTCAGTTTAGTTTTGATTAGTTTCAGTTATAGTTTTAGTTGTGTTTGCAATAATTAAGTGTAACAAAATCCCAGTTTCATCATATCAGTCATTCTCTTCTGCTTATCCTTGGGTATGTTGCTATTCCAGCTACCATACCCTACACCCTGGACAGGTCGCCTGTCTGTCGCAGGGCTAACACGCAGAGACAGACAACTCACGTTCCCACCTATGGGTTCTTTAAATAAATAAATAAAGGCAGATGAACAACCATTGATACCAGGCAACTATAAAATGTATATCTTGGCCCCAATGAGACTATTAACTCTTGCAGCACCGGGTGTTAAGGCAATTGACTCACACAGTTATGTAGATATCCCAGTCCTGTTGTCTCGGGATGCATCACGCTGCCTTGCCTGGGGTTAGCTTCTGTTTCTGGGGATGAGGGTTGGGCGTGCTCCCTTACCTTCTCAAGGTAAACTAGGCTAGCCTTCTTGTGTGAGCTTTTCAAGTGCACTTTAAGGTTTGTGGGATTTTTTTCCTTTTAGAAATGTCCCTCATAATTTGTCTCTTTCCACTACAAGACACTTGCTTTATCCAAAACACAGTCATATTCAAAGTAATCCCAAATTGGAAGCTGGCGCTTTCTCCAGACTTTTCCTGACATGATTCTGCGCGTGGACGGAGCAGCGACACAGACGACTCGACTAACGTACTGCCACCTGCTGGCATAATGAGACACAGCAAGAAAAAAACCTGGAAACTAAACTTCATTTTCACCCTTGACTATTGTATGACACGCACACATCAACGAAAACTAAACGCATTTTTGCTATAAATTCAGTTAAATTTAGTTAGTTTTGTGAACACTCATTACAGTTTTAGTTAGTTTTCCTTTTTTTGTTTTTATTTTTATTTCCGTTAACGAAAATGTTTTTTCACTTCTAGTTTTCGTTATTTTGTTAGTTTTCGTTAACGATAATAACCTTGCTAATCAACTCAGTCAAATCCATCCAACCATTTTTTATCTCTCTGATATTTCGTATTAAAGGGAATACAGTATATTGTAACTTCAACCTAACAAAGATTTAGCTCTAAACCATCCATTGCTGTTGCTGAGGGAAAAAAACAAACACTTTATGGTGTCATTATTCTGTGGTTATTAATTGTATTAAAATATGGAGTATTGCATTGATACTAATGGTCAAAGCCACAATTATATTTTTGAATTAAAGCAGCAAATTAAGTTCAGACATATATTCCAGCTGCACGGCATCTGTCTCTGTTTAAACCAACAGGTTAGAGCAGGGGTCGGCAACCCGCGGCTCTTTAGTCCTTATACTGCGGCTCCGCGTGGTTTGGGAAAATAAATTAGAAGTATTTAGCTGAAGTGTATTTTATTTGTGTTTAGTTCTTTTTTTAACTTGTAGTTCTAAATTGGAAGATTATTGTGATATTGAAATATAAAAATAAAATTATTTTATTATTTTTCATCGCTCAAAATAAGCTTCACACTCACGGAAGCCGTTATACCCGCCGAAACGCCGTGCATTTATCGAGACTTTCAACCCCAGGTAGGCCAATTATGGATTTTCGGATCCACATTATGTCAGCAGCTGTTCTCCACCGTGAACTATGTTAAAAACAAACACTGCTCACACCTCACAGATGACAGCTTACAGTCCTGCGTAAAGATGAAAGTGACTTCGTACAGCCCCGATTTGCAGACCCTGTGCGCAGAGGTTCAGGAGCAGAACTCCCACTGTAAACATACCACGGCAGACCCACTGCTTTTCAGCATCTCTTTATTGACCACTTGTCACACACGGTTGCTGTACGCATACAGCCGGCTGTAGCTTTTCAGCTCACAGCCCGACAACACAACAGCAGAGAGAGCACAGGCTTTAAGGCGGCGAGGCGTGATTGCGGGTGCCGCTCAGGTGCGTCCGACTCCCATTCAGCGGCACTGCAGACCACGCCCCGCCACACACATTAACCAGGTAAAATACATGTTTAGGCAGAATTTTGCAAATATCTATTTTTTTTTAGCAGCATAGTGCTTTTTTCCCCATTACTTTTTAAAAGTCAGGTCAAGGCTCCAACAGCCCAAAGGCAATATAAGGGTGGCAGCTGACAACAACTTTTGTTTGCTATACGTGGATCATTTTAGTTCAGCTGGGTGTCTTTCCTTTTGTTATATTTCTTTAAGAGTTCAAAATGTGTTAATTACATAAATAAAATGTAATTTTCTCTGTAGCACTTCATGCTACATGCTTCATGCTTTTAAAAAGCAGTTAAAAACTTTTCTGTTCAAACAAGTCTTTTGTTGATCTATGTATTTGATATTCTTTACATTATTTACATTTGATCTTTTACATTGTGTATAATGTCTATTCATTGTATTGTTTATTTGAATCTTTGTGCAGCGCTTTGTGACTGCCTGTCTGTGAAAAGCGCTTAATAAATAAACTTTACTTACTTACTTTAGTTGTTCACACAAAGCACAAAGGTAAAAAACAATATATACAGTGTTATCTTCATTTTAGATGTCAAAAAGTATTTGCGGCTCCCAGTGTTTTCTTTTGCGTGGAAACCGGGTTCAAATGGCTCTTTGTGTGTAAAAGGTTGCAGACCCCTGGGTTAGAGGATGAAAAATTGTCTCTGGAGGCCCTGCTGTTTAGTGTCTACGTATTTAATGTCTTCATTGCTTGTTGTCTTTACCCAGTGTTTCTAATTAGAAAACCAATAACCCATGTCTGCTGTTAATCCTGTGATTATAAGGATGCTGCAAAAAAACCTGCCTCCCACTTAGTTGGCTTTTTTTTTGAGTTCCCAAATTGTGTCTGTTGTCTTTTTAAACCGCTATCTCTTGCATGCTTCGTTAGTGGTTTCAGACATTTATGTAGCCTTAATTTTTTTCCATTTAACCCTCACCATGACATTTCCCAGCTGTAACCTAACTTTTACCAAATGTAACAATTATTTATTGTCTTTCTCATGGATACTGAACCACAGTTACAATCAGAGATCACAAATCACTACGTCCTGTCAGAGTGGGTAATCGCAAATCAGTTTGCTCTCTTTTCACTTTGCCAATTAAAAAACATTGCATTTTCTATCTGGCTGGCTTTTCAAGAACCACAGCTTCCTAGATGGTAATAATGTTGTAACCAATACTGTGATTTTTACCGCTTATATCCAGGTGGGATGGTCCTGAATCCCTCCTACTTTGGCACCACGGGCCACTCCAACACAATGATCCATGAGATGGGACACATATTTGGACTGTACCATGTCTTCAAGGGCGTGAGTGAACGGGACTCCTGTGATGATCCGTGTCAGGTAGGACTTTTAAATTGTGCTATTTGTGATGATGCTAATTTATGGAATTATTTCTGATTGGAAAAAGTTACATAAGTAATAAACTAATAATAGCATCTTTAAATGTGTTACATCACATGCCCTCTCTTACCATGCCTACCATACATATTTTGTGCAGGAGACCACCCCATCCATGGAGACAGGTGATTTGTGTGCTGACACTGCCCCAACACCTAAATCCAAAGCCTGCCATGACCCCGGAGCTGTCAACGATACATGTGGCGTCACCACCTACTTGAACACTCCTTACAACAATTACATGAGTTACACAGGTGAAATAGATGAACACAATGCTCCTACTTTAATGCTCAAAAGAAATCATCTTAGGTGTTACAATGTATATGTAATATATACAGTAATGTTATTAACAGTATGCCAGTTGTTAAAAGTGCATTATTGAAAATTACCATCCACTCTGAAGTAAAGTATAATCAATCAGTCAGTCAATGTCAGTGTGTTTTACATAGAACTGAGAAATTATACAATTATGTTATGGTTTAGTCATTTCTGTCCATATTCTCAAGCTGTTACCACCCAGTGTACTTAAAAATCCAACAAAAGCTTATTAACCTGCTAAGCCCCCAGTGGTTTTCTGATCTCCGTGACCTTCTCCCTTTTGCACCCATCTTCTGGTGCGTGGGTGCTTAAGAGGTTAAGGACTGGCATGTGTAATTGCGTCTCCTCTCAGCAGATGTCTGCTGTAATTATTTCTCGCCATGTGTTTAGTACTTCGGTTGTTTAAAGGCTAGTGCAGGGGTCGGCAACCCGCGGCTCCGGAGCCGCATGCGGCTCTTTAGTCCTTATACTGCGGCTCCGCGTGGTTTGGGAAAATAAATTAGAAGTATTTAGCTGAAGTGTATTTTATTTGTGTTTAGTTCTTTTTTTAACTTGTAGTTCTAAATTGGAAGATTATTGTGATATTGAAATATAAAAATAAAATTATTTTATTATTTTTCATCGCTCAAAATAAGCTTCACACTCACGGAAGCCGGTATACCCGCCGAAACGCCGTGCATTTATCGAGACTTTCAACCCCAGGTAGGCCAATTATGGATCTTCGGATCCACATTATGTCAGCAGCTGTTCTCCACCGTGAACTATGTTAAAAACAAACACTGCTCACACCTCACAGATGACAGCTTACAGTCCTGCGTAAAGATGAAAGTGACTTCGTACAGCCCCGATTTGCAGACCCTGTGCGCAGAGGTTCAGGAGCAGAACTCCCACTGTAAACATACCACGGCAGACCCACTGCTTTTCAGCATCTCTTTATTGACCACTTGTCACACACGGTTGCTGTACGCATACAGCCGGCTGTAGCTTTTCAGCTCACAGCCCGACAACACAACAGCAGAGAGAGCACAGGCGAAGGCGGCGAAGCGTGATTGCGGGTGCCGCTCAGGTGCGTCCGACTCCCATTCAGCGGCACTGCAGACCACGCCCCGCCACACACATTAACCAGGTAAAATACATATTTAGGCAGAATTTTGCAAATATCTATTTTTTTTTTAGCAGCATTGTGCTTTTTTTCCAATTACTTTTTAAAAGTCAGGTCAAGGCTCCAACAGCCCAAAGGCAATATAAGGGTGGCGGCTGACAACAACTTTTGTTTGCTACATGGATCATTTTAGTTCAGCTGGGTGTCTTTCCTTTTGTTATATTTCTTTAAGAGTTCAAAATGTGTTAATTACATAAATAAAATGTAATTTTCTCTGTAGCACTTCATGCTACATGCTTCATGCTTTTAAAAAGCAGTTAAAAACTTTTCTGTTCAAACAAGTCTTTTGTTGATCTATGTATTTGATATTCTTTACATTATTTACATTTGATCTTTTACATTGTGTATAATGTCTATTCATTGTATTGTTTATTTGAATCTTTGTGTACAGCGCTTTGTGACTGCCTGTCTGTGAAAAGCGCTTAATAAATAAACTTTACTTACTTACTTTAGTTGTTCACACAAAGCACAAAGGTAAAAAACAATATATACAGTGTTATCTTCATTTTAGATGTCAAAAAGTATTTGCGGCTCCCAGTGTTTTCTTTTGCGTGGAAACCGGGTCCAAGTGGCTCTTTGGGTGTAAAAGGTTGCAGACCCCTGGGCTAGTGTGTGAATTTGATCCTCAAAGATTTACTGGATTCTTCTATCTTCACAGATGATAACTGCACCGACCATTTCACTCCAAACCAAGTGGCCAGGATGCACTGCTATCTAGACTTGGTCTACCAGAAGTGGCTGATGGACCGTCAACCTGCCCCCATCCCACTGACCCCCATAGTGACTGAGCAGAGCACAGATTCAGTCTCGATTTATTGGCTCCCACCTATCAGGGGGTCACTTTATCAAAGGTATGATTGCCTGACTTCTTTTGTTATCTATATTTCTATCCATTCAAAACTGTTTTTAACCATCCATACATGTCTGGTTGTCCAAGAGGCAGGGTAAATTCTGGGCAGGTCTCTTGCAGGGTTAAAACTATTAACAAAGAACTGCAATTTTCATCGCTTGTGCACATAAATCACTCTATGAACACTGCAATGTATAAAATGGGCATAATTTAACTGCATTAGTGAGCCATGAGCACATTGCTTCCACTGGACTGGACATCTCTTTATATGTCATGTATCGTGATTAAAAACATTCTGGATGCAATCAAGACCAGGCATTGGAGGTAATATTTGATTACACTTTCCAGTAATTGCTTTATTGGTCTTTTTTATTTTGTATTCACCACTGCACTGAGACCATCTGGACGAAAACACCTGTGGAAAAATTGGAATAAACAACTCACAGGTGTGAAGTGTATTATGGAATTCTCAGCTGGTGGTATCACCAGATGTGGGCAAAAGAAAGCCGCCATTTCAACCTTGGGGAGTTTGAAATTTCATACGCCTTGTTGACTTACTGCAGTGCATGTAGGTACTAGTGTGACTGTGCCTGAAATAACCTCCTCCACGGGTCGCCAAACTACTGGCCACTTTGTGTTTGCGAAGTATGTCTAATTTTCTTGTGTGTCTTCTAGGTCCGTTTCAGCTTTCTTGTTTTGTTTATATAGAATAAAAATGCCATATTTAGTGGACCTGTTTCCTTTCGCCTCAGCTCCTCATTACGTGTATCTGATATCAATTGTGGAGATTGTGAGAAAGATGGCATCTTCCACCAGTATGCTTATGAGGCTTCCTCGACTCGCATATGTGACACATCAGGCTACTGGACACCTGAGGAAGCAACAGGTCAGTCAAAAAATGCTTTTTGTGATTTTCTACAAATGCACAAAAGGATAGAATTTCCTTTAATTATATCTGCATATTGAAAACAAGCTAGATTTCAGAGATTAAATGGTTCAGAATTGTAGACTTTTACTTTTGTTGTTAACAGCTGCACACAGAAATATATAAAACCTTTTCCGTAGGTCAGTTTGAATATAAACACTAGAGAATATGGGACTTTGCTGAAGCCTCATGTAAAGTTTTTGGTAATAAAAAATTGCAGGTTAACTGAGGAATATATTTATTTTACACGTCGGTCCGCACACCAAGCTGAATATACGCCAAATACATTTTTGGCGTATATTCAGCCCCCCCCCGCCTTTTACCCCCAGACGCACACACAGAAACACACACATCTGTAAATTTTAGGTGCGTGCAAGGCTAATGGCTGCTGGAAAAAGAAAAAGCAGAAAATCGTTAAATGATAATTACCTCAGCTACAGACCTCTCTGTGTCTGTCTTGTTTTAGCCAAAGCAAGAACAAGGATTATTAGCCTAAGCGTCTACTCTGGGTAATGTTTTGGTGCTCTTCAAACATTCAACCTCCGTCATAAACCAAAAAAAGTGCATCCTGTAGCACTGTACATTGAAACATTAACTTCCTGCAAGCACATGGTCCTTGTTATTCCAATCATAAATCCTTGAGAAGCACGATTTCCTTTGACATGATGTATAGGGTGGGGAGGAAAGAAACAAGAAGGAAACAAGAAAGCAAAGTGAATGAAAAGGGACAAGAAACAAAAAAGGACAATACTGAAAGAGCAAATGCACAAACACAGTAACACTTTTCCATCTCTTTCATGAAAACTCTGACCAAATATGTGGAAATCCTCTGCTGGAATTTATGCTTTGAAAACAAGCGGCTAGGAAGAACAGGGGGATTACTGCTCCCTCATTCGCTGCGGGATCATAATGATGATAAAGGGTCAATTACAGTCTTACTCTAAACAGTGGTATGCACACAGCTGAGGAGACAGCCAGTCTGCTGGCTTCCCTTGCTCCCTTTTCACTCTGTCCCACTTCTAAGGACCATGATGTGTGGGTCACTTTGTCAGCCAACAGAGATGGGCAATAATATATTCAGTGTGGAGAGACAGAGGGGAAGTTGGACAAACTCGTTGCGGACGCCATAGCTGGCAACCCAAAACACAAGTTTAAAGGCAAAAACACTATTGGCTCAAATTGTTGGCAAAATTGACCATGTACATCTCCTCAGAACATTGCCTGTGCCAATATTGACTGGTTTAAGTCCATTTTCAGGCTGAGGGAAAACACTGAATTGTTTTGAAGCATGCACTGCCGCTGTCAGAGATTAAACTGCTTAATGTGCTGCATTAAGTCTTCAAACAGAGTTTTATTTCAAAATGAGAAAGTGTAACGTTTGCTTTTAAGGCTGCCTCTTGTTAACTGTGGTGTAGAGATCAGAAAAAAAGATGGATGTTTGAAGTTCTGTAAAAAATCTTTTCACACAGTAGAAATGTTCAAGGAAATAAAACTATGTCGAGAAATAATAGGGATCTCAAAATAATAAATGAGCGTACAGATGTCTTGATGCATACTCAATCATCCAGGTAAGTAAATCCCCAAAAGCTGATTCTGTTAATCTGGACGTAGCGTTTTGTGGGAGTAACGTTTCGTCACTCATCCAAGTGACTTCTTCAGTCTCAGCTGAGTGCAGGTTTCCCCAACCTTATAAACAGTGCATTTGAGTAATGATTGAAACTAGCGGCGAATCAAGGAGACCATTTATGTGAAAAGGGAAAGACCATCTCTGAATCGAGGAGGGGGCCTAAGGGTACATCTTCCACCATCTTACAATGCTGTGATTGCAGCCATTCCCCAACTCTCTGTGAATGGTACTCATGGCAGGTGATCAGTGGTTGTTGTTCAATGGTCATGAGAATTTGCATATTAATGATCAAGGAACTGACCTCCCAGCCCATTGTTCATTCAGTGGGCTGGTTTCAGTCATTGTGCAAATGTTGGGGAAACCTACAGTCAGCTGAGACTGAAGAAGTCACTTAGATAAGTGATGAAACGTTTCTTCCGCTGTAAATGCTACATCCAAATGAACAGAATCAACTTTTGGGGAACACACATTTTCTTTGTTTCTTTAAAAGAAAATATCTGGTTACAAACATACTATTTGTAAAGGGTGAAAGGTTTTCTACCCATTCTGCTTCAAAGTGGTTTATTAGCTGAATGCTTACATTCAATTATGTATTCCCGTTAAAGCTGCTAGCGTGAGAGAAGAACAGATGAGTGAGAGGAAGCCTTTAGAATGGAAAACTAAAAAACGGACAAGGACAAGTCTGAAGGAGCCGTTCTATCTGGGTTTGTCAACATGACTGACAGAGTCTTTGCTCATTTCATTTACTCAGTCAGTCAGTGGAAAACTAAATAGATGGTATGCTAACTGCATCAAAAGCTTAAAAGACTTAGATTCAGGTAAAGCTCATCCTGTATCAAAATGTAGTAGTTTCATATTCTCTTCTTTAATGCTTATCATAAGCTGTTTATTGAAGCAGTTTCCGTGGTAAGTACACCTGTTCCACACAGGCAGTAGCTCCACTTCTCCCTTAGTATTAAAGATGGTTCCCATTTGCTTACTTTTACTCTGGACTGTAAGATTATAATAAAGTAGTATGTTGGTAGCTTGGAAAATGTGGTAAGCCCTCAAAAATGTCCATTTCCATTTCCATTTTATGGGTCTTTACACACTCATTTAGAGACCAATCTTCACATCATTTAACTGGCGTTAATTGTCTTTCTGATTGTGCTCCTACATGGTTAATCATAGTGGGTGTGAAATATGTAACACCTCTTCAGCATGTTGATTTTATTTGGATTTCACCTGAGACAGCTAATAATAACTGTGCCATACTGTGATTCCATTGTGCTAATCACTAACGCTCTAACAATTAACAACTCATTTCGCCTGCTGTAATGATGTTACTTCCTGCGTTCTTGAATGAACGCCATCTTTAAGTGAATGGCTTGTAACTTTGTCAGCAGGGAAATTCCACTTTCCGTTCCAATAGAAAGTCAGCTTGCTTGTAGTTTTTAGAAGTAACATTAGGAAATATATTTTCAGTTACTTATAAATAGAGATGAAGACGCCATATTGAGGAAAAGGCAGGACTCAACAAGACTAAATTAAAATATCACTGCTATGGTAATCAGAGTAGATTAATCTGCTTCCTTTGGACAGGGTATGGTTTGATCTGATTTGCTTGACAATGACATTTTACTGGTAGCATTACCTAAACATCAAATTTACCCTCTATAGCATATCTGACAGGTCACTATTTTCCTCCTTTGTCTCTACTTCAAACCAACAGGAAGAGCACTGACAGATTCCCATTTCAGTGTCATCCCAGCTTATGTTGATCTAATGTTGCTAGCTACTACACATAATGTTAACAATTTAATTCCCTAAAGCTATATAGATATTGATAATCCTGGTACCCTTGGCAGTTTATATAGTAAGTTCAATCCAGATTGATCAATGCATCTAGGAAGAGTTAGAGGACAGGCATACATAGCCTACATATGCATAGGGATGGGTATCGAAACCCGGTTCTTGTTGAGAACCGGTTCCCACTGTTTCAATTCCTTGGAATTGTGTGCCATTTTTGCAAACGATTCCCTTATCGATTCCAGTCGCCCCGAATGACGTCACCACATTGCGGAGCGTCATTTACCTGGCAGGGCGCCTAAGCGGCTCAAACGCTCAAAAGTTTGGTTATACTTTACGAGAACAGATGACAACGGGGAAACTTGCAATACTTGCAAAGTAGATATTTCATTTAAAGGAGGAAACACTACGAATATGCAAAAGCATTTGCTCACAGAACACGCGATAACCTTAAATGAATGTCGTGTTTTTAATTCCGCTCCGGACTCGTGAATCTCAACCCAGCAGCAGCGGTAACGTTTGCACGTCCTCTCCCGTTAATGCGGCAGGTAAATAATCAGCTAACAGTGCATATTATGTTAGCGCGATCTGCCTTATTACAAAACCTGCCGTTACTGTGCATCTAGGTGACCATGATGAGAGAGACAGACAGAGTCTGGCTGGCAGTTCTCGCTGCAGTCTACCGGTAGCATCTACTTTCAGGCCAGGATAGACGAATGTCACCGAGCAGTGACTAAGTTTGTGGTCAAAGGCTTGCACCCATTTGCCACAGCAGATACCCTCGATTTTCGGTAAGAGAATGTGTTTAATTGTAGGCAGTGACATTACTGGATATTCTTGTGTAATTGCTACAGAATAATTTATGTTATGTTAAGAATATTTATTTTATTATTTTACATTTACAATTTTTTTTCCTGGGGACCCTGTGACACCCCATTGAAGAGCCGTAGGCTGTGGAACTCTTAAGATCTCACTGTTGGGTTTGTAAGGCCATGTTACTCCTAAATTTCTATCTTGTTCAAAGAGAAGATATAAAACAAAGTTCTAAGCTAATCGACCTTAGTGTTCTCCTTTTTTAAAAATAAGAATCGATAAGAGAATCGATATAGAATCGAATCGTTAAACAGAATCAAAAATGGAATCGGAATCGTGAAAATCTTATCAATACCCATCCCTACATATGCAATGATCATTGTAGTAAGATGTAGGTGAACAGGTTTGCTTCAGCTTTCTGGGTAAGGCAGCGAGTTCCATAACTGAGGGCCCCGGGGTGCGAAGTCCATTTATCTTTAGAGAATTAGGTACAAGCACCTCTGTCTCCCTCCCTCTCCCTTTCACCCTCGCTCTCTCTCTGTAGGCAGAACCCAGACTAATCAAGGCTGAAAGGCACTAAAATCTTAAAATCAATTTTTGAAACTCACAGATTGCCAGTGGCTGGTGTAATCTGGTCACTTCTCTTTGGAAGTGTTAAAAGCCTGGCTGCAGTGTTGTTGACAGCAGTGTCTGGATGTTTCTCTGCTGCGGCACATATGTCCGCAGGAAAAAGTGTGGAGGACTTTGTGACAGACAGATACAGAAATACACAAAGAACTTTATCACTGTTGCAGTTTGTATCTTTGTTGATTGGTTCAGTGTAACAGCTTGCATGGCATGCCTCATTTTACCTTGTATAAATTCCCTCATTTGGAGAAGCATGCATGCAATGTATTCCTAGAAATATGCTTTGTCTGGATCTTTGTGCTGCTGTCCTGTTTGCCAGTGAGACACAGACCCTTTTTAAAACCACAGTTCTTCACTGAAGGTAAATAGAAATTCAGTTTATTTATGTGTGGGAATGGGTCTAAAAAAATCTATTTTTCAACTCAGACAATCAGTCTATTGGGTCTCCATGGCGTACTTTTGTATTTTCTGGAGTCAACTGAATGCTCACTACACTGTTTCTAATCATCATCATAACTCAATTAGGATTAATTCCTGTATACAAGGGCTGTTCTGTGCTTTAGAGTAAAATGAATGAAGTCATTGGGAACACTTGTAACACAACAGCACCAACATGTGTGTCTGTGTGATGTTGTCAACAGGACCACCTGATGTGGAACAGCCATGTGATCCCAGTCTCCAAGCATGGAGTCCTGAGCTTAGCCTGTATGACACCAATGTGACGTCACCATGTCCGGACACAGAGGGCTGCACCCTTACACTGAGATTCCTACACCCTATTGTTCCACATGCCCTTACGCTCTGGGTCACGTATATCTCTGCGAGTAAGTGTCACTCCATAATAAATACTCGTCAGTTTTGAATAATAGGCACAGTGGGGAAAATAATTATTTGATCCCCTGTTGAAATTGTACGTTTTGCTCACTTACAAAGAAATAGACAGTCTTGGGTAGTTTTGATACTTTTATGATAGACAGAATATCAACCAAAAATCCAGAAAAAAGAACACTTAACATAAAATTTATGAATTGATTTGCTTCTCATAGAGTGAAATAAGACATTATTTAGTACTTGGTAGAAAAAGCCTTGTTGACAAACACAGCAGTAAGACTTTTCTTGTAGTTGGTCACCAGATTTGCGCAGATCTCAGGAGGGATTTTAGCAGACTTCTCTTTGCAGAAACTCTCAAAATCCTTTAGATTTCTTGGCTGCCACTTGGCAATTTGAAGCTTCAGCTCCATTCACAGATTTTCTGTAGGACTACATTTCTGGAGACTGGCTATGTCACTTCTAGCCAGACCACAATGTGCTTCTTCATTAGCCACTCCTTTGTTGCCTTCGTGGTATGGTTTGGGTCTTTGTCATTCTGGATAACCTGTCCTTGTCTCAACCAAGATTTTATGATAGAGGGCCCTGTCCAATGGTCCTTCAGTGTGGTGAAATTGTCCTCTGTTCTTAGCAGAAAAGCAATGCCAAAGCATATTTCCACCTCCATGCTTGACTCTGGGTTTTTTTGGGTCATATTCAGCATTTCTCTTCCTTCAAACACATTGGGTGAAATTAATGCCAACAAGCTTGATTTTGGTTTCATCTGACCACAGCACTCTCTCCTAAGTGAAAATCATGAAGATGCTCATGAAGATGCAACAATGAGGCTCGCATGTACATGTGCTTTCTCGAGCTTGGGAACCTTGTGGGCGCTGCAAGATTTCAATCCATTGTGGTGTGGTGTGTTATCAGTGGTGTTCTTGGTGACTGTGGTCCCAACTGCATTCAGATAATTAACAAGCTCCTCCACTGTACTTTTGGACTGATCCACCACTTTTCTCATGGTCATCCTAACCCCATGGTAAATGATAAATGGACTGGTTCTTATATAGCACTTTTCTACTCTCATTGAGCTTCATACAACTCATGCATTCACCCAATCATACCCATTCACACAAGCACTTTGTGTGAATGGGTATGATTGTTATTAGTGCTTCTATCTAGCATTCACACTCCAATGGATGCATCGGAGGGCAACATGGATACAAAGGATATTTGGCATGTAGACTGGAGGAGCCTGGGATCGAACCACCAACCTTCAGGTCTCTTTGAGTAGGTGACCGCTCTACCACCTGACCTACAGCCACCCCAACAATAGGCAAGATCTTCCATGGACCTCCAGACTCAGCGTAATTGATGATTGTCACTTTTGCACTGAGCTTCTTGCTGATGGTCTTGTAGTCCATTCCAGTCTTGTCCAGGTCTACAATCTTGTCCCTGATGTCCTGTGAAAGCTCTTTGGTCTTACCCAGTGAAGAGGTTGGAAGGGAAGAAATTGACTCTGTAGACAGATGTGCTTTATGCATGTTACTAATTGAGATCTGATTGATTGATTGTAATCTGTAATATTTTTGGTTGATGTACCATATCTCTTCATTAAAATGAGAGACTGTTCATTTCTTTTTTAGTGAGCAAACGTAGCCAGGGATCAGGTGCAAGTTATTCACATCAGGTGGGGCGCAGTCTTCCTTTTCTGGATGGTGGGAGACAAATACATTTACTCAAGAAAATACTGAAAGAATTTCATTAAAGAAACCTCATTCCATTCATTTTACTAATTACATCATGTATGACTAAATGGGAAAATGTCTTTGCTGGAGATGTGCTGCATAACTCACCCACATTTTACCCTGTTGCAGAAAGCCCATCAATAGCCAACATCGAGCTGATCTCAGACACAGGGAAAAGTATTAACCTGGGACCACAGCATGTGTTCTGTGACATACCCCTCACCATGCGCCTCGACACCCACAACGTTGCCATTGCTGCCATAAAACTCTGCACCTTTGATGAGAAAATGGAGATTGACGCAGCCATGCTGTCTTCAGGTCCTGGCAGCCCTCTGTGCTCCAGCTGCCAGCCTCTACTCTACCACATTCGCCGTCAGCCACCTTTCACCAGTAAAGCCCCCTTACCACAGACCCAGCAGACATTCACGGACAGGTAAAGGCTACCTGACCCATCTGATTTACATGCAGATACGACAGAATTTTACTATGTTTTACTCACAGGTAACAAGATGGCTTTTTGTTTTTTTCTCAGACCACACAAAACTCCTTTGACATTCTTGGTTCTCTGAATATCTATACTATCCATATTTATACTTCTGTTACATTATGGATGAAGTAGCAACAGCTAATGCTGTACAGCTCTGTGGAAAATAAGGTGAAGGTTATTTAAGGCCGGCATTGACTGCAGATTGTACAGCACAGCATGTGTGTGTCCTCAGATCCACTAATCCACAGATATCTGTCTCTTTAAAGTGTTTGGGCCTTGTTTTGTTTGAAAAACTTCGAACACAAATGTTTCCAACATGGGGATGCCGAGTGTGGATACTGATCCAAATCTTTTTCAACAACCATATACTTAATCAAAAGCTTGCTGAAGTTTCAGGGTTAAGATGAATCAGTTTGTATCCTGTCTCGTAGTGTGGGGTGTCCAAATGATTACTGGAATCCAAACGTAAATCCAAAAGCCAGTTTTTCTTTTTTCTTTTCTTTTCTTTTCTTTGTTAAGTCTCATCAAATAACAGCCCTCAGTATAAAAATACCCCGCCTCTAATGCTTTTCTTATACACACAAAAAGCTGATAAGTACCTGCCAGGACATGACAGCAGTGTCGCATGATTGGAGATCATTTGGGAATGATTTCAAATGCAGTGGCACTTTGATTTTCTGGGAAGCTGTTGTTGTTTTACAAAGCAAGGGGGTATGGGGATGTTAGGTGGACACAGCTTCAAAAACAGTTTATTTTTCACGGAACACGTCCCTATGTTACACAAGCTGTGTCTAAGTGCAAAAAGATGTAAGAACCACGGGGAATTGAGTTATGTGGGACTGAGGAGGGCAAAGAGGGGTTGATGTGAGGAGAGGGGAGAGTTTAAGAGCAATGAGTTTGGAAAGGAGGGGAGAGTGAGGAAGGGCGGGTGGGATAATGGAGAGTAGGGGAGATGAAAAAGAGGCGAGGGGAGGAGGGACAGCGGCAATTGAAAAAGATATACAGGCATGCAGAGAGACACAAATGAGAGGTGTGGACAGAGTAGAGGTTTGAGGCAAAGAAATGAAACTTGAAGTGAAGCACATTGTTGGTGAGGGAAGGAGAAGGGAGAGTGAACTGTGGTAACAGGGGGCTGATGGAGGCAAAAGCACACCAGAGGTGAAGCAAAGTAAGCAGATTAAGATCTTTCTTTTTTGGAATATGAACCAAATGTGAGCCAGAGAGGCCATAAACACCAGTGACTGCTTGGATCAGATCCTTGGCCATTTCCTACTGCTGAACTTGCAGTATAAGCTGAAAGGATGAGTGCGTAAGGACTATATGACTAGTTAATTAATCAAAAAAACCCACAATGTTAATATCCAATGTGAATTTTTTTTAAAATCAGTAGATGAACAAAACAGAAGCTACAGAAATAGTTCATGCTTTATGCTGTTGTACATTCAACATATTGTCCGGCCACACTGGACTACACTGGAAACTAAAAGTGTTCCAAACAGCCTGTTTCAAAGGCTATGTTGCTCCACTGATGTGTTTCCCTTTGCTCTAAGCTGAACCCAACCTCATCACTAACCCCAATCAGTTATCTGTTGTCTATAACCATAGCCCATCCTAAAACAATAAAAAAAAAGAGAGTGAGCGAGAGAAAGTTAAAACTCTTGCTTCTTTTCACCTTGACACAGCTGGACAAATTAAAGTGGGTGTGAATAACAGAGGACTTCTTCAGATATCCAACAAGTCTTTTGTGAAATGGACAAACAGGAATTTCCCTGCCTGTACCTTTGCAACGTTGGAATAGATGGCATGTGTCTGACTATTTCTAGCACTTTCAGAAAGTGACAATCAGTCATGTCCTTTTCATGCGTTCACAAGGTTTATACAAAAGTGCAAGTCTGATGATTTGAACTTCTAGTTCCACTTCTTTTTTTCATTATTCATAAAAAAAATTCTTTAATCACGTTTGGCGTCCATGGACGTTAGTTTTCCCATTTCCCAGATTAATGCTTACCCCTATTTTATAAGACCATACTTTTACAAACAACATGCAGAACTGCTTCTCCTATAGTCAGGGTTGAATAGTTTATTTCACCTTCTGCCTTTTGTCACTTGCACTGAATTTTATATATAAGCAGTTGTGCTTGTTTGTAGAATGTAGATCTAAGAGAAATCACCATGGGAAATACACATGTTGTGTTCATTCTGAAAAATGGTTTATGATGAATGAATTCTTACTTGTTGTTTACTAGAGAGAACACTGATTATCTCATCATCCTGGCACCTGTTAGTTTGTAGGATATATTAGGGAGCAAGTGAACATTATGCCCTTAAATTTGATGTATTAAAAGCAGGAAAATATGCAAATGTGAGAATTTGAGCAAGTTTGACAAGGACCAATTTGTGATGGCTAGATGACTGAGTCAAAGCATCTCCAAAGCTCTTGTAAATGGTAAATGGACTGATTCTTATATAGGGCTTTTCTATTCAATTCAATTCAATTCAATTTTATTTATATAGCGCCAAATCACAACAAAAGTTGCCTCAAGGCGCTTTATATCTACTGTCCTGGAGTACTCAAAGCGCTTAATACAACATGCCACATTCACCCATTCACACCTATTCACACAAGCACTGTATTCTATGCTTTTTAAGAATAGAATAGAATAGAATAGAATAATCCTTTAATTGTCCCACAGGGGGAAATTTGGTTGTAACAGCAGCCAAAAAGACACATATACAAACAAACAGTACACAGGACACAGAACAGAAACATACACAATTTTTCTTACATATTTACATTAAGGACAATGGTTACTATATACAGAGAGTACTGTACAGTTATTAAATTAAATATAAATAACTACAGATAAGAGGCAAACCAGGTTGTAGTGCGAATCGGTTAATTAACTTATTGCAGTTACAGTGCTGATGTAAACATCTATATTTGTTGGGAGCAGTTCTGATTGTACAGTCTGACAGCTGCAGGGAGGAAGGACCTGCGGAAACGCTCCTTCATGCATCTAGGATGCAGCAGTCTGTCACTGAAGCAGCTCTGCAGTTCAGCAACATTTCCATGCATGGGGTGGGAGACTGTCCATCAGAGATGTTATTTTGGCCAGAGTCCTTCTGTCTCCCACCACCTGTACTGGGTCCAGGGTGCATCCCAGAACAGAGCTTGCCTTCCTGATGAGTTTATCCAACCTCTTCCTCTCAGCTGCCGATAAACTGCTGCTCCAACATACCACACTGTAAAAAATGACAGATGCCACCACAGAGTTATAGAAGGTCTTTAAAAGCGCTCCCTGTACTCCAAATGACCTCAGCCGCCTCAGCAGGTAGAGTCTGCTCTGACCCTTCCTGTAAAGAGCATCAGTGTTGTGGCTCCAGTCCAGTTTATTATTCAGGTGAACACCCAGGTACCTATAAGAGTCCACTATCTCAATGTCCACTGCCTGGATGTTCACCGGTGTCAGTGTGGTGGGTCTGCGTCTCCGGAAGTCCACCACCAACTCCTTGGTTTTCCCGGCGTTGATCAGCAGGTGGTTCTGCTGACACCAGTCAACAAAGTCCAGAGTCCACTGTCTGTACTCTGAGTCGTCCTTACCTGTGATGAGGCCGACTATGGCAGAGTCGTCAGAGAACTTCTGTAGGTGGCAGCGTGGGGAGTTGATGGAGAAGTCTACAGTGTAGAGGGTGAAGAGGAACGGTGCCAGCACAGTTCCCTGTGGGGCCCCCGTACTGCAGATCAGTGTGTCAGAGACACAGCCCTGTGACCTCACATACTGTGGACGTTCTGTGAGGTAGTCCAGTATCGACTGGGACATGTGGTGGTCCACTCCCGATAGCTCCAGCTTGTCTCTCAGAAGTCGTGGCTGGATGGTGTTGAAAGCACTGGAGAAATCAAAGAACATGATCCTCACAGTGCTTCCAGGCTTCTCCAAGTGAGTCAGAGCTCGGTGCAGGAGGTAGATGATGGCGTCCTCCACCCCAATGCCAGGCTGGTAAGCAATGAAGACCTCACCAGGGGGCGCAGATGGTTTAGAACCAACCTCTTGAGGGTCTTCATCAGATGGGATGTCAGGGCTACCGGCCTGTAGCTGCTGAGGTCCTTGGGATGGGAGATCTTTGGTACCGGTACCACACAGGAGGTCTTCCACAGCTGTGGTACTTTCCCCAGTGACAGGCTCAGGTTGAACAGATATCCTAGGATGCCACACAGTTCATCTGCGCAGCATCTCAGCAGCCTGGAGCTGATGCCATCTGGACCTGCAGCCTTCCGCACCTTGATCTTGCGAAGCTCATTCCTCACTTGAAGTGCTGGGATAGAAAGAGTGGATTTTGGGAGAGGGGTGTGTATGTTGGAGTCCACAGAAGCCGGGGGTGGGTGTAATGACTGGCAGCTGGGAGGTGTGAAGCTGAGAGGTGTGAAGTCCTGAGATGAAGGACAGGCAGTCCCTGAAGATGAAGGAGATTGCAGCAGGGGGGACGATGCTGTGGGAGGGGTGGGTGGTTGATCAAACCTATTAAAATATTTATTTAGGTCATTCACCAACCCCAAGTCTCCTGCAGCCTGGGGGGTTGGTTTTTGTCCTGAGATTGTCTTCAGGCTGTTCCAAACCCCTCTGATGTTGTCCTGTTGCAGCTGCTCTTCCATCTTCCTCCTGTAGTTTTCCTTTCCTTGCCTTATCTTCCATTTCAGCTTCTTCTGAACAACTCTCAGCTCCTGTTTGTCTCCAGATCTAAAGACTCTCTTCTTCTCCTTGAGGAGAGCCTTAATTTCAGGATTTATCCATGGCTTGTTAGAAAAACAACGCACCTTTTTGATGGATACGGTGTTGTCCATACAGAAGTTCATGTAAGATAAGATAAGATAAGATAAGATGACCTTTATTAGTCCCACAGGTGGGAAATTTGTTTTGTTACAGCAAAAGTGCAAAGTTATGTAGCAGAAATTAGAAAACACTGGAATGCAATAAAATAAAATAAAATAAAATACTATATACAATAGAATAAAATAGAATAGAATAATATATACAATAGAATAAAATAGAAATAGAAATACTATATACAACTGAGTAGGAAAATACAAAAACACAACTTCGTCAGAAGAAGAATTGCACATATAGCAGTCTTATTGCACATGTGTGGGTTTGTGTGTTTGATCAGCTGCAAAAGTCTTTATTGTGGAGTCTGACAGCAGTGGGGAGGAAAGACCTGCGAAATCTCTCCGTCCCACACCGTGGGTGCCGCAGTCTCCCACTGAAGGAGCTGCTCAGTGCTGTCACAGTCTCATGCATGGGGTGGGAGATGTTGTCCAACAGGGATGACAGCTTAGCCGCCATTCTCCTGTCACTCACCACCTCCACTGGGTCCAGAGGGCATCCTAGAACAGAGCTGGCCCTTCGGATCAGCCTGTTCAGTCTCTTCCTGTCCCCAGCAGAGATGCTGCCTCCCCAGCAGACCACACCATAGAAGATGGCTGAGGCCACCACAGAGTCATAGAAGGTCTTCAGGAGTGGGCCCTCCACTCCAAACGACCTGAGTCTCCGCAGCAGGTACAGTCTGCTCTGCCCTTTCCTGTAGAGGGCGTCTGAGTTATGAGTCCAGTCCAGTTTGTTGTTCAGATGAACACCAAGGTACCTGTAGCTGTCCACAGCCTTGATGTCCATACCTTGGATGTTCAGTGGTTGCAGTGGAGGATGTTTGTGCCTGCGGAAGTCTACCACCAGCTCCTTGGTTTTACTGGCATTGATCTGGAGGTAGTTCAGCTGGCACCAGTCCACAAAGTCTTGAGTCAGTCCTCTGTACTCCTTGTCGTCCCCATCAGTGATGAGGCCGACTACTGCAGAGTCATCAGAGAACTTCTGCAGGAAGCACTGGGTGGAGTTGTGGGAGAAGTCTGCAGTGTAGATGGTGAAGAGGAACGGAGCCAGAACCGTTCACTGTGGGGCCCCCGTACTGCAGACAACCCTGTCCGACACACAGCCCTGAGTTCTCACATACTGTGGTCGGTCGGTGAGGTAGTCCAAAATCCAGGTAGTGAGGTGATGGTCCACTCCAGAGTTCTCCAGCTTGTCCTTCAGAACCGAGGGAAGAATAGTGTTGAAGGCACTGGAAAAATCAAAGAACATGATTCTCACAGTGCTCCCAGCGGTCTCCAGGTGCGCGAGGGAACGATGTAGGAGGTGAATGACAGCATCATCCGCTCCAATGCCAGGTTGGTAGGCAAACTGAAGTGGGTCCATGTAATCCGTAATGCAGTCTGTGATGCTGTTGAGGTCATCCTCCAGGGGGCTGCAGAGGTTGTCCCACACAGTAGAACGGAAACAGTCCCTCAGGGCCTCTTCAGTCTCTGCTGACCATTTCCTTACTGTGCGTTTCACTACTGGTTCTCTGTGTACTAGAGGTTTATACACAGGCTGGAGATGAACCAGATTGTGATCTGAGCCCCCCAGGGGAGGGAGAGGTGATGAGCTGTATGCCTCCTTGGTGTTGGCATACAATAAGTCCAATGTTTTATTGTCTCTGGTGTGGCAGGTAACATACTGGGTGAAGGTGGGGAGAGTGGAGGACAGGGAGATGTGATTAAAGTCCCCACAGATCAGGAAAAGGGCCTGAGGGTGCTGTGTTTGGAGTCTGCTGGTTACAGTGTGCAGGACCTCACAGGCTGCTGCAGCGCTAGCAGAGGGCGGGACATACACAGCTGTCATAATCACGTGTGTAAACTCTCGCGGTAGATAGTACGGTCTCATGCTAACTGCTAGCAGCTCAATATCCTTACAGCGTAGCGTCTCTTTGATAGATAAATGCCCAGAGTTACACCATCTATCGTTCACAAACACAGCCAGACCCCCTCCTCTCTTCTTACCGCTCTCCGTTGTTCTGTCGGCCCGGATCAGATGAAAACCATCCATGTTTATGTGTGAGTCCGGAGTTAGCGCAGTTAGCCATGACTCTGTGAAGCACATCAGGCTGCACTCCCTGCACTCCCTGTAGCTCCTCTGATGTCGGGTAAGGGCTGCCAGTTCGTCTACTTTATTGGGGAGAGATCTCACATTCCCCATAATAATAGATGGAATCGCTGGCCGGTACCTCCTAACTTTATTGCGATGCCCGATCCCGGCCCGAGTACCACGTCTCTTCCTCCTCACCTCGCGGGGGATGTTAGCTTGCTCGGCGGTAGGCATGGCAGCGGAGGCTCCGAGGGCTAACAGCTGATCCCTGCTGTAAACAATGGGAGGTCGGACCTCCACACGCTCTCCGGACAAAGACGCCGTAAAAAATTTAATAAAGAACACCATTGTCCATAGAATTCTGAGCTCCATCGTGGGGGACAGCAGTCCACAATAGAAAAACAAAAACAATAAACACAAAACAACAGAGAAACATATATTAAAGAGAAAAAAGGACTCGGTCAGGTCTGAGCTGCTGATACTGGCTGCCAGCTCGGAGCGGCGCCGGAAGTCCATACTCCAATGAATGCATCAGAGAGCAACTTAGGGTAAATATCTTGCCCAAGGATATTTGGCATGCAGACTAGGGAGAGCCAGGGATCGAACCACCAACCTTCCAATCAGTAGCTGCAGTCTGCAGTGATCAGTATCCATCAAAAGTGGTTCAGGAAAAAAAACAGTGGTGAATCAGCGAAAGGGTCAAGGATCACTGATGCACTGGGGGGGAGGAGGCTGATCCGATCCAACAGACAAACTACTGAAGCTCAAAATGCAGAAAAATTGCTCATTCTGATTGAAAGATGTCAGAATACACAGTGCATCGCAGTTTATTGTGTATGTCGTTGCATACCTGCAGACCAGTCATGGTGCTTATGCTGACTCTGCTGCCCTCAGGTGAATGTATGGCTATTCACCCTATGCAGCGAGCTTAACATAAGAGGAGATGGTTCCAGGAACTACAGGACACATCGCTTTGTCTTTGTGTCTTTAACTGAAGACCGTTTTTTCCTCTTTTAATTTGTAAGACTGTGAACATACAGTAAAATAATATGTAAGCATCAGTATCGACATATTTTGCAACCAAAAACAGAAGTTAGCAACATAGCTTTTCTTATGCTTTACATTCACCATAAACGTCTTGATGCATTCTCAATCATCCAGGAAAGTAAATCTCCAAAAGTTGAATCTGTTCATCTGGACGTAGCGTTTTGTGGGAGAAACGTTTCGTCACTCATCCAAGTGACTTCTTCAGTCTCAGCTGACTGCAGGTTTCCCCAAACCTTATAAACAGTACATTTGCATAATGACTGAAACCAGCCCACTGAGGGAACAATGGGCTGTGAGGTCAGTTCCTTAATCATAATTATGCAAATTCCCATGACCACTGATCAACAATCACTGACCAAAACCCACTGATCAAAGAACACTGATCAATGGCCATGAGTACCATTCACAGAGAGTTGGGGAATGGCTGCAATCACAGCATTGTAAGATGGCGAAAGATGTACCCTTAGGCCCCCTCCTCGATTCAGAGATGGTCTTTCCCTTTTCACGTAAATGGCCTCCTTGACTCCGCGCTCAAACCAGCGTTCTTCCCTGTCCAGGATGTGTACATCCTCATCGTTGAAAGAGTGTCCACTGGCCTGTAGGTGTAAATAAACTGCAGAGTCCTGGCCTGATGAGGTTGCTCTTCTGTGTTGTGCCATCCGCTTCGCTAGAGGTTGTTTGGTTTCCCCGATGTATAAATCCTGGCAATCCTCCTGGCACTTAACAGCGTACACTATGTTACTCTGTTTGTGTCGGGGGACCCGATCCTTGGGGTGGACCAGTTTTTGGCGCAGCGTATTTTGGGGTTTAAAAGCCACAGAGACCCGGTGTTTAGAAAAAATCAAGAAGGCCCTGAGTAAATGTGGTTATCCCAGCTGGACTTTTGTCAAAGCTGGGAAGGCACCTAAAGAAAGCTCCAGCCGATCCAGGAGAGAAGGACAACCGCTGCCCAGGCGAATACCTGTAGTGATCCCGTATGTGTCAGGAGTATCGGAACAGTTGAGACGCATTTTTTCTAAACACCGGGTCTCTGTGGCTTTTAAACCCCAAAATACGCTGCGCCAAAAACTGGTCCACCCCAAGGATCGGGTCCCCCGACACAAACAGAGTAACATAGTGCACGCTGTTAAGTGCCAGGAGGATTGCCAGGATTTATACATCGGGGAAACCAAACAACCTCTAGCGAAGCGGATGGCACAACACAGAAGAGCAACCTCATCAGGCCAGGACTCTGCAGTTTATTTACACCTACAGGCCAGTGGACACTCTTTCAACGATGAGGATGTACACATCCTGGACAGGGAAGAACGCTGGTTTGAGCGCGGAGTCAAGGAGGCCATTTACGTGAAAAGGGAAAGACCATCTCTGAATCGAGGAGGGGGCCTAAGGGTACATCTTTCGCCATCTTACAATGCTGTGATTGCAGCCATTCCCCAACTCTCTGTGAATGGTACTCATGGCCATTGATCAGTGTTCTTTGATCAGTGGGTTTTGGTCAGTGATTGTTGATCAATGGTCATGGGAATTTGCATAATTATGATTAAGGAACTGACCTCACAGCCCATTGTTCCTTCAGTGGGCTGGTTTCAGTCATTATGCAAATGTACTGTTTATAAGGTTTGGGGAAACCTGCAGTCAGCTGAGACTGAAGAAGTCACTTGGATGAGTGACGAAACGTTTCTCCCACAAAACGCTACGTCCAGATGAACAGATTCAACTTTTGGAGATTCACCATAAACATCTTTCATTATACGTTCAAATACCCTTTTAAGTAACAGGAAAGTAACAAATCTTACAGAAAATAAAGCTACACATTGATTACTTACAGATTATGGCTCAACAAACTCCCCAACGATGTAAACTGGACTTAAAGTTGTGCAGCTTGTTTTCTGCTCCATGCATTTTCTCACACTGCCTGCGTGAACTTTGCCTGCTGCTTACAACACATCACCAAAGGGGGCAGTGTAGTGCACACAAAATAACTAAAGAAGAAGCCACAAACTCAAGGGGTAATTCTGCCCACTAGTGGGAAAACTGAGAAACGCACCAGCCAAAGAAACCCAATAAAGTAACAACAGAGGGGCAGAATACTGACCAATACAACCAGAACAATGGGGCCCGTGAGCATCAAAACTAGACCACAAAGCAATGGAAAAAGGTCGCCTGGTCTGATGATTATGTCCTTTTTCACATCATGTGGCTAGCCGACTTAATGTCTATTGTAGTAGGGGAAGAAGGCAAGCTGGAGGAAGCAGTGTAATGCGCACTGGCACAAAGAAAAATGGTTCAGAAATGGATTGAGGAGTACGATAACGAGTTTGAAGTGTTGTCATGGCATTGTTCAAGAATCTGTGGGACATGCTGGACAAACAAGTCCAATCCATGAAGGCCCCACCTTGCAACGACTTAAAGGATCTGTTGGGAACATCTTGGTGCAGATACCACAGCACACATTCAGGGGTCTAGAGGACTCCATGCCACGGTGGGACAGGACTGTTTTGACAGAAAAAGGTGGGACCAACACATTATTGGTAGGGATGGGTACCGATATCCGGTGCCATTATGGCACCGATTCTGACATAAACAGTAGTAACCAGACCGAAAAGCAGTGCACATTTCGGTGCTTTATTTCGGTGCTTTTTTTTTTTCCTGAGATGTCATACACTTTGGATTCTAGCCAATCATTTTACCTTTCCAAGCATAGTAGGCGGGCCCAGGTTCGTACGTTCTTTTAGAGCAGAGCTACGGATTAAAAATGCCCAAGGTGAAGTGGTCAAAAGTCTGGCTGTACTTCACAGCAAAATATGCAAACTCAGCAGCCTGGGCTGGACGGTGCTTATCATTTTGCAGAAAAAAAGAGACTGCTAAAAATAAAAACATAAGAGGTTTTTGGACAAAGTTTGTGTTCTCCATTCTTTAAGCACCCCTTCGAGAACCGTTTAAGCACCGGCACCGTTTCAAAAGTACCAATTTGGCACCGGTATTGGATAAAACCTAAACGATACCCATCCCTAATTATTGGGCAGATGGTCATAGTGTTATGCCCGATTGATGTATATCATCAAGTAATGTGAGGCCTCTAAGAACAAAGAAGAGAGAGGAGTTGTGCAGAAGGGTGGAAGATATAGCTGACTATAGCTACAGTTTAGAGCAACAGGAAATGGAGTTTTTCAGAACCTTCATTTCCTTCACTTATACATAATTAATAAAGGAAATTTCTAGAGTCTGGTGAAACTGGACACACCTTAGATAATGCAGTTGTGTGATACTCCTGGTCTACCCCAGGTGGTTGCAGGGGCAGTTTATTTGTGCTAAGAAAACAGGGAGGATAGTCTTTTTATAGACTCAGCACACCAAAACAAATCAATAGTCCAGACACTTTAGCCGTGGTATTGTTACACATACTTCCTGCTATGAGGCTTTAAGGTCACTGGATAATACAAGGTTACAGGGAGAGTAAATTCCACTTTTTTGGCGATTGCTTACAGAATCCATCAGGATTAAAGCATAATGAATCTGTTTGGAAACATAATAAATACAATGCTTCCTTCCTACATAGCGCAACAGTATTTCTTTTTAAAAAAGTACAGCAAACTGGCACCATTACGCACAAAATTCTTATTTTATTAAGTATCGACTGACTCAAAGCCATTTATAATCAAGCCTATAAACATTATATGATCAGTTCATAACACAATGCAGTAAAAATGTGGGTAAATGCTCCTTTGAAGACTGGAACAATCTTCTGTTATAATTTTATAATGCCAAAGGAAACATTACACAACAGTTTCTTGTCTCTGTTCTTGTTCTTCTCAGGTCTGTTACACAGGGAGTTAAGTACAAGTACACAATCCAGGTGGAAGCTGATGGTCAGCTCAGTGATGCTTCGCCACCGCTTCTCTACACACATGGACAGTCTTACTGTGGAGATGGCCTCATACAGGGGTATATTGCACATTAACATGCTGATAACAATTTGACTAATTACACAGGGCATTGATAATGATGGTCCTCCCTCTGTAGGACAGAAGAATGTGATGACAGTAATCTGTTGGATGGCGATGGCTGCTCTAAGAGATGTGGCAAGGAGATGGGCTTTAAATGCAATGGTGAGTGCCATTCACTGTCTCTGCTGTTTCTCGAGTTTACACACAGTTTGGAATTGGAAGCCTGTCAAACTGTTTGGGTTTTTTTTTACATCACCAGACATAACACCCACCAACTCTGTCTTACATGCAAAACACGAATACTATATGAACTTTTAGTGTGAAGGAGTGATCACTAAGTGGCCAGAAATCTCACATTTGTGCAAGCAGCAGTATTAAGAGACAGAGAAAAATTCAAGCCAATCAAATTTAATTTACAAGACATAAAAGCTTCTGGCTTGAATGAATTCCACAAACCATTAATGTAACATCACAGCAACATAAGCGAAAACAGATGAGCTGAGGGGTGAAAAGTAGTCACAAGTCTTTTGCAGAAAAGTATTTTGACATGAGGCTGGCAAAGAAACATCCAGAAAACACTTTTCAGCAGTAAAGTACATGGTTTAGTCTGAAAACATGTGTCAGGCATGTTTCTCTGGTAATTTAGTGTTGGCCTTTATAAAACATAGGCCTTGGAATATTGATAAATGAAGTTTATTGATTTTTATCATAGATCATGCTTTGGTTTTGAATTGCAAAAATCAGCTTACAATAACACTTGTGTTTTGGACATAGAGTCCATTTTTCATTTTGTTTGATATCCTTCAGCTAAAATAAGTCATACATTTTTTTGTTATCAAGTCACATCTGGAGCAGCGAGCCAGCTCCCTTCAGTCAGAGATCATAAACACAGTCAAAGGCTTTATTCTGGTATTTGTTGTACAGTTAGGTGATTGAAGGGCCACCTTGTAGCTCTGACTGCCCGAAGCGAATCAAGTGCAAGCAAGAGCACAATCTGATATCGTCGTGTTGGTGTTGTTCCCAGATCATCATACTAAATGTTGTTCCAGGATCAACATTGCAAGTGACCAGTCAGAATGTTGTGACGTCATACTTTTGCGACTTCGGGAAAAACTGCTGTAAAACAAAAAACTGTACTTAAGCTGTGAGAAACCGCCTCTGTCCACCGATCAACGGACCCTAACCCTAACCCTTTAATAAACGGTAAGCACAATTGATATTGTCCTTGCAACACTGGAATTTCATAAATGCACGAATGGCTTGGCGCACAAAAGAATAACGTCACAACAATGTGATTGGTCACTTGCAATGTTGAACCTGGAACAACATTTTGATGATGATCTGGGAACAACACCAACACGACGATATCAGATCATCCCAAGCAAGAGGGGTGATGAGGTTCATTACTTCTAGTTTTTATACCCAATAAGAAGGCTCGAATTAGGTAAGAGCTGCTGTGGTTATGTTTTTTGGGGGGAGGGGTTAAGCTTTGGTGAGATTTATATACTATACTATTTATATATTGTACTATATACAATAAACAACTGAAGATTTGTAGTAAGATGAGAAACCTTAACAAAAAGTCATTTGTGGCTCAGTGGCTTGTGCAGTTGCCATAAAGCAGCTTTGTCCAAGATTTAGTCACAGACAAAAAAGATTCACCTGTTAATCCTCTTTAACTTTGAAAATGTGGCCTTGGTGTTCTGTTAAATGTCCTTTAAATACTCTGATCTGTTTCCAAGTGAACAAAAATTAAAAATGACTAGTTTCCTTTCTTACAAGCAGTCTTCCTCAGTCTAGGACTAGGCTGCGAAACAGGCCGACTATGTTTCTATGACTAAAACCTTTTTTCTTAGGATTATAGAGCAATAGTCCTGATCCAAAAGCCATTGTTTGCACCAAAGCTTTTAAAAACGGTGATTTTTATATCAATCTGGCATCTAGTTTATAAAATAGGCCTAATCCAATTTTAGTCTGTGGACTTTCAGTCCATGTCTGGGAATTTAGTTCATTCATCAATAACCATAGACCAGGTGGTTAAAAAACAGTAAAAAGTACCAAAATTATAGTAAAGCTAAACAAAGAAGCCGCAGAGAGCGCCCCCATCATTTACAATTCCGTCGCAAGACAACAATACTTTGTGTCCGCACCTCACCCAATCTGAAGCATCCAGACAGGCCACAAAACAACACAACATGGAAGGGGTTTTACCCAAAACACTCCATTGTAAGCACAAAGTTGAGAACATTGCCTCTGTCATTGTATGTTTTTCTCCTTTGAAGTTAAGTAAACACATTCATAAAGTGCAACATGGAAGAGCTGAGCCAATCAGAGGGCACAAAGAAGGTGAACGCCATGCACGATTTCATTATGTCACGTCACGGGCTTGTCAACAAGTCGCTGCTTCTCATAGAAATACTGGCTGGATGAGAGCGCGCATTACTGTCAATAATAAATGAATCAGCTGCACTGTTGTGGTATGCGGTGTTCCTCCACAGCCTCAGAGTTCATACTCTGTGTAACTGACTGTTTGCTCGACACTCCTCAGCTGATAAAAGAAATATTCCATATGAAGGTGTGATAGGTCAGCTGAGATGAGACAGTTTGACCATTGCTTTCATTTCAGGCCGTGTATTGTTTCTTCTGGCAGCTGGATGGTAGTTATTCAAGTGTTTAAGCTTGTTACAGGGTTAGAATTTCCATCATCCAGTCAATTTATTTGTCAGGGGGAAACGGCCCCCTCCCCCGGCCCCCCACCCCACCAGGGCTTGCTATGCCGTGACTGAAGTTATTACATCTCTTGTTTTACAATAAAAGACATCATGACTAGGAAGGAAAACCATTTGGCAAAAACAGGTTTTTACAAATTGCAACACTTAAAACCAATTATTCAGTTGTACTTCTTAGTCATAGACAGAATATTTGTTTGGGTTTTCTTGCCACATTTGCTTGACCCAGTTAACTCCCACTATGCCGCATCTGTGTCTCTGTTCTGTTTGCGCCAACTACTTTTAAGTCCATCCTGTCACAGATTGGTTGTGGACAAGCTGGATTTTTTTTTTTAATGGCTTTAAAAAGGACTGTTTTCATTTTCCTTTTTTTTATTGAGGTTACAGATTTTTAATTGTTTCTTTTAAATGCCTGATTAAATAAAGGTTGCACAGTATGGTTGCAGCATGCAGGCCTAAATGAAAAACAGATGGCCTTAATAGTGACATCAAAGGTTGTCAATCAGTTCCTTTTTTGTCAAGCCTGATAAATACAACATTTGGAATTAAAATGACTTAATCATTTTCCACAGGTGTAGCCACAACAGGGGTGGGGTGAATGTTGAGTTCATTTAGTCTAATATTGCCAAAGAGGACAATATGGCTTTGAATTGTCTAGGCTTTAATTTGCTTTTTTATCAGAACCATGTTTCCATTGATTAATTGAAGCCAATTGTGCATCATTGTCTTTCTGTCTGTGTGACCTCTGCAGCTGTCCACATGTTCATGAGGCCAAATGTCTGAAGTGTGTAACGTCTACCGCCCTTTTTATGAATACCTGCTGCATTATATGCTTTCCACTTTTCCTGTGAGACACTGCTGTAGCTTGTTATATTCACTTCTCCACTCTACATATGCTTGTGGTCCATTATACTACAAGAGGAATCATTTACACGTAGTTAGGTTAAAACTCTTCTACACTTTGCCTTTAAAACACTGCAGGACCCTTTTGGCTAAGGAGCACAGTCCTTTCATCTTTGGAGAATATAAGTATAATGACTATCTGGTTTTTAACACATATCGCTATTGTTGCCTTGTAAGACTTTACTTCTATTTCTTATTTGGCAATGCCCTTTTGTACCCACAGCATGCATGAACCTTGTGGTTTTCCTCTTTTCTTCTATGGACAGTTAGTTCCATGAGTATCTACCCAGTATAACTACTACCCCTCCTCTGTACTTGTCTAAACCATCTTAGCTTCGCCTTTTTCTCTTTGTCTCCAAATCACTCAACCTGAGCTGTCCTTCTAATATACTAATTTCTTATCCTCGTGGTCACTCCAAAAAATATATAAAAGTATCTTCAACTCCACTTTGAAATTGTACATTACAGAACGTCTCACTACCAACTTGTAAATCTTCCCTCTTAATCTACTTTTGTCACAGATCACTCATCCACTCCACCTTGCCTTCACTCTTTCTTCACTTTTCTTGTGTACTATCCGTTTCTCTGAATCGTTGACCCAGGGTATTTAAACTCATCCACCTTCACTACCTCTTCTCCTTGCAGCTTCAGTGTCACACCTGTCTCCCTCTCAATTACACCAATCTATTCTATCTCTCTACTACTAATTTTTATTCTTTTCAAAATAAACCTGGATGGTTGATCACAACAACATGGTCCACCTGCAAAAGCTCATATCTCTCCTAAAACAGTTCACTCATGTGTCAAAACTACATTTCTTGCTAATCTGAATAGTCAGTGCCCCCAAAATGCATCGTCCCTTTGGCATTGTGTAAGTACTGCCATACAAAATGTTTAGATGTTTTGTCACTATGGCAGGGGACCAACAATATACAACAGAAAAGAGTAGCCTCCAAGGTTTGACATCACAGATTGCACTCACACTACCAAGGAAATTATAACCATTTTATATTCACACGCAAAGAAAGTTTCATACATATGTAAAAGAAAATGTACATTACAGTAGTAAATTGTATGAACACAAAATCAAAAAACAAGGACTTATTCAGTGGTCGCTGTACTCATTCTCCCGCTCTTGTCCACTGTCGTCACCCTCCTGATTATTTACACGCTGTTGTCCGTCTGGCCACAGATTCTCATCCACATCACAGCGGATACTTTCTCTTGCGATGCAACGAGGGCAAAAACGGCGTGCATGCCGCAACCATCCCCTGCATTGATCTCCTGTAATGTCGTCACACGCTGCGTCCATAGCATGGAGCAGGGACGGCTGATCCTGAGCATGATGCTCATATACTCTCCACCTCCAAGCAGAGAAAAACTCCTCTATCGGATTGAGGAAAGGAGAGTAAGGTGGTAGGAACCCCATGACCATCCTTGGATGCGTTGCAAACCAGCCCCTAATGAGTGGGCTATGGTGGAAATTGACATTGTCCCACACAATTACATAAATGGGTAGGTGAGGCCCTATGAGACCTCTCACATGTTCAGGGATAAAATCGGTATGAAGGCGATCCAAGAAGATGAGGAGCTTGTGTGTGTTGTATGGGCCAAGACTGGGGATGTGAGTGGCCACACCATTTTCAGAAATGGTAGCACACATAGTTATATTGCCCCCTCGCTGACCTGGGACATCCACTGTGGCCCGGTGGCCAATAATATTACGGCCACGTCTTCGGCCCTTGGCCAGGTTGAAGCCAGCTTCATCCACGAACACCAGGATGTGAGGGGTCTCATGTCCTTCCAATGCCATTATTCTCTAAAATAGAGTAAAGAACATAAAATCAGTCATACAGAAGAGTCATATACTACAGTTAGACAATTACATGTTCTCCCCCACAGGTTCAATATACTACAGGCCACTACTCCAGTGGTTCTAAACCAGTGATAGGCCTATGAGGAAGTACTGCAGGGGTATTTGATAGAAAGGGGAGTGGGAAATACTGATGACTCACTGAGATGTTACAGTAAAACCTAAAGTATTAGATAGATTTGATTGGGAGACAACAAAATAAGGATTATAATGAGAATTGTATCATACAGTAAACTGCAGTTTTCTGTTGAAATTGTTGAAGTCAGATGCAGCAAATACTGATTCTGAAATCAGGTAAAGGAGGTATTGAAACCAAATAATGCTGGGCTTACACTGTGCGATTTTTGGCCCATTTTGAGCCGATTTTTGAGTCGTGCGACCGTTTTGGTGATCGGCCAGATTTTGACCTTCATTGTGCGTCGTGCATTGTGTAGTATACGTGGGGTAACGAGAAGCGATTAACACCTCACGACCAGCTCCTGATGGTCAATCACTTGGTCGTTTGAAATCCTCCCGACCGTCGTGAGGGTGTCACCGCAGCCGCTCACACTGCGCACGCGCAAACACATAAATGTCGGTGTGTGATCTGGACACAAGCGATGGAGGCACTTGTAGAACTTTGGAAAGCTCATCTGAGTCTTTTCGATGTGGCTCACAAAATTATCACGACCACAACAACCGTGAAAATAGTTGGATTTACATTGCTGCTCAATCACAGCTGCCTGATCAATGTTTTTCATTAGCAATTTAGCAAAGTTGATGGTGGTGGTGTGAGTCTGTGTGAGTGAAAGAGAGAGGGAGAGCGAGCGACAGATTTTCTGTTATAACCTTCATTTTTATGGACGCACAGTGTGAGCACTTAGGTCGCATCAGAGCATCGGGCCGTATAGTGTGAGACCCTGCATCGTGACCTACGGACTTATAACCCCTGCGAGTCAATCGTACAGTTTGAGCAGGAGCTGAATCGCGCAACTGAAAAAAATCGCACAGTGTATGCCCAGCTTAAGTGAACTACTGCTTACTGTGATTACAGGTAAGGTTATAATGAGAGACAACCAGTAACTGACTTACATTTACATACTGGTAGCGCAGCTCCTTCACTCTGTCAGAGTTCCTCTCAAATGGTACCCTGTAGATTTGTTCATTGTCATCTGATGCTTCTTCCAAACCTGGTCTATTGTGGAGATGCTTATTGTGTTTATATTCTGGAATATATGATTGTCCTGAAGGATGGCATCACAGATCTGTCTCAATGTGATGGCATTATTTGCCATCACCATGTTACAAATCTCTCTTTCCTGTTGTTCATTGAGCAGTTTTCCTCTGCCACCCACGCGAGGTTGTCGTCCAATCCTACACATACAGGGAGTGCAGAATTATTAGGCAAATGAGTATTTTGTCCACATCATCCTCTTCATACATGTTGTCTTACTCCAAGCTGTATAGGCTCGAAAGCCTACTACCAATTAAGCATATTAGGTGATGTGCATCTCTGTAATGAGAAGGGGTGTGGTCTAATGACATCAACACCCTATATCAGGTGTGCATAATTTTTAGGCAACTTCCTTTCCTTTGGCAAAATGGGTCAAAAGAAGGACTTGACAGGCTCAGAAAAGTCAAAAATAGTGAGATATCTTGCAGAGGGATGCAGCAGTCTTAAAATTGCAAAGCTTCTGAAGCGTGATCATCGAACAATCAAGCGTTTCATTCAAAATAGTCAACAGGGTCGCAAGAAGCGTGTGGAAAAACCAAGGCGCAAAATAACTGCCCATGAACTGAGAAAAGTCAAGCGTGCAGCTGCCAAGATGCCACTTGCCACCAGTTTGGCCATATTTCAGAGCTGCAACATCACTGGAGTGCCCAAAAGCACAAGGTGTGCAATACTCAGAGACATGGCCAAGGTAAGAAAGGCTGAAAGACGACCACCACTGAACAAGACACACAAGCTGAAACGTCAAGACTGGGCCAAGAAATATCTCAAGACTGATTTTTCTAAGGTTTTATGGACTGATGAAATGAGAGTGAGTCTTGATGGGCCAGATGGATGGGCCCGTGGCTGGATTGGTAAAGGGCAGAGAGCTCCAGTCCGACTCAGACGCCAGCAAGGTGGAGGTGGAGTACTGGTTTGGGCTGGTATCATCAAAGATGAGCTTGTGGGGCCTTTTTGGGTTGAGGATGGAGTCAAGCTCAACTCCCAGTCCTACTGCCAGTTTCTGGAAGACACCTTCTTCAAGCAGTGGTACAGGAAGAAGTCTGCATCCTTCAAGAAAAACATGATTTTCATGCAGGACAATGCTCCATCACACGCGTCCAAGTACTCCACAGCATGGCTGGCAAGAAAGGGTATAAAAGAAGAAAAACTAATGACATGGCCTCCTTGTTCACCTGATCTGAACCCCATTGAGAACCTGTGGTCCATCATCAAATGTGAGATTTACAAGGAGGGAAAACAGTACACCTCTCTGAACAGTGTCTGGGAGGCTGTGGTTGCTGCTGCACGCAATGTTGATGGTGAACAGATCAAAACACTGACAGAATCCATGGATGGCAGGCTTTTGAGTGTCCTTGCAAAGAAAGGTGGCTATATTGGTCGCTGATTTGTTTTTTTGTTTTTGAATGTCAGAAATGTATATTTGTGAATGTGGAGATGTTATATTGGTTTCACTGGTAAAAATAAATAATTGAAATGGGTATATATTTGTTTTTTGTTAAGTTGCCTAATAATTATGCACAGTAATAGTCACCTGCACACACAGATATCCCCCTAAAATAGCTAAAACTAAAAACAAACTAAAAACTACTTCCAAAAACATTCAGCTTTGATATTAATTAGTTTTTTGGGTTCATTGAGAACATGGTTGTTGTTCAATAATAAAATTATTCCTCAAAAATACAAGTTGCCTAATAATTCTGCACTCCCTGTAGAACAGAATACAGTAAGTTACCAGTGTAATTGTATTATTGTTTTACTCACAGTAACTTCACCACAATCCTAATGCAACATTGCACAGTGACTGGAATACTACTCTAAACTGTATGAATTATGTAATTCCATAGTTTACAGTAATTTGTTCAATATCTTTCTTGTCATATTTAGTATCACAACATTCCACTAGTCCTCTCCACCTGCTAGTATAGACCTACTACTGTAGGCAGATGCACACAAAATCTCTACAGTAAGTTATACATTTTTTGCCTCACGCACAGTGCCCTGTCCTATACAACATATAATTCCATCATAGATTACATAGAGTACATACCTGTTTTCCCTGCGAAAGGTTTGGATGATGGAGGAGACTGTAGAGCAAGGCACATTAGGCTGCACTCGACGACCTGCCTCTGCCATTGTGAGGCCATGGTTTATGACATGGTCTATAATTGTGGCCCTGGTCTTCGTGCACCTCGGCCTCTTCCCCCTATTCCTCCACTACGCATTCTCAGTCCTCCTCTTCTTCTTCTTCTTCTTCCTCCTCTTCCTTGAGGGAGAACTTCCCCTTGTCCATTTGCTTGGCCTTGTCTATCCATGTTCAGAGATCGGACTGGCTCTGGTCAAGCTCTATATATCTGTGTTTGGCAGCACATAGACATTCAGTCATCCACCCATTCACACACACACACACACACACACACTGGTGATGGCAAGCTACATTGTAGCCACAGCCACCCTGGGACGCACTGACAGAGGTGAGGCTGACACTGGCGCCACCGGGCCCTCTGACCAAGGGAAATAAAAGCTCTGCTGTTACTTTAATTCTTGGTGGAAAGTTTCATTTCCCTTATCTTATTGTCACTGATTAATTTTTATAGTTATTAAACGTTCAGTTCATGTGGAAAAAAAATCTAAATATAGCAAGAGAGACAATAAAATACAAAAAGGCAACATATTTTTGTCTGTATTTTTGTCTTGTCTGACACTGCTTTGACAGATTTGTGTAGTTCATGCCGTTACACTGCTGCTGCTGTGACTTGCTTATCCGCAGATACCAAGTCACATATTAGGTTTCTCCTCGTTAATATCACCAAATTACTTTAATCTTTAATAATTAATTGAAGTCAGAGTTCATTTCTCAGCATAATTTACAGTCTGTTGACAGTGCGGAGAGTCAGATATGGTTGAGCTGACGTGGCTATCATTAACAATGGCCAACGAAAATACAGAATAGATTTGCTCAGATTTGGTTCACTGACAAATAGATTTGGATGACAGTCTAACAGTGGGGGATGATTGGATACCCTGCCAGATTAAGAAACCAGGCTTTATATTCTTTCATAAATCCTCCTTTCTCGTTCTTTTCCCTGTCTCCCAAGGTGAACCCAGTCAGTGTTATGTATTTGACGGTGACGGCGTGTGTGAGGAATTTGAGAGGAGTTCCAGTGTTCAGGATTGTGGTTACTTTACACCTTTGGGTTACACTGACCAGTGGGGAACCACTGCCACAGCTTCTCACCAGGACCGCAACCGTTGTCCTGCCCATGCTGCCACTGGAGAACCATCACTTACAAAGGTATGAAATGCCAACCACAGAGCACGTAAAAGACTTCCAGATGGCAATAAAGTCAGCATGGAGGCCACTTTGAAAATCCTAACCGCTGCTCGATGCATTTTTGGACAATGCTGTTTTTTAGTATAAATTCTTTAGATTCACCACCAAAGACAATTCCCAGAATGTCAAAGTTCGATGATTGAAATATTTCTTGTTTATAGATTTTAAAGCCGAACTTGTCAGTCATCAAGTTAAAATCAAATCAAACAACAACAAAAATAATTTTGATGATTACAAAATAATCTGCCTTGAGTGCATCTTTATAAAAACAGGAGTTATCACAGCGTAGGGTAATTTCACAGCTTATGTGTATTGTTTTATGTTTGCAATCTTTCTATTCTAATGCTGTTGGACACGAAGTAGATGCGTGAAGAAAAGTGATTATATTCTATAAAAATGTGCATTGAAACAAGAACCTGCATTCATGGAGTTTCACATATTGCAGCACTTGGGTACACCTTGCTAGTACCAGGTTAGAACCCCTTTTGCCTTCAGACCTAATTCTTCGTGGGTTCATAGATCCAACAAGATGGTGGAAAAATTCCTCAGAGATTTTGGTCCGCAATGACATGACATCAGCATCACATCAAATATTTACAGAGAACAGCCAAAAAAAGAGAAATTATTTCAGTCAGTGGTGGTTCTTTGGTGAAAATGCCTTGTTGATGATATGTGACCTCCCAGCAGCTGAGGAAAAACAAACCTGGCTTCACAAAGTTTGGTGGCTTCACAAAGTTTGGTGGCTTCACAAAGTTTGCCTATACCTGTTTCACTCCTTGTTAGTGTAAATCAGCTAATGACATGACATCAACTCGATGCATTTAGACATGTAGACGTGTGAAGACAAGTTGCTGAAGTTCAAACTGAGCATCAGAATGGTGTAGAAAGGTGATAAAGTTACTTTAAACATGGGACAGTTGTTGGTGCTACATAGTTAGGTATAGTTAGTTAGGAGTGTAGAGCAGAGGTTCCCCACTGATAGCCTTCTTCATCCGCACAAATGCTACCTAGCACTGCTCCGTCCACTGGACCAGATCTGGTGCAACCTTTCAGGCGACTTTGGTCAAGGGGCTGGTCAGCTCCTCAAAATGCGCCATGAACCGGCATTAATAACTGGCCAGCCCCAAGAACGGCCTCATCTTTTATGGTCTTGGAACGCGGGCAGAATGTGATGGCTGTTGTTTTGTCCATATGAGGACGCAACTGCCCGCCTCCCAAGTGATACCCCAGGAACTATGCCTCCTGCCCTCCAACTGCAAGCTTCTTTGGGTTGGTCGTGAGCCTCGCCCGTCTCAGGGACATATGAATCATTTCGGGCATGATCTGAGTCCCAGTTTCTGCTGCAACATTCAGATTGTACAGTCACAATCTGGTGTAAACAACACCAAACTTTTCTTGGAGCATTACGGGTGAGTCCACTGTACTCAATGGGCTCCATAGTCACCAGCTCTGAAGAGCACCTTTGAGATGTTGTGGAAAACGATATGCCGTCGTCAAATCTGCAGCAAATGCTGTCATGTCAATATGGACCAAAATATCTAAAGAATGTTTCTAGCACACTGTAAAATATGTGCCACAAAGAAATAAGACCGTTTTGAAGGCCATCATGGGATCAACCCAGTACTAGCAATAGACAGAATACAGTGGCCAGTGAGTATATAACACACCATAATTTCCTTTGTTCATTTACAACCTAAATACAAACACAGACATCTTATAAAATGTTTGAACCTCATTAGGTCAGGTAATAACCGCTTCCTCTGGTAAGATCAAAACGAATATGGATGAAAGATGAGAATTGGGTCATGACTGTCATGACTAAACTGATCTGAATAAGTTGTGTTGTCTGAGATTAATTTTGCCTCTTTTTTTCTAGCTTTCTCTGACTTTTTGCGTGCATAGCATGCATTCCTTAGTAAGGTAAATGAACACTTTCAGTAACTCTTTATTTTTTGCTTTGCTTGCCCCACTTTGGTGCGCAGCTCTGCACGTACCATCACCTGCAGGTGAGTGAGAATTCGCCCCCTGATGCCTGGTTCCCGTGCACAGCCCAGTCTGGCATAAACAACAACCTGGAACATTCACTTTGGCTAAAGGCAAGTGTGTTTATGCACATGTGAATATGGGTGATTTCTCTTTATTGAGCAGCTGCTAGTGCTCTCTGGGACTCTCAAACAGGCTGCTGTCTCAGACCTACACACACACACACACACACACACACACACACACACACACACACACACATTCTTCACTTTCTACAGCAAGGACTGCATGATTCATGGCATGTATTTGTAACTATATTTAGTTATTTTCTAGGTCAACTATTAATTATGAGTTCTAATGATCTGTAGATGATTACCAAATCAAGAGTAACCTTCTGCTCATCCCTTATTGAGATTTGATGCTTATTTTTTCCACCCGACGGGTACTAATCATCAAAATTATAATTACCATTGTTTTATTAGTGGAAAACTAAGTGTTATATAATTAACTCATCATTCATAATTAAATACTTAAAGGGTTCATAAGTTATTAAAATACTGGCATCTAATGGAATAATACTAATTTGCAATCACAAATAGAGCTTTTAGTCGTTCTGAATTCATATTTTATAATTAGAATTCATTAAAGCTCCATTAAAAAAAGAACTACAGCAACAAAAAGCATTACTTTGTTACTCTGTTCGTAATCATTTCAAAATGATTCACAAACATAATATGTCATTTACTAAGTGTTTATTTGTAAGAAACCTTCAGTGTTTGTATTTTTTCTTTTGTAGTATGATGTTAGTGCAACCCAGTCTCCCAACCCAAAACATGTAACAGACACGCTGATCCACTGTGTCCATTTCAAGCTTTGCCTCTCCAAAAAGTGAAATGTGCTCGCATGCAGACGTTGCAGTAAGCTGCAGTAACAGCAGAGGGCCATATTTAATTTCAACCCAACATGAAAATATCACAGAAAAGTGTTTAAAAAGACGTTATTAACACATGCACATTTATATACATATTAGCCACCTAGCTTAATCATGTCTGACGATTCCAAGGACATGGGAATGTACCTTTTTTTGGTCAATACTGACTTCGTGGCTTTAAATATATTATCTCCCCCTGCTGCATGCATGTACGTTTCACATTTTGGAGAGGCAAAGCGTGAAATGGACACGCTGGTCACGTTTTGTGATATTGGGTTGTATAGTGATACAGTGAGCCCTGCTTTCCCTGTAGCGCTTCACACTGATGTCCTGATCGTGTTCGGGACAGCACAGAGACCTGCCTTTCAATAACAGACTTAGTGGTGTTTTACAAGTGTTTGTCCTTTCCTGATTTCCTATTTTTTGTACGTTTGTCACAGTTAAATGTTTCCAGTCATCAAACAAATTTAAATATTAACAAAGATAAGACAAGTAAAGACAAAATGCAGTTTCTAAATTAAGGGGTTTATTATTAAGATGAAAAAATAAAACCTCAAATCTGCATGGCCCTATGTGAAAAAGTGATTGATCCCTAAACTTTAGCATCCATAGCAGCAACAATTGCAATTAAGCGTTTGTGATAACGGACAATTAGTCTTTTACTCAGTGCTGTGGAGGAACTTTGGCTGACTCATCTTTATAGAATTGTTATAGTTCAGCCACACTGGAAGGTTTCGGGATTGAATCTTTTTAAGGTTGTGTCACAGCATCTCAATCGGATTCAAGTCAGGACTTTGACTAGACCACTCCAAAGTCTTCATTTTGTTTTTCTTAAGCAATTCATAGGTGAACTTGGTGTGTTTTGGATCATTGTCCTGCTGTACAACCCAAGTCTGCTTTCAGCTTGAGGAAAAGAACAGCTGGCCGGACATTCTCCATCAGGATGCTTTGGTAGACGGCAGAATTCATGGTTCCATTTACCACAAGTCTTCCAGGTCCTAAAGCAGCAAAACAGCCCCTGACAATCACACTACTACCACCATATTTTACTATTGGTAATAATGCTCCTTCTCTCAAATACTGGGTTCCTTTTACACCAGATGTAAAAGGACACACACGTTCCAAAAAGTTCAACTGTCTCATCAGTCCACAGAGTATTTTCCCAAAAGTCTTGGACATCTTCAAGATGTTTTCTGGCAAAACTGAGACAAGCGTTAATGTTCCTTTTGCTTAGCAGTGCTTTTTGTCTCTGAACTCTGCCATGCAGACCATTTTTGCCCAGTCACTTTTTTATGGTGGAGTCATGAACACTGACCTTAACTGAGGTAAGGGAGGCCTGCAGTTCTTTGGATGTTGTTCTGGGGTCTTTTGTGACCTCTTGGATGAGTTGTTGCTGCGCTCTTGGGGTAATTTTGGTCAGGCAGCCAGTCATGGGAAGGCTCACAACTGTTCAATGTTTTCGCCATTTGTGGATAATGCCTCTCACTGTGGTTTGCTGGACTCCCACAGCTTTAGAAATGGCTTTATAACCTTTTTGAGACCGAGAGATCTCAAATCCTTGGTTTATCATTTGTTCCTTAATTTCCTTGGATCGCAGCATGATGTCAGGCTTTTGAGGATCTTTTGGTCTAGCCCACTTTGTCAGGCAGGTCCTCTTTAAGTGATTTCTTGAATGAGAACAGGTGTTACAGTAATTAGGCCTGGGTGTTGCTAGAGACATTTAACTCAGCTTTCCAAAGATGTGATACACCAGTTAATTTATGTTATAACAGGGGTTGTTCGGGGGTGGGGATAATCACTTCACACAAGGCCATGCTGGTTTGGATTTTTCCCCCTTATTTAGAAACACCTTCATTTTAAAACGGCATTTTGTGTTTACTTGTGTTATCTTTGTTTAGTATTTAAAGTTGTTTGATGATGTGAAACATTAGAGTATGACAAACAAAAATCAAAAATCAGGAAGTTTTCATACTGTTGTATTTCAGGTTCTCATATTTATTATTTAATGTTTCCACTGCCACAGTTCCCACAGTCAACTCTGTGGGTAGCGACAAAGTGTAGACTAGCTGTGGATTTGACTGATAGCCGTTCACCTTGTCTGTCACTCTCTGGATTAAAGGCTCCGTTACAGTTGGGAACCTGCCTTTTCCCTTTTTTGCATATGCTTGTTTATCTCTTTCTCTCTCATATCCACTTCTTTGTTGAATGACTCATCTTTCCATCCACTGCATCTTTTATGGATGTCCTCTTTATCAGATACGTCTTTGCAAATGCTCTGGAAGGCCGCCTTAAAGACTCTTTTACAGTCTGAAAAGCCTTCATTATGACCGGCATATCTGCTAGCTTTCCCAGGAACACCGTTTTTTCTTTGAAATGGTCTGCTTCTGAAAAGCGACCTTTTCCCTAAATATCTGTTCTTGTGCTGTCTGAAAAGCATAACTCTGCCATTCCATCATCCCCATCTCTACCTGCTCTGTAATTTAACAGTCTTGCACCTTCATTTGGAATCCCATTCTCATTTCTCCTTTAATGTTTCTTTAAAGTGATACTGAACCCAGAATCTATTGCTTAAGTATGACACACCCAGATTCTGCATGCTTTACAGGTGGCTGTAAAAGCATTACAGAAAGTGTGCAACAAAAATCAGTTTAGATTCTACCTTGATCAGGCAGAGAAAAAAGTAGACCAGAGCTTAGAGATGCTCCAAGTGTCAAAGGTTGAGAAATGGTAATGGGTTTGTTCATATATAGCATGTTATTCAGTATGTCTCAAGCACTGGTACACTTTTTGCTTTCTATGTAACATTTGCACTCTGATGAACATGCAAAGAGGAACTCAGTGTTCAGAATGTTGCCCAAGGACACTTTGGCACAAAGATTGGAGCAGCCATAGATAAAAACACTAACATGCTGATTAGTAGATACCCTGTTCGAGCTCCTTGAGCCATAGCCACACTTTGCAGTTGCAGGCAAAAGGAACACAAACACAGATTCATAGACAGGCAGGTATGTAAACAAACACGGCTAATTAGGGAAAGTGGACACAGCTGGGGAAAAATTAAACAGGTGCAGTCAATCTGGGTAATGAGACAGGGGAGGAAGTGAAATGTAAAAATGTAAAAAAAAATGTACAAGAGACAACTATCAAAGTAAAACAAGAAATAACCCAAGAGCAAAAATATTACAACATTGAAAGCTCAGTATCCCCAGTACCAAGATTAAACCCTAAACATCCTATTTGTAGTCAAATATATAACTACAAATTGAAACTCCAAAATCACTTACTCTAGAAACACTTACTGTACAATGTAATTCCTGTACAGTGAAAGGCCTCGTTTACTAACAGATGCATAATCTATGCATACAGATTTCTTCATATGAATCTGTTCATATTGATAAATCTGTGATCTATCAATATTTTCTTACGTGATTTTGTTTATAATTAAATAAGATATTTAGACGTGCCTCTAATCCATACGAACAAAGACCTGGCTGTCTTGAGAAAGTTAATAATATGCAGTATGCGCATGATTTAGAATGAGTCTGATTTACTAACTTTTACACCATGGTAAGAACAAAGATGGCTGGTGTGCACATGTCATGCAGTGATTTTACATGCTGGATAAGAATGTTTTCACATATTTGTAAACGAGGTCCAGTGGCCAGCAACTCAGAGATCTTGTCTCCCTAAAACTACATTCTGTTCATAGTATGTTGTTTTTCTTTCTTTGAGCCTTTTACCTGATATTATCAATGCAACAGGTGGGTTTTGCCCATCCTGGAGTGGCAGCCTCTGTGATGGTCTACCTGGCGTCAGATGGATCATGGTCTAGGGAGCAGTGTCGAAGGACAGTCACCATTCTCCTCTCTGACACTGCTGGCAAGAACCACACATTAGGTACTTCATTTGTAATCTTTCAAACAAAGTTAGAAAGCAACAGAGAATTCAGCATAAGCTAAGGGCTGTATCTTTGAAACCTTTCCATTTCTTCAGGCACACATGACCTCTCATGCCATCGAAACCCATTGGTGGTGAACGTGACGCACGACCTCTCTCAGCCATTCTTCCTCACGTCCTCTGTTATCCTCCTCCTTTCCTCCCCCACTGTGGCAGTGGGAGGGGTAGCTCTGAGGACCTCCTGCCACTTCAGCACCTTCGCCCTGACCGGGTGCGCATCAGAGGGTGGGCTCTCCCACAACTATCTACTTAACACACACACACATACATAGCATAGAAGGGAAAATTATAATACCGCACGTTTTTTTGCACCCATTCCATAATATTTAATCGAGATATTCATTCAGATTTAAAACATTTTAAAAAGCCAAATAATATAGATTTGAGATTGATGACTTTGGTAGTGCATTCCTACATTTTTGGATCACGATGAGCAGCTAAATAATCAACAAAACTGGAGATATCTTTTTGGCACAATTTTTTTTTTGCTATAGACAAATAGCCAAAATTAGACCTTCCAAAAGTTACCATCTGGGTCACAAGTATTGATCAGAGGACGTTGGGATAGCTTTTTGTTTATTCTGCATGTCTCCCTGCCACTTACCCATCTGCTTTTCTACTTTCCTCCCTCCACCCCTGCAATAGCTGTCTGAGGCAGCCATGTCAGGTTGACAGCTGTAGTTCTCCTCATATAGAGCACGCCTCTGTCAGGTAGGTCATTTGGAATGAAAATGAATAATTAGAGAGCTGAAGCAACAAACAAAAGAACTATCTATATATCAGTGTGTCTCTGTAGGTGTACAGGAGGAGGCGAGGCCTATCGCTGCACTGTTCAGTGCCACAGAGGTTTCAGTATTACAGTCCTCAATGGCAGACGGATCCCACCCCACCAGGTAAACTGGATATTGTGTTGCATTATCACCGAATGTTGAATGTTAACTTATCATCTTGATCTTATCATTTTGAAAACCTTTTTTGCTCTACATGCCGTTCATACTACATCAAAGTAGTTAAATAATAGATAAACAATTAAATAACAAAAATGTTCATGTTTTTTCACTGTTGACTATAGAAATGTATGGGGTTTTTTTTTTACAATTGGTTCACAAAAACTGACCTCTTCTGTTTTATAATTACATAATATTCTAGGAAATTGGTTACAAAAACTGTTTTGAAAATGTTACACCTTTATTTCTTACAACTTGCTGTTGAAATTGTGTGTCTATTTCTTATATTAAGATATCTCAGTATAAACTTTTTTCACTGACAGAGAGCGGAGTTTCACTCATCTGGCTCACTTAAGATCAAAGTGTGCCCACAATGTAAAATGGGTTTGACAGCCCTGATTTATGATTGGCTGTCCCTTGAAAACAAAAGGTTTGTATGTCAGGTGGGTGGGGCTGCTCTGGTCACATCTCGAGAAATGAGAAGCCTGAGATGGACATGTTATGGATATTCACTCTGAGTGAGGTCATACAGAGACATGGGTACAAAAGACGAACTTGTACCCGCACTAACCTCATCAGATGGGACTTTGGGCATGTTTAATATGAGCATCTATCTCTGCAACAGTATGTAAGGACCACTTACACAACTTGCTGTCCAAAAATTAGAAGATTGTTGATGGTATTTTACTCTGCATGGAAAATGTAGAAAATAATACATCCATTATTCTACAATAGTAAAATACTCTCATCACCTGCTTCACAGATTTATTGTCTTGTCTTTTTTCCTGTCACACCTTCCTGTTTTAATTCCAGAGAAAGGCAGAACTGGAGTGTTTCCATGGTTCATGGGATCGTGTCGTTAGCTGTCAGCCCGTAGACTGTGGCTTTCCTGATCAGTCTTATGTCTACCACGCCATATTCAGTTGTCCTTGGGGAACCACGTTTGGCAAACAGTGCTCCTTCACCTGTGGATCACCAGCCACTTTACAAGGTAGCTCATGGCTATACATTTCATACTTCAACTATCCTGCACACTAATTTTGCATTACCTCACAAGCAGTCAGTTTTGCAGTACCTTGCAAATCTATCATTATAAACTCTGATCCTAGGACTTTTTTCACACACTTCATAACAGGACAAACAGAGGTGAAATTAACAGTGGTTCAGTTTGACTAAGGTCTGCATTAAACAAAATTCAAAGGGGCACACACCTCTCATAATTGCAATACAACTGCCATTTATTCACCTCTGCTTTCCTTTTCATAACTGAACTTTGCATTGAAGCAACTGTTTCTGATCACATGTGGTGTATAAATGGTAAATGGACTGATTCTTTCATAGCGCTTTTCTACTCTCCTGGATCATTAAAACGCTTTATACAGCATGCCTCATTCACCCATTCACACAAGCACTTTTTTATCTGTGCTTTTTTAATTGCTTTCTATGTAACATTCACACTCCAATGAATGTATCAGAGAGCAACCTGGGGTTAATATCTTGCCCAAGGATATTTAGCATGCAGACCAGAGCAGACAGGGATCGAACCGCCATCCTTCTGATCAGTAGATGAGCCACCCCGTAGGGTGGCCATGGGGTTTTAATATAGTGGCTGTATATGAAAGACGCAGATTAGAAATGAGAAATAGTAGTAGAAATATTTACTGCAGCATAGACGGATCCACAGCAACAAGCGAAGAGTAACCATAGTTACCACTGTCACAGGCAGGCCAAGCAGCTGCATCTGTGCTTGCACCCAACAGTTGGATTCTGCTGAAGTTGGTTGTGCATTTGAAACTGAATAATGAACCCTAAACGAATCACGTAATATGTAACATCACTTCTGGGGCGCTATACTTTCCTGCCTCAAAAATGTGGCTCGACTAAGTAGTTGGCTGTAAACTATGTAAACTATCCTGAACTGAAGCTTAATTTGTTGGCAGCATTATAAGAAATAAAACTAGAAGTGACAGTCTGAAATGTATTACTGGTTGCTGTTCCCAGTAAGAAGCAAAAGAGTAATGAGTTCTTAATGAGACATTTTTAATGTGGAAAACATTTTTTGATTTAGCAACTTTTTTCCATATTTATTCATATTACTGTCTGGGAAAATTAGGTACCTAGTCTGTTGTCTTGGGGCAATTCTTGTAGATAACAAATTCAATTGAATTCATTAATTTTTATATTGTAAGGCAGGGATGGGCAACTCCAGGCCTCGAGGGCCCGGTGTCCTGCAGGTTTTAGATATCACCCTGGGTCAACACACCTGAATCACATGATTAGTTCATTCCCAGGCCTCTGGAGAACTTCAAGACATGTTGAGGAGGTCATTTAGCCATTTAAATTAGCTGTGTTGGATCAAGGACACATCTAAAACCTGCAGGACACCGGCCCTCAAGGCCTGGAGTTGCCCACCCCTGTTGTAAGGCAAAGACTCTTCAAAAATACCAACCAATATTTAAACATAGATGAAACCCTATGAGGAAGCTCTAGCTAAAAGCTTCATCAAAAAGGAAAGTTTTAAGCCCAATCTTTAAAGTAGAAAGGGTGACACCACAGTTCCTGAAAGCTGAAGGATCTGTCTCCCATTATACTTTTAGATACTGAAGAAAGGAACCAAAGAAATCTTAAACACTTAAAGTAGCTAAAAAAACTGATGAATAGAATGAATCTCTTTCCAATGGCAATGGCAAGGACAGACATCCTGCTTAAAACATGCTTTGTTTCTGTAATTTCTATTATTTTGATGACTTTTGCTAATAATCTTTTAAACCGCTTTATGACTGAGCTGCTGGAGTTACAACAGTCTAAGGATCACAGCACAATGCTTTCACCAACTAAACTCCAGAAGATGAAGTGGTTTTAGCTACTGGCAGTCAGATATAGCTGTTTATTTAAAGCACATTTGTTCAGAAGAGCAGCTCAGAAAGGAGCATCTAATCTGCATGGTTGACTGAAATCACTTTGGAATGTTATTTACAAACTTATGCTCTCAGTTAGGATTGCTCTTCCCGTTGATGTTCCATGAAGCTTTACGGCCAATTAAATATTAGGTGGTTTCATGAAACTTTGCTAGCTCGGGCAGGCCAAAGTGTCAAGTTCAGCCAGCTCTCCTGGCAGATACCCTTCTGTCTGTCCTATTGTCAAATCTCTTCTCGCACATTTTATTTGCTGGCTTATCTGCAGTTTGCTTTGCAACCCACATCAAGCCCAGAGTTTTCTGACTTAAGTGTTATGTCCATTGTCATACCTGTTTTGTTGTGTGAATGGGTCCTGCTGCTTCTCTCACTTTCTATTAACTTTCCATGCACATGAGGAGGTTTCAGAATAGAACCATGCCGCCAAATATAAACTGCAGATGGAATAACAGTCCTATTTTGACTAAAGTGTTCTTGACAGAATTGTTATTGAAATTCAGGATGAACTCTAAGAGAAACATCTATATGGCATGTTCCTGTCCCCTTTGCACGCACACATAGACACCACACAACTTCCTCGTACTTAGATTCCCACAGTGTTTTTATAAAGCTCACGTGCATCAAGACCATAGAGAACAAATATTGCCTGTGGCACCCACAATTAGGACACAAGCATAGAATAACCAGTAGAGATTATTTAGTAAGGTTATGCAATGCAGCAGCCGCTTCTTGAAGTGATTAAATGGAATGAGCGTGATGTCCACACACTTGTGTTTGCGGTTGGAAAGCCACAGTGAAATGTTGTAGTAGAGTCAGCAGTAAGACCCATGGATTCCTGATCTAAATACAGATTGTGCTGAAATAATTCTGTTTGTGGCTTTTGGTTCTGTGGAGTATATTTGAAGGCCATTGTGTATTACTCAGCACTGAAAACACACTATGAAGTTCACAAAAATATATTCAGGGTGCACCAGTACAGCTGTAATGCATTTTTCATTATTCCAAAACTTGAAAAATGAGATTCCATGTTAAAGATTCATTACATTTTATGGACCTAATAAAAGACCTAATAAAAGGTTTAGAGTGTTACCATGGTCCACACATAACAATACTCATCCTTCATGTGGGGCCAAAATATTAGCTATGGGCAACAGTGAAGTTTCAATCTGCTCATAACTGTACAAGACAGAGCTATGAAACTTTTACGTACTTGTTCCCCCCCCTGTGTTTTATTGTATATTATAGAATACTGTACTTTTATGGCTGCACAGTTCCAGCATTACAGGCGCTTAAGATGGTTATGTATATCTATCTATCTATCTATCTATCTATGTGTATCTATATACACACACACATATACATATATATATATATATATATATATATATATCTATATATATATATCTATATATATATATGTATGTATGTGTGTATATGTATGTGTGTATATGTATGTATATGTATATCCTTCACCTCCCCTCTGCCTTCCTCTCCCTCTCTCCTCCCTAGGTGACAGTGACAGATTGGCGTGTTTGGAGGACGGGCTGTGGTCTTTCCCGGAGGCCTACTGCAAGATAGAATGTCCAGAGGTGCCAATCATATCCAATGCCAAGCTGCTAACAGCAGACTGTCTGGCTTCAGGGCACGATGTTGGCTCTGTCTGCCGTTACAAATGCAACCCAGGCTTCTATGTGTTAGGGAGCCTCAAAAAGAAGATACGACGGTAAGTTGGGCGGAAATGCTGGCACTACAGTCAACAGAGTAGCATTAGACAAAGTTCATTCACTATTTAAGTATTAATTGCAGCATAAAGCTTGAAACACGCACAAAAAATCTTCTTCTTATTCTAATTCCAGGCGTTCTGTCTTCTGAATGATTCCTTAAATTATCAATGGGAAAAGTTTTTATTTCAGGCGTTTATTTGTTATATCCAAATGGGACACTAGTCAGCATAGACAAACCAAATTAAATACAGTGTTTAATTACACATGCCTCCATGCGTAATGGAGGAAATTCTCTCTTTTCCTTTACTTTACAAGATTCCCATTACGCACTAGTTCATAAAATTAGGATCTTTGCTTTAGATTTTTTTTCTTATTCACTGTTGTAACAATGCATCCCATGAACACCCAGAACCCAAAGGGGAAAGTTTTAAATATCAATGAGTATACAGCTTTTAAGAGGTATTCTTTGGCCCATCATCCACATAACTATATTCAGTTTGGGAGCAAACTCACATTAGGGTCCAATAAAATATGTACTGCTGCTAACTGGGCCTCGTCATTCCTTTGCCAGTTGTATTCCCCAAGTAACTGCTCATTACTGAAAACAGTTCCCATGTTTATAATGAAATGAGGGTTTCCTAACAGGAGATGCAGCCTGTGGCGTAAGTTTATATCCTGCTTCATGAGTCGGCTTTCTTCACGCATTTCAGATGGCGTTGGAGGATTCAGGATGTGAACTTCATGTACAATACAGTATTGCTGTATTTCACTCACTGTATGGTCTTGTATTTGAAAGCAGATTAATAAATACCATACAAAAAGGCCATTTGATATCATAGAAAGCTTGTATTTTAAACATTTTTTTCTCTCACCTAAATTAGTGATTCTAAATTTACCACAGATATGAATGTGAGTGGGATCCATTAGCCTGTCCAGGATGTGCCCCGCCTCTCGCTCTATGACATTTAGATTGGATCAGTACAAGAAAATGGATGGATGGGTAGATTACCCTAAATTTATTTGCAATCCAATGAACAACTTTTTATTTGTAAGTTCCATTTGCAGCTGGGTGTCTTTATGAGTTATGCTTCCTCCGACATGAGTAAACATTTTAATAACCCCTGATGCTTTATTAGTTCAGCATGTGAAAGTAAAAGGCAGCCGCTATTAAAGAGCTTTAAACAGGCTTTTTACTTTTACCTTTGACAGATGTACCCACATAAATATTATAACACACACTGTAGCATTTACACCCAACATGCAGCACACAGGAAATATTGTTTACTGTAGAACGGACACTGTTGTGTGTTCAGCGTTTCTTACAACACATGCTTTCAGTACATCCCAACATTTTTCCATGTAATGTGTTCAGTTGTCTGGTCAATGTCTTATTTGTAAACCTTCCTTATGGCTTCACGCAAAACAGCAGTGTGTGTTAAACTGGATGACGTCTTGTGATAATTTGGGTCATTGAGAGCTGTGTGTATTCACTGTTGTCTGTAGGAAGCACTTCAAGTTAGAGTGTCTGGAAGGAGGGCAGTGGGAGGAAACTGGCTGCGAGCCGATATCGTGCCCAGCCCCACCTGATCTATTCCAGGGCATGTACACCTGCACCAATGGCCTGTACTATGACACCGTTTGCACCCTTCAGTGCTCCGACACAACAAAAAATGTAAGGTTTCAACAGCTGTTAATTTATTTAGCACCTCAAAGTGCTTGTAGTTGTACAGAAGTGTTCTGAGCACAATCATGACTATCAAAACACTTTTAGATCGATCACAAGGAGAGTGATTCTGAGTGTCAGTTGAGTTCGGTAAGCTGCATGTTATTCAATGTTTTGTCAAAAAGCCGAAGAGAAAAGTGGTCTAACACCTCTACTCCAAGTCATGCTGTACACGTCAGTTTCACAAATCAAACAATGCCTGACTCCTCACATAGTACAGTAACTGCAATGGCAGTGTTCATGGCTAATGCATTAGTTACACCTTGACATATACGTATTGCCCCAGGCTTCTAGAGGAATCATTTTGAGGTCATCCAGCAGCTCTTATGCAGGGTAAGTGAAGTCTGACAAAACCTCAACAATGGCTGTCATTATAAATGTTTAAAAATGTGTCCTGCCAACAGGATTCCAGACTGTGGACAGCATCATGGTCAAACCAACTCTACTATATAATCATTTTATAAAGGCCAGAGAAAACAATGCTCTGAAAAAACAATGCTTTTTTAAATAGAAAACACACTTAACACAAAATAATTATTCTAAAAAGTAATCAAAGTTTTTCATATAGGAAGGTGCAGATTCACACAGGAGATTAAAAAGATCCACTTTGATGATGACTAAGAGACAGACAGGACTGTATCTACACAAAGGATTAAGTGCATGTAATCTACACGGGCATAAACAATGAGAAAAACAGCAAATAACAGTGAAACAGGACACATAACTAAAAAACAGTAATAACCAAAAAACAAATACAAAACACAACAGACAAGAAGACTCATATCTTGCAGAGAAAAACTGATACTGCACCAACATTAATATTAAAATCTAGACAGGAATCAATACCTCAAAAAGGTAACAAAATGTAACTTTTATCATTTAACACAGAGGTTCCCAAAGTGTGGGGCCCGCCCCTAGGGGGGCGCGGACCCATTGCAGGGGGGGGCGCGGTATGAAAAGAAAAAAAAAAAAGAAAGCTTGGACACTGCTAGCATACTGGACAGGTTTTTGACGGGGCTCCCACACAAACGCAAAACAGGAGATGAAGCATCCCCAAATGTGTTTCCAAACCAACTTCCTTCCAAGCCAAAGACTAGAAAATATGGTGAAACATATCTTCCCTTTGGCTTCACCTGCACAAGTGCCAAGGTAGGTCTCCCCTGCAAAATTAGTTTTCCCTGCGTCGGGAGCAGCGCTGGGCTGTTCAAATCACGGACAAACAGTATCCCACATTCTTGATTTTTAGTTCACAAACACTTCTTGTAATGACTAACTACTCCTGACGTTTTGGACATGTTAGCTCTTTATGCAGTAAAGTTACAGTGGGATACAAATAATATCAGGCTGATCCTGCCGTAATTTGTTCCCCCCGTTCAAATCACGGACAAACAGTATCCCACAGCTGTTTATGTTTTTGAACCCATTTTGCACAGAGAGGCCTTGAAAAATGTATTGATAGCAATGTTGAATATTATTACACAGGAAAAAAAACAACTACACGTAAAATAATTACACCGTGACGCCTCTGCCTTTCTAAATGGAGGGACAGTAACTGCGTGTGTATGTAAGCGTGTAAAAACTGCAGATTAACAGTAACAGTATTTTGTCTCTATCTGCCATTCTGCAATTCATCTCATGTAAACAATAACGTGGCGCACAGCGTGACGTGAAAAGAGGCACATACCTTTGTCCTTGCGTGACGAACTCTGTAATCCTCGTCCACACATAAACGCAAAAAAGGAGTTTTAAATAATCTCCGTTTTCGGTGAATCGCAACGCCGTTTACGTGTTGACGAAAAGCCCAAACGCATAGAAACAGCTGCGTTTTCAAAAATACCCGTGTAGGTGTGGACGCAGCGTAAAAGAGTTAGTAGTATATTTTATTACTACCTGTAATTTATTGCCGTTTACTTGTATTTGCTTAATTGTTTACTAAATGTTTGAGGTGTGAAATAAACCGCAATGGAGTTTGTAAACAAAATATGGGTGTGTGTGTTTGGAGGATGCGTTTGTGCGGGGGGGGGGTGTTAGGTGATGGGGGGGCGCGAACATTTTTCTTGTAAAACAAAGGGGGGCCTGGCAAAAAAAAGTTTGGGAACCACTGATTTAACAAATAATACTGTTGGTTCACGTTTTTTGCAATATTGACCTCTGCTAATTCCATATAACACAAATGATACAGAAGATTTACCCTGTCTTAATTATGAAATATGTACACAGAGTTCACATATTAACTTGGAAAAACCTGATCAGCATTAATTAACAATACTGACTGTCAATTAACAATTTATTAACAATAGTTAAAAGGCAATAAATAAACATTACGTTGTGGAGGTAAGCATTACGACACAGAGCTCTCAGTTCACACTCCTTCTTTATTTGTCTCCAACATCAACTGGACATATCGCGCCACAAAACAGAAGAACACACTTCCTCAACACTGGGTGTGAGTGGAGCCCTCTAGTGGTCCACCACACATGCCCCCCCGAACACCCAGCAGAACTAGTCCAGGACCCGGGGCCTAAGCAAACGGCCGGAACGGCTGAACCGGGGGGGTGGGGAACTGACAGAGGGCAACCCAGCCCGGAAGCGAGGCTGGCACTGGCGGTCAGAAAAAGCTGCAGACGACTTGGACTCCGGTGATTGTGGATCACTCCTGGGGGAAAAAACAGAATCCAGCAGCCCGGTGGCAGGTGGGCGGCCGCGACGAGGGGCCTGGGCCGGGATCACCTGATCCTCTTGCATAACATGTGCAGGCTTAAGTCTGTCAACAGAGACAACCTCCTGCCGACCGCCAAAGTCCAAAATGAAATGTTTGTTGCCTGGTTTAAGAACCCTGTACGGCCCGTCATATGGGGGACGCAGCGGAGTCCTATGGGCATCGTGCCTGACGAAAACGAAACGAGCAGAGTCCAACGAACTCGGAACAAAAGTGTCAGGCAGGCAGTGGTGCACGGGACCAGGAACAGGAAACGAGCCTTTCGGGGGGCGAAAAGGCAACAAAGAGGGATCAAAACATGGGGGAGGGCTCTCAGGCAAGAATTCCCCGGGGACCCGGAGGGGCTGGCCGAGGACCAGTTCAGCCGGGGAAACCCCGAGGTCTTCTTTAACCGCGCTACGCAATCCCAGCAAAACCCACGGAAGACGGTCGACCCAGTCGCCACCTGTTAAGGAAGCCCGGAGCGCGGCCTTAAGAGACCGGTGAAACCTTTCGCACATCCCGTTAGCTTGCGGGTGGTATGCTGTGGTGCGGTGGACCTTGACCCCCAAGCCGTCAGCCATAGCAGACCAAAGCTCAGAAACAAACTGTGGGCCCCTGTCCGAGGTAATGTCAGCAGGGGGACCGAAACGGGAAACCCACGTCGACAAAAACGCTCTGGCCACCGTCGCCGCTGTCGTGGACGCCAGTGGCACCACCTCCGGCCACCTGGTTGTGCGGTCCACCACAGTCAAAAGGTGCGTGAAACCCTGTGACTGCGGCAAGGGACCAACCAGGTCCACATGAACGTGATCGAAACGCCGACCGGGGATACGGAAAGGTTCGAGGGGTGCCTGCGTGTGCCGGTGGATTTTTGAGCGTTGGCATGGGACACAAACCGCCGCCCATTCTTTCACCGTCTTGCGAAGGCCCGGCCAAACGAACCTGGCGCTGACCAGCTTGACCGAGGCCCGGACGCCGGGATGAGAGAGGGCATGCACCGAGTCAAAAACACGACGACGCCACGAAAGGGGAACCACCGGGCGGGGGCGGCCGGTAGAAACGTCGCAAAGAAGGCGCGGACCGCCGTCCCACACCGGGGTGTCCTCCAGCACGAGGCCCGTTTTCATTGACTGAAGCGCCAGGATGTCCGGGTCAGCATGCTGCTCGGCGGCCATGGCAGCGTAGTCGACGCCGACATACACTGGAGAAACCAACACACGTGACAGACAGTCAGCGACGTGATTGGACTTACCAGCCACGTGCTGAATGTCTGTGGTAAACTCCGAAATGGCCGCCAACTGGCGCTGCTGGCGTGCGCTCCATGGGTCAGAGACCTTGGACATCGCAACCGTCAAAGGTTTGTGGTCAACGTACGCAGTAAAGTTGCGACCCTCGAGGAAAAAACGAAAATGCCGTGTCGCGAGGTGCAGGGCTAGCAACTCCCTGTCAAAAACACTGTACTTGCGTTCGGCATCCCGGAGCGTACGACTGAAAAAGGCGAGCGGTTGCCAGAGACCTGAAACCCGCTGTTCCAACACCCCACCCACTGCCACGTCGGACGCGTCGGTGGTCAACGCGATCTCCGCCGATGGGAGCGGGTGTGCCAGCAGGGCGGCGTCAGCCAGCGCAGACTTGGCTGCGGAAAACGCATGGATGCGTTCCGGCAGCCAGTCAACCGGATCTTTGGCTGTTTTACCTTTTAAGGCAGCATAGAGTGGCTGCAGCAGGTGGGCAGCTCTGGGGAGAAAGCGGTTGTAAAAATTTATCATCCCCAAGAACTCCTGCAACGCTTTAACCGACGTGGGGCGTGGAAAAGCTGAAACGGCCTGGACTCTGTCGGGCAACGGAACCACACCTTCAGCGGAAATGCGGTGCCCGAGGAAATCCAGAACAGGCAACCCAAACTGGCACTTGGAAGGGTTGATGATCAGGCCGTGCGCTGCCAAACGCTGGAAAACCTGGCGCAGATGGGACTCGTGCTGGCTCGCTGAGCAGCTGGCCACCAATATATCGTCCAGATAAACAAAAACGAACGGCAGCCCACGCAAAACTGAGTCCATCAGCCGCTGAAAGGTCTGGGCGGCACCTTTCAGGCCAAACGGCATGCGCAAAAACTCGAACAAGCCGAAGGGGGTAATGACAGCGGTCTTAGGGACGTCTTCGGCGCGCACGGGAACCTGGTGATACCCCCGCACCAAGTCAATTTTAGAGAAAATCGACATTCCAGCGAGGTTGGCAGAAAAATCCTGAATGTGGGGGATGGGGTAACGGTCATTCTCCGTGGCATTATTTAAACGGCGGAAATCTCCGCACGGCCGCCACCGACCGTCTGATTTGGGCACCATGTGAAGCGGAGAGGCCCATGCACTGTTCGAACGCTGTACAATGCCAAGGCGCTCCATGGCTGCAAACTCTTCCCGAGCGACGGACAGTTTCGCGGGGTCGAGGCGGCGCGCGCGCGCGAACACCGGGGGCCCGACCGTGGGAATATAATGCTCAACCCCATGCTTCGTTACCGCGCCAGAGAAATCAGGGACAGACAGCGATGGAAACTCTGAAAGCAAACGCTGAAAAGCATCCCCGGAGGTCACTACATTAGCCCGAATTAGGGGTTCGGCGGCCCGTGTAAAACATGGCAGCGAAGAAAACGAAAGAGCATCAATTAAACATCTGTTAGCAACATCGACAAGCAGTCCGTGAGCGCACAGAAAATCAGCACCTAAAATAGGTACAGAGCTAGCGGCAACAACAAAGTTCCACTGGAAATCCCGGCCATGAAAACAAACAGTCACCAACCTTTCCCCAAACGTTTTGATGGGAGAGCCATTAGCTGCCAGGAGCTGCGGCCCACAGTTCGCTGCTAGTCCGTCGGCAGCGGTAGGGGGAAGGAGGCTCTTCTGGGAGCCGGAGTCCACGAGAAAACGTCTCCCGGAGCGCGAGTCCTCTATGAAGAGCAGCCTCTCTGTATTGCCAGCGGTCGCGGCTGCTACGGCGCGCTGGCGGGTCCATTTCCCTGGGCCGAGAAAGCGCAAGGCGGCAGGCAGCGACGCGCTCTGTCGCCAAATCGCTGATGGTAGAAACAGATGTTCTTGCCGCCGTGCCGGCGTGTAGCAATCCCTGCCGTCAGCAAGGGGCGGATGCTCTGGGGGAGGCAGGTGGTGGCGTGGAAGGCGTCGCCGGCGAGTCCGTAGCCACGGCGTGAACGTTGAAAGTGCGGCTAGCCAGGAGAATGCGATCCGCTTCTTCAGCCAGGGAGCGATAATCCTTCGCAGGCAGAAGCGGGGAGTTTGCGAGGACGGCTCTCACGGCGGCCGGTAGCTGGCGGAGGAAGAGGTGGGCGAAGAGGAATCCCCCGTCATCCGGCCCGAGCAACGACAGCATGTTCTCCATGAGCTCGAGCGCGGTACCGCCACCCAAGCCTGACAGGTTGAGGAGCTTTTCGGCTCGTTCAGCGTCGGAGAGGGCATAGCGCCGAAGAAGCAGCTCTTTAAGGGCGGCGTATTTCCCTTGGGCGGGTGGGTCCCGGAGGAGCGGCATCGCGCGGCGGGTGGCCAGCGGGTCGAGTGAGGCCACCACATGGTGATACTTCGTGTCGTCAGCCGAGATGCCGCGAAGGGCGAACTGAGCCTCCACGTGCACGAACCATGACGGGGGTCATGGAGCCAAAAGTCCGGCAGTTTCAGCGCCACAGCGAACGCAGCTGCAACAGGAGGCGGAGGTCCGGCGGCCGCCGATGCCTCCAAAGCGGAGTCTGCGTTATCTGCGGCCCGTTGCATGCTCGAGTCAGGGGTCACCAATGTGGAGGTAAGCATTACGACACAGAGCTCTCAGTTCACACTCCTTCTTTATTTGTCTCCAACATCAACTGGACATATCGCGCCACAAAACAGAAGAACACACTTCCTCAACACTGGGTGTGAGTGGAGCCCTCTAGTGGTCCACCACAACGTATTAAAAGAGTCAAAATGGTCACAAATTGAATTACTAATAAAATCAGCAAATTAAATTTTAATACTGACTCTTATCTTTTTAAAGGTAAATCTTTTAGATCAGTGGCCCCCGGTCTGTGAGTCATTTGGTACCGGGCCGCGAGAGTTGAGGCTCGGGTGTGAAATTCATGGTCTTCAGGGTTTCTATCATTATTTTTTTTCGGTTTCCCTGGGTCTTTTCCCGTGTGTTATGAATAAATCTTCTTTTTTGGGGTGGAGCGGTACTGCTTTTATTTTGTTGTATTTATCCGCGACACCTTAAAGGCCAGTCCTTAATATTGTCGGACATAAACCGGTCCATGGCGCAAAAAAGGTTGGTGACTGCTGTTTTAGATCACTACAACATCCTGATTTGGATTGGTGAAGCTCACATCATTTTCACTTACATGTGACATCGCTCCTAGGATTCGGCTCTGTGGAATAACTGAAATTCAGATTTCACATACAGTTTTGTTTCTTCCACAAATTCCTACAAACAGCCATGAACCTGTATTTCCACAGCATTTTACAGCGACGCTTACTGATTCCACTTTTCACCAAGTATTTTGTTGCTATAGTGAGATTCATGTGTATACATGCAAAAATGCACAAACTGGGACAAGTGTAGACTTTCCATTGTGGATTTTAATGCCTGTATTTGTTTCCAGATTGAAATTCGCTGCACTAAGGATGGAGAATGGACAGCAGAATTTGTCATGTGTCCCAATCTCCAGGGATCTTGTTCTGCTCCTCCAGATCTCAACTCTGTGGAGTACAGCTGTGACCATGGGATGGCTGTTGGTGAGTGTGACCTTTAGATTTTCATTCTTTCTGTGAAACTAAATGAAACCATATATATCAGTTTTGGCTTATCTGGATGGACACTACATTTTTTCTACTTTATTATAATTCTTAGACCTCTACATTATTGTGTTTCTCATTTTAAAAAATGCTGACAAAATTAATAGTATAGATTAGATAAATATGTGGAACACATACAATTTCTTTAAGTCAGACAATACATGAAAGAAAGAAAATGTTCTGAATTAGGATTATTGTTATTTGATTTGTGTGGGGTCTTTTTCTTTTAGGTGCTGAATGCTACCCAACATGCATTATGGCTGTAGACATGGACCTACATGACCCGGCGGTTCTGCCCAATGGTACTACAGTCAAGTCTTTGAAACACTGGATGGTTCCCAAAAAAGTTCAGGTGAGATACCTTTGGAGTAGAGTATCGGTATACTGGGGGAATGTGAAGTTCAACACATACCCAAACATGGAGTGGACACATCCTTAAACAGGAGATCTTCTGGTCTTGTCCTCTATGTACTGAAATGTTGTGATGAATGACGAAATGCTGAATTGAAAAAAGTTGTTTGTACTTTACTTTGCATGTCATCATTTTCCAAACCAAAGCAACCCAGATCCAAACCATAGATTTCTAGGATCGTAGATTTACCTACTGCCTCTTAGAGAACCACTCGATCCCAAGTGACATCCCAAATTACATAACTTGACTAGTGTGACTAGATTTTTTTGGTTTTTCCAAGCTCAGCAAAACAATATATTGTAACATGCACAATGTTGGGTTAAAAATAGTTCCTTTCCATCCTATTTCAGACATTGTGTTTATTTTCTCAAGAAAAAGTAGAAACTTTGGCACGATGTTGTCACAAACTAGCTCAAGGTATGTGACAAAGAGGGAGTCCACACAATAAGTTTACTCAAATAAGAAAATTTGTTGTTACTGGAAGGTTGATGCCAGGTAAAGTGGTAATTAGTAGTTCTTCTGAACCAGCATTTATAGCCTGGAAGGCCAAGGTGAGCTGGATCAGCTGACAACCCCTTCCTCAGCCAGCCAATAACCACCGAGTGTATGCCAGGAGGTCCTTTGTAAATGTGACACCCCTCTTGCTGTCTCAATGTCACAACAATATTTTTTACAGCGTAGCTATTGTTTCTTAAATGTTGATTTGAGCTACAGTTTACATGATTCACTCTTGATGCATATATGATATTCATACTTTCAAAGTTCATTGATTAATGTTGAACTGTGATCGCAACTTGCATAACTGGGTGCAGCTGTTTCTAGGTTTTTGTGATAAACGATGAGCTTGTATGTGGTGAAAAATAACATGTCGTGATTGGTAAAAAATAACCACTACTGAGAAAGACGCTGTGGTTTTTGCTACCATTTGGAAGCACATGGTAGGTGTTACAAAACTGTTGTTGTTTTGCTCACTTGCTGCCATGCGACTGGTCCAGAGCACCGTGAAAGCTGATACATTGACAAACAGTGAAAAGATTTTTACACAAAAACACCCATCAGGATGAATAATGTGTCCAAACATCTGGTGCTCTGAACAAAAGCATGAAGTAAACTGAGCTACTGCTCCAGACTGATTCACCTTTACTGATAAGCACAAAACTAAGATTGTTCACAGTTTGAAGCCAAGGAAAATAAAATGCTGAGCACTTGCTGCCATACATTTTGCATCAGAAGTCGCATGTCTTCTCTTTCTCACTTGTTAGTCACTTGTCCAGAGATAATATTAATATCTCTGATTCCTCAGAGAGTCTTTTGCTACCTAAATACTTGAAATCACACTCTTGCAACCCAAATTTTCGATCGGCTTTTTTGACAATAGTCTTCCCTATTATCATCGATCAATCAATCAAATCTTTATTTTGAACTTTTAAGTAAATAAGTGTTAATACACATACAAAACCAAAAAAACAAAACGAAACATGAAATCAAAGAACGCCAGCATGATAAACACATAAAGGCTGATATACACCATTGAGCCCTGTTCTCAAAAACTAACAGATATAACTGATATAATTGATTTAAGAAGTTAGTGCTGAAAGTTAAAAATTTTTAAAACATGTTTAGCACCATCTTTTGTCAGTAAGGAAAATGACATCGTGTGGTTGGTTAGTTACAGCTAATAGACTTACATTAGTTTAGCTAACTAGTGACAGAATTGATAACTCAGAGGAAATATTTGAATATTACCTCTGGACAAAACATACCCATCAGTGGAGGAGACTGATGGGTATGTTGAGAAAATGATATTCTTAGACTATCTCCAAAAGTTGAATCTGTTCATCTGGACGTAGCGTTTTGTGGGAGAAACGTTTCGTCACTCATCCAAGTGACTTCTTCAGTCCAGATGAACAGATTCAACTTTTGGAGATTTACTTTCCTGGATGATTGAGAATGCATCAAGAAGATATTCTTAGACTACTATTCAGTTCAATTCTATTTTATTTATATAGCGCCAAATCACAACAGTAGTCCCCTACAATAATACATAGAGAAAAACCCAACAATCATATGACCCCCTATGAACAAGCACTTTGATGATAGTGGGAAGGAAAAACTCCCTTTTAACAGGAAGAAACCTCCAGCAGACCCAGGCTTAGGGAGGGGCGGGGCCATCTGCTGCGACCGGTTGGGGTGAGAGAGGAAGACAGGATAAAGACATGCTGTGGAAGAGAGACAGAGATTAATAACAAGTATGATTCAGTGCAGAGAGGTCTATTAACACATAGTGAGTGAGACAGGTGACTGAAGAAGAAACACTCAATGCATCATGGGATCATCATCCTACAGCCTACACCTATTGCAGCATAACTAAGGGAGGATTCAGGGTCACCTGATCCAGCCTAGCTTTAGCAAAAAGGAAAGTTTTAAGTCTAATCTTAAAAGTATTAAAAAGAAATACATGTTCTGTGATTTATAAGCGGATATATATGAGAGTTTATTCATCCAACCATTCTCTTAACCACTTGTCCAGTTCAGGGTGAGTATCCAAGCTGTCACTTTACAACAAATGTGGTACACGCTGGAGATCGTCAGTCCAGAGCAAACACTGAGTGATGTTTGGGTTGCTAGGTTAGGTGTAAACCTAACCTAACAACATGAATGCCTTTGGATTTTGGGTGGAAACTAGTACCCAGAGAGAACTCACACAGCCACAACGAGGCCCCACACAGAGTAACAGTAGCTAAAAAGCAATGCAGCCATCATAAACAATAAATTTGTATACATTTTTGCATTTTTAAATAGTAATAGTTGAAGAGGAATTACCCTTTTTTTCTACATTCAGGTTTCAACTCCTCAGTCATGAAATTTTAGATTTGAGATCTTTTCTGTGGCTTTAAGTGTTCATTTGAAGTCCTAAATTGAGACCATAACATGTGCTCGAAAGTAATATGTTGCAGTGTGTTTAGTTAGTAAAGAAAACACAGAAATATCAGTTTAATTTTCAACAGAAACCATTTCAAGTGGTCTGTAAGTAACTCAGAGTGTCTAAAAATTAATCTCTGTCAAACTGCAGCTGACATTTTCCAAATTCATCATAGAATGAGCTAATGTGTTTTATATCAGGTATCTGATTGAATCACTGGCAAGATAGTATCTTTAGGAGTTTTTTAGAAAACATTTTTATTCCCAGCTGCATCAGCTAATCACCCAGCAAAATTCACTACATGTGTATGCGACTGTGTCCGTTATCATTCAGGACTTGTTGGATTACTGGAAATCGCAGGCAGATAGTGAGCGTAAAGGTTCCAGTTGACGTCAAGCCTTTTAGGAATTACACACATTTCTCATAGTGTATACACAGTGTATACAAGTCGCCATGAAAAAAAAAAAAACTTGGAATGTCAGCTCATGGGTCTGAGTTACAGGGTTGTTTTGCTTCAAAGGCGGGTCATGTTACTCAATCTTAGGAGTCGCTTCTACGTTAATGCTGTTGCAAACAGCGCTCCAGTTTCGTCTTACTTTTGGGTGGTCAGTCAGCCCACCAGCCAGTTTTTCCACCCTTGCCAAGGTCAAATAGTTGGATTGAGGTCTGGTTTCTTACGCCATATCTCTGACACTGCCTTGTGATTTCGAGGGATTGTGTTATCTCAAATACTTCGGAATCAGGTCTCCGTTGCTGGGTCAGGCTGCACAGAAAGTCACAGGGGAGGATCCACTTTCTCTGTCCATATTTGTTAGTCAGTCTGCTGTCTACTAACCACCTTGTAAATTCTTTGGGTCAAAAAATGGCAGAAGACCACAGCCTCACCCAAAATTAACCGCAAAATTTTGAGTTTTGCATCTCCTTAAGTTGTACAAAAACATGATTTTTCTTGCATGACAAATACATCAAAAAAACAACAAATATTCATAATGTACTGCACATGTCTGTGAAAACAATAGGATATCTATGGCTTCCAGTCAGAATGAATGCAAGATGTAGTTTTATTCATTTTTATACGGTTCAAGGCAAGCGAGGGAAATTGACTTGCTGCGAAGACAGTAACTGTAATCTGCCTACAATATTAGGAATGGAATTTCATTGAAAGCACACAGGGGACAGGTTTTACACACTGTGGTGTTTTCTTGTGCTTTCTTCAAGTCATCCATCGGTCAAATGCACAATTTTGCACACAAGACACTAAATTAAAATCAACGAGTAGGATTCCTTTCATCATGCTTTAGATAATTACTGGTAACTCTAAAAAGGATTAATTCTCATCTAACCCCAACTTTTTAGACGACATCCAATAATAATGTAATAGTCGCAGTGACATGTGGTCATTTTTACGGAAAGGGAAGCGGAGACGATGGCTGGCTTCATGTCAGAACATGCTGTAAAGCTCTATGCTCCAGTGTAAGAGTCTTAGCTAAGAGACAGTTCTCGACATAATAACGCTGATAACACAACAGTCATGTTACCAAGCCCGATACAATATCAATGAAAAATAAAGGTGGTGTATTAGTGAAACAGCTGGTCAACCATGGGATTAACGTGACAGTGCTGGTGAGGTTCTGCACAAGTTCAATTTGATAGTTTTATTAAACTGAGCATGACAGGCACTGACGCTGCTCTCCATCATGAAGGCTTTCTTTGCTACTGTGCTTCTCTACGTTACACATTGGCTTCGGTGGTTAGTAAGAGAAAACTGATAAAATTACTAATCACACGGTGCTTTGTTACTTGCTGATGCTTACTCTGTTTTCTGACAATATGAAGAGTAACTGATCTCAGAACAGTGAAAGCAGAGCCAGTAGCAGTTTGTCTAGCATGCTAGTCACCCCTTAGCTTTCCATGAAATTACATAGGCTTATCTAAAATGCACATGCACAAACAACAAGAAAAAAGGTCTTGCAGTTTATGAGGCATCGTTAACGGGGCATGGATACTGATATGAAATAAACCAGTTATGCTGTAAATTTCAATAGAGTCACAGGGAAGCAGAGTTAAGTGTGCTTAAGAGACAGTAACGACCTACAGCTACAAGTTAGCAGTAATGTAAAGGATGGTGCGAAGATGCCAGTAGCATTGTGACAGAGTTGTATTTGAGGTAAAAGCAGAGAGACACTCTAACGTGGGTCCGGTTAAATTTATGTCCAATTTAGGGCTTTACTAGTCAAGTATTGCCTGCCCTGCTTGCCCTGATGGAATGCCGCTGAATAGTAGTAGTCTCAAAAAATCACCGTTAAATAGTCATTCCACAAGATCCATCAAATTCAGTCATAGAAGTCACACTTATCAACAGACAACAAAGTGGTTTTCATATTCAAAATGTATATCAGACACTCACTGATGCCCTTCCTTTAAAGGTCAACTGAAACTCAAAGAAATTGCTATAAAAATGTTTTTGTGTCTAAGTGTAGTATGATTTTCTATGGCAAAGACTGCAGCTATCCATTTCCTGTGGCTGCATTGCTTCACTAGTGTTGTTGTGTGCTTTGTTTCCCAGAGCATAGTCTGCACAGGGATGATGAAGTGGTACCCTGACCCTCAACACATCCATTGCATCCAGTCCTGTGAGGTAAGCTTGGAAGCAGCCAAGCAGTTCTGAATTAAACTTGGACATCTGAAGTAACTCTTTTCTTTTTCCTCCAATCTACTGTGCGTAATTCTATTACACACAGTTGTCTTTGGTAAAGTATCTGTGTAATTCTATCTGAACATAGTGCGTCTCAAATGTGCTTTCACATGCTACGAAAGTGTAAATATCAGAAGAATCTCATTTGGTTTTGCCCATATCTCAGCACTCTGTTAGTGCTGAGATATGGGCTAATTAATCCTAAAAACAATTGCACATTTTCTGGGCATAACCACTTTAAATTTACTGTCTCAGACGGAGCTTTCCAGTAATACTAAACATGAAGCAGAACATGCCGTATCCCTGTTCTCATCACTATTTAAGATACTAGGGCCAGTGTGTGATGTGCTTCATTTTCATGATGACAAATCATAGGCAGAAACTGATGTTCTCACACTTTACAAGAATCCCTTTCAAATCTGGCCAGAGAAGCTTGTTTTTCCAAGGGGTCCTGGCATTGCCAAATGGTGGATTGCCTGCCAAGCCTAATGGATTATCTGAAAAAGGAAAATAAATTAATCACTGGCTTATGCTAGATTTAGAGTCATTATTTAGGCAGACTCAAAGCTTAGTTTAAAAACAGTCTACAACAAAGACAGATTTTAAAACAAAGACAATTTTCCAGTGAATCTACGTATATTTGCAAAACATTAGTCAGAATTATTTAATTGGATACCTTTAATATTTCACTGTACATTATTTAGTGGGCTTTGTCATATGCTGGTGGCTTGGAATTCAATACAATAAAAAGTCTAAACATTGTGCACAAATAGTTCAATTCAATTCAATTCAATTTTATTTATATAGCGCCAAATCACAACAACAGTTGCCTCGGGGCGCTTTATATTGTGAGGTAGACCCTACAATAAAACATACAGAGAAAAACCCAACAATCAAATGACCCCCTATGAGCAAGCACTGTGGCGACAGTGGGAAGGAAAAACTCCCTTTTAACAGGAAGAAACCTCCAGCAGAAGCAGGCTCAGGGAGGGGCGGGGCCATCTGCTGCGACCGGTTGGGGTGAGAGAGGAAGACAGGATAAAGACATGCTGTGGAAGAGAGACAGAGATTAATAACAAGTATTGTAATAGTGTCAAACTGAACCGGAATCAGCAACACAAATATAGTCCCATGATGTTATGCCCTTGGTAAAAATATAGAGATTTACACATCTCCAAACTACACCACTTAGAGAATATTTAAAATGGTTTCTAAAGTGACATTCTTCTTCCTTTCGATTATTCCCGTTTTTTCATTTGGTTTTTAATATGTTAATCACGGAGAATTTTCTTTTACTTGTTGCATCCATTTTGCCTTTAATTTCAAGAGGCAGCTACTAATGCGACTGCTTTGACATTAATGTGACAAATTAATAAAACTGGAACTTTTCTGGCTCTGTAAATGTCCAAGTCAACAAAAAGTAAAATTTACATGTGGTAGTTCATTTAAGCTAGCTATGTAGCACTTATTTTTGCAACTAGTAGGATTATTTCCCTATCCAGATCAGAACTTACTGAATGGCTACTATTAGTCATCTTGATGGAGTAGTATTTTGGCCATTTAAATTATTTAGAACCAAGCGTTATTATTTTTTAATTCTCATGGTCTTTCCTTGTGCTCTACCTTTCAAACTGGTTAGTATTTAGTAGTAGTTTATTTGTTCTGACATAATCAACACAGTTCATTAGGTGATGCCATGTGTCTAAGGCCACTGTAGCATAACTATAGCAAGACTTGTAGTTTGTATTCTAATTGAAAGGTGGTTTAATGTGCAATTTAGCATGCATTTCAGTTTACGAATACTGTAGCAATGACAGTAAATCACCTAAATTCATAAAACCAGAGAGTTTTTATTTGGCATTTGCCTTCTTGGTTCAGAAAAGGCTGGAACTACTGATGGAACACATAAACTGTTGATGTCTCATGGTATTAAAATATTCTTCCCACCTGCCAGCACTTCATTTTCCCCTTCCACCTTCCCGTGAATGTTGCTAGGCAAAACAGTTGCTTATAGCCCACTCCTCCATGACAACACAGTAAATTATACCAGACCACATGTGCTGCATATGCTCTATGCTCTCATCCAGATGCCATTGCACCCTCTTTGCACCTTGCCTCTGTTTCCACTCTTTCTTAAAACCAACATAGACATCTCGTCAGCCCCCCCGTGCAACTGCCATACCAAAACTGTTTTATGTAATGTTTTATCTGCCTTTCAGTCCCATAAAAGGATTGCGTCACAGAAAAAGACATGTCTTCACTGAGATCATAAGAACAAAGAATGTAGTAAGAGTGTGTAACAGCAAGCCAGAGAAATGCATTGACTTATGCATGACTTCATATAAGGCATTTAGGCATGGAGGATAAAATCCATCTGCTGACAACATTTGGTAGATGGTCACAGTGCTCCCCTTCATCTCATCATAAAATGCTGTACAGTATCTTTAAAATCAGTAGTAAAGTACAGCTAATGAAGGATTAAATGTTTAAGCAAAACATGGATAAGGTATATCTGTGTTTTTGTCATTTAACAATAGTTCTGCATAGACAGACAGACCTACTGTGAATGAGTGTTGTGATCTACCTGTGCAAGATGCAAGCTATACTATAAGTGTGACAGTGATACAGGCTTCCTTACAGTTGCCAGGTAATAGCTAAAAATGTGGTAATGATGTGATTAGAAATGGACCTGTTGCACTACATAGAATTATTTATCCATCCATCCATTGTCGGCCACTTACCCAGGTTTGGGTTATGGGGGCAGGAGTCTAAGCAGAGAAACTCGGACTTCCCTGATCCTGGGCTCCTCTTCCAGCTGGGCACCGAGTCATTCCCAGGCCAGCTAATAGTATAATCTCGCCTGTGGCTCATGAGTCTGCCCTGGGTTCTCCTCCCGGTAGGACATGCCCGAAATACTTCCCCTAGGAGATGTCTAGAAGGCAATCTAATCAGATGCTTGAACCACCTCAACTGGTTCCTGTCAATGTGGAGGAGCAGCAGCATCCAAAATGACCAAGCTCCTCATCCTGTCTCTAAAAGAGAGCCCAGGAAGCTAATTTCAGGTGCTTGTATCTGCATTTTCATTCTTTGGTCACTACCCAGAGACCATAGGTGAGGGTAGGGACATAGATTGACCGATAAATCAATAACTTTCCTTTCATGCTTTTATTTGTTTTTTTAAAAGCAAAGCTGTATAAAAGAAGTTTACAGTCTTAACATCAGAAAAACAGCCACCTCCCAAATATACATACCTTTAAAACAAAGACCAAAGAAGCATCAAACAAAGAGTAAAACTCCTTGAACTGTCCTACCTGGCAGAAGAAATCTTTTCTTTTCTTCTCTTCTCTGTAAGTGAGTCATATGGAGAAGAGAAAGGGGGAAACAGTTTTCAGTAGGATGTGCAGTGAGTGGGGTCGGGCCATGTAAAGATTGATACAAATTCCTGGTAGGAAATAAAATAAAAAAAACAAGCATATAATATACTGCTGCTTGACAGCAGAGTGTTTTCTAGAATTCATACCTGTGTTATATAAACTTGTGATGAAGAGCTTGGCAGGTGTGGATGACTACTCAGAATATTCGTGTAAGTGGGGTGTGGGATTGGCTGTTTCTGCTTTTTATGCCTGTTTCTTTTACATTGATTGGAGTGGAATTAAAGATAATACACAAACCAGCTGACCTTTTAATTACCCGTACGGGACTGAAGTGGATAGCCAGTTCTTGCTGTTTTAATATTGTTCCTGGGTCTGTGTGTTTCTTGTGATCACAAGATATTTTCTGCCTGGAAGGGAATGTAAATACTAATTAACCTCAACATGAGCCCTGGCCTCCAAATTAACCTCATCTGGGCAAAGTGTGGGGTCTGCTCATTTAAACAGTTTTCAGCAAGGAAGGACAAGCATGGGAATGCTGACAAAATCCAGAATAAAGGTCAGAGCTGGAAATTTCAAATTAAACTTGCCATTAGGCTAAGCAACTTTGTGTCATGCATGACTGTCTTAGATTATGAAGGTTATTCAGAGATTTACATACAAGCTGTGATTTTAGTGAAACATCTGGTGCAATTACTGGTAAAGTATTTACTTAGAGACAGAACAATTAAATAGATTTATTTTTGTCCATGGCCATTTAGTCAGAAAAGGCAAGGGGATTTGTCAAGTAGGGAGTTCTTTGAAGTGAAGAGAAATATCCAGAAATCTTCTCAGCAGCTGCTCTCTCCCCCTGCGCAGGTTAGGTAAAAGTCTACTGTTAGTCTTTGAAATATCTCCATCAGCTCATCAGAGGAAACCAAAAGTATCTTTGGCACTCAGCACTTATTTTCATATTGTTGGCACGTCAGGCCCTTCAAGCCCTTAAGGTTCAGTGGAAAACATTAAAAAGGCTTTCATCATGACGCGTTTAAGATTCTGTGTAACTTTAATTCCAGAAATTTGCGTGCCACTCCAAAGTTTCTCCAGCAGGACTCCCACACTGGCCAAGGCATTGCAAAAAACAGTTTACCCTAAAAGGTATTCTAAGTAACTTAAAGCATATCAGTCATCAAATTATGTCCATCTACTTTATTTATCCTAGTTCAACTGAATGTCAAACCAAACCTAGATTGCTAAATTGCTTTGAGGAATCTTTGTAGTCATTTTTACTTCATCACAGTGATTCAGCAGGACTGTAAACTGCATATAACACTTTACTCACCTCTGCCACATTCACACCTTATGTACTCTAAGGCTATATTGCTGTGTTTATCATGTTGGCATATATCTCAAAAAGGCTCTCAGAAAATAATGTATCCCTATTTACCGTAGTGTAACTTTAGGAACGCACAACTTTCTCAAACTCACTCAAACTGAGATTAAGCTTTCCCTCCCATATAGTTACAATTATTTAATTGCTGTGACATGCCAGTGCAGGGTTTGCTGTTTAGCAAAATAGTAATTAATGCAAGGTGAGTTTATATAAGAGTTTATTTGTAGTAATCAACACAAGGATGGTCATCTTGAGAAATTACACCAATGGACCAAGGTAGCACTAGGGTTACAAAGATATGTAAAAGGTTGCACTCTACTGCTCTACTCTACTCTACTCTACTCTACTGCTTGAATTCACCATCCATAGAAAACAGAAATGGGAGCCTGGAGATAACTGAAGATGACTGCACTCACACGAAATGATGTTATTGTGTTCTGCCTGAAGAACAAACTTATTTTTGGAGTATGTAACTTAGGAAGGCTTTCAGGGATCGGATAAATGTTGAAGCCAGAGTGGTGAATATAGGGCAGACTGCTTTAATACAATATTAATACGCTATTCAATAATTTTCACAGGACAAAGAGGTGATAGAAAATCACATAGGTCACAGCTTTTTTGTCACAGTATAAAATCTCTGACAAACTCACAGCTTAGCATGCTTTACTATAGTGGTTTTACAGTTATTGCGCACTGTAAATACTCCTAGGACTGAGACAAAATTTCAACACAACTGTTTTCCCGTCTGTGTGAAACAGCCTGTGACATCTCATTAGTTTTTTTTTATTGTATTGTAAGAGGAAAGGACATTTACCAACCAATTTGTAGCATTGCAGTATTTGCTTATGCTGTGTGAGATTTCTTTTACTTTACAGTGCCCTCCACAAGCATCTAACATGCATCCATACCCTTTCCAGATGCTTTTCCAAAATCCAATTTTCTTGCTCCCTTTGGTTCAGATCTCTTTTTAGCATCTTCAGCTCCGCCCCTGTCCAGGTTATGCTTTTAGAAAAAGGTTGCTTTGCTGTACTCTCTACAGCTCCCATTTCTTGAGCCAGTGGGTTGTACTTCTAGTTAGTGGTTTGGTTATGTGTTATTGTATCCTTGCTGTTCTAAAGAGCTAGGAAAGAAAAGAGTCTTGACTTCTTTAAGATGCTTGAAGACGTTTCACCTCTCATCCGACAAGCTTCTTCAGTTCTAAGGTCAAATGGTAGAGAGTCCTAGATTTAAGTCCTGGGGGAGTGTGCCCCAAGTGGGTCATGAACCCCCTGTTGATCCTCTACCTAATCACACGAGTCAATGTGTGAAAACGGGTGTAGGTCACAATTAGCCCAGGTTTTTGGGTGAACCCGCTGTGAAACATAGCCCCACCTTATCATGTGATTTCCTGAGGTCAGATGGCCCAGGATGTGAGTGGGCGTTACGGTGTCAGGGAAAGGATCTCAAAACTGGATTATAGATGGCAGACAGTTGGTGTCGTAAACCACCACCTCTATTAAAAGATGGTCGTTCACAGTGGACATAGATGGCTTCTTTCACTCCTCTTTCAAACCATCTGTCTTCTCTGTCCAAAATGTGAACATCCTTGAAAGAGTGACCTTCGTCCTTTAGATGCAGTTGGACCGCCGAGTCTTGTCCCGGGGAGGTGGCTCTTCTATGTTGTGCCATGCGCTTGTGAAGTGGCTGTTTGGTCTCTCCAATGAAGAGGTCTGAGCATTCCTCGCTGTGCTGTACATCAGCGGTCCCCAACCTTTTTTGCCTCACGGACCGGTTTATGCCCGACAATATTTTCACGGGCCGGCCTTTAAGGTGTCGCGGATAAATACAACAAAATAAAACTAGTACCGGTACCAAAAAAAAGAAGATTTATTCATAACACACGTGAAAAGACCCAGGAAAACCAAGTTAACGATAAAAACGATAACAAAATAACGCTGAAAACCGATAAAAACCCTGAAAACCATACGTTTCACACCTGAGCCTCAACTCTCGCGGCCCGGTACCAAACGACTCACGGACCGGTACCGGTCCGAGGCCCGGGGGTTGGGGACCGCTGCTGTACAGCATACACTACGTTGTTAAGTTTGTGTTTAGGAGTTCTGTCTTTGGGGTGAACCAGTTTTTGTCTAAGTGTGTTGCTGGGTCTGAAATGCACTGGGATGTCGTGCTTGGAGAAGACTCTCCTAAGTTTTTCTGATAAACCGGCTACATAGGGGATGACAATGTTGTTGTGTTTGTCTTTCTGATCCTCCCTAGTTGGTGTCTGATCTTCTTTTCTGTGCATCTTTGCTGACTTGATGAAAGCCCAATTAGGTTATCCACATGTTTTAAGAGCCTCCTTTGCATGTGTGTGTTCCCTCTTTTTCTCTTCATTCAGGCTTAGAGGGAACATTTTCCAGTGTTGTAAGGTCCTGATTACTCCAAGTTTGTGTTCCAGAGGGTGGTGGGAGTCAAAGAGGAGGTAGAAGACAAACCCAGCCAAGGAAATCACATGATAGGGTGGGGCTAGGTTTCACACCGGGTTCACCCGAAACCTTGGCCATCTTTAGCGGTGATTGAGATTTCTTTATGTTTTGTGTGACTGTGGTTTATTTAACCTACCTTGGGAAGTGCTTTGCTGGTACAATCACATGCCCACTTGTCCACTGAGCTGAACACCCAGACCTATCTCGGTCAGTAGACAGCAATTATCCTCTTTCATTAGTTACCCGGTTTCGTGAGCTTTGCCAGAGCTGCCAGTGACCACAAGATGGATTTCCTGGTATGCCTGAATATACAAGTTGAATTGTCCTCTGATTATTCAGCACAAGTGTTTATTTTGATTCCTTGATATTTTGTTTCCTGGAAATATGCTCCAAACAACTTAATTGTGTGACAGTGTGTGCCACTAAGTAAAATTCTGTTTTCTGGGAAGATGCTGAGTCATTTTTTTTGGCATTCCTGGTGTTTCATGTTGTGCAAGGTAAAATTCACATTTGGGGAAGGATTATTTCTCCAACCATAACAGTGTTTCTTGTTTGTAACTTGTGTCTAGCCTTTTGGAGGGGACGGCTGGTGTGACACCATAAACAACAGGGCCTACTGCCAGTATGATGGAGGAGACTGCTGCCCATCTACACTCTCCACCAGAAAGGTACACAAATAGACTTTTCCAGAGCCACACAAGGAGACACACATCGATTTCAATTGCTTTGATACAAATAGGTTTGTTTCGTTTATGCTATTTATTATTGCTATCATAATTATTATTATTATTATTTGTAGGGTCATTTTTAATAAACAGAACCGTCAATGTACTGTAAAAAAAAATGTGTTATTTGGCTTCCTCAGGCATTTTTCAATGAAGATGGAGCTTAGAAGCTGAAGCTTGATTCAAAGGCAGATTCTTCCTGTTTACAGTAGTAGAAATCTGTCTCTTTTGGCATGAGCAGTGTGCAGGAGACTGCTGCTAAGCAAACAAACACAGATCCCTGCTACTTTCCCCTTGCTCCTGTTAACGACTGCGCCTATTTAGTCTCCCTCATCTGTATTTTAAACAACAGAGGAGACTAGCGGCGCAAGCTTTTCCAGTCAAATTGTAAATAAACAGGTTTTCATCACGCTGCTACGCTGTTTTCACACCTTCGACATGAAGCGATGGACGTCGGCACAGACTTGGGCATGAACGTAACATGCCAAGTGCAAATCTCACCGTATTATTTAAGCTGTGTTCCAAAATAATCTCTAAATGTAAACGTCTCTGGTGGAGATTTCAGTTTTAATGTGTGATGCAGCCGTGTAACATGGCATTTTAAAATGGAATTTTCTGTTGGGCTTGCAAAGGATCCCCAGCACGTCCCTCTATTTGAGGAACATGCTGGCCGTCTTTGTGTTTATTCATCCTAACATACTTTCCCTGGTGACAGCTCGCTCATGCTTGTTACGAGATGCAAACGTATCGCATTACACTAATTGCGCTAAATGATTGCTGTATATATTAAGTGGCTAAGAGGAATGGTATGAATAATAATGAGTTAGCCCAGGTCAGCCTGTGGTGGAAACCAGGCCACATAAACACATCTTTTCCCCCCTATTTTTCTGTGCTTTCATGAGAACTTCTCTCCCCTGTTGACATTTAGGAAGTCACTTACTCCCCAGCTCTCGCACCACCGTCAAATATATGCTGTTTGGCTACTGTAAAGCCACATATTCCTGACACTCATTGAGGGGGCCCTGCCTGTTAATTCCTATGGCCTACAGTTGGCTGAACCTCCGCTGTCTCCTTTATGTCCGCAGCACGCCATGACTCACTGGCAGCTCCTTCTTAAATGGAGGAGTTCAGCGAGTCTGCAGCTGCCGTCATAATAAATGAGCTGCCAGACTGCCACTAACTGCTCTTTTACAGGGGAAGGGAGAGGTGGAGGGTATAAGTGTGGGAGCAGCGAGGTGTCTGACGGTCTGCGGTTTCCTCGGCCACTGTAAAACAGCAACTCAGCAAGCGGGGGTCGTTTCAAGGAAGTGAACTAAACAGCCGTGAGAGTGTGCATCCTGACTGCCGCGGCTCCAGCAGGGTGATGGAGCAAGAGGGGGGGTAATGAAGGCTCAGCCTTTTTCCAGAACTCTGTTTCTATGGGGCTCGATGTATGCAGGTGTAGGCAATTACAGGTTTTTAACACAGCGTGTCCCACATCGCTTATTTTCACTGCCGCCACACACAAAAAGCCTGGCTGTTCATGACATTTCAGTATTATTAATCCTTAAACATAAACAGATAATGTTGATGTTTAGCTTGTTCAGCAACTAAACGTGGCCACTGTGCATATCTGAACTACTTTATATATTTTGAGTCAATAGTCATATGTGATATTGTTTGGTTTTATCCCGTGGGGCCAGCTGCCTCCTTTTCAAGGAGCTGGAATACATGAGAGATGAATCAAGTAAGACTGAATGATTGGCCAAAAGGGAAAAGCTCTGAAAGTAACGACGTGAGCTGCCACATCATCTGTCGAAACACTCACACTTCCGTTAATTTAACAGGAGTGTCTGTTTTTGTCCAACAAGTGGCCAAACCAGTAAGGGCTGTGGGGCTGGTAAACGAAACGTTTTCTTCGCGAATAGGTTTCGGCAAACAGCAGGAGGCATCTCTCAAACACAGACTTGGTTTTTGTTTGTGTGGATGAAGTGAAAACAGGCCCATTCTCTCCATCCAGAGCTTGTTAGGCTTTCTTTCTGTCAAGATGAAGCTGTTAGGGAAACATTTAATGGCTGTGCCAGCCCGTCTTAAATGCGAGTGATGGCATTTGAGGTGAAGCTTGCTCTCGTGCAGCGCTTTGAGAGCCCTCAGCAAAAGTATCACCCTGCCGTCAGCCGAGTCCAGAAGTAGGCGCAGTCAGCAGTGAAGACAGACAAACTGCTACCTACAACTCTCCTTCTTACCTTTGCTCATTTTCTCCCTCTGTCTTCTACACTTTTCTCTCCCCTGCCTTTCTTTCGCTCAGTCTTCCTCTTACTCCTCCTCTCTGAGAGCGAATGTTTACATTTCTTGCAACAGACTGCTTCACGGGGCACCAGAGTTTATTTTGCAACCTGTGGTGATGGCTCGCTTCCTAGACAAGAGCTGGCAGCCTCTCGTTGTTGATTCTTAACATGTGTTCATCCGTTCACCTCCACGGCGGTGCGTCCTGCCCTCCTTTCCCTCCCTCCCCCCCAAAGACCCTCAAGGTTTTTCTTGCCGTTCAAAGGCCACGTTGAACCATTTGACATGCGCTTTATCGGCCTCAGGGGGGCTGTTGGAGCTCTCTTCGAAACTGTGAAGAAATGCAGCAAGTACTAAGGGGTGCTTAGCTTTCAGCACAAACACAATGCTGCTAGGTCAGTTCAAGCAAATTTATACTTTATTGTCTGTTTTTGCCATTCAAAGTTGTGCTCTTTGCTACAGTTGAAATGTAACAACCCTACCGGGAGGCCTTCTCAGTGACTCTGCTTTTATTCAAAGTTCTGATGTAATATTTCTTCCTATCCCACTGCTTTTTCGGAATTCGTTTCTATGCCTTTTGTTTCACTTACAATGGAATAGGTTTAGATTGAATTAAAGCTAAGCAAGGACCGGGCTTTGATGAGAAAACCAAACTCACCGGATGTTTGCTTTCTTGATTTAGTCATCTTTTAAGAACTGGAATGCGCACAACACAAACTGAGAAGTCACATGTCGTGTGTTTCAGCCACAGACTGAAAGATGTATAGCAGTTTTGGGAAGCCACGCACTGAATGCTGTGTTTATTTACTGACAGGTCATTCAATTTGGAGCTGACTGCAATCAGGATGAATGCACTTGCCGGGATCCGGATGCAGAAGAGAACAAGAGCAAAGCCAAGCACTTGGAGGGAGGAGGGACACAATAAGATGGAGGGATGATATAAATTGAACTTTAGTTAAATGGAGTCAAACCACAGAATATACACCACAACAAACACAGAATATCCCGTTTTTAAGATTTTATAACGCAGCGATTGTGATTGAAGTCGGACTTTGTACAATAAAAGGACATTTTACTGTTAAAGCTGCATTAAATATGAGTCATGGTGGTTTGAAACTCGAATTCCTGTGTTCAGTCCAGCAAAACAACATCCACACATGAATATGTTTTCTCTCCCTGTTAAGAAGTTAAAGGTTATCTTCTCTATTGGATTTGTGAAGATAATTCTGTTTTCAACATCAGAGCCTGACTGAACAGTTTATCGTCCCCTCTAAAATTCAAACCATCATAATTGGATCAAATCACTTTTGTAAACGGACTCGAGTACTGTTCTGGACATGATTAGTCCCGGGATAGTGAACAACTAAAACAACTGGATGTGCCTGAAACTGTCCAGTACAGGCATAGTCCTCACAGGAAGAGCTACTGAGGGAAAAACACAATAACAGTGACTGTATTTAAAAAATGCCGAGGCAAAATCTCCTGTTTCCTCATGGAATCCGCCCAAATGCTGTCATTGTACCTGAACGGGCTTCGGATCCTTGTAGTCGTTAGGAATGTAAGTGGATACATGTATGTAAAGACTAACATATATAGACTAATATATTTGGATCACCTAACACATGTATTAGATCACCTATTAGCCACACAGGTCAGTAATATTTCTACTACAAACGTGTATCAGTAGGTTACAATTTGTGCATAGGGCTTCCCCCAAAAAAGAAGAACCCCAAAAGAGAATGTTCACTTATATAAATACAACATCAGCAGAATCAAATATTAATGGCGCAAGGGTTCACTGAAACATATCGGCACATGAAGATGTTATTGAAAAGAAAAAAGAGGGAGACTTCTTTGGGAAACCTGGTCACATCATCCACTCAGCACAGACATCTGCTTGCATGTGTTTACGTCAGACAGCTTTTGGTGTCCATTATCTAGAAATAATAAACTACCCCAGTACTATATTGGATCTATAGTAAGTATAATCATGTTTGTTTGTCATATTTTACAATACTGTACTTTATATTCTATGAAATAAATAGCAACCTTATATTGACCCTTACAACTGTGGACTTGTATTCTGTCAATTACGTGTTGTAGCGATGAGATGCTCTGACCACAAATAGAAACCTTTACTGCTATTCAGCTAAGCTAACAAACATAACAAAGTACATTCAGTATTTCCCCCGGTGTGAGACCTACTCACAAATAACCTTATTCTTAAATAATCACTGCCTTTCATACTGGCACACATATACTGTATTTGTCTGTGTGTGTACTTGCACAGCCTAACATATAAAGTGAGAGGAAGGGAAGATTGCATGGTGACATCTGATGTTTTTTTGCTCTTTCACTAAGCTCTGGAGATTACAGTTAGTACCAGAAGCTGCAGGGAGCCCATGGTAGACATGGTTTGGTTAGGTATCAGTCAGGCTTTCTGTGTAAATTATCATGCAAGTGTTTATCTCAAACATGCATTAATGTTAAATTGTGCCCTCACACTCGCTAAAATCGTTATCTGGACAGATATTCAGGAAAGTATATAGGCCCTTTTTTTTTTTTTTTTTTTTTTTTTTTTTTAAGAATAGTATCTACCAGATGGTCATATGTAGAAATGTGGATGTTCATTATAACACCAACCTGGAAATGAAAATGAATGAATTAAATTAAAATCTGCAGTTCTACTACTTAAGTCCTTCTACTTATAGTTGGCTCCCCACCCAGTTTTACACCACTGAAAAGCATATTTACAGTCTGGTTCGACAACAGTGTTGGGCTCTATGGATAATTTCCTACTTCATAACAGCATAAAGAGATTTTTTTATAACTCATCCTAATTGATTGACAAACAACACAGGCAGCTTCACTTTCGCTAATTCAAGTACTCAACTGGACACCTTCATTATGTTTATGCTATGCATGTTTTCGGTTTGGTGAGTGGAATTCCAATGTTTTATTAGTCTGTTGATAATTAGCTAGTTCTGTCTGCGTTGCACATGTATAGTGCGGTAATGCAGCTAGATAACCTAGCTTACTAGCTTTAGCTGATAAATTGCTATTTCACCCTCTTGTCCAAATGTCTGGCTCCAAAAATCCTGAATAGTTAAGTAGCACCAACATTTTGTATAACAGTTTGTGAGCACTTGCTGAGAGCAACTTGCAAGTAATTATATGAATTTATATGAATTTCAATCAGTGTGCACATGCAAAATCTCTTTAGTAAGCTCTGAAAAATATCTATACAGCCACTTTTTGTAGTATATTCTTTTATTGTTCTCAGAAGTAGCAAAGATCAAAGTGAAAAAGTCGACTTTATGATGCCACATACAATATAGCATGCAGATAGTAGATGGTTGTTTCACATGTTTCTGAAATGCTCAAATGGGTCCCCGTATCTTTTTTTATTTCGTTGGTTATTTCGTTTTCAGTTTAGCTCAGCGCAAAAGTTCAGCTAAATTCCAGGTATCATCTACAGATCACAGAAGATTAAGAACCCTATGCTCGTCATTTTACAACTGGCATCAGTGTATTAATGTGCAGAGACTGAGATACACAGCAGATATTACAGTACATCATTGGATCTAGTAAAGCACATGTAAATGTAAAATACCAATTGTTGTACATTTATATACAGAAGTCAAACACCGTACTGTGCTCTAACGTGAAGCATTTATGAAATATTTTGCTGCCTATACAAAAATCTACAAGCGTTCATTTTAGTATTCACATACGAGAACTGTTAAAAATCATCTGCTTGTTTATATCTTTTTTCTTTGACATCAACCTTTGACTTGGCAACTACAGTTAAAGTAACAGTAACACCTACAAATAACTGTAATTAATAAATGGTAAATTAATAGAGGATAAAACTGTAGCTAGTAGCTTTTTCCTGTTAACAGACAATGTCATCATATCAAACCAAAACTAGAGTACATTCTGACACAAAGTGTGTCATCTTATTATATCTGATCTGTGTTAAATCTAATATATATGATCTGTTACAACATTAGTAAGTTATTAGATATATCACTACAACTGACACCTAATGGTACCTTTTGATAACAAAATTCTAAAAAAAAATACGATGGTGCCTGATACTAAAAATCAGATGAACTCATTTACAGCAGTACTGATACTAACAAAGCAGTTAAGACAGAACTTCATACAGTGTTACTGTTAGCCACACAGCTCGTCGCCTCACTAGTACCTGAACATGTCAACAAGATTTCGTTGAGATCAATAAAACTGTTGTTTTGAAACATTAAGTTATTAATGAATTATCAAAAATGTTCAATCTGGACCACCTGTCAATGTTAGCTGGTTAACTATTATCAATACCAATATTAGCCGTCTTTTAGGTTATCATTAAAGTAGTGAGTAATAATAAAACATTAATGTGAGAGCTAGGCATTTGTAACTTGTAACTAGACACTATTCATTCAGTCCAACCTTACAATTAGGTGATTAGCTACAAATATGCCAAGTCACCAGAAGCACAAAATTAGCACAGAATAAGTATTTCAGTATTAATTTTGCCCGTTAACAATAAAAGAACTATTTGCTAAAGTTTAATAAACTATTAATTTATAACTTACTAGCAACAGTTAATACAATGCAAACCAAAATACCATATCATAATAACATGAGACAATTCAAATAAAATAAGAATAAGCTGGCAAGAAACACACCAGATTAGTGCACGTGAAATTAAGATTATTACGTTGCTGTTAAACTACAGCTTAAGTACAGAATGATCATTTTGAAAGTATTCACTGGATTAAATCACATTAAAACTTGAAAATAATGAAGAAGGATAGTTTTGAAAGTTTTTATTGGATTTGTACAGATTTTAAATCATGTGTTTTTGATGCCTGTTACACCTTCTGTACTACAGCTTAAATGCAAATAACACTACATTCAGCAGGTTATATCACTAAAACTTTGAATGTTATGTACAGGGCTTTCTGTTGAATGTCTATACTACTAAAATAATTCCAACTGTTATCTACATAATTAACATTTCTAAGTTTTGCTTTTCTAGTAAATCTCTATTTGCCTACATGCAACCTCTCCTTTTTTATAGAAACAGAACTTTATAAGGTACTGCCTTTTTTCCAGTATCACGTATGACACATCCTGAAGTATATTGCATGTCTTGAACTCTTCGGTATGTTGGAAAGATGAGAAAACAGAAAAAAGGTCTGTAACTACATACTGTGAAGCTGACTTCATCCAAAATACATACATGGAGGAGTAGCAGCTAAAAACAGAATGCCCCAGATGAATAAGGAACTACACGCAGCCAATACCAGAACTATTCACATCATGAGATACTTGGTGTCTAGCACAACTGTTCACCTGCTGCAGGTGCTGCATTCATTCATAATACATTTGGATGAAAACCACTAAAAACTGAAGCAGAAAAATATTCATTTATAACCGCTGCTGGAATGCGCCAGTGAAGGTGAGGCTACAGTGAACTGGACAGACTCTTCTAAGCCAACTTTAAATGTAAACTTCATATGAAGTTGACTCCAGATTACAAATCAAGTCCAAGAATCAACTAATTGTATCTAGGCTTCCTATAGTCACTGATGGTTGGTGGACATTTTCCCTGTGTTTTCCCAAAACATCTAAAGATGTGGGTACTTTTGAATTTAAGTAGGCACAAAGTAGCTGTTTAAATCTGAAAATGTCCAATCGGAATGAAACCACTTTTTTTCTTTCTAGGTGACGCTGTGGATCAAATTAATGCTTTAAAGAGAAAAAAAATCACTTTCCTTCTGTTTCACAGATTTGAAATGATCAAGGCCAACAAAAAGTGGAAAAAAACAAATCCATCCATCCGCTTCCACTTATCCTTTCCAGGGTCGCAGGGGGCGCTGGAGCCTATCCCAGCTGTCATAGGGCGAAAGGCAGGGTACACCCTGGACAGGTCGCCAGTCTGTCGCAGGGCCAACACACAGGGACAGACAACCATTCACGCTCACATTCACACCTAGTGACAATTTGGATTATCCAATTAACCTATCCCCTCAAACTGCGTGTCTTTGGACGGTGGGAGGAAGCCGGAGTACCCGGAGGGAACCCACGCAAACACGGGGAGAACATGCAAACTCCACACAGAAAGACCCCGGCCTGATGGTGGAATTGAACTCAGGACCTTCTTGCTGTGCAGCAACAGTGCTAACCACCGTGCCACCGTGCTGCCCGAAAAAAACAAATCGTCTTTTTTAATTCCAAATCTATGAGCCATGACCAAACAAAACAAAAGTAAGTATCATTTACACCATCATCGCCTGCCGTCCTACACTCAAATGATTCAATCTGGATAACCCTGGGGTTAGTTGGATCTGAGAGCTGGAGTTGTGTGGATTTTGATGCCTTCTTTTTTTGTTGGTCCATACATTCCTCCTTCACAATATTTCATGATGAATGCCGACTATGCACACCGGCCTTGATTTGAATATAAAGCTTGTGTTGATGCTAAATTATCCACTTCACGTAAAATGATGCTTCAGGCCATAAGATCACAATGTATAGTAAAGAAAACACTTATTACAACATAGTCTTATATGCAGTGAAGAATGACCAGTGAGAATTGATCAACTTCAAGAAGAAAGCAGCAACGACTGCATTATGTTTACTAACTCAAAGGGAGGAACAGTCTTTAAGGTCTAACAAAGAACAGTAAAGAAAAGTGGATTAATTTAGGACCTTTTTCTTAGCTGATCTTTAGAGCTGACTTTAGAGACCACTGGATACCGTAATACATTAAATATGTTTAGTTCAGGAGCCATTTAAGTTAAAAAAGTTAATGGCTTTTTCAAATAATGTGGAGCATTTGAGACAACAAATACAAATACTGCAATTTGCAATAGTAAACTTGTCGTTTAAATCAAATCTGAAACCTTCAGAGCTCCCTGGGCTCGCCGTAGTCGTTATACATGACAGTGAGCGTCTGCTCATCACATGCCTTTTGTACATCCTGGCCCATGTCTGACCAGTTAAGCCCAAAGACCTTGGTGTCTGTGTAACGGCAGGACAGGAACTTGAGGGACATCCTGCGAAGACCAATCTTTGGCTCCTGAAGGAGACCCTTACACCATGGGGAGAGCTCATCGAGCTGCGAGAGGATGAGGCCAGCCTTCCTGTTGTGACAAAGAAGATAAAGGCTTAAAGTGTGGTTGTGGATGATTTCAAGACATGGACACAAAAAATATATACTTGACATATGTCAATAGCCTGCATGTGACGGATGCATCACTAAAAACATATCATTTTAATATCATTTTTTCATTTTCCACCTAAAAAAACAAAATCAGCAAGCGCACATGCACATCAGCAAAATTATAAATGAACCAAGTATTGTTTAACTTACGGAGCTTCTTACTGGCATATTTAGAATGACAAACAGATGAATGAAGATTCCTAAACTGATGGTCAGATCAGAAAATGGGACACAGAAATGTTAGCTGTTTTAGGAAGTTTTATAGGCCTTGTAGCACTAAGTAGTGGTAGCATGCTAGTTTGCCAGTAAATGCTAAAAGATTTACTCCAAAATGGTAGGGGTGAAAAGAAAATCAGGTAAAATACACTGTACATGAATATTTATTTTATGAAAGTTTAGACTTTATTTGAGATATTTGTATTCGTCAACTGGTAATGAACTGCATAGGAATGCAGTCGGTCAGTCAAATTAAAAATAAATAAGCATACACTACTCTCACTTAGTGATGTTTGAAGACATTTGTAAGTCTACAAACGGGACAGGTGAGGAAAACCGACCTATAATTACAGTGGTCAGGCACAAGACTGTTAGCCACCTGACTAATATTGTCCAGGGTTAAGGTGTCCTATGGTGCACTGGGTTCTGCATCTTGGGGGAAAGGTCTCAACGGACCAGACTTGTTCAGCAGATCCTGCAGATGCTCAGTCAGATTTTGATTTGGGGAGTTTCAAGACTGAACCAACATACTGTCATGGTTTTTCAGACCAACATGGATGGTTTTGCACAGGTCTGTTGTGGGAGGCTGCTCCCTTTGGGGTGAATCGTTACTATGGGGAGAAGTATGTTCTTGGTCTTGCAATAATTTTTAGGGAGGTGGTTTGTGTCAAAGCAACATCCGCATGTATGCCAGGAGCCAAGGTTTCCCAGCAGAGCATTGCTTGTAATGAAATTATCGTTATTTTCTTCACCTGTTACTGATTTTAATATTGGGGCTGATTGATACCGCCTGAAATTGTTTTCAACAGATTACTGCAGCAGCATTCAACCAGAGCTCGAGGCGTCCCAGTCTTTTGCACTGGTTGTTTTCAGGTTTTTTTTTTTTACAAAGTCAAGAAGATAATCAGCAACCAGGATTGTGGGAACAGCTTGCTGCCAAGTAGCTGAAGGGAAGTGGAACCTTAGTGTTGATGTTCAATCGCCATGAGATACATTTGACTGTCTGCAGTCCATAAATCACAGTGTGGCTTTGCTGTTATTGTAGAGTGACATCACTGTATCACAGAACCTAAAACCAAAGTCATCCACTGCTACTTCCTGTCTGAAGCAGCACACAGGGTAAGGTGCACTGTTACTGACACATTCCAGATCTGACCCAAAGCACACAGTGACTTCTGAAGGTCTGGGTAGAACTGATGATGGTAAAACTGTGGAAAATGAATGAATGAAGAAATAAATGGCAGGGGTAACTAAAGCACTGGTCCTGTTGAAGAAATGCAGTTGATGGACTGCTCTAATACCGTCAAGAGACCGAGGAGAGACTATGAAATGCTCAATCTTGTCCTTTGGCCAAACCAGGCCAGCTGAATAATCATCTTCACAAGTAACATGATGCACAGAGTTCACATAAATACATCTCATTGGGACACAGTGCAATAAATAACCATTAAGCCCGATCAGCCCATTTGGCTGCTGAAGTGAAACCTTGTCAAGTGTTTGTTTAAGGTCAGAAAATGGCAGTGGGAGAAGATTTTGTTCATTCCACACACAGTTTCTGCTCATTCTTTAGCCAAGGAAGAATGAGCAGAAACTTCCATGGCAGATGGTCCCATTATACCAAATCACAAGTCTGCTGGACGTATCAAAGCCACAGCATCACCAGAGTCACCAGAGCCACAGTGCATTACACTAGTGAACTATACTATTATTGCAGGGTCTTTACCTTACAACATAAAGTACCTTGAGGTGATTACTGTTGTGATTTGGTGCTATATAAATAAAGCTGAATTGAAAATTGAACTGAAATGCTGACATATGAGAGCTGCCAGGTCAAACAGTCAATGTGATGAACATGCACACTTAGAGAGTGTACAAAGAGCAAGCGACAACCAGTCAGAAGTAAGGTCCGTTATAAAATAAATAAGGATTATTCTGAATTGTGGATCATATAAAGCTGCTCTAGTATGGAGTGCAAGAAAAAAAAAGTTAAGCTGGATATGCGCTTCATAATAATTCAACATCTTGGCTGCCTATAAGACTTCACCACTGAAAAGAATCTCAGGAAACCTTTGTTGCTAAGGTAAAAAATTAAGGATGAATCGACATGAGCTATCGACCAGACACTGAACCAAAACGCTGGATCAGACATTAGGCACAATGCTCCAATCCTCACCCTATCCAACAGCTCAGTTCATCAGCACCAGTTTTACATCAACAGCTTTTATTTCTATGTCTGAAATAGTTTTTAAATTGACTGCAAACTGCAGTCAAGCGAGTTGACATAGCAGAAAAACTGCTGATGATGCTTTCTCTCTCTTCTTCTAATATTTATTTGCAAGTTGTGACAGGGTGTGGTTTGTGGCTCAGCTGCAGAGGAAGGGTGGGACAGTGGATTCAGGGTGTGGTGTCAGGGGAGGCTGACCCACATCACCTGATCATGGCTTCCCTGTTTCAGTAGGTTGCCAGGATCTGACGAGAGTGGTGTGTGGTGTGGAGTGAAGAAGGCAGCTGGAAAGCTGCTCCTAGAAAAGCACGAAAACACTGAAAATAAAGATCACTGGACCTGCAATGCTGTGTGCTTCGGGTCCTTTCGTTACAGTGGTGATGAAACCCAGCAGTGGGAGAATGGACACATGACCGACACAGACAATAGTGGAACTGGTGAAAATGGTGGCACAGTTGGCCACCCTGTATCGGGAGCAGGCGGGGATGCAGCAACAACAACTCGATCAGCTGCAGGATGCTCCACTCGTTGGAAGAGGGAGATGACCCCTAGGGCGTGGTGTAGCAGTGGCCTGCTGAGGAGTGGTCCCTGTGGCAACTCCCTTTGTTGTGTGGGGAGGCCCAGGTCGACCGGCTGGGGCTCTCCCTGTGAAGACCCATGCCATAATTTCTGGGGAGATAAGATTGTGCCGGGGGATTGGCCCTTCGCCTACGCCAGACGCCAGCACAATGCTAGCACACTAGGTGACGCCAAAGGGAGAGCCTCGCCTGCTGGATATGATTGTTCTCGAGCAGTTCATGGAGGGACTTCCAGCAGACACCACAGAGTGGGTCTGCTGCTGCCGGCCGGCCTGGACATCACTGTGATGCGGTCGGAGGATCACCTATTGGCATGACCAAAAGAGTCTGGGGGGCAGCCGCAACTGGCGGTGGGAAGTCGACTGGTCCCTATTACACAAACGCGGCTCCGGGCCCCATCACCACCATGGCCCGCTGCTGCAGAGCAGCAGCCACCTGCATTGAGTAATTTGGTAGTTAGTAGTGTGTTGTTTCTCTGCAGTTCCCAGCGGCGATGGACACTGCCCCTCACTCACTGGGAGCCACACCAGTGTCGGGGCAGGAGTACTGGAGGTGAAAGTGCCCATGGATGGAAGTGGGACAGGTGTTCTGTGTTGCTGGCCCTTCAACACCCTCCATCAGTCTCAGAGGGACGTATACACTAGGATAGGGTGGACTCGGGCTGCACACAGACCCTGGCCCACCAAACCCTGGTTCAGCCCAGGGCTTTGCTGGAGGCAGAGTGAAAGCATCATTGTAGCCTTTATTATCATTATACACAGTATAACAAGATTAAAAAGCAGCTCCGTAAAAGTGCATATATGCTAGCACATTATAAGAAACTACGTAATAAAATAACCATATGAATAATATAAATACAGAGTCCAAGAGTGACACAGACAGACAGTTTGAGCACCGACAATTTAAAACACAGACATGAGTTCATGCTAGAGTCCAAGGAGCAATGGAATGAGCAGTAGGGGTGGTTTATGTCTAGAGGTGCAGTGGTCAATGCAGATATTTCAGTGCAAATTACTTTTGTGCAAAGTTGAGTATGGTGATAGCTTTAGGGAAAAAGCTGTGCCTGAGTCTGTTTGTTCTGGCCTGTATGGATCTGATCTGCCAGAGAGCAGGGTGAGGAAAGACGGTTCTGTGTTGTACCAATTTTTCACACTTCCTTTTGGCTTGTTTTCAGCCCCAGTCACCTTCCAAAGCCTCATGGACCAGATGCTGTGCCTGCACACTGTGTATGCTGCCACCTATTTGGATGACGTTTTAATCCACAGTGAAACCTGGGCTGAGCATGTGCAGTGGGTGGCTGCAGTCCTGGAGTCTCTGAGGCAGGCAGGGTTTACGGCCAACCAAAAGAAGTGTACTATTGGGCGGAGGGAGGTATAGTATTTGGGCTGGCACTTGGGAGGCAGGCAGGTATGCCCTAAGGATGGATGGATCAAACAGGAGCCATCGCATCCCACCGTCTGTTTGGATCACGCTCCGCTGCAGTGGCTCCATCACATAAAGCACAGGTGTCAAACTCCAGACCTCGAGGGCCGGTGTCCTGCAGGTTTTAGACATGTCCTTGATACAACACAGCTGATTTAAAGGCTAAATTACCTCCTCAACATGTCTTGAAGCTCTCCAGAGGCCTGGTAATGAACTAAACATTTGATTCAGGTGTGTTAACCCAGGGTGTTATCTAAAACCTGCAGGACACTGGCCTCAAGGCCTGGAGTTCGACACCCCTGACATAAAGGATGCCAACGCCTGGATCACCCGGTGGTATCTGGGTCTCCAGCCTTTTAATTTCAAAGTGGTCTATAGTCAAAGGAGTTTGCAAAGAAAAGCGTCTGGACTTCTTTAAGTTGCTTGAAGACGTTTCACCTCTCATCCGAGAAGCTTCTTCAGTTCTAAGGTCAAATGGCCGAGAGTCCCAGATTTAAAACCAGTGGGAGTATCCCCCCAAAGAGGGACAAAGGACCCCCTGATGATCCTCTAATCACATGAGCCAAGGTGTGAAAACCAGGGTTTCGGGTGAGCTCACCCGAAACCCTGGCTGATTAGGTCCCACACTCGGGTGAGCTCACCCGAAACCCTGGCTGATTAGGTCCCACACTCATCACTGGATCACTGGACTTGCAACACTGTGTGCTTTGGGTCCTTTTGTTGCACAAGTGTTTATTTCACTTACATTCCACCCTGTGTGTGTGTGTGTGTGTGTGTGTGTGTGTGTGTGTGTGTGTGTGTGTGGAGCTGTAAAGGTAAGATGAACTTAGACTGAGAAGAGAAAAGAAAGGAAAAGGAAGCAAGACTGTAAATGAGAGCAGTAGTGTCAGATCGGTACTCAGTATCTGCAGATGCATGAAACCAATGTATTGGCATCAAAAAATTTAATTAGTGCATTGCTTTAAGAAATAAACTTGGAACCTAAGATTTTGGAGGCAGAGGCATAAGCAGAGGAGACAATACATTTAGTGTTAAAAGTGAACTATTTGGACAAATGGTGGACAAACCAAGCACCCTTTTTACTGGCCTGAATTTATTTGTTTTTTAATCATACATGCATTTCTTCCAGTTCACTGAGAGTAAAGGCATTATCCTGAAAACAAGAGGGAAAATTTTACTAAAAATATTTCAATATTTTGATATGAGGTTAATTAATTCAACTTTGAGAAGACTTGATATGAAAATTCCCCGGAACATATGTACTATACAATGTATGTAAAGATCCAACAAAAGAAAATTTGAAGGTTTTGTAAGGCTCATGGAGAGCTGACCCTACTCTGCCCAACTGGTTATTCTTCATTGTTTGGTTAGAGTTAAAGATAGATGGCTGGTTACAGACAGTTAGACAAATGTCAGACTTTGAGCCAGGTTTTTCAGACTAGCTCACCCCTAGCGCGATAAATGTAATGCGCTGTGTTTTTTTTGTGTAGTGTGAGGTGAATGATATAAATAGTACAGACTCTTAGCATAAGACTATTTTGTCACAAACATTTGCCCTCCAGTCTGGTGGTTAGCCCTCCAACGTTTTTGAATCAGGCCCTTTTCATTGATGGTCTTGGATTAAATTATTCAATTTTTGTGGTATCTAACAAATCGTCACAGGTGGCGTGTAGGACCAAAAGAAACATGAGAACATTGCATTATAGTAGAAGAAGCAGACAGGAATCATCAAGCAAAAAAAAAAACAAAAAAACCCCCACTTTGTTATGTTAGTTCCACTGTTGTACAGTTCTAAAGTTCGCTAACATTAGCTAGCATGAGCTGGTTCCACCAGACCAATTAAGGCAACGAAAGTCCTGAGGGCACTGAAAAGATTAATGATGTGTTCGTGGTTTCAATGTTTCATTAGTGAGAGGAAGAATGTGCTCTTTGTTCTTCGAGAAGTCACCTGGTCTCACTTTAAAGATAAAAATATCTATTTGCAATAAACCAAAGGTCCCATGTAAACAAAAGTTAACTGCCATCTAGGTCAGATAGCAAATTTCCTACTTTCTACTAACGTGATGAACAATGCTTTTCTTTACCCTTTGTGAAAACATCTGGATGTCAGTCACTACACTTCCTGTGGCTGACTGATGACAGGACTGTGAGGTGTGCCACAAACTGCTGCCTACTGACCCATGCACCAATAAGTGCATGCAGCCTAATGGTGCTTTCATTTGTACAGGCCACACTTAGTTTTTAATGCTTTATGTTGAAGTTTTTAATGCTTTTTATGTTGTAAAAAGTGTTCGTAGTTGGCAACGAAGCCTTTTTATCCTTAGAAGAGTCTTATCAAAACAAAGGCAGTTGTTGTTGTGTGTCATTTTTAATGATCATGTTCTTTGTCCCCTGATTGCCAAGACTTGAGAGAACATTAATGATTGCCCGATTCCCTAGCATAATTAGGATTACGAAGGGTTGGGTTGGGTTAATAAGACTATAACTAATTTGCCTATTTTGTAATTTTTATTTATTTTTCACAATTATTAGTCTAACATAACATAATAGTCAAATAATGAAAGTCTCTTCAATGACAAGATTGATGTTGTTGTTATGCGTGATCATGGCAGACCACCCTGTTGAAGGCCTTGATCACATGATCTCTGAAGCCTGCCCGTTCTTCTGCTATGGGCTTTAGCCTGGTAAACCTCCACGCGCCCGGTTCCTGGGGTACCTGGAACATTTGGTTTTATACGATGCTCAGTTTGGATAGAATTTGTAGTTTGATCTGGATTTGAACTTTGCCTAAATTGCCTGAATAAAACCAGCCATTAGGAGCAAACAAGAAAGAAGCTTTTTTATTTATAACTTGTGTGTTCCAGTCTCTGCGGCAAGCTAATATCCGCTTGTCAAACTCCCATTCAAATGATAACCCACAAGTCCTTTTTTTTTTTCACCATTTGATTTTGCTGTTAAGCTGCAGTTCACTGCTGTTTTGAACGGACTTGCACGCTGCAATAATACCGATGCGGTGGCCTGTGGATTCTGCTGCATTTCATCTCCCGTCTTATGCCAACACCGCATTAACTGCTGTTCTGTAAACATACAGCTCATCACCCTATTTCCTAGTGTGTGTGTGTTCATGTTATTTCTGGAAAAGCAGTGCGCTCTTTACACCACAGCTCCCTTTAAACAGGCAAGACACCATCAGTGTCTGTGTTATTTTTGGCAGATTTTGCAAATCACTTCACATGTAAAGATACACGAGAAGCAACATCTTGCTTATACTTGTACTTTGTATACTCTACTGGACTGTCTGTAAAACCTAATGTCGACAGAGAAGTAACAACAACTTTAGCAGCCTTAGTGATGTTGTCTGGCCCGGAGGCTGCAGAAAAATAGTTACTTTAATGATGCCAGCCTTGTTGTAGTGCCTCTCAGTAGACAGGCGGCTCTGTGTTGTGCTGGTAGTCCGCAGTTAGACTACCATTCATAAAATTTTTCTGAAACCTCTTTATATTCCCAATATTTTGACACACATGTCAGTGGTCTGGGGAAATAGGGGATATTTATTTCAATATTCATAAATGTGGTTTGTTGTGCTTTCATTTTTCAGGAAAGCTGAGGAACGTCCCGCAGGTTCCAAATAGCAACGGCTGTCACCATAAACTCTTGTGCATCTATAGGGATGGAAAATGGTTTCCACAATACAATGTGAGAGCTGCAAAAAACCGATGCAAACCCCAAACATTTGTGTGGTTTTGACCATGCATATCCAAGCAGGCATACAGGCATACACGAATTAGCCACTGGCCTAATATTTGTAAGTCTTTTATTGTGAAAACAGGGCAGGGGGGACTAAAAACCAGCAGTGGGATTGGGGTTGAAGGGCATTAAAGGGCATAGTAGAAATAAAGAAATTTTTTAAATTCTGTACCAAAGACAATAGGGAAATATAATCGCCTTTTTTCTGGGTCCAGAATTGTAATTTTTGCCCATGGTTGATATGACAACTCAGTTTTGGAAAGGGGGTGGCAGTGGGAAGTGCCAACTCCAATTAGCCAGAGCTAAATTGCTCCCTGGAAGTCCTGTAATGACCATACGCATTGTGCTTTTTCATCACAAGCCTCAAACTTTCAAACTGACCCGACTTTTCTTTTCTGTGGGATAGATGCTGGTGATGAGAGCTCGCTCTCCGGCTAAAACCCAGCACTTTTCAGCAGTTTTGAGATGAAGAGTCTTGCCCCACAGTCTGACTGTCAACACAGCGGTTATCCATCCTGATGCGTTTAAAGGAAAACATTCAGCACAAAAGCCCTGAACTGTGCTGCAACTGTGTGCCATTGGGTGCTGGTATACACACACACACAGTGCATAAAAAACCCACAAAACACAAAAACAAAAGAGGTTATTGACCATACCAACACCATCTTTCCTTACAATCGGCCCCACTTTCCAGAAATGCCTCCCTGCAACTTCTTCCACAATAAAATAAAATAAATAAATAAAAAAGCCATATTCATGAATCACTGATCTGACACTGAGAGGGAAATCCAGCACACATTGCAGAGCCATAGGTACAAGGAGACAGAATGGTCCAGTGAGTCATCTAATAGTAGCAGCCCTGCTTGAAGCCAACTGGACTTGCAAAAGACTGCGAAGACCAAATTTAGGTCAGATAAGGTTTTTGACTTAGGCTTTAAATTATATCTAACTATCAAGCAGCAAACTTGAAAAAGGGTTGCAACCCCTCATTTCTATAAAAATTTCTAGTAAACTGGGAATTAGCGATTTATGAAAACATTTGCAAACATATGTGGAAATAGAGCATCTTGAGTTTATACAATTCTAATCTAATCTAATATTTCGTATGACCATGTTTATCCTTCGACACAGTCTGAATTCTCTTCGGACGTTTTCAACATAATTTCTTGAAGTAGTCTTCAGGAAACCACCTCCGTGCTTCTTAAAAGACACTGAAAGCTCTTCTTTGGATGGTGGCTACCCTTTGTTCCATTCTCTGTCTAGATGATCCTGCACTGTTTCAGTCCCACTTTATTCTTGTTCTTTTGTGCAATAAAAATAAAAGCCCTGTCCATATCATCTCTACCTAAAAGCTGGAGACCACTTCAAAACTCTGAAAACAGCTGATTGTAGCAAGTGCATTAGTTTTATGTTTGTTTCTCCTTTCTCTTTGGCTGACCTGTAGGTAACTGAAGAGCCTTTGTAACACGATATAATTGTAACTATAATTTAATAAACGAAGTCAGTGAAGTAACGCATCACATTTAAAATGTAATGTACACATGGAACAAAAAAGTTCTCATATGATTTCTCATTGATCTGTCAGAAGTTTTTATCTTTAATACTGAACAACATCAGTATACATTATACATTTAGGGAATATAATGGTCTATTTTTAATTACATTACAGTATCACGTATTACAATGTGAGCAGGCCATAAATGGGAAAAAAAAAAAAAAAAAAAAAAAAAAAAAAAAAGGTAAAAACGGTGTCACAAACTGCTAACAAAACCTCTAACTGTAGTGGAACCAGTCAATATGGCCCCCTGGGTTGCCTCTGATGCTGCTGATAAGGTCCATGTAATTGGTAAGCAAACTCATAACAATGTGTACTGATACTGATAATGCAATTTTCTATTAAAAGTCTATATCAGAGTATGTAAATATATATTTCTGTTCATTCTTCACTATCACAGAAACCAATAAATCACCAGCGGACAAACAGCAAAAAGGCACTTCTGCTTCAAGTGTGTGTATTTTCGTCCTTGTCTCAACTATAAAAAGTCAGCGAGCAAAGTAAACAGTCTGCGGTGATTATGATTATGATTTCCTGAGAGAAATTCCAACCATAACAATACTTATTATCGCAAGCGCTCTGATTAGAGAGACTGTCAAGGAAAAACAGAAAGAAACTCAACAAAAAGGATCAAATATTTTTCAGTTCATCAAAGGGCACCGAGTCCAACCAAGGACACGGTCGGGACGGAAGGATCGAGGATTTCTTTCTTTTCAGCCAAGCCAAAACATCTAGTGTTTCGAAGTCAATAGCCAGGCGGCGTGCCTAACATGATGGGTGCTCCCCCGGCGATGACAAGGTCTGGCCCTCAGGAGGAGAATTGTCGAGCCTTGGAGAGACGGTCTTTCGGTGAGTTTATGGTTTGAGTTAAAGCATCACGCGATGTTGCATGAAAAAGGCAATACAAATGTCCCGTGGAGAATGCCAAAGGGTCTCGTCAGTGAGATCCGATACGTTTCTAAAAACAGCAGATCTGAATATCTGCCGCCACAAGAAAGATAAAGCCACATTTATTCATTCATTTGTTTCCAGATATTGCTTACTTGGCTGATACGAGTTTACATTGAGTCAGAGCCTGAGCGGGGCTCTTGTTATCTGTATTTTGACTAGCTAATGAAAATCTCGTTTATTCTGTCCTCATTGTTTGTGACAGGGAAACTGGGGAATTCTCTTCATAACAAGTCGAGCTGATCTGGGAAGATGAAAATGTGCGTGGGTATGCATTTGTGGTCTGAGTGTGTGTGAGTTTGTGTCCACCCCGCTGTTTACTCTGAGCGGCACAACAGACCTGAGGTGTTTGGATGGGAGAGGTATATTGTCTCTAAAGTACCACAAAACTGTTGATTTAAGAACAAACCACAACTAAAGAGACTTACAGCAAGGCTTTAGGACAGCAAGGACTAATTTCATGGATGTTTATGAGAAATGCTTCCTACCAATTTCTTACCAAGTACCAGGTAAATGCTTACAGTGTTAGCTATGCCAATTATTCTAGCATTTTACAGCTTTTTTACTGTAAAGCGTCCCGATATTAGTTAGAATATAGGCAATACAATGCCATTCTATGAGGCAGACACATAGGTGCTCAAAAAAAATGAAAGAAACACTTTTCTGGGATATTGATGTTGTCGCTTTAGAGTGTATACAGTTCAAGTATCAGAGGGGGTTGTTAATCAGTTTCAGCTGCTTTGATGTTAATATAATTAACAACAGGTGCACTAGAGGGGCAACAATGAGACAGCCCAAACATGAAAGCTTTTAGAGGTGGAGGCTTGCTGACATTTTTTTCCTCCCTGTCTTTTCTGACTGAATTTTCGCTAGTTTAGCATTTGGTTAGGCGCAACTCCACTACTGGTAGCATGAGGCGATACTTGGAAACTACAGAAGTTGCGCAGGTAGTCCAATTTGTCCAGGTAGTCCCACACATGTCTCTGACTAAACAATCAGAAACAGACTTCTTGAGGGTGGCCTGAGCACCTGATGTCCTCTAGTGGGCCCTGAGCTCCTTGGAGGAGGTAAATCCATGGAGGGACGCACAGACCTCTACAGGCTAGGCAACGACACCATGACTGCCATTAGGTACCAAGATCCACTGTCAAACCCTACACTGGTGCAGTGGGTCCTGGGTTCCTCCTGGAGCACAACAATGCCTGGCTTCATATGGTAAGTATGCAGGCAGTTCCCAGGAAGAAGGAATTGATACCACTGACTGTCTCCCACGCTCGTACCACTGGGACATTATGGTTTAGTCTATCCGATGCCACCAGGCTGCACCTTGAACTGTCCAAGAGGTCTGTTATGCCCTGGTCAACATCTGGTAGGAGATCCCTCGGGACACCATCCACTGTCTAATAAGAAGCATGCCCCAATATTGTCAGGCTAACTGATTACCATTTTGAATTGCTGTAATGAAATTTCAGCAAAATTGACTAGGCTGCTTCATCATTTTTTCACTTTGATTATTGATTACTATTTGCATTTCCATCAAATGTGGCATCGAGAACTGAATGTAGCCACTGTGAAGCCACTAATTGGTTAGTAAAGTCCAATGTTGAAGCCCAGCAGCATTTTTGCAGTTGCCGTCTTCATGTTTTGAAACCTAACGTGATGAGCGAGAGATAAATCTGACTGTGAAACCAAGGAAAACTGCACTCTTGTACGGTATTGTCTTATTAATTACTAGGCAGGCCTACCCAAAAGCATATGGTGCTTTAGTCCTCTTTTTGACTCCACTGGGAACCGTTGTTTACAAAAGGAACATGTTGTTTTCAATAGGACTTCAAGTTCCATTGGGGCGAGCGCTGTTTCCCCTATACAGTAATACTGAAGCACTGCTTAATAGAAAGTATGCAGGTGCATCTTCCTTAATAGATTAGTACAAACAGACAATCTGGTACTTAAGTGGGAGCAACTAGAACATGTGAACAGCTGCTTTTTTCTGGATTTTGTGAATTCCAAGTTTACTTTTCTGTAAAAAGCTAAAGAAATGCAAGGAGAACAATCAGAACAAAGAGACAGTTTCATCAAAGAAGTAGTAGTATCTCTGCCCCAACCCTAATGTTTAGTTTAGGGGTTGTTGTTTTTTTAAGCTTTTTTATTTCTACAGTCATCTGCTTAGAAAAATATGCAGTAAGCCACAGATTAAAAATTCTGTCTGGAATTAAACAGAAATACAATCTTTATCCTAATATGTCCATAATGAGTCTAGTCTAGATTAGAAAAATGTTTTCCCGGTTCAGCTGAATGACAATGATCATGATGATCTTAGGTGTTTTTGCAGCATCGGGCCAACATCAACACCGGATGCCTGAAAAGCCAGAAAGTATGCATGACGGTTATTTTGGTTTGTTAAAAATGATATCAGTAGTATTTTTGTCCTGGCATAGGTGCGGCCATTTATCTGCTGCATTTGTTTTCCCCAACGGTCAAATAACGTCAGAGAAACAAACTGCTTGACGCCACAGGGAAGCTTGTCAGCACACTCAGACACACAGCGGTGGAGCTGTGAGGCCATTAACCTCGCTGCCTGCACGCTCGCCTGGTAACAATAGACGGCATACAGCTCAGGTCGTTCCTCACTCTAAACTAGATACATAGGAAAGTCTAATGTTCATTTGATGACTTGGCTAAACAAAACATGTTTATACTTCCTTCCCCTGTTGCCAGCTCTCACCTCAAATGCACTTCTCTGCCACTTTTCCAGCTCTGAGGTGCCTTTATTAACATTAATCACCCCTCCCTTTAACTAAATTGGGAGGCTGTTAATGTAAGTGTATTTTAATGGAACACTTCAGAAGCAACTCCCTCAATTACATCAACTCTTTCCAGCATGGTCCCAATTAAAAACAACCTTTCATTTAGGGCGGGGGAGCCCACAGACAGAGGGAGAAACACAGAATTAAGGGAGCCTTTGCTAATCAGTTTCACCTGCCAAAGCGAAAGCGTGTAACACAGACTGCTGTTTATAAGTAGGTTTTATATCAGACACATGGCTCTGTTTATAAAACATTAAGCTACAGTTTTACATTATGGGTACTTATCCGTAGTTTGGGCGGAAATTTGGGGCCCTCCATGGTTGCAAGTTACTAAATGGCCCCGGTGATGTCACAGAGGTTAAAAGCACTCGGCGTCCCAGTCAGTTTGACTGACTTTCTCCTGTAACTCTAATTCATGCAAACAACCGCTTTGCAGTCAGAGAAGGCGCTTTGGAAACTGTGAGCGGCACATCTGCCCACCTTTGAGAATCGAAACAGTGTGCTGAGCTTTTGAAAGAGCTGATATAATGAGACCTGGCCCCTGTAAACGTGTTTGTAATAACGGTGGAACAAATTAGCACTTGCAAAGAAAAGTGTACGAAGCATAGTTTTGGTTTTATTTAGAGCCGTTTTCTGTTCAAGCTGCAACTGTTGTTATGCACAATAACAGATCACGTTAGATAACTTGTGCGGATTGTTGTGGGAATAGGTGCTCAGGCCAAATGTAAGTGCAGTGCAAAAGAAATTGCTTGCAGCGCATGTTGGGCAAAAAACACAGCTAGGGTACCAAAGATGAGATGTTTTTTTCCAGAGAGCAGTTAAATGCAAAGACAATGTGTAGGCTAAAGTTAGCCCGTTCTGGACAACATAGCATCAGTCAGCGATGTCAGCTTTTTGGAAACCGGGTTTTGGTTTTTGGGGCCAAACGTTAACTTGTGTGCATGAAAGGTTGAGTGCTACGTCATTAGCTAACACAAGCTAAATCAAGGAGTTGCAAAAAAAAAAAAATCACCTCACTCAGAGTTGTTTGAAGGGGGGAAAGAATCCATAAAGACTAACATTTTTTTGTAGGAAAGTGTAGGAAAGTTTTCAGTTTTAATATAGTCTAAGGGGATTCACTCGCCAACGTCAAGTGGCAGCTAGCTTACTTTTTCAGCTCCAGAGATTAGCCCTCTGTATATTTCAATGTCAACTAAGGCATCTGCAGATTAGGATTTTTTTTAATTTATTTTTTTTTATGAGTTGCATTAAATAGACTAATACTTAAATATCAGAAATTCACATGAATTCCTACACTACACTGGTAAAAAAACAAAACGATCAAGCTCTGGATACGCACAGTACTCGTTCAATTAACTAGTTACTAATGTACTATTGGTGTAATCTTGGGATATGTAGACAGTGAGAATATTATAATACACATGTTTATATATGACACAATTTGTTGATTTATTCATCACACCTGATAGTAGCTGTCTAGATCTGTGTCAGAAATGGGAACAAATTCCTATAAGCTGTTGGGGGTGCAGTATTCACTAATAGAGCATATCTATGTCTTGTAATTCAGTCCTTGCTTTCTGGGTTTTACAGGATTGCTGGTGAATGTTTCATTTATGAAAGGCCTATCTGTTTAAATTGCACTTTAAAGTGTTGTTCAGACAAACTGTGATCCAATCCAGACTCCTGTCTAGTTGCCACTTTCTTCAGTCTCACACTGTTATTGTTTGAAGATGTCAGTGTCAATTGCACAAGCTCAGTATGACAGATTGCACTTTGTTGGTGGGAGGGCAACTCATGAATGGATTACACACACTCCCACACACACGCATATCTGGAAGACTGATTACAGTGAACGCAGTCTACACGTTATTAAGATGGCTCAGGCTTTTGGTATTCTGTAAAAGTCTGACTCAAGACAGACCTACAGGGCTTTGTATATTGTTGGGTTCTGCTGATAAATTGGCGATCAAGTTAAAGTTGATGATCAATTTGCTGGAAGGAATGCATTTTTCTGATCTGAGGTTACACGTCAGAGATGTGGGCACTTTTGAAATACAAGCTAAGTCCCAATTGTCTGACAGAAAAGTCACTTTTTCCTGTTGTTTCCAGCGGTAGTAAAACTAAACTGCCTGTGGTGTCCAATGAACGTGCATTTTCCAGTGCGGCATCTTTTGTTCTTGTTGACTCGTTAAGGAAGGAAAGAAACAGTCGAATAACCGTACCTGGGTCCCAACTCGTCCTCACACCTCCAGGTGAATTCGCCAAAGCTCTCGTAGCGCTGGTTGTAGTGGTAAAGCACACGGTGCAGTGTAGGAGCGCCCAGGTCCATCAGAGTGTTGTAAGCTGTCTGCTGCTCCTTCCCACTGGTGTAGCCGTTAAACAGGTTATATATCTTATCTGCAATTTCTGAAAGTATACAGACAATCGGGGGTTAACTTGCAGCTTTAATAGGAGCAGGAAATGAGTGTTAACTATGCCCAACAATAAAGAGCAATACCGTTGATCAGTTCAAACACTTTATGTTTACTGAACAGGCTGACTGGGGCTACTGATATTAAATGATCCAGGCAAGATGTTCTAATGACAAACTCGTCCTTCTCTGGAATCCAGGCTAGCCTCGCTGCTGTTTTGGATACGCTGTTGAGGTTTGGGTGGGGAGCTTCGCTGAGTTCACACTCAATCACACTTTCTGTAGACAGATGGGGCAGATCGCTCATAGCAAGAGAATAATGTTTGTCTGGGGCAGGTCTTTTCTGTTTTAGCATTCATGTGATCCTGACAGGCTGACGAATGCATTCTTAATTTCAATTACTGTAGGACACTACAGGAAACCATGTGGAATTATGTCAGTTGCTAAGGAATGGGTGAGGCAGAGTAATAAATAAATAATATCAATAAGTCTAATCCCAAATTAGGATGGTTGTTACTGGATAGTGATCAGCACCCCTTTCTTCCCAGTGATGTCAGAGGTCACATGTTTGTGTGAAATACCCAAGGATGGAGGATCAGCGACACAGTAACTGTAATATGCGTTTGTTTATGGGGTCATTGGAAGAGATTCTTTGATGCTGACAAAGACGTTTGACATATTGCAGTTTTTTCCCCTGGTTATTGGGTACTGTTAAATATAACAGCCTCATAAGTGGAGAAGATGTGTTCTTTCCTGTTTCTTCTGCAGCTCCAATTTTAGATGAATAAAGCAGATGTCATTTTACATGAATATTTTGGTCTCACTACCATTACCGATCATTTTAAAAGGGATAAATCATCAACAACAAAGTTGAAGAATTCACTGAAGAAACTAAAACCTTGGAGCGTAACTCCTCTCGGAAATGATAATGCCAAGAAAATCAGTTAAAGCAGAGCTGCTGCATGGCATGTACTGTATTTCACACCATGCATAGATTTCCAGTAATTAAAACCAACTGCATTAAGTGGTACATCTTTTCTTATACAATTAGACAATTACATTGGAAATTGTTTTTCACAGTCAAGCACACTAAATTAAGTAGCCCCTTAATAGGGTTCAAATATGAATTGGACAAATTTAAAAAAAAAAAAAAAATTATTGAACTTTAATATTATGCTGAAGTCCTTCCATGTAATGATGGCCTGAAGTCTGCAGAGTGTTTTGCCAGTCCCTTACTGCAGATGTTTGCGATGTGTCTTTCTCCCTTTGGTTTTGTTCTCCGCTAGTAAAATTCAACCTGACTGATTACGTGGATTATTCCTGTCTGGCCCGACTTTTTAGGCCTTTGTCCACTATTGTAGACAATATCAAGTTTGCAAGTTCTGCTTGGCCCTGCATCGGACCAGCGTCTACCCTGCTTCTCACCCTGCAGTAGCTGGGATAGGCTTCAGAGTGCCGGTGACCCTAAATTGTTAAGCGGAAGAGAATGGATGGCTGGATGGATCACAGTACACTTCAGAATTCATCTGGCTGCTTCTGTCTTCTGTCACATCATTAATAAACATTAGTGACCCAAGTACAATTTGAAACCACTCATGCCCATACATCACAGAGCCTTCACTGTGTTCAGATCATGAGCTGTTCCAAGCCTTCTCCATTTTTTGTTACTCCTGTCCTTCTGTTACAGGCTGATGTTACTTTCATCCGTCAAAAGAATGCTGTGTGAGAGTTAGTCTCTAACCTGGCCTTTCTGTTCATGAGGTTGAACCTTCTGTCAAAGCCTCTTCCACAAAGCCTCTTTATGGTAGACTTAGATAATGGACAGCTACCTCACGGGGGGAGTGTTTTTCCCCTTTGGGGACCGTTGTAAAAGAGTTTTTCTTCACCATGAAAAGGATCCCATGATCATTCATCACTTGAAATGAACTCTTGAGTATTGGCCTGCTTAATTTAGGAATGAAGAAATATCCCACACCTATCACTGAAACAGCTTTTGCATAACTTTTTTTAATCAGCCCACCCTTAGCACCAGGAAATATGGTACTAGGGCAGAAAAAAAAAAAAAGACAGTTAAGGTAATACTTTTGGTCAGGGCCTTTAATTAAAGCCATACTTCAATTGTAGTGGCAAAAAGGTGAAAACTGTGACACTACCCAAATGTCTACGTCTCTGTCTCCAACTCAGCAGCAGGATCTATAAAGTCTTTGGTATGAAGCTTCACTAGTGCACAGGGTGACAAATGATTTCAGCTCGTTAATTTCTGACATGAAATAGCACACTTTATAACCAATATTCTCGTGAGATCTTAGTGTACAGTGTCCATAAACAGCTCTACTCCAGAGAGGAAAACTATCTGCCTGTGTCTTTATGACTCGCTCGATGAACTCATCTAACATCTGTTTTGTGCGGTTTTGAGACATGACTGCAAATAGAAAGAGCAAATGTCTGTCCGGTAAATTACCACTATTGGTAAATTAAAAAAAATTAAAAAAAATTTGCACCAAATATAATTTTTTCCCCTGTATTTTTCTGACATCATATAACAATCATATTTACTACACAAATAATGATGTACAGTCTGGGGCTTTTCCCCTCACCTTGTGCTTTGACATCATCCACAGTTGGACATGGAGTTTTGATGGTGACTTCACTTGGAGTCGAACGGCGCCCCGTGTTGTCTACTGCCCATAGCCGGAACCTGCGCACACACACACGCGCACACACACACGCACACACACACACACACATACACGCACTGTGAAATATAAAATCCATTTTTCCATTTTGTTAGTGAAAATCTATAAAACCTAAAGTAATAAAATGGATTTCCTGCAGTGTATTCTCATGAAAGTGCTGAACAAAAAACATATGAGCAGCAGCAAACATGTCACAGCTAATGCATTTCCTGCAGCTGTTAATCCTATCGAAAGACTCCCTGCTTTGAAGACCAGGACCTGCATTATCAATACGGGAACAGTGCCAGACTTCCAATTTGCCCTTCTCTGCACAGCTAGTTTCACTGAATGAATATCTCCACCTAGTGGCCAATTATTGCAGTAACAAAGAAAGACGTAGCAATACGAACACTCAAAAGGCAAAGAGGTGTAAAGAAATAGATGAGTGAATGACAGATCTTCTCGGTTAGAAGAAAGCCATTTGAATCTTTCCATCATGTACTCAAAGACTGAACTTTTGCTTTTAATGCAACTGCAAAGTATCTTTTTTTTTTGCTGTCTGAGTTTCTAACATGCCTTTCTTGGGCATATTTTATCTGACAGAGCGTATTTTGCTTCTACAAAGTGCCATTCTTGAGCGTTGTACGGAATCTATCTTTATAGAAAATATAAAGAACTGATAGGAGAGACAAGGCCTCGGTGCAGAGGCTCTCCCCGAGCTAAGAGCTCAGGGAGATGAATGCGCTGTCAGACAGGATAGAAAGAGCAGGAATCTCGCTGATACTGGAATTAAAAGAGCATGTGTAGCTGTTCACCCAACCCACATACATCAAAATTGTTTGAAGAAGCTCTGTCCATGGGCCTTTTGCCCTTTTTTTCTTTACTTCTCTTTGCCTCTACACACTGCTATTTATCTTTTTCTCACTCATTCCTCCCTGTCTTTCTCAGCCCCAAATGTTACCTCTGCATTTTTGGCTCTTTTTTTTCTCTCTTCTCCCTCTTTTTCCCCTCTCCACCCCGTTCTTCTGCTCTGCAATGTCTGTGCATGTGTGTGTATATGCATGTGGCTTCCCACCTGGCAAACTTTCTGTGAGATAAGTGTGACCATGCTTATGAGAGCATCTGAGCATCCGGTGCTTGTGCATCTGTGTGTGTGTGTTTTTAATTTTGCACTGGAAGCATATACATACACTGACAGACCATAGAGATTTTTAAATCTAACACGGACCTGTTCAACTGGTCATTAGCACAAAAATCTAATCAATCACATGGGAGCTCAATATACTTAGGCATGTTCAAAACAACTTTTTGAAGTTCAAACTGAGAATCTGAAGTTAAAGAAGGAGTGCCAACGTGGCCAGATAAACTGGTCTGAGTATTTCAGAAACTGTTGATCTGCAAGGATTTTACTTCACAACCATCTCTAGGGTTTACAAAAAAGAGGAAATAGTCAGTGAGTGGCAATGCCTTGTTATTCCCAGAGGTCAAAGGTGAATGGCCAAACTGCTTTGCGCTGATAGGAAGGCAACAGTAACTCAAGCCACCATCTTACAAGAGCATTTCTGTCAAACAGTGAAGCGGGTGAGCTACAGCAGCAGACCGAGAATCTGAGGATACAGTTTTTTGCTGGCTCGATTTCTGCTGCTTGGATGGCAGGGTCAGAATTTGCATCAAAAACATGAAAGCATGGAAGTAATGTCCATCCTGTGCTGTATTAATGGTTCAGGCTGGTGTTGGTGGTGTAATGTGTTGGGGGATATTTTCTTGGCATACCTTGGGCCCATTAGTACCAGCTGAACATTGTTAAATCCCATAGCCTACTCGAGTAATGTTGGAGACCATGTCCATCCATTTATGACCACAATCTATCTGCTACCAGCTAGATAACGTACCAAAAAGTTAAAATCATCTCAGGCTGGTTTCTTTGAATATGAGAATGAGTTCACTTGACTCAAATACCTCCCGAATTGATTAGATCTCAATCCAATAGACCACCTTTATGGTGGAAGGGGAGATTCCTATTATGTGGATGTGCAACCGAAAATATGAAGGAACTGTGTGACACCATCATGCCAATATGGGGAAAAAATATAAAATAAATAAACATAATCCACCAAGGCTGCACGAATATTTAGGAAAATGTGTACAAACCACAGACGTTCTGACTGTATTACCCGCCACAAGGTACGGTGGCTTATAATAGACAAATGGTGCACAATGATCATTTAACCAAATGATCTACAGTTTGTTACTTAGTAAGAGAAGTACATAAAAGGTACATTATAGAGGATCTGAAAGATTGTAAAATCACAAAAACAAGCTACATTGATATTTCTCTGATAGTGCTGCATGCGATGTCAAAAAACAAAACAAAAATCAAAAGAATTAAATTATTTGCTGTTGCTAATATACTAGCTTAGTAGCAGCTAGTACTTCATTTGAAGAAGAAACAAAGAAGCAAAACATAGTGACAGTGACAGTGCTAACTTCAAAAGTATCAATTGATTTAAAATCAAAAACATAAAATTTGCGATAATAATACTAATAAATAAAATTGAACTGAAAGTTAAGAAGCCACATTTAGTCTGGAGCTAAAAAATTAGATCTTTATTAGCTAAAGAGTTAGGGTTAGCAACTTTTTTAAGCCTATTTTTCTACAGCCAGTGTTGCCAACTTAGCGACTTTGTCGCTATATGTAGCGAATTTTCAGACCCCTTAGCAACTTTTTTTTTTTTTTTTTCTAAAAAGCGACTAGCGACAAATCTGGCTACTTTTTCTGGTGTTATTAGAGACTCATTTGACTTTTTGACGTGAAAGCGTGTGTCGCTCTTACTCTCAACAAGCATTGGGTGCTGCCGTGGGCACCTCGCTCGTGCCAAAACGCTCACGGCGGAGGATAGTCCTCCCCCAGCTGCAATCAGGCTGGGGGAGGACTAGGGGATGCAATCACATCTATGCTCCAAACTGCAAATGAATCGTGCATGAGCGAAGCCGATGCTCCCGCACTGACTGTAATGGAGTCAGTTCTTCTTTAACTATTATGTTGTTTTGTTGCTCCCAAGGTGTAAAACTACTTATAAACACCCCCCCCCCCCCCCCCACACAAAGTAACTCCACCAGAGTGCCTATTTCGGGTCACTTTTGCCGGTCCAAGCCCGGGTAAAGGAGCAGGGTTGGTATTGTGAAATAAAAAACAATAATTGCTAAAAGAAATTTAATTTGCAGTTCTAAATAAATTCTAAATGCATTTAGGACGTTTTTAACTCACTTTATGTCTCTTCCACGATGTCATTTTTCTCTGCTACAACATAGGTTACAATTACATTAGCATGACCAATTATGCAAATTAGGCGACTTCTATCGACTTTTAGGACAGCCAATAGTGATTTTCCTTACTGAGGAGTTGCCAACACTGTCTACCGCCACAGTTAATGCGATATTTGTTGTCAAAGTGTATCTTGCATGCACTTTGCCTTTCTTGGGCTTTGTTTTCAGTATGATCATGTCTGGGTTAAAAATTAAAAATACAAGAACTATTAGCATAAAAATGTTAAACATAAGTGAAGTCATATTGGCTACATCCAGAATTACACTACTATTACTTAAACTAAACACAAGTTATATTTAATACTAGATAATAGAAAAATTATGAAATTTGTGCAAGGGCAGACATTAATCAGAATAAAGCTTTAGTCTCCTTAGTAAAAAGCTAATTATTTTTCTGAAGATACTTTTGTCATTCATTTTCCTTCGAGTCTCAGCAACAGTATCACCACATTCACAATTACTGCAAAGGAAAATACGGTCTCTCGAGTAAAGCCTCGATTTCTCTTTCTTTTGGAATTAACTTGTGACTGTTTCTTATTCTGTCACTTTTACACTTATTACATGACACGTTCAGAACAGACTCCATACTTACATGTATGTGGTGTCGGGCTCCAGGCAGCGAATAATCATACTGATGGAAGAGGACAGTAGGTCAGGGATGTCACCTAACATCACACATGGAGACCTGGCTCCAGACAAGATGTCATCCACAAAGCTTAAAAGGGTTTCTGCAACAAAGGTAAGTCAGGAGATTCCTCTGGATTAATTCATCCATGTATTTCATACAGTTCAGACAATTCTTCAAATTTATGAATGATTTGCTTATGATTTATTTATGGCAATTAACCTGCCATTAACCCTCTAAAATATGTGTCAGAGTACTACTTTGTGTTAGTTTCTCTACTGCTACAATTTTGCAATTATTTTTTTCGTTTAAATTCACTCAAAATAAATACTGAGTTCTGATTTGAAACTGTCAAAATCTGATGTATTGTTGACCCATTATTTATTTTTAATCTCAGGGCAGTTGTGTGTTTTTTTAATTGTGCACTTTTAAACTGTTTTGTGGTAAATCTGCTGCTACTTTCAATGGTTAAATTAATTTATACAGCAAAAGGATTGACCTGTTCTCTTTTTAAAGGGCCGAATTATGCATCTTCATATCAGCTTCAGCTTCATCTTCCCAAAATGTAAAACAGATGAGCATTGTACTGCTACACTGCAATATACACGTGAAGTACAATATGTATATATAAGAGAGAGCTAGATTTTATCAAGTGAAAAATAGGCATGTTCACTAACATTTGAATGCAGTCACTGAGATTTGGGTCCCCCCTTTTTACAGAAAGGCAAAAAGAACACGGTGTTCCTTATGACGCCAATACTTCTGTAAACATGCAGTCCATTCAGTCGCTGACTTTACTGTTGCAGATGGGTGTCCAAGGGCACCTTGACACTGCATGCTGCGAAGGGAGTATTATTCATTCAGCGTCCACCCACTGTTTTTCAGCACATTCAACACTAACGTTTTAGATAAAAGTTCTCTTTTACTACCTCTACCTCCCACTTTTTTGTGTAAGCCCTTTCTGTGCTCTCCTGAAAAAAAGTCTCACAATCAGGTCTTAAAATTATGTAACATACAACCTCTGATAAACAACAACACATGACAGATTACATCATGCCAGCAATCTTTTAACAAAAATAAGCTAAAATGCTGAAGCAGTCCGTGATAAACTAAGTACAGTCTTACTGATTTCATTTAAGAGGCTAAGTAGCAAGTAGCAGGTACTGCTAATCAAACACTGTATTAACTGATCATCAGCAAGTGTTAACACTTCTAAAAGCAGAGGCAGTTTGCAGGTTTGGAGCATTCAGGTGTTGTGTTAACACAATGCCAAGGAGAAAAGACACCAGCAAGTATCTTAGCAACAGTTGCTACCTATCAAATTTATAGGGCCAATTCCAAACAATTAAAATACATCGCCTCACAGTAAGATGTATTATTCACAAGGTGAAAAAAATCCAACATATAGTCAGTCTTCTCTGACATGCTCTGAGTAAATATAAAAAACCCCAAGACCTACATCTTGGGTTCTAAGTCTCAGTTCATGAAAAACCTGAACAGGTATGGTTTGTTTGGAAGGGTTGCGAGGAGTGTGTTTTCTCTCTAAAATGAACATGGCAGCACTGATTAGGTTTGCAAAGTTGTAGCTGAACAAAGCCCAAGATTTCTGGAACAATGTCTTTTGGTTAGATGGAGACAAAGTGCAGATGTTTAGCCAAAATGCACAATGGTAAAGCACAAACACAACATATCAACACAAACACCTCATACCAACTGTCAAGCATGTTGGTGGGCACCTTGAACTTGTTGAGTCGACCACGAGTTCTTCTGTATACCAAAGTATTCTAGAGTGAACTGTGAGGCCATCTGTCTAATAGCTTAGGTTTTGCCAAAACTGTGTCATACTACAGGATGATGATCTCAAGCACAGCAGCAAAAAACAACAGAATGGCTGAAAAAGAAAAGAGTCAAGGTTTTGCAGTCAAAGTCTAGATCTCTACCCTATTAAATAAATGAATAAATGAAAACCTCAATGAACTCAAGAATCGTAAAGAAGAGTGGTCCACAATGATGTGTTGAATTAAGCTGATGACTAATGGGATGCACTTGGTGCTTCACACAGTGCTTCTGAATTTTGGCCCCCTGCTCCTCCTCCACCTCCAGCAGCTCTTCTTCAGCACCTCATCTCCTACTGCCTAGGTTGGTGGTCATACATGCAGCTAGCTATGTTTTCCCAGCTGGCAGTGCGTACATTAATGGTGCAGTTGGCCTCTGGGATGTGTTTCACTGTACAGAGGAAAAACCCTCTCTTTGGAAAACCCAAATCTGTGTGCATGCACAGGCATGTAAAGCAATGGGTGCTCTGAGGTGGTCACTGGTGACCCTCCTCGGCACAAGCACTCCCTGTCTGTGTTTATTTATGCAGTATTTGTGTGTGAAGTGATGGACACCCTGAAGTGGTCACCTGTGCATACTTTACACAGGAGCCTCACCTCTGCGTGTGAAAATACTTGTATGTGTGAATGACGGGTGCTCAAAGGTGGCCATCTATGTCAACCTCCTCTATGTCACCAGCTAGTAAACAAGTGAGAGTGAGACAGAGCAGGAGGAAAAATAGGTGTTTACTGAACGAAAGACATAACCGCTGCTGGAGATGTAAATGAAAAGTGACATTGTGGGTCTTGGCACTACTTAGCATATTAATTGCGAAGCCGGTTGGAATATCTCTCTCCTCCGTAAGGAGGCATATAAAAAGGAAATAGTGTTTGAACCTTCTCTGGGGGATGCAGCTCGAGAATATGTGAAGTAATTCTCTCAATCTCTATGTGAGTAATGTTCTAAATGCGAAACTGCATCCAACATCAATCTTCATGTACAGTTACTGTCTGTCTAAACATTATAATTCAGTGGAGATTTACTACTGTGCTACAAACAGGCTGTGTTTACCACAGCTGTCTAAAACTGCAGGCATTTATGAGGATAACTGAAATGTACTTCATTCAAATTAAAAAAATACCGAATGTGACTTTCACTTTTATCCATGTTAGCCTTTTAGTGGCTGGAGAAATGGGAAAAAAATATCACTGGAGCTACTGTTTACGTCCCCTTTTAGTTGCTTTGCTTTTTACAGCAAGAAAAAAAAAACATAGCAAAGACATTTTAGACACATTAAAAGAGGTTTTATCTTAAAAAGTGCTAAATATCAAATACTGAAAGAAGATTTCTGATATAGCCACATGTGCTCCCACAGAAAACAACCCCATAGATCATTGTGCAAGATGTTATTTATAACCAATAGTCACCTGTTAAGGTCAACACCCGAGTCAGAATCACAGGCTGAGGAGGAGGAGTAGCATCTTCCACTCTAGCTTATTAATCAACCAAGGACCAAGACAACATTTGAATCCATCTGAGAGTCTTCTTTCAGACTCCTACTGCAAACTCAGACTTCTTATTTATCATCCACCTGGTGATAGATAGTGGTCAGTTCAGATAATATAATTATACTTGTTTGTCTTAACACTGCATTTAATCTGTTATTGGAATCAAATGAGCCCACCCGCCACCAGAATCACACTCTGGATCTTGTTCTGACATTTGGCGTACAAACCAAAAATTTTACTGTATTCGTTTAAAATCCTCTTTTGTCCTGTTCTGTTTTCTCTCTGTTATTGTTGGGTCTTTGCCTTAGACTATAAAAAGTCTTGAGGTGACTGTTGATATTTGGTGCTTTATAAATAAAATTCATTCATATTCTAGAACATGTAGCTTTCAAATACAACTAAACTTAACAAACACGATGAAAGCAAAACTTCAAATTGTGGAAGAACACTGCAGTCAAACCCAGCCGCCGGTGTTCTTTGAGCAGTTTGTTTCCCCAAATTAATTTCCTACCTTAAATCCCGTTAGCTTGGCAAAGTTATTAAAGTTGTGTTGAACTGAGAAGCTGTTGCTTGTGACAGTTCCCCAGCTGTTAAAAGTGCTTTCAAAATGTTACGTCGGTGTAGAAAACAGCTGTTATTGTTTGTATCAAGTTCACCACTTGAAACCAAGTCCAGTCATGATAAATTTCAGCACTTCAGCCAAACATACTTTTAGTGTTTCAGTTTGGATGTCTGAATTAGAGGGAACGCGAGTAGAAAAACAGAGCTACAGAGTTGTAGGTTTATAGCAGGTGCACCATCCCGAAAATGCAGATAACAGGATATATCCCACTACTGTGGTCCACCAAGGAAATCCTATCCAGGGAAAACACAAATGAGAATTTCATCTTAAAAGCCAATTTGGAAAATAAAAATTACACTATATTCTCTTTACAAACAAAACAACACATAAATCAGTACTTATTTAGTTGAGATAATTACATTGAGAAATAATGTGATCATGACAGGATACATAATTCAAACATCCCTGTCACAATATAACAATGTTCTCCTTTTTATCCACAAGATGTTCTTCAGAAAAATGTCAGTATCTGTCAAATGCTCGTCTGTAAGAGCAGTCTCATTAAAAAGAAATCGACAGACAAGTTGTGTGAAGCTGTTTTTCTCTGTTTATGGGCTAGTTGTAATTTTAGCCCCAAATAAAGTGATACACTGGCTATACTGACTGATACGTTACAACCCATCTGAAACATCACACTGCTCATGTTTCTTGTACTTTTTGGACTCTGCTCAGAGCAAAGTTGAACAAAGGTATTTCCAAAACTCTAGGACCCCACGTTATGATAAATAGGAATGATTCTAGTCTAGAAAACATAGTGTTCCTTCGAACCACATTTGGCCTCACCTCAATCACTGATCTCAAGGTGCCTTTGGCAGTGTCAGTCTCCTGTGATTGGAAAATTACTAGCCAAGTGCGTACTGGTGATCCATTCTCACATCCTCAGATCACTGTCTACTCTTACTCCCAAACTGCCTTTCTCACATGTTGTAAAGTTGTGCAGGAGGAGGAGACCTGATCCGAGCCAACGGTTCATGAATCCTTTAACACGCCTTTGCTCACACAAAAAGCAAAAGCTCATTAAAACTTAGAGTTGGTGCTGACATGACTGTCTGAAAGTATGAAAATACCATAGAAACTTTGAATTACCTTTGGACTGAGACACACAAGATGTGGGTTCAAGCACTGCCATTTACTTTTTATCCAATCTTTCCCTCTCAGTTGTATCCATCCTGCCAGTATACCACCTGAAGCAGCAGAACTGCAGCCCAATACATACAGCCCAGTTTTTGGGAACCCCACGGTGCACTGTCATGATGACAGGAATGCATGAAGTGGGTGGCCTGCAGGCCAAAAGAACAAAACGTGCAACTAATTCGACTATAACAAATGCCTCAGTCAAAGGAGAGCGGTAACACTGTGAACACTGTGTGCTGCCATGGCATTTATGGACATGACTCAACACAATAGGAATAAAAATGTACACAGAAACAAAATGATTGCTGACAGATGAAGATGAAACTGATTCTAGATGCCAGAGAACTGCTGGCTCGGCCACTATGAAACTAAGTACGGGAAAGTGTACGTGAAAACCTTTGCATTTTACTTGATATTAGCTCATTATCTGATCTATTAGCGTGAGTCCTGAGCAATTTCATTAAAGTTTCCTCCCAGGCTGCAAACCTGTTCACTCCAGGGTTATTATGATTCAACATTCTCCGAATAGCTCCACAATACTCCCCAAGTTTAAGAGAGCAAAGATATCTTTGATTTACTATGAGGCACAGTACATAAAGAAGAGCCAATTTCCACTGTGGAACACTTTCCAAAGCAGTTGTCAATCAGAGTCCTTAAAGTCTGCATTGCTCAACATTTGGTGCAATAAAAACTGGAATAAAGAGAAATATGCCTTCACTATAAGGAATAAGTTATAAATTGTGCCAAAACAGGAGGTGAATGATGCTTCAAATAAAAATTGGAAAATGGATATACAAAGATTTATGGCTGTCACAGAAATATAAAATAAAAGAAGCTGCTGGCAAGAAGAGAAATTGCGCACATTTGTGTCAACTCTGATTTTTCACAATGCATTGATGCGTTGTCTCTCACCAGCATTTATTTCCCAGTATCTGAGAAACATGAGCCTGCATTTTATTTGTAGAGCGAAGGCCAACCGGCTTATCCTAGGATGACATTGGTAGACTGTTTAAGGTTCAGCTGGGAAGTGCTGTAAATCTGTCTATTTAGCAAAATCACTAAATCAGCCTGAAACAGGAACTTCTACCCCGGTAGTTCCTGAATACACAACAAAGGTTGGAAACAGACACTGCGGGAGAGTTTCTCAGTAGTGAGTATGGAAGTATATATAAATGGAATATTATCATTATTAGCAGTAGTAGTTGTACAACTGTGAAGGAAGACTTCTGTGGCCCTGACACTTCATCCACATTACTTACTGTTCCTTTGCTGTATCCATCAGAAGCCACAGAGGTGAATCAAACAACCGTGGCTGTGGTGAATGGCGATGGATAATAAGTGGATTATCCATAGCAAACCGTGCCCCACCCTCTGCAGGTGGGTCTGCAACATTCTTAGAGTATGATGACTAGAGCTGAATACTTCCTCTAACATCTGCTTCAGCTTGGCTGCCTGTGGTAGGACTTGACTTAAGCGGTCAAAGAAGTGCAGGAGACTGATGCTGTCCAGTGTAGCACATGATTTATTCACCATTGTGTGACCCAAACAATATTTACAAAGAAACAAATAAGAAACTCAACTCTATAAATAACTCCGTTCAAATAAACATAACTGAACTTAAATCAACGGAAATTAAGGTCAAACTGCACACAGCTACACTGACCCGAACCTTTCTTCTCATACACCTGAGTTCTTCTGTTTAAATAGTCCACTTAACCAAACAATTTCCCCTCTGGACTATTCCATTCTGTAGGTAGGTAAGATGAACATAATTATATTCAAACCTCTATTACTCTTTACTGGCAACATAAACTCTATGGTGTAATCAATACATACTACAACAATAAATCTATTTATCCATAAACACTCTAAAATCAACTTTATTAAATTACAAGCGTTCTTCCCCTCCTGCACCTGGTCTCTTCCTGTGACCTCAGATGAACCCAGAAGGTATAAAGCAGGAAGTAAAACTATATTTCCTCCTTTTGTCGCTAGAAGACAGGTAGGTAAGGTAAGTTCTAAACAATACAAATTAACAGTTGAAGTAAATAACATGTTAACTTAACAAACTTGTAGGAATTGACATAAACCAAGATGTTATATTATATAATCTGTGAAAGTGCAAAACATAAACAAACCCGGGATAGTAGATGTTTGCCTATTGCAGATTACATGTGAAATATGGTTAAATCAAAACAAGAATGTTAACTAAGAATATAGACAAACTGTGTTCTCACCCACTTTGTCACACTGCCACATGGTGCTGTGGTTATTTGTTTGATTTTTGTCTATTAAGCTCCATATTATATTGTATTACATCTGATTTATTGACTTTTTTTTTTACCTTCCTGAGCTATTTTGTTTGTATTCTTGTATCTGATTTTCTTTGGCTACATAGTTTTTCATGTGCTACTTCTGTAACACAGTAATCCCACAAATCTTTGGATAAAATATATCTTCTGTTTTATTGCTGATTATTTTACATACACACCCAGGGACATGGATCCGCTTGAATGGATGAATGAAACATGAATGGAACACTTCCGTCATGGCTAAAGGTTTTGGCAGTGGCACAAATTTTGTGTTTGCTGTCTTTTCAAATATGTTTCTATGATCACAGTGATCATTTGAGTAATGTTGGATTTTTTTGGTAGACCTTCCACTCAGGTGCACATTTACAGCACGCATTAGAACATCCACATGGAGAGCCATCGACAAAGGACCCTTTAGGTACGGCTTCGTAGGTCAAGTAGAGTCACCGTGCACGCTGCATGCAGATTCCAAAGAACCAGTTTTAGATCTAATCAAGGTGCTCTGAGAAACTTGTCATTCAGCTGGAATTGTTTACTCAGCATTCTTAGAGTATGATTGGCTGGAAAAATCAAGGATTGCCAGGAGAATGATGTGAGTTATGGGATGTCTCACCTTTTGAAGTCATGCCTGCTGTCATCAGTTCAGTTCTGCAGGCCTGGACCCTTAGTGTGCAAGTGTGTGTATGTGCATGTGTCTGTAGACCTATGCAGCCAATCCACGGCTGTTTTTCTCTGCTTCTTAATGGAAAGGACAGGTGCTTGATAATTTTTTCACTGTGGAAACTTAATGTCTGTCAAACATCAGATAGTTTGATCTGAAAACTAGAAGGGCACCTGGCAGCAAATAGCAACGACTGACTTATTTCGGCAGTCTTAATGAAAATTAAGATTTAACTGGGTCTCTCTTTAACCCTGCTAAACCTCTCTGCCACGTTTCATGAAATTCTGCATGTTAGGTTTTGTTAAATTTTGCATCATATACTGCTGCACTGACTCCAAAATACAAAAAACAGCCTGCTTATGACTTAGCACATTAGCTTAATTCAACCTGATGTTTCATATCAGTTGGATCCAGTGAGAAAGAAATATGTATAAAAAGTATGCTGCAGCTTTCACTGCCTATCTGGATTTAGTAGCTCCGAATAGCGCGCATGGCTAAAGGAGCAGCTGCTAGATTGAGTCTGTGTTAACAGATTTTGGTTTTGAGCAAGTAAAGTGGAGCAAAGCCAATCCACCTTGTCATGACATCACGATTAGGCTTGCTCAAATCTAGGACTACTATTTCAACTGTTGCAACTCTGCAGTACTAAGTGTATTACTGAAGGTAATACCAATTACCTCAGTTCATAAGCAAAAAGATGCAAGTGTATTTTCCACAGTAATACTTCTTTATAAAGCCAAAAATTATAGATTTCTTATGGGATGCTTCATTCACAAGTCGAAGTAGAACCAGTGACTCATGCGGCATGTGACTGTGGAGCTGTGAAAGCAACTTGCTTCAACACAAATGATATTTAAAATGTGCCGTGATACGAGAGCTAAAGTCAAGTCAGGTTTATAGAGACACATGAGAGCCTGAAGCCCATGGAAAAAACACATATGTGCACGCAAACACACACAGGTTCTGCCTGTAAAGGTAAAGACCAGCTCAAATGAGATCCTTTCTCCATCCTATAACAGATTTCACTAAGGGCTGTCTGGGAATTCATCCACTTCTGTTAAAGCAGGCAGCTTCCTTGTAACTAGCTGTAATTGGCAGCTGGCAGCCACACCAACACAACTGGCAGCAACACCCTTAACAAATAACATCTGGACTCGGTCATCTACCTTTCCGCTGCATAAAAGGAAAAGCGGCCGACAACACAACAAAATCTGATCTTTGACAGGCCCTTCATTTTTATTTTTTGGCACTCCAGCAGCGGTCACAACCACTACCAGACCGTGGAGATTGGCTGGATGGACGGGACTGTTTGTAACTTCTAAAGACCAGCATTTCATTGAAGATAAAGGGGTAATTGTTAAATAAACAGAACAGAAAGAGGAAGATGAGGTTGAAGAGTATGGGACCGGCTGAAGGTTTAATTATATAAACTGCCTCATGTTGAAGAAAAAAAGAGGAAAACAGCTCTCCAAATTGTTTCTGCCTTCTCTCAATTTGTGTTTGATATGTATGCTGCAAAGCTGCATTTGCGTCACAGCGGTGTAATTTGTATCTACAAAGGGGTGATAAATTGTTTTATAATTTGATAGAAGTGAGGTTGACCAAATTGATAGCAGTTACCGTGAGAGGGCTTTGCACGCTAAAACTCGATTTGGCCGAATACGTCAATAAAAGAATGGAACACCTTGGACTAGGGCGGATGCGCCTAGCAACAACACAACAGGAGTTCTTAAGTAAAGGCTCCATGCGTGTCATTCCTGTCATTGCATGTTCACTCATCAGTGCTTTATATGTGGTTTATATGGAGGTTTTTTTGGCTTGTTTAGCTTCTCCAAGTCCAAATCCAAATCTTTCTCTTTCCAGTTTGTCTCGAGAGAACTCCCGTCTCTTATGGACAGTTCCTGCTGACGACATTTTTAAGTGCTTCAGTATCCAGGCTGTCCATCAGGTGTTTGTCTCACGCAACGGATATGCCTCTATGTTGACGAATGTGTCAATCCACGCCGATTTGCGCCAAATGCTTTACTTCCTTGCGTGTTTAGCGAACCAGAATCCTGATACTGTGTCATCCAGATCACGCAGATTTCCCACTTTTTTATGAACTTGCCAAAAATTAAGAAATAAATAAAAGTAAACAATTAATCGAGGGCAACATTCGCTTTTTTGGTGTTAACTTTTTTCATTTCACTGAGGCTTCAGAACACAGACTGTTTTCTGCCTTAATGATTGTTTTATGTGACTGCTAGGTTCAGTTACATTAGACAGTGAAGACCCCACTGCTGATTAAAATGCAGCTAGTTCTGTAAACAGGAGAAATTTACAGAAGAAAAGCAGAGAATGTTTTTACTTTCTATCCATGCCATTTTCATTTCCATCCATTTTCTTCCAGTTATCCAATTCAGGGCTGCAGCGTGGCTTCAGCTTGTCTCTACTGTCAAAGGTGGGATAGGCTCAAAATATTTCAGTTAGCTCACTTTCCTAACTGAAACACACAGTCGGTGTTTCAGGTCTACAACTCAAGCAGTTGTAGATCTGTTGTAACCCAATGGTTGAGCATAAAACACCCTCAAACTTTGGGCGACCAATGAAGTTTGCAACCTGTCTCCAAACAATTGCAGTCTGATACGGACGTACTGCATTCTCTCTGAGAATTGTAAAAGTTTGCAAATAACTGCTTTAAAATTTGCAAACACAGTTTGCTGACAAGTTGCGTTGCTGCGTGCAAGTCATGTGTATCACGTCTCTTTGCAATAGGGAACTTGACTCAGCTGGTTGCCATCTTGCTGCTTTCTGATTATTTGTCTATAAAAGCAAGGTTAACATAAAATAAAGGTTAAATCAGTGTCCTGCAGTTTCATAATCATTTTCATCATACTGTGGTCTTCAATCATTGATTTTTCTGGGGTGACTGCAGAAAACTGGTAGAATAAAAAAAAAATGGACAATGATTACGTTATGCATTACAATAGTCGTAAAGAAAATAATTTTTAAAAACCTGTAAAAAAGGCACTGAAGTTCAGCATCTAATCCTCTTATGTTACAAATGAGGTTACAAGGTTACAATACCTGGAACTCCACTCGCAAAACTAACATTTAGGCAGCAAGACCATTGAGAAAATAATCAAGTGTTATGAAACATTGTTGACAGACACTGATGGGGCATCTTGAGTTTATCTTATTCTAGTTTAATAATTTAATTAACACAATTAATGCATTTGATTCTAATTAAACCATTAATTATTATAAATCTCCGGCTCCCTTAGTCACGTTGTAACAGGATTAGGGTGCTGGGGGATTTCCCATGATGGCTTTCTTCCACAGTGTGTCTTGTGTCCTGTCTCCCTCCCCTCACCCCCAGTGGATTGTGGCAGATGGCTGCTCCTCCCAGAGCCTGGTTCTACTGGAGGTTCCTTCTTGTAAAAAGGGAGTTTTTCCTTTCCACTGTTGCCAAGTGCTTGCTCATAGAGGGTCTCTGATTGTTGGGCTTTTCTCTATATTATTGTAGGGTCTTGTTTTTGTTATTTGTCACTATAAAGATCGTATACACCTTGCTTTTAACAACTATCTGCTAACACAGTGATCTTTATTGAACGCACTAGTAACGCACCTTGGTAAGAGAGTAAGCAATGCCAATCACACTACAAATGTAGTGAAACAAAAATAACAGAAAATCCATCAATCTCCTCTGAGGTCTTCCTCATTTCCTCCAGGCAGCTTCATATTCAACATTCTTTGTCCAATATATTCACCATCTCTCCTTTGCATATGCCCAAACCATCTCAGCCTCACCTCTCTTTGTCTCAAAACTGCTGTCCGTCTGATATACTCACTTCTAAGAATATCTTCAGACTTTTAATTGACTCACTTTAGTTGTGCTAAATGAAGTTACTGGTGAGAAAAACAAGCAATGTGACTTCCCCTGTACTGTGTAGACATGTAAATCTGCAGCAATTGAGTCCATTCAAACTGTGGCACCACTTGAGATAAATGCAGTAAAAGGCCTTATTTTTCCAAACCACACAAGCACAGTGCACTCTGCTGTCCATTTGCATGTACTGTAGGTATTAACTCTGCATCAACTTCTCTTGTTTGCACTTGCCATACACACTTGGCACTTTTGTGCTCTATAATTACATCAAGAACCACCAATCCACATGGAAAATGAAATAAACGGAATCACCAAACTGTCTATCATTAATCCCATGTCAGTTTGGCAGAGACTCTGACTTATCAGTGGAGCTTCTGACATCAAAAATGTGCTTCTCTATAACGCCTCTAGAATTGCACGTGCTTTTTACTGAAAGTATATCTAATGAGGTGGCACAAGTTCAATTCCACCATCAGGCCGGGGTCTTTCTGTGTAGAGTTTGCATGTTCTCCCCATGTTTGCGTGGGTTCCCTCCGGGTACTCTGGCTTCCTCCCACCGTCCAAAGACATGCAGCTTGTGGGGATAGGTTAATTGGATAATCCAAATTGTCACTAGGTGTGAATGTGCGAGTGATTTGAGTGTGAATGGTTGTCTGTCCCTGTGTGTTAGCCCTGCGACAGACTGGCGACCTGTCCAGGGTGTACCCCGCCTCTCGCCCTATGACAGCTGGGATAGGCTCCAGCGCCCCCCCACGACCCTGAAAAGGATAAGTGGAAGCGAATGGATGGATATCTAATGAAATCTTGTACAGCAGCTCTCCTTAAGGTTAAATCAGTAGGACACTGTGACTGGTTAGTTCAGCAATGACTTTATGAAAAGAAGAGTATGGCCCTTCATCCTAATACGGCATACGAAACAAGATTCTGGTGAGAGAGCGTTAGTCAGGCTTTTTAAATTCATTTCATTCTCACAGTAAAGCTTTTTTTAAACACGTCAGTAGTAATCTGCTGCTGTGATGAGGCAGAGTGGTTTTAACACTGCATCGTATCGAACAGTTGAGCCACAGCTTTTGCTAATTATCAACTAAATATTTACTTCTCCAACTTTGTGACTTTGCGGTTAAGAAGGAAACTCTTTATGGTCCTTTACAGATGACGTCAGGAAAGCAAGATTAGCATAAAAGATTCTACAGATTGTTTTATTTCATCTCTTTATAGGGTCTGAAATCTCTCCATCCCACCTTTTATCCAAGGTAAGAAGCTGTTTTATAATGTTTGGATGTTTGCTCTTGAGTACTATAGGAATCTTGCTTGTTTTAGAGCAGAAAGCTCCGAGTCCCATCTGTTTTTATGTTGAACATGAATTCAGAGAAGCCAGCCTTGTTGGAATCCCTGGGTGGGGTTCAATTTGGAACCCATAGGGAGACACTGATGCTTATGTTGGAAAAGATTAAAAATAAAGTGAATGGAATTTTAAAATCAAATGGTATTTATTATTGATCCAGATGCCAGGCGCAGACTTACCGACACCATCTTCACTTATGTGATATTTCACAAGTGTGCGTGCAAGGAAGTTGCCAGATCAAAGACCGATGAGGAACTTTGCAGTTAACATCAAGCCTCAAGTGTTTTTATGCCGGGCACCCAAATACAGAGAAATGTAGAGCTGTCAAGTGATGACCATCTGTGGTAAGTTGGATCAAATCATTGGGGAAATTGTAAGACTCAACCTTCATGTGGAGTGAGGGTGAAGTGGGCTCTTTTTCAAAACATCCTCAAATTATTATTATTATTTTTTGGTTTGTCCTTCTGCGCTCAAGCTTTTCCAAGGCAAGTTTTGGACATACAGTTAAAGGAGTGAGGTGTTGGGTAAAATTTTACCCAAGCAAGGAAACTACATTAAACATACTGACGACTGTAATTTACACCCAGCTACCCAGAAATGACAGGCCTGACTTGGATGGCGCCGTGCTGCAGTGTTATCAGTAAAGAGAAAGCAGGTGGGAAAGGTCAAGCAGTGGCAGCTCTGAGGAAATTGCCAGCGCTAAGAGGAAGCTCTTCCCAATTTAGGTCAGGGGATAAGGCACACACGTTCCGGCTGGCCTATTTGTCTGTGTGTAAGTGTATGATGTAAACAGGTGAGTAATGTGTTTGCTGAGGGGATACCGAGTTCCACTGACCCTAAGCGAACCTCTCCTTCGCCGGGTGATCAAAGCTGTTACATCATTGGATTGCTTCCAGCTCAGGGGATGTTTGTTTTCACAGCGAGACCGATCCAGCCGAGTGGTGCTCTGACTTAAAGCAGACTTCCTATTTGCAAACATCTGCTTGGGACCGTGCATATGCGTGAGTGTATGTGTGCGCTTTTGCTATGATCTCACCTTGTGTGCCTGAAGCTTGTTAAGAAAGAGATTACCACACAAACAATGTGTTGTCAGCTCAACGTCGAGACGAGACCTGGACTCTCTTGATCATCAGCTGTATGTACTGTGTGTAGATTTATCGGTATTACAGGACAGCAAATGCAACCGTGCATCTGTCAGCTGGTCTGTGCTCTTCATATATAAAGACCGCAGCTTAAAAGATGTTCTGTAGCAAACATCTGTTTCTGCTGTGCATTCGGAGAAAGCAAGTGGTCATCTTTTTTGTTTCCAGCACAGATGAGCAGTAGTGTCTTTGCAGATCTTTTCCCATAAATGGAGGTTGTGCTTTCACCGTCCTTCTGGAATTTATCATGCAAGACATTTGAGGATTAACTTCAGGGATGATATATTATTACATCCATGAAGTAGCATGAAACAGTTTTCCAAGAGCAGCATTACCAGTGTGAAAACAAATGACCCATATCGTGTTAACATGCAAATCCATTATGCAAGCAATTGGTTAATACTTTTTAAAAGAATTCTCTCTTTCATGTAGCAATTTAACTTTCCTTGTCCACCACCCACAGGAGGTGATGTGTTTGTCAGAGTAACAGGGACAGGCAGAAATAGAGAGAAAATTCCCAAAACACACTATCTATGTCAAGATAGCCACTGCCCTCTTGTCCATTAGATTCTCTTAGTCCAACATTTGGTCCTGATTTGATAATATCTTATTTAGTTTTAACAGGGAAACCTGGGAAAACAGGAACGATGGCAGAAAAACAGCAAAATTAGCAAATTACTGGAACATAGCAGATCCATTTGTCTCCAGAGGGCTGATGGTGTTCATTTAAGCTGTATAGTATTAAAATTTTGAGCATCATTACATTCACCAGAACTGGCAAGCCATTTATTTATTAAACTATATTCTGCTGATATACGCCCACGACTGCGAAAAACAAGTCCCTGTATGAGCATTGATGGATTTCCCTTGTCACTTATTTAGAACAGGGATTCAATATGATCTATATTGCCACATTACACAGTTATATAAAAAGCGTGTTAAAGTATCATTAAAGATGGTGCAAAGATACTGTAATGCATCCATCATAACTCCTAATTTATCATGCTGTAAAACCTATCGCCGTAAATACAGCCTGCACATGATGAGGAGCTGTTTTACTATTCCTTTGTCATAAAAGAGCTGTGACTTAGACAGTATAGTACATTATAGTACAGTAGGTTAACTATGGTTGCTTGAAAAGGTTTTACTAATGAGATATAGTTGCTTGTCTTTTTTGTACAAGCTTAGTTTGACCCATGGTTTACCCTATCTGGATGCTTTTTGAAAAAAAAAAACAAAGACTAAGGAGGAGAAGATTATAAAGATAAAATAAAAGCAAGAAATATGAGTCTGGTAAAAAAAAAAAAAAAAAAGTGAGGGGCCCCATCCCTGGCCTCCTCTCCTCTCTTTTTTTCCTGGAAACCTGAAAGCAAAGAGGCAAGGATAAGAAAAAGGTAGTGGTTAGAATAAAGATTAAATGAAAAGAGTTAAGAAGAGAAAAGTAATGGAACAGGAGGGGTCAGGAGATGAGAGGAAAGATGAGGGAGCTGGTGGGGAAAAACAGAAGAGGAAAGTAGAGGCAGCCAAGAAGAGATCTGTGAAGAATTGAACATCAGCTCGTGTGAGATGTATTCTCGGAGATGACAGAAGACTGACAGATGAAATAAAAACCACGGCGTGCAGAGAGGGCTCTCCAGATCTCTCCATCTTTCAGTTTGCCTGTCTCCCCTGCTCTCACTCGCCCCTCTGCTCTCCTGAACTCCACACAACATCCATACCCAGGCACCCTTTTCAGTCGTGTTCGCATCAGGGTGTGTTCTCCGAAGCAATCAATCATCCATTAAAGATGAGATGCATAGGTGGCAAGCTGTGATAAAACTCTGCATTACGTATGTGTTTTTCTTAACACAGCCAAGCCACAACAACCAGATCTGGATAGCTTTCATTTAGTGCAATTAGAGCAGCGCGGGGCAATTTCACACATCGGAGAGTCCAAATGGCAGCGAGAGGGAGCTGTTAAAAGTTTTGACAACTTAAATGCCCAGAAGATATGGAATGTGATCTCAGTAAACTCTGTAATCCCCTGACCTATACGTTAGCTTCTATGCGCCTGCTGAGTGTGAAGGAGGTGAAAGGGTTCAAATATGTTGAGGAGTCAAACCGCTTTTGAGTTTTGCCGTTGAGATTTAGCGCTTCTTTTCCAGTGGCTGGAGAAGGCAGCATAGCTCCCGGCAGCTTTTTTTAATATGAAATTACAGTCTCTCTCTGCATCATCCTTCTATCTATACAGCATCAGAGAGGATTTCAGCTTTTCTCTTCCTGTTTAACTTTGCCATTGGGTTAACACTTCTCATGCACTTCAGTGTTAGGCAAAAATCAAACAAGTTTAGGCTTAGAGTTGTCCCAATATAACTTTTTCACTATGCATTGATCAACATCAACAAATTAGAAAAAAGAAATCTGATGGTTACAAATGAAGAAACTATATGGCAGGGTTTGGTTGCAGGGCAGGGGTGAAGTAGTGGGTTCAGGGGCTGACTGACACACCTGACCTCCATTGTCTAATTGTGTCTCCCTTTTTGAGGATGTTGCTGGGACCAGTGGAGGAGAGCGGTGTGCTGTGCTGAGCAGGGAGCGCAGCTGAAAAGCTGCCAGGGTAAAATGTGTCCAAAAACGCTTAGCCATAAACAAATGACAGCCTGCAACACCGTGTGAGTGGGTCCTTCTCTGCCACACAACTCGGTCAGTCCAACTGGAAACTATACACACACCTGAGGACTGAGGGGCAACTGCAGGAGTTGAGGTAGCCATGCAGTGCCTCTAGTGGTCACTTGAGGAAGGCTCCAAAAGTCTATCAGTTCCACACAGAATCTCATGTTAATTTTGATAGAAATCATTTTTATTTTACATCTTATCCTCCTGGATGTGACTAACATGGCTTGCTAGTTTGTGCCTCGGTTTTGGCAATTTAAACTGTTTTAATAGACTTTTACTTAGCACTAATTGGCCGATAAGTGCAGTGTTGGAGTTGTTACTGTTAAAAAATTAATTCCACTGCTCGTTACCTTTCTTGACACTCATGACGTGAAACACACTGTCACATAATTACAAAACAAGATAAACCTTAGGATATACTCCGAATCTCTGTGCAGCTTGCTCATTAGCTAGCCTTTGGTAATAACTCCATATCAGGCTCTAAAAAACCAACATGGCAGTGGCCAAAAAACTACTACTGTAGGTTTAAAATATGGAGTCTAGTGTGGCCACATGTATCTTTATACTTTAACGGAGCAGGTATTCAGGGTTCTTGAAAATCAGACAAAAAGCAAAAGAGCAACGACAAAAGCCGACAAAAAATTAGTGATTACATTAACTCAACACCAAAACTACAGCCTGTCTCCGAGATGTGCAGGACAAGTATCTGCAATAATAGAAAAGTTAATGGTCTTAATGGGAGTCACTTTAGCAGTTAATTGTGTAACTTATGCTTCAGTCACATCAAGGAGACCATGGCATGACCAAAATTACTGCTACACTGTTCTAGGAAATTACAATCCCATTGACTTTGCTTTGAAAATGGGGACCAGGTCTGCAACTACTCACAGTCAGTGGCCATCTTCAAAGTGATTTTGAATGCAATCAGACAATCACAATGTGAGTTTGTGATTGAATGGAGTCAAGCTGGCAATTATATCCAATCTGTTTATGATGATACAATGATTAACTGTGATGAATAGCCACAAACTGGAAATCTATTACTGACCACAGAAATCTATGTTAAACAGCCAGAACCGCACAGATTTGAAACTGAAATTCCTTCACAAATAGTGACGTAGACGCAGGGCAGTGATTTAGCTGCAAAAAGCCACAGAATACAAACATTTGGCAACCAGTTTAGTCAAGTTTCCTACTGCAAAGAAAGACTTTGCTGACAGGTTGCAGTCATGAGTGCAAACTGACTCCAACTGATTGCAATGTGTTAGCACTCTCTCAGTGTTTATACATTAGTTGGCAATTATATGTAACACTTTGCCGAGTTGTTTGAGAGTAGCAATTGCATAGGTCACCACTTGCCTTCCAACCACAGGTGGTAACGGAGAGCTTGGGTTTCGTATACACTCACATCTGGATGGCTAATTGATTGCGACAACTGTTTGGGTTGCTGAAAAATTCACTTTTATCATGAGTAACCACAAAGTTTTCCAAGTCACAAGGATGTTATCCTAATTTTACTGTAGCAGGACCAAGCCGTATGGGATGGGAGCCTTCATACACTTGAAAGGGAGTTTGAAACTATGACTTGTCATATCAATACTTGTATAACTTGTATAACCCAGCATTTTCAAATAGAGAATAACTGTTTCTGACAGGATTTTATAACATACCAGCACAACTTTATTAAATCTCCAGGACTCAAAATATTCAGTAAATAGAAATTCATTTATGAGTGTTATTCAGCTCAAAAATGTAAACCATATTCCCCTAAAACAGTCCAAAACACCCACATGCAAAATATGTGCTTGTACTTTCTAAATCACACTGATAAAGATACACCACTTCTTAATAAAATAAAGATACCTGAAGGAAAGACACTTTCACATAACTGCTGACGATTAAAAAAAGAGAAAAAAAACCCCTAGGAGGTTAAAAAAACAAACTGCAACAATCTTAAGGCCGACATTAAAGTGCATATTAGACATAGGAAATACCCTCAAAGACTGCTCCAGTGGTTTAAGTGGAGTATTTGTAAACTCAGCTCTTTTAACAGTGCAGTGTCATGCTTTTCTGCAAGCAGACACTAAACAAAATGGGACTTCAGGCAGCAAGCAAGAAAGTCTGATAAATTTATTTTCTGCTTCAGTTTTGCAGTGATGGATTAAACCTCCTGGGCAAATGCTGTTTGTGAGTTTGTTTTGAAGCAATTAATGAGAGACTAGAGTCTGTTACACCAGCGAGAACAAAGCACATTATCTATGCCATCCTTAAGGGTCTAGACAGTGCCACTGATTAGCTATGGAACTGGCTGGAAAACCTGAAGAAATTATCCCCATGTGGTGCCAGTGGAGCTGAATGGATACAAAAGATATTTTCTTGTGTGAAAAAAGTAATCTCTATTAGTTTAATGAGAATGGCTGACATTACACCACAGAAACAAGCATCAATTTATTTAGAAAGTGTAAGATAAACTTAGGGTGACCAACCGTCCTCTTTTCCCCAGACATGTCCACTTTTCACGTTCCGTCCGGGGCGTACGGGGGGAGTTTCGAGAATGATAAAAATGTCTGGGTTTTCCTATAGTTCATCAGAGGACCCAGGTGTGTGACGTCATCCCCAAACTGCTGCTTTGTGAGCGCTTGTTCTGCGCTCACAGACGGGACAGACAGCGCGCAACAACACGCCCAGTGATGTTTAAAAGATCCCAAAGCGCAAGTGCGTCTTTCAGACGAACTGATGTGTAAAAAATAACTCAGTTGTTTGGTGGTGGCTGTGGCGGAGCTTCCACAAAGGCCAGCAGGTGGATCAGGGAAAGGGGAGGCAGGAGGAGGAGAGACCCAAGGTGGCCGCCGGTCCAAGTGTCAGGTGAACTGTACTTCAGGTAAGAAGTTATGACCTATCTGGGTTCGATATAAACCAAGTTTAGGTGTAGTTTGTTTTCGTTGTGCTGACTTTTTACAGTCAGTTGCAATAACGCGTACTGCGTACTAGCTAGCATGACGGAGTTGCTATACAGCTGGGTGGTGCTATGATGTTACTGATAGTGAAGTTGCCAACCGTCCCGTAAAAAAAAGTTTTTATCTGATGTAAAATGTATAGAAATCATACATATACCAACAAGACTGTACATCACTGTTACAACAGTGTTTGTTTTCATTCAAAGGCTTTATGGCTTTTTCTATAATACCTGGTGGGCCGGTCTCTAGTCAAAATACCTGGGCCGATTTTCTGTCCCAGTCCAGCCCTGGTACCGACCCAGTACTGGTAATTTTTCTTATGCAGATGAGGCATTATTTCTGTACCATTATTTAATTCCAGAGGCTTTTAAGTTATTTTTTTTTATTTGTTGACTTGTAAAAGCCTATATGACATATTCTATTTGACAATTCATTAACCGCGCAGAGAAGGCATCATTTAAATATGTTAAACATGTTTCTTTAAGCAAGTTCTTCATGACTGAGCCAAGTGTCCTCTTTTTTGGAAATCAAAATATGGTCACCCTAGATAAACTATAAACTGGAAAACCTGAGCATGACTGTAATAATCCAAAGAGTGAAACATTCCTGTGGCACACGTTCTGTGTTACACCACTAAATTCCATAAGAAACATTGCCATAATTTAGCGTGCTAGATTAGCATCTTGTTTGGGGTATGATCTCTCTTCTTTATCTCTGTATCAGCCAATGTCTGAACTGAATTCACAGACATCAGCAGTTTGTTTCAGCTGCACTGACTCACTCTATACTTCAGCTTGAAGCAGGGAAGTGCTGTAAAAGTAGTTTTTCATACAAGTACAAACCCTGACCCTGACCTGGATAAGTGGAAGAAAATGGATGGATGAATGGAAATATACAAAACTCAAAAGAAAATTCATGATTACGTGGTACAAATATAACTACAGAAAACAACTGAGGCACTGCAAAAGTAAAATGACATTTTCAGTCTGTTTATTAAGGATATTGGAATAGATTTATGATTTCTTGTCCCTGTATATTTTAATTTCTTTACATGTAGTTGGGGCACCAATATGTATTTTCTTGATTGCTGTTTATTGTTGTGTTTTTCCATGAGCGCTCGAGCCACCAACCGCTGGGATTTAATTCAGACTGCTGGACCTGTCTCTGCTGCAGTGCACAAATTATCATCCCATGACAACAGAGTGTAGCTGCTGTTATGAATGTGTGTCTCGTCCTCAGCTAGACTAATTTTAATTTCCCACAATCTTCATCTGTCCAGAATGTGCACCTCTGCTGTCTTTGGTGCTGCTGCATCTGCTGCCTGATGACTTCTACGTTCAACCTCAAAACTAATCTAAACTCGCAGCGGGTTTTAGATTTGCATGGATGAAAACAGTCTATATTTTCATGCTTAACATGGTAAATTGTGCAAAGTAGTAGCATTAAGTATTAGCTGCAATAATGCAGCTACAGCAACTATGTTTTTACGATAGCGCTAAAGAAAATCCTCTGTGATCAGGGTCCATCGCGATTCACCGATCAATAAAAAGATGCAGCATTGTAACGTCCCAATACGAGAGAGCAGGACAGACAGACACAAGCACCTCTCTCTACCTTCAATAAACTGTAAAATGTACAGAGCGCTCACATTAGATCGACCGTGCTGCAAAAATGAGTTGCAGTCTAAAGAAGAAGCCTTGAAATAGAGACTAAATACAATCTTTTATAGCCACGAACCATTAGTGCCAAAACTATAGCTCACATTCTCTTTAATACCACTAATAAAGAAAACGCTTTCCACTCCCTTCTGAACCCGTAGTATTGATTAATGATCCTCTCTGGTCTGACAAATACAGTTTATTCTCTCATTAAGCTACAACAAACTTTGGTGCTCACAGGGAACCCTAACAGTCTCCGTTATGGATTGGGTCATTACTGCTTAAATAAACCGCCCCTGTTTTGCCAGCTTCTACTCATATAGAGCCAGCCAAATAAGCTGTGCTCTCTGTTATGGATGACAGAGCCACATACACTCCTGCTGCTCATGTAGCTGCTTCACTGACTTCTTCCGAAGTAAATCACTGAATGCTTGTGGATTAAACAGTGAAAACAAACAGAAATCATTTTAAGGAACTAATGAAACCTGCTTGGAGAAAAAGGCGACTAACCTTTATTGTGAAGCTTAAGTATGTGTACTGTAGTTTCATTCTAATGTAGCATGTTGATGTTGATATATTCTCAGTATACGTGTGAGGTAAAGTAGACTGAAGCAGCTTTAATGCATCTAGCTGCCATCTGGCTAGTTAAACAACAGTGTGTCCAAAACAGCCACAGCTGTGTAGACACAAGTAAATGTCCTGAAATCAGGCTTCTGAACAAATTACACATAATTCCATTGCTATTACTAGTGTACACCATCTTGTGGTGGCATTATAAATTACAAGTCAATTATTTGGAAAACAAGTAAGAGTGATTTTTAAGTCTGCACAAAGGTAGAGGGCTCATAAGGATATTGTAATGCTGACAAACCTAAATAGACTTTGACTTAGATTTTTAAAATTATTATTAATAGTTAAAGCATTTTTGAATGGAACATTTTTGTCAAATTGTTTAACAGGATAAACTTTTGCCATGGCAAGCACCTTTTTCAGGAAACAGTGTTTTTTGCAGCTTGATGATATTTCTTTCTTTTGATTTCTAAGCCAGGATTTCTTCCATACTGCATAAAACAAATTAGACATTTATGGCCATATGGTGCAGCCAAATTGGTGGACTTTTGGTTAGGTTCACATTTCACAGTCTTTAATACTGCTGTGGAGGAATTTTGGCCCAAACATTGTTGCAGATTTGTTATGATTCAGCCATGTTGGACAGTTTTCAGGGACCGAATGGCCTGTTTAAGATCATGCCAAAGGATCTCAATCAGATTTCAGTCCACCTTTATTTTTCATTTTTTTGAACCACTCAGAGGTGGACTTTGCCGGTACGTTGTAGATCATTCTTCTGCTGAACCTAAGTGCGTTCGAACCTCAGGGCATCAACTGATGGCTGGACGTTAACCTTTAGGATTTTTTGGTACAGCAGAATTTATGCTTCCATCAATTACGACAAGTCGTCCAAATGCTGAAGCAGCAAAGAAGCCCCAGACCAGATGTCTGACTGTTGGTATGATGTTGTTTTTATGAAATGCTGTGTTAGTTTTACAGAAGATATAACGGGGCTCACACCTTCCAAAAAGATTAACATTAGTCTCGTCAGTCAACAGAATATTTTCCAAAGGGTTCTGGGGATAATCAAGATGTTCTTTGGAAATGAGCCTTTGTGTTGTCTTTGCTCAGCGGTGGTTTTCACCTTGGAATTCTCCCACAGATACCATTTTTGCCCAGTCTCTTTGTTATTGTTGAATAATGAACTCTGGGATCTTTTGTGACCTCCTGGATGAGTTGTCGATATGCTCTTGGAGTAATTTTGGTAGATCGGCCACTCCTGGGAAGGTTCACCACTGTTCCAAGTTTTCTCCATTTGTGGATAATGGTCCTCATCGTAGTTTACTGGAGTCCCAAAGCCTAAAAAGTGGCTTTGTAACTCTTTCCAGACTGACAGATGTCAGTGACTTTGTTTCCCACCAGTTTCTTTAGGCCAGTGGTTCTGAAAGTGTGTGGTGGGGTCACCTGGCAGAAAAGTCTTGTGGAACTAATGTTTAACATCTTAATCACTTTTACGGCAGAACAAAGAAATACGCGGCAGTTATGTTAATAATATGCGCATCTGCTGTGCATCTGCTGTGCATCCGCTGAAAAGCTGCAGCCACATGTGTAAGTCCACAGCCGCAATAAAGAAGTGTACTGAAAAGTGCGAACGTGTCGTGCCAAGGTAGGTACCCCCGACGGAATTTGTTTCCCCTGCGTCAGGAGCAAACACTGGGCTGTCCAAGTCACCGACAAACAGTATCCCTGTTTTCTTGATTTTTAGTTCACAAACACTTCTTACAACGACTAAGTACTGAAATTTTGGAAATGTTAGCTCTTTATACAGTGAAGTTATAGTGGGATAGAAATAATATCAGGCAGCCGCGCCGCAGTCCACGCCCCGCCACAGCTCTGCAGTCAAAATAGGCTGACTGCAGCCACTAAGAGTGAAACGCACTAAACTCTCACTAAATTATATATTTTTCATCTCTGTTCAGAAGTTTGTGGATTTCTTTTTTTATAAGGCTAAGACTGAACTTTATTTTTCCATGTCTGGCAATGTTCACACTCTGTTTAACTTGTTGCTTTTTTGAAGAGGTGATGCAGACTAATGAAGCAGTCTAGTGACAAAAGTTACAAATAGTTTTTTGAAATGAAAGTTGTTTGTTTAAAATAAAAATTACTGAAGGATTCATTGTGAATGAGTTTATTATCTAAATAAAGTTGCAGCTAGGCTTTTCTGTCATTGTTTCGTTTAGATGGGGCATGAAAATATTTCTTCCTGCCATGTGGGGAATGATGTGAAAAGTTTGAGAACCACTGCTTTAGACTGTGGTGTGATCTGTTGGTTTTTGGATTCTTTTAGCCTACTTCAGTTTGGCATGTTGTCCTTGATTCAATTGGCCTGGGTTCGGCAAGTGACGATGAATTCAGCTTTCCAAAAAATATTAATTCATGACTTAGCAAAGGGCAAATCCTCATTTAAATACTGCATTTTATATTTAGTCAGGTTAACTTTCAGGAAGGTGGCAAATACATTTTCACTGCAGTGTACTATTAATTCACCTGCGGGGTGGTAAACCTTTGTATCTATAAAAGTAAAGCAGGGAATATTAGGATCAGTGTTGGTCAAGTTACTTGAAAAAAGTAATCAGTTACTAATTACTGATTACTTCCCCCCAAAAGTAATCCCGTTACTTTACTGATTACTTATTTTCAAAAGTAATTAGTTACTTAGTTACTTTTTAAAAACACGATTTACAACCTGAATAGGTGATAAAGCGATAGATCTTTCAGCCCAATTCTACTTTTTCTGCATAATTCATCCTACAAAATGTAATCAAATGGAAACGTCTCTTTTTAAAACTTGTTTTATTAGTTTTAATCTTTTAACTTTATGCATCAAGCAAAAATTAAATTATATGCAACATTCTCTGACTGGAAGAAATTTGTTTAACATTTAAACCTATTTTCTGCACATTCCAGCACATAGAATAAAATATTTTTTTGTGTTTACACTCACTCTTTCAAATAGATGCAAGTAAAACACAGCAGAAAATAAATAAAATCAAAGACTAGCGGTCCTGTTGCTCTATTTTCACCTGTAAAGCAGGACTGGGGTAGGCGGAGGTTTACCCTGGTGCAGGTGTGCCGCGGCGGTCAGTGGAAGAATCCGCGAGTTTCTCTGTGAATTTCACATTACGTCGTAGCGCACTCGGTGCTTGCTTGGAAGTTTAGGTGGTTTTTCGCTGTAAAAAGAAGTTTTCTTCCCACGCACAACGGACACTAATGTTTTTGTCACTTTTTATGGAATCAAACTCAAAATAAGGTCAGTACTTCCACGCTTTAAACGCTGCATGCTACACTCTGTCCAGCTGTTGTCACGAACGTCGCACTCGCTTACGTCACTGTCATGAGACGTTCTCGCAAAAAAATCACGGTTTTAGTAACGCAGTAACGCAGCGTTCCTACGTGAAAGTAACGGTAATCTAATTACCGTTTTTGCAATAGTAATCCCTTACATTACTCGTTACTTGAAAAAAGTAATCAGATTACAGTAACGCGTTACAAGTAACGCGTTACTGCCCATCTCTGATTAGGATGAATATCTTTGTGATTCATGTTACCTAAAGGTGTTTGCTAACTAGCACCACAGCACATTGTGCAATTTCCCATCTCGTAGGCTTTGCTATTCATGGTCAAACTCTTGACATATGTAGTGTTCGACTGACGCACCTGTCTCAACTTTAGAGTGGTCGGTTCTCTCTGTCACCTTCTCCTGGCTGATGAGGTAATCAACAATCCTCACACCGATTGGGGGCTCCGTGTGGTTCCACTCCATGATGACCAATGAGCTGCTGGGTTCGTAGGCGTAAGACAGTTTAAGCCTGGCAACAGAGTGACAGAGATATACAAGTGCACCACTTACTGAAAGATGTTTTCAGCAAACTGGCCTCATTACTGTAATTGACAGCTAACATTATCCTTCTTGTTCTGTCAAACTGCAACCCAACTGAAAACATGTTCTGCACTGTCACAAACACCTCTGTCAACAGAAAATATAGTCATTTATCCGCTAATGTCTGACTGACTCTGGTGCTCTCTTCTGCAGTTATATGTCACTGAAAACATTTTGCACACAAGTTTTATGCCAAGAAATCAATGAATGGCAGCTCAGCAGATTGATTAGAGCACCCAAACCGAACCGGAGAACAAATGCACTGACCACAGTAATGTTGCAATAAAACACTGCATGCACACAAATCTGAAGCAGGAGAACGATTTCTGCCTGTGAAACAATTGATTATATTTACCGCAATCCATGTAAGGGGAAGAATACAGGTTTTACTAACATGGGCTGAGGAAGTGGGGCGCAGGTGGGCAGTCCGTCTGTGCCAAAAGCGCTGGAATCACATCGACACCAGTCATCGATAACATCGCCTTTTCCTGAGCACCACAGCATGCTCATCATTGCCTCCTGAAGAGCCTAGGATAAGAAACAGCGAGAGGTGAGAGGGCAGAGATAAACACACATGAATACCTGTAATTTTGCAGCTGTTTTCTCACATAAACTGTTCTACTTCATGATTTTTAAGGCCAGAAACTGTAAGCCAAAAGAAACCTGTGTATTTCTTTTTCCATGCAATGGTCAATTTTTAGGCAAATTTGATTACCCTAAGTGGGCGTCTTTAACTAATACAAGAAAATGTATCAAATATGCATTAAGTTATCTAATTTACTACACTTTCTCCACTGGACATTGCAAATTATTGCAAATTGGTGTATGTCTAATGAGGTAAAACATAAAATCACACGTAAAAAACATAAAACACTGCATAAAAACGTAATCAGGAAGGGGAAGTTCCACGGTAATATCTATTAGATCCCAATAAAACATGCAACATTTTGTTCTAGATAAATTTAAAGACTGTTCTCTTTGACCCACCTGTTTCTACTTCAGTAACACACAATTTTTCACTTTTATTCTGTCTGCATTCTGATGGGGTTGTTTGTATATCATTCACAGCCCGAGTTACAGAAAACTTTTTGTGATTGTTGACAGTATTTTCTGGTTTATAGGCTGACAAAGAGATAGAGCTATCCAGAGTACTCTCAGCAAAACCTCAATTTATCTCTCCACCTCTAAAGTGCCAAAAACAATGAAATAAGAATTTTGAACCTGCGTTTATTCAACATTCAGATCATGTCAAAGTGATGAGCATAAACAACATTTTTATTCATTTTTAAATTATCCGCTTTTCTTGTTTTCACACTCTTAAGAAAAAATCTGCTATTTTTTTCCCCCCACATCAGTCGGCACACAATACTGCATGATCAGAAACAGGATTTCAGAGTGTTTTATTAATTTCCTCCCCTACAATCACGTCCCTGTGTGATGAACTGAATTCACTGGACATTAGGAAAAGCAAGCACCTGTTTATATAATGTGCCACAATAAATGAGAGAGTGCAAACCAATCCATGGGACTGACAGAGCTGTCAATATAACGATGAGACACAACAAGGTTCAAAGCCCCAAAGGTCTTCATGGATGCGGGCGCAAAGCCAAACATGAACAATCAGAGACAAACAGGCTTTGGTCAGACAGGTAATCAAGAACCCAGTATTCACTGGTGAGCATGGGAGAACCTTACAGGAGGATAACCGTGGATACAGAACTCTGTGCTTTTAGGAATGGTGGACTGGAGTGGCAACTACTTAACCCATTTAATCCCACTGGCAACAATTGTTGCCAGTGGGATTAAATGGGTTAATGAAACATCCCACTGAGATTTTATCAAAAGACAGCCGAACCACTGTCAGACCTCCAGGCGTCTCACAGTGTTGGGGATATTTTCTCGGGAGAGTTTGGAGAACCCAGGCAGGGACAACGTTTCACATTTTAACATTACATAAAAAACTGGTATTACGTAAGTTGCCAGAATGCTGTAGAAAATGTGGAAAACCTGAAAGGCTCATAAAACTTTCAGAGTAAAAATACAAAAGGTGGAGGTGGATAGATCTAAATATTGGTACAATGCTCTTAATGGTGTCAGATTAATACTAGCACAATAGAATTCTTTTCTTTCTGCACGTTTAGCGTGTGTTAATTATTTTTTTGGTAATTAAAAAAAGCATCTCAACCATGCACTATGAAAAACGTCTGAACCTTTTTGTGTTGATTGTCACGTCCATATTATTTATAGCATCAGGATATTTAAACAACAGAAGCTGACCTAAAGTCCTGCAGAGACAGGAGCATTTATATTCCAGGTCACACAAAAAAAACCTGAAGCTGAAAGGTATGTTTTGTTAACTCATTATCTCAAGTCACGACACACTGCTCTCCCCTACATAAGCAGCCTTCATAGGTTAAAGGTATTGGCAATACCGGCCCAGTATTTACTTGATATTGGATCGATACCAAAATTTGCTATATTGCAAAGCACTATAGTAAAGGCAATATTCGTAACTACAGGGACGAGTTAAAAAGTACTTTTACAATTGAACTTTGGGAACTTTTCTGCACACATACCTGCACAGTCAAGCTGTAGCAGACTCTAACCAGACTCTTTCAATAACAGCAGCTCTAGCTGTCTGACTGAGCTTAAGGATAAAGGCCTGACACCGCAGGAGTAGCACTATATTGACCCTGCTGGAACAGTAGAAGCACTATTGATGTACAGTATTGATGGAGTCAAATAAGGTGCAGCGCAGTAAGGCAGTTTATGGCACAGCATGCTTCAAGCAAAGAAAGGCGTGACATCCTGGAAGGGAAATGCTTCTTTCTGAAGATTTCTGTTTCCATAACCTGTTTCCTAATGAGGCCTTTAGGATCACAAGGACACTGCATAATAAATGTGTTCTTGAATGCTGCACAGGGAATGTATTTCAAGAAGGTACCGCCTTCAATTTAGAGGGTGTGAAGAATAAATTTGTGTAGTTTAAATATTAAAGACCGAAGCACCAAAAACACCGTACACACCTGGTAGGTTTCATTGTTGGATACCAGCTCATAAATAGGTGTAGCCTTGGTAATCTGCAGCAGGACCGGCTCAGACTGCTGCCGCCCTTGTGCTGCCCTTGGGCTCATGTGGCAGAGGTGGCAGGAGCGTGGGCACTGGCCTTGGCTGCTGCAGTCCATGCGGACTCCGGCTGCCATGCGCTTTGCTCCACTGTCCAGCAGACTGGCAATGTACGCAGGGTAGGTCAGCGTCCGGGGCTCCTTGTCGCGCTCCTCGGACTCCTCTGAAGGTGAGTTACCTGAATATACAGGAAGAAGGGAACTGTGTCACTAATTAACTGTCGTTTCTCCACAGCTTAACAAAATCAAAAGAAGGTTAATAACGCCAAAATCAAATGAGAAAAACGCAAAAGTCATTCCAAAGAATTTTTATTCATAATGTTATTAAAAATAGCCGTGTGCATAAGATAGATAGATGGTGATGTCACATGTTTACGGTAATGAGATTAGGGATTAAGGGAATGAAAAAAGCTGAACTGGGAGATTTTTTTTCTTCTGCGGCAGCAGGCAAAGGCACAAAGCAGTAATGTGTTCCCACATTCCCATACTGCCCCTCTGGAGAGTCTGTAGTTTTTCTGCATCACACGCACAATGCATGAGCAGGAGTGTAAATATTTGAGCTACAAATGCAGCTACAAGAGTTCTATGTTTCATAGCCAGGAAACACTAACCATGGTGATGTCAAAGGATGACGTGTTGACATTGTAATAATATGACTATTGTTGACTTAATTTCCCTACTTAGTCTATGGCATTGGAGAAAAAACTCTTAAACGCATCAGTATCATCAGATAACATAAGAGTCTAAATGAGTGCTCTTTATCTTTGGGCTGAACTTTCCTACTCAACCCACAAATGTAGCACCATTTAAGGTGAAGTCAACAGGCTTTCCAATGGTATAAGATTTATTGCCCAGAAGCATTTTTATAACAAAGAAATAATCACATTTCCTTACTTTTTGTGCTGAGTTTCTATCTATCTATCTACAGATGGAGACTTTTACAACATTATTTTAGAATTTGGATACACTGAGATGAAACTGGACCTAATTCTCCAGCTGGTTCCCATGAAAGTGCTGAAGCAAAGGAGGATACAAAATCATTAAGTAAATAAGAGTTTAAAGAGCATCCCAGCATCAAATGATAATATGGAATAATTGAGGGAAAATCTAAAAATCACATTTATTTCACCTGATCATTAGAGAAAGATTTACAGTTCCACCTAGGCTTCTAGATTCCTTCTAACATTTTGTTGTCATTCTTTTGAAATGACAGACAAACCTTTGAGACAAATAGATCTGAGACTATCCACCCTGATCCCAGAGTTCAGATTGAAACACTGACCGAGAACAAGTACAGATCTCAAGTGAATAATGCAAGATAATGAAGCTGAGTTAAATCCAGTAGTGATGCTGCTTTAGGGCAGATGGTCTTTCTGGGAAATTTACTGAAAAAATCATGAAACGTGATTTGTCAACCTTAGAAGCGACATTTCTTTTACTCCTTTTAAGCAGAACAAAAAATTCATGTCCAAATGGAAGTCCTTCATCCTTTTGTGTACCTTGATGTGTAACATTAGCTAACTTGGCTAACAGAGCAGCCTACTGTGGCCAGCTCTGCTGTCTGTGACCGTGTTAATGTACACGGCCAAGAGTCACTTTTGGGACAGCGGCAGCCAACTAACAGTAGGGCACTGTTACTGAAATAAACTTGGGCTCAGGATGACTGTTTTACCTGTCGTTTTATTGAACTGTTTTTTTATTTATTTTTTGGCATGAGATTATTTATGACATAAATTTATAACGTTGTGATGAATGCTGGCCCAAGGAGCCCCCCTGTGATTTTGTTTGCCTGGGTCCCCAACAGACTCAAGAATTGCCACTGACTATGATTAAGATTGTAATAGGGTTTTATTTGTGTAAATGAGAAAAATACACATACAGCAGAGTATAGCAAAAGTTTATTGAATGAAATTTTTGTATTATGCAAATATATGAATCAATTACTCCCCATTAAATGTTATTTCCTCTCAAACAGAGAGGGTTATCTGCTTGCAAAGGAAATAGGAGAGCAGTGAGAGCGGGAGCCATGCTTAATGCAGAACTTTGACAATATTTTTGTTCTTTAAAAGGCTGAATTTTTCATATTAGCATTTTGGGGACTGCTTGGATGTGAGCAAACGCAGGCAATTTAAAAGCTCAAGCACCAATTAGGGAATAAGCTTGTTGTGCGAGCTCCCTTTGATGGAATACAACCCATTTTATGAGCCATGGGAAGATGGGAAAAAGTGTGCACACAAGCTCGGGGACCAGCACACATGCAAAACAAGAAGGAAGACCATTTTCTGATTGTCTAATATGAATAATTTCCCCCCCTTAGTGTTTACTTTTTGTTTCACCAATTCCATTCCATTAAAATCGTCTTTTACAAAAACATCTCTCACTTTCAGTTAACAGAACAAAAAACGGTCAAATACAAAAAGCAGAATTAGACTGATTGTCTTTGAATGCGCTTATGCAAATAGAATTCTATGTGTGTACACCTGAGTCGAAATACAAAGAGATTAAGAATGAAAGTGCAACAGTAACAAACCAGTGGTTGTTTTTTTATGGGTGCACTTCTCATCTAGTTGATAACATTGTCCCACACATCTGTGAAATATATACAGTGCACATTTCATTTTGTCTGAAACCATCTGAATTGTTGAGATTTAAGGAAGAAAAAACACAGACAGTCACGTGAAAAGGAACAAAATACACTCCTTGATTCACTAATATTAAAAAATGATTTGAAGTCATCAGTTTCTTTATGACTTGATCAACCGTCATTGTAGAGGAATTTGAATGCACTCTCCTTTACAAAGTTGCCTCACTTCATTTTAGTTTGGTTCTGCCACAACATTTCAGTCAGGTTGAGGTCTGGACTTTGACTGGAGCATTGCAGGGGTTTTTTTCAGGCGTTCTGCTGTAGATTTGCAGGTGTGCTTGGGATCATTGTCCTGTTGCATGACCCAGTTTCAGCTAAGCTTTAGCTGTTAGACAGATGGCCTCACATTTGACTCTAGAATATTTTTTTTATACAAATGGTCAACTCAGTGACTGCAAGCTGCCAGGTCCTGTGACTAAAAGTCAAGTCCAAATTATTACCTCTCCAACACCATGCTGACAGTTGGTGTGAGGTGTTTGTGCTCATATGCTGTGTTTGGTATTCTCCATATGTGGTGGTATGCATTATAGCCAAGTCTGAGATGTAATTTGGGGGCTTTTTGCGGTTTCTCTGAGTATTACACGGTCTGACATTTGAGTAACAGTCAACATACAGAAAAACATCAAAAGATTCAAGATTCAAGATTCAAGAAAACCTTTCTTGTCTTATTGCAAGTCTTCTTCTTTGATCTTGAACAACAAGGTGCTGCTGTTGAGACAGGAAAACAGACCATGGCACACCTTGGCCCTTTAACTATCAGACAAAACTGCATACATGTGAAGAAAAACATCAAAATTGTAATAAGTGTCAAACAGAAGCAGTGGGATCAACAACCTACAAATACATACTATTCCAGTCTAAAGACAAATGTTTTCTCTCTACTTTCAGATCAGGCCGTTCCATGTTCAGTATTAATTGCAGCTCTGTTACTTAGCTAGATCTGTCGAGGTCTGGTTGTATGTTTGTGAATCTTTATGTCAGTGGAAATGCTAACATACAGCTCTGATGCCTTGTAACTGGGTCAATGAGGTAAATCTTACTAATCACAGGCTCGTGCAGGTAAATGAGGTCTAATTTAGGACCGAGTCAGAGGAATGCAAAATAAAACTTTGAATGTTCACATATGCTGGCTCCTGACAGGCATGTCTGCATGGTGTATGAATAAGAAATAGAGGCATCCTGTTCCCCTGACTAATCAAAGGCAATATAGAAGATCAGGCTTTTGTTTGTACTGTGGACAAGTACGTGGGTAGAAGTAAATCAATACAAAAATAGAGAGATAAGGGAAAATGAATGGAGGCAGTACTTTGAGGAAAAATCAAACACTGAACCATTGCATGTTTACGTATGTGAATAATACCACGGACATCGATGTCCTTGTGCTCCTAATCTACCAAACTTTAATCCATTCCTGTCAAACGGCCTTACTAATCAGCTCCCATCACTCTATCTTCACTTGCCACCTCCTGGCAGACGGATATTAAATGTGGCAGTTAAATTAGGGCAGGCGGGTGGCTTTTAGGGCAAAGAAAATTGGCAATGATTAGTTCCGTTTAGTTTTGGTTCACTTCAGAAGTGTTCACTGTCAGCTGAGACCAAGGGGCATATTAAAATGGATGAGCGGCCTGGCCTGAAGACACCTGATGGACAAGATAAACAGCATATTATCACCCCAAGACCTTTCTACATCATTACAGATTTCATAAGAAATAAAAATATAGAACAGATATAGTAAGTGTTGTACATACAGTATGTGCTTGAAGAATTGTCCATAAAAGTATTTTAGGGATTTTCAAAAAATTCGGTAGAAAAATTCAAGTTTACCATAAAAACAACACGGAGTAATAAAATAGAGTCTATCGGCAGCTCCAGAGGTTTCCCCTTGGAGAGGGGAAGTTCAGCTGCAATACCAGGAGCTGAACTCAATGTTAGTCCACAGATGATGACTCAGCTGGTAAATAGGGCATACTATTTACTGTAACCTGCTTCAGCCTGCCCACTGTCGCTGCACATCTACAAGCTGCTTTGCAACCCACCTCCTCCCCAGCTCCTCTTTTCAAGCTACTTCTGACTTAATCAATTTCATATTGGTCACCAGATATACCTGCTCTTTATTGCTCTAGATGGAAGAGAGAAGCTCTTCCTCCCACCAGATTGACGCAAGTCCACATAGACGATTGAAGAAGCTCCAGAACAACGCTATGCTGCCTAAAATTAGTTACTGCAGCAGGAAGTATTAATCACTCTCTTTTTTTTATTTAAAGCTAACAGTTTTAAGAACATGTCAGATATGAAGTTAGCAGTTGAACTTGTTAGCAGATGAAGATCAGCCTCTGGCTGCTGGGCTGGGGTGGCACACTTTGACCGTGGGTTCTTTGCAAGCTTTTTGAGCTTGCTACTTGTCCAAACACCTGCAAAGGGTCAGTGTTACAGTTGATTTTATCTTAAAAGTAGTTTACACTTTATCATTGCATTATTTTCATTTTATGTAATAAAAATAAAAGGAATGTCCATATCCACAGAAGTTGCAGACTGCTCCAACATTTTCCTTCTCCCTCCACATGAACGATATCACCAAGTGTGTTAGGAGAAAAAGGCATGTTTCATGCTTTTCTCTTTCTGTACACCCATCATGCAGACAACTGAACAACCTGAGTAACATAAGGAACAACATAATTATAATTATAATGTAATAAATCTATTTATTAATGTAATTTGTTACATTACTTAAAAATGTAACGTGATTAAAGTAACATGTTATTTTGGGATGCATTAAACCCAAAACTGTGGCTAGTAAGGAAAAAGTAGCGCCTCCCAGAGATCATATTTTCCTTTATACTGCATATGATTTACATCACTTTAAGCTCATGTAGTCAGTAAATGAAACAGCAAATGCAAAAATGGCTAAGGTTTGTGGCAAGCAAAGGAGAGAAGCGTTAATTATTAGGTGAACGACAAAACTTTTGTGCTAAAAAAAACACACCCCAGCACCACTTGGTACTTATTGCGTTTTTCCTCATAAACGGACATCACTGCTAATGTCTTGCATATGAAACGATAATAATACTACTGCAACACAGAGACACAACCTGACTTGTTTGTTTAGTGAGTCTCTGACATGCATACTGTTAGACTCCCCCACCCAGCTTCCCAGCTTCCCTGCTGGAGAGCTGGTGGAAGGTTAAACTCCTTGAGTTGATAACTACACAGTAAGTGTTTACTTGTGTCTTGATGGGCTGCTTTACTGTTTGGTGAATTCCAATTTGCGTGCTAAAGCTTGTCTGATGCATAGCATAGACGCCCTACTTGATAAGTGGCCTTGCTCTCCACAATCACACAAAGAGTCACAAAGGCTCGAATCTAATTAACAGGAGAAAATGAATGCCTGACCTTCAAATGCATGTATTTTAGAGATGTGTGTGCAGTAATCTACTTGTACAAAAAAGTGCAAGGATAGTCTTGATATGTTGAGAGGCACAGAATGTTGTATCTTTTGTATGAACATCTCTATAATGCTCAGCTTTGAAAGGTAAGTTACAGCTCACAGCTGTGAGAAATGGATGTTATTCCATCTGATATGCATGCTGTATTTTTCAGTCGCACAGACAAAAACAAGACAGCAGAGTGCTCCGCTTTGAACTTATGCTTAATGTTTCTTGCTGTTTCAGTGTCTCTTTGTCTCGTCTTGCCATATCTCCTCTGTGTGGTTCCCCTTTTACTCTCTTACCCGACAAAATGCCATGATCACACCTCTTTTTCACAACGTGCGGTAGGTGTGAGGGAAAAGCTGTAAGCACTGTATTCCTGCTCTGCATCTCTCTGCTAAAACAAGAAAACGGATCACATTTTCCTCACACATTTTCTGGCACCTCCTCTACATTTCCATTTCCACTACTTCTCTTTTTTGTCTTGCCTTTTGTTCTTGCAGTCTTTAGCTCAAGCTCACAATCTAGAAAGTGCCTTCACACACATGCATCTAAACTGCTGTCAACTTCAACCAATGCACATGAACACACACACAAACTGTTTTACAAGCAGTGTATTGCTTTGAAGAGAATACATCTTGGGGAAAAGACACACACACACACACACACACACACAGCTCATTAAAAGTAATCCATGTTTAACTGAGTCAGATGTCTCACAAAGGAAAGTGATGATGAGACAGAATAGAGAAAAAGTGCCTTCATATCCTCCTCCTTTACTGCGCCTCTACAGAAATGCAATTTTGGGTGTACATTTTGGAGGGCGGTACCTAATGTGGTCTACTTCTGAACCCTGAACCCTGCCTTAGTTAAGCTGCAATAGCCTTAGGGTGCTGGGGAATTTCTCCTTCACTCTTTTCACTCTCTATGTGTTCATACACCACCATTGCATTTAATCATAAGCAATTCTGACTCTTACCTATAGTTCTCCCACTGTTGCCAAGGGCTTGTTCATGCATGGTTGTCTGATTGTTGAGGTTCTCTTTACATTAATGCACCTTGAGGTGTGGTTGTTGTGAATATATATATAAAACTGAACAGAAGTGTTTCAGACAAAGTGTGAATAAATGGGCTGCACCAAGATGCAGTAAAGGATAAAAAGGATTATTTTGAACTCTACTAGATTCTCCGAATAAGATTTTTGAGCTGAAAAATGAGCATAACGCTGTAAGTGTCCTTTAACACTTATTTTGGAGTTTAATGTTTGAGTTTTCTTTTATTACTGCATATTATCAGAAGCATTGTTGTGTTATCATTTCAGAATGTTTGTCGCAAGCATCGATGTGGTCTGAAAACCAATCTCTGATACCAGCTGAGGCTTAATAGGCTTGACTAAACTGTAGACACAGTCTAAATGCACGATGGCAGACTCACTCAATCATGTATTAGTGGACGTGCTTATTTGTGGGTCTGTGTTTGTATGTGTGCGACTATGAAGCTGGAGATTTCAGGCTGCTTTGACCCGTGCTGTACTAGGCAGAATGACTCATCTCTATAGTACACAACAGATGGAGCTCAGAGCTATTCAGATTCATATAATACCACTCCATCCACCCCTTCCTCCTACACTCTCTGATGAGATATAATTCTTGTTCATCTGCGACTAACTGACTCAAGTCAGTCGTCTTGTTTACAAAAATATACTTTCAAGTTTATAAATGTTTATGGTTATGAGACAGAAGACAAGAAAGAGCGACACGAGAAGAGAAAGGGATGAAGAGCTGTTTAAGGATGTAATCTTCAGACGTTGTTTGGGTGAATATTTTTCAGAATTTTGGATTGAAAGTCTTAATTTCCTGTCTCTCGCGGGCCCACAGATCCTCTCCATTATATCTCCTTTCATCAGCCCTCTTTGTGAAAGGATGACTCATTAAATCACCATTCATCTTTGTGATCAAAGTGCCGTGATTTTAGCTCCTGACACCATCAACCTCATTTTTAACAGAGGCTTTTAAACTAAATGTCTGACTTGACACCTCTGTGGCTCGGGCATTTCCCAGCCTGAACTCCTCTCTCCTCCATCCTTTGTGGAATAAGTACTAGCTTTCAGCCACTAGATGATGCAAGCGGATCACTCACTTCGCAAATTCTGCAAATGGGAGACACCAATGTGCATGCTCCACTGTTCAGCAGACAAAAAGAGGGCAAATCATACCCAACCTTTTAAATGCGTCTGGCTGAGATGAACGTTGTATGGTTAAGGAACGTAATCATGAGCGCTTCTGCCGATCCGAGAATGTTGGAAATTAAAGCTGGCAGTAGCTTAGTAAATGGGAAAGCCGTGAGATGGGAAAAAAAGGAAAAAGCATTAAATATGGAGGAGTTTTGGAGGGATCATGCCTCTTGTATGGAGAAAAATGATAAATGGAATTAGAGGCGGCAAAGAGGAAACGCAGATAAACAATACAGTAGGTATTCTGTGTGTCTGTCTGTGTGATACATTCTAAACTCCAAACCTGTGAAGTGGAATACATCAGAGCGCTTAGCCAAATCTGTGTGACAGACAAATCTTCTCTGATGTGCATATGCTCGTGCACACGCTCAAACACCGTCCCTGGTACACGCGTGCAGCTTGTACCTGATAATTCACGGTAACAGGGCGACGCTCCGCCAGTATCCAAACTAAAGCAAATTGCAAATAAAAAGTGTGGAAGGTTTCCTCGGCTGCGGAGCCACGCTGAGAGAGATCCAGTGCGATTGTTTCTGCACGGAGGATATGAGCAAAAGAGGGTGGCAGAGGGAAGGCATTTGTTTGTCAGTGCATTTGCCAGAAAAGGGATGGATGAGTGCAAACAGTGCGAATTTGGAGGATGGAAAAGTGATACGTTGAAATGAGTGACACAAATAGAGATGCGAGTGCAAGTAGCGTGGGTGGACGTGCGTTATCATCATGCGTACGTGTGCTGTGCAGCGTTGCAACACTTGAACTCCCATGTGAATTCGTGTCACCCACGCTGCATGGAATCAACTCAAAGCATCACACAGCGTGTTATTTTACATGTGCGCACGTATATGATCCTTCAAATTCAGGAAGTAACTCCATGACTTGACAATTAGAGAGGTCACCATTAATGTGAAGCGAACCACTGCAAGATGCTGAATTCCTGCTGCTAACTCGCTGACCTGCAGACAGTCACATTTCCCCAGTTTACAAATCATTCATGTGCTGTGGTAAGAGCCCATTAACCTGGAATTCATCTCTACTCACATTAAACACTCAGTAATAAAGAAAGAATGCAGCTGAAGAAACAGCCTATAGTAATTTCCTCAATCATCTGCCTGCAATTATTAACTTGTTTACTGCTGCGCAATGGACACTCAAAAAGCAGCAACAGTTCTGTACGCTGCATATTGTAACTTGTTTATAATTCTAAAACCGCACCATAAGGAGTCATATAGAGTTGCTATTTATCATGATAGGCTGTAACTATATTAGTTCCCAGATGTATTCGTGTTAGAATATATACAATATACCAGGAAAAAGAAAACACAGACAACTAAAATGATTATTCTTTTCCTGCAGTGTAACATTTCTTGAATGTTTTCAAGTTTCCATCAGATTTTCTCACAAGGATACACTCGGCATTTGGCAGGGGCTTTATATGTGAGTGGAGCTGACTGATGCGTTGCACACCATCAGGAGGTCCAGTGTGTTTGCTGCAGGCCGAATATGCTAAACGATCTTCTGAGCTCATCACTGTGGCATCTGAACTGGCAGAGCTACTCTTAAAGAAAGGAATGATCCTGTTTTATAGTTCTGCGTTGTGCTGCACACACATAAAACCAGCTGTAAAACCAGACACAATTAAAAAAAACAATTCTGATATCATCAGTTTTTCAGTTCAGGATCATACGAGAGCACTTCTTTTTCTGGCTGGGAAAAGGTGATGTAATTTATGGCTGCCTATGTTTAAAGCTACATAAGTTAAATCTAATCAGGCCTTCGAAACAAAGTTTTCAGGATCTTAAATTTCTGTTTCTCCCAGTTGTTGTCATTCTTTTCAAATACTCTTGGAATTTAAACAAACAAATAAACAGAGTGGCCTACTGTTATTTTTTTTAATATGCCTTTTTAAGGCAAAGAGATAATATTTCTTCCAGTTAAATGAGTTAGCTTTCCAAAATACACTTGCATTGTTTCACTGTGTAATCTTCACATGCATTATAGTCCATCTAACTGTCAAACTCTACCGAGCACACAGGTACAAATCATGAGTGAAACCTTTTTTAGCACATAAGCACAGCAGAGTTGCAGCAATCTGTGAACATGAAGAAGCTGCTCAGTTAAACACCTCGGCTATAAGAGTAAGGACAGTGTTGCAGTGCAGAAGCCAGAAGAGTGCACAGAATGGATGGTCCCATATGCTACTTCTGTTCCCGTTACATTGCAATAGAGGGCATTATGTGTGAAGTTGATGGGAACCTTTGGCCAAACAGAGTGAGAGGCTCGGCAGTAATTCGCAGCACCGTTTTGTTACTGTAGTAAATGTTCACACAGCAGCCCTGTGCTTTTTGGTTCTGTTCTGTGTAGCGTTGTGTAAATTCACATTCGTTTGATGTTACTGTAGCTGCCGTTTACCCTTTTGTGGAAACATCGGAAGAAAACTACTTTTCAACTGCAAATGCATACAAAAAAAATAAATATCTGAAACATATTCACTCTGATACACGATACCAGTTATCCTCAGAATAATAAAAGTCTGCAGATATTCAGCGTCAGTGAGAAAATGTAGGGCGAGATTGTCAGGAAACTAGAAGCATTTCTAAAATCTGCTGTGAGGCTGACAGAAGAGCTAAATATTCAGCACAAAAAACATCAACTAGGATTAAACAATGTCAAAGGAATAATGGCAGTGACTTATTCCCTGATGTAAAAACTGCGTTTTGACAAATAAACGAATGGTTTTGTCTGAGTTACAGACTTTATGTGGTGATTATACTAACCTGTTTTAGTAGTAGATCATTAGATGGGTAAAACTTTGCATTAACAACACTATTAAGCTTCAATACGTTAATTAGTTAATACTTGATTCATCATTTACAAAGGCTCTTCCTTACTATGTCATTTATAAACATGGATTTAAATGGTTTAGTGTTGGTTAAATGATAAATGATGGATTAACAATCTCTAAATAAACTATTAAACCAACTACAGACATGTTAGCATAATGTTAGCATTAAGAAAGTCTGTGTAAATGATTAAGAACACATTTAAACATATGCAGATTATGAAATCAGGTAATTGTGTATTAATTGAGTTTTTTATAATGCTTATTTCATACTGTAATGGTTAATTTAGACAGTGTGGGGGTGGATCAGTTGGTGTTTCGTTTCTGAAGCTTGACTTTCTCTTAATTCGTTAATCAGAGTGTGTGTGTGTGTGTGTGTGTGTGTGTGAAAGTTAGAAAGAAAGCGACAGTTCAACAGAAAGTAACAGACGGAGCACAGTGTGACACAGAACATACAAATATTTATTGCAAGATGAGACACACGGAGCTTAATTCATAGGCTACTTTAACTTCAATATATTGAAAATTCAATAGTTTGAACCCATCATTCATAAAGTATAAAAATGCTGCCATTAAAACATGTTATCTATGAGCCTATTAAGCAAGATTAAGCCAAGTTATGCCTAATGGTTATAAATAACATAATAAGAAGGAATAATGCTTTATAACTCATGAATCGACTAATACCTTATGAATGCTTAACAGTGTGTAGTTATTCTAAAGTGTTGCACAAAAATGTTGCGAGAAATGAGAAAGCAACTCTGTCAATCTGAAACTGATGGATGGCTCGACGACAACTTATCTAACTCTATATTACGCAACACTATTATGGAACCAGATGGTTCAGGTAACTGCAAAAAATAGATCCTCAGTTCACCTCCACATCCCTTATTACTCCTTTGTACTGAAGCAGGATGAATTTGGTTCCTCTCATTATCATGTTCAATAGGAAAATCAGTATCAAACATCTGTGTCCACATCAAAGGACCAAATATTCCATTAAACGTATTTATGATTATGGCTTTTCAGACACACATTATTGGAAAATGACCCTCAGGCTTTTATTCACACAGTGTAAAGGAAGGTATAAAAATGTTAGTGATTGTGTCATCATAGAAAAAGCGGTGTCCTAGTTTCTGTGATGACTTTAAGACCGTACCTGGTGAAGAAAAAAAAAGGATTTTATCACTCTCTGGACGTGAGATTTTCCCCACCACCTGCACTTACAGCTATTTTAATATATGCAAAAACTAAACTGAAGTGGAGGAAAATATATCACAAACACGATTTTTGCTTTTGATAGCAACGCTGGCATATCGACTTGTGATAAAGACCGGTCTAAAGGGTATTTCAAATAGGCATAAGACCCATTTTGGCATGCATGGCTTGCAAAAAAACCTCTATTCCCTATGCTCAGGGATGGATCAATGGATAAAGAAGATGGAAATATCTGTTTTTACGTCATAGTCAGGAAAGCTCACAAAGTAAAGTCATCCTAAAGTTCAATATCTCTTTAATGCGACAACACATCTGCAGCATTACCTCGCCCCAGCACCCTTTTTACCTTTGCAGGCTTTCATAGTCAAGCTTAGCTGGGCAAGGCCTTTGGTCAGCACTATCCTGCTCATCCAGCTTACATAACCATATATTCAAACGCACACATAGATGTTATCTACAAGGTATCTGACGAGGCTTACTGAGCCTTTATGTTTAAAGCAGTACGCGCTGCGCGTTAGCAGACACTGTTTGTCTGAGTGTGCACTGAGGCTGCTGACCGTGGCCTGACAGACCCATTAGTGACATCTCCTTCATGAATGCTGAAATCCAAAGTATGCTGTCTTAATTAGTTCATCAGCTTCACTTTCTTAAACCTCTCAGGTCTAAGTGGTCATTAGTGATGGCCCTAACCCTAATCGAAGGTTTTAGAAACAAGCAAGAAGTTCTTTTATTAAAAATAAAGTGAATAATTTTTTGGGTGTGTTGGATTATCATTAAAAATAAAAATAGATCACAGTGGATTAAAGGTAGTGCAGCCAGTATCACTGTTCCTACTGGATGCACATAAGTTACAATGTTGGAACATCAAAAAACAATCTTTATTCAACATGCCTACATTTCCAACTTGCATCTTGTATGAGGACAGCGACTCTGCAGTGAATTTAAACACACAACTTGGCATCTGACAATGATCAGCCAAAAGCAGCAGGGGTAGTCTCATATGTCTAAAAAGAGTGTATAAAAACAATGTACAAAAAGTATTTAAGCAAATACCCACCAATCAATTTTAAAGCTATTATACGTCCCAGAGAAAGTGCCCTCTAATAACTGGCTGAGACTAAAGCTAAAAATGCTAATTTGTTTAGTTGATTCTGTCATTAGCGCTATCATTACCTATTACTCCCAAGATTTGCAGGTCTCTGTCCCATTTGTGGTTGTGGTCTGCACTATGATGATGCCGGTCACCATCGCTGGTGCAAGCTGCAAGTAGATAAATCATCAATTTCAAAGTCACCCCCCATCAACAATTACTGCCTTACTTATTTGTATATTAGATAAATGGGAGTCATAAACATCCATTCTGACTGTATATCTTCTGTTTAATTTTTTTTTTTTAACCCCTTGCAGCTCTTCTGTCATTGTCTTTATCTCTAGTACCTCAGTCTTATCTGCCCCATCTGCTGTTCAGCCTACAGCGCTGTGGGTTTGTTGAGACATGTTGAGCGCCAAGAGCAATTTATTACTTTTCCCTCCTGCTTGCTCCATCGTCAAACATTACACCAACACCTCTTTTTTCCCTCACAGATCTTTGAATTGTTGGGAGCTATAATTCTGAACTGTGTGAGTTCGTCTACTTCTGAAGACTGGAGTAATGTAGTGTAGCAAAATGCTTCTCCACTGATGGTGGTCTCATGTCTCTTTCTGTTGCATCTCGGTATGAAAGAAGCTCTTGGACGCTTTAATGAACCCGAAATCCAGGAGAGAGACAACTGAATGAGGTGTAATGATGTTAAAAACGGCTGGTGGTTGAGAAACAACATGAAGCATGACAAGAAAAGGTCAGGTTTGCATTAGTGAAGCAGCACTCCCTTAGACCTTGCAAGCCTGCATATCTGTTACCAGCTACAAAACAACTCTTCTTTGACTGAGGACCCTTTTCTTTGCAGATACTTTTACACGGAACGTCAGACTCAATGTGGGTGTTTAATTTAAGATTTCTGGTTTACTGCACTTATATACATCCCCCCCAAACCTTTTATCTCAGATTCTACTTGTATGGCTTTTAATTCCAGGTTTTTAATTTGATATACTTCCTGAGATGAATTAAAAAACAAAAACATCCAACAATTGTCACAAAAGAAAAGGATATTTGCTTTTTTCCCCTACAGTCCATTTAGAAGTGATTCAGTCTACTTCAGTTTTTTTCACATTTCACTTTGTTGTTATTAAATTTGGTATTTTTCTTCATCAGTTAATAGCAAAATGAACACACTCATAATAAGTATATGAAACCCTCATTTAAGATTTGTTTGTTATTTCCTTTGGCAGAATTATTAAATATCAAAAACTGAAATCTTTCCTTATAAAATCGTCACTTTGCTGTCAGTTGTGACTTGTCAGATTTGACTCTCTAGAACTTGACTGGAGCACACCTGTGACACTGCATGTAGGCAAAAACGATTCATTTCCAATGAGTTCACTGTGGACCCTGCCATTAAGACTGTGGAGATCAAGACAAGGGCATAAAACAATCGCAATCAACGTAGCAATCTACATCACTTAGATTTTTATCAGACTTAGAATCGAGGAGATAACTATTGGGAACAAACCACATGGAATATTCTAAAAACATTAGGCAAATTATTCTAAGCTCAGATGAAACATCACTGCATAAGATTTGGCTATAATTCCTGCTTAAAAACACAGAGGTGACAGCGTCTTGCTAATGATGGATCCTTTTCATTTGTACAAGTAAAGCAGCCTGGTCAGAAGAGAGTTCCTCGAAGCAAACCTGGCTCTGAACGCAGAGAAGTGAGACTGAGGATATGGTTCACTTTCAGAACAACACTGACCTAAGGCATCCAGCCAAGACAATGCGGCTTCAGAACAAGTCTCAGACTGTCCTTGAATGGCCCATGTAAAGCACAAACTTAACCAACACAGGACATCTGAGAAGAGACCTCAACATGGCAGTTCAGACCCGTCCCATCCACTTTGACAGAGATGAAAGTCACGACTAATGAGATTAACTACCTGAATCCAGATGTGCAAAGCTTGTTGAGACTTGCCAACAGTGCCTCTTCAAAGCGATGAATCAAGGATTAGCCTTTTCTAACTGAGAAATTCAATTCTTAAATTTTAATAAATTTGTCAAAAACAAAAACATATTATATGCATAGACTGTACATTGTATATAATATATAAAGATTATAGTCATTAAATTATCGTATTTGACAGGAAGTGTTGCAAATTGAAAAAAGTAAAAGTTTGAAGCCTACTGACCTACTGAACATCTTTAAACACATGACGATGCAAATAACAATTGGAAATCTATGAGGAATGAAGTCAGTTTGAGATATAGCAACAGGAAAACATTGTATTTATGCCCCAAAACGTTTTTTACTATGCAAATAATTATGATAATGAAGTTAAAAAAAATCTTTGCCACAGAGTTCAACCACTTTAAGAAAGGACAAAGAGGGAGGAGCGCGTTATGACTTCCCCTACAGCAACAACCAAGATGTAAAAGCTCTGAGCTTGTGTTATGAAAACTGCTGCTGTTGGAGTTGTACTGGAAACACCAACATATATCAGAAAAAGAATATATGGACATCTGATTTTAGACTGGTGACCTGTTCCCGCCTCTTACAGCTGGGATAAGCACCATTTGTTTAACAGACGGTGAATGATAAATCCCCATCCAAATGCTGAAGCTCTCTGACATTTACAGTTTTGATAAGATAAAGGTTTGTCTTGAAGAAAACTTTAAAATCAATTTTTTTTTATATTATGGTATTTCTGAACCAAAGGAATCACGATTTTAAACCCTACATGCATCTACATAAGATCGCAATTTTGTGTACAACCTCCAAAGGTTCTGACACTCTGGGGAAAGTTTGTGCGATGGCTAACCAGAACAAAGAAGCACACATGTTCAGCTCTAACGAGTTACCTTTTGCGAGACTGCTATGTGGTGCCTGTGGCACAAAGGATTTGAATAAAAGAATATGAAGAAAGAATGAAAGTCATTTTCTAGTACAAGTAGCAAAAAATGCTACTTGTACTACAAAATGGTTTGAGTGCTGATGCAGAAAATACAGAGTATACCAGAGACATTTAAAAAATGTGCTATTTCCATAATGACTTATAATGGCCATTTACCACAGGTGGCTGATCTTATCAGACTCTCTTAAAGGGATAATTTCCCTTTAACATTTGCACAGTAGTTTAGACTTAAGACTCATCAACTGTCAACTGAAAGATAAGAGAAAAGATTAAGGCAAAGCAGCTCGTGTTGAAGAGAAGAGATGATGACCAAGGATTAAACAAACGAGTCAAATATTAATATATGGACACTTTAGTTTAGAGAGACAACAGGTTTGATATCCAGTTTTCAAATCTGCATTAGAAAAACTAAAGACTATTTCTCAGGGTTACTTCATATCTATTTTAATGGTCTAAAACGTTTGTTTTTTTTAGCTAAAAAGAGATTATCCAGCTTTGACATATTCTTGTTTCCGAGTGGTCAGAGTTGTGGCATAGCAGAAGGTGAGATTTTGAGTCTAGTTGAGTCTAGCTGTTATTATTAATGATCTGTATTTATTCTGTACTCTTTGGTACTTGAGTGCATTCTAAGAATAGTGTGGAAAATTTTAATTAAAAAAGAAAAAATTCAAAAGAGATCTTAAAAAATCAAGTAAAAGAAGTGACAGCATTTCACGCTCCATATAAGCAGCTGAGTGTTTACTGCTTTCGCATCTTCCTGCTTTTTATGAAAATGACAGACAATGTTCTGAGTGCTTGCCGAGGTGATCTGTCAGTGCTGAATAACTGTGTGCTTCAGCTGGTGAAAGAAACGTCTCTCCCACTCATCCCCATTCCACCAAAATAATTTGACTGTCAACAGAAGTACAATTTCTTCTCTTTAGCGACAAAAAGCCTGTGGCACTGACAACTTATTTATGCTAATGGCAGTTTTCAGGAGGCAGATTAGCCTTATACAGGAACAGCAGAGACTACTGGCTGGATTTTGGATTTAAAAAATGTCTCATTCCTGTCCAATTTTCAGCTTGGATATGCTTACTGACGGGGCTGCTCTGGAAATTCCTCCAGTGAGCCCTTCGGTGTGTCTCCTAGAATTTCCACTTGCATGGGACACAAACACACACAACGCTTAAAAAAAATCACCATTGAAAGGTGAGAACCATAAAGGTTGACTATGCCATGGGGGATTTCTTTTTTCACACCGATAAAGATCAATTTGAGTGTCTGAGGCTGTTGGTAATAAGATATAAGACGGTTGTAGGGGGACGTGTCTGCCAAAAATCTATAGCAGAGGCCATCCATTTTACCCTGCCAACTGGGAGTTAACAGTGAAGACTCGACAGCCAGCACACACACATACGCGCTACAATAAAATGGTTTACACCTGGTTCTGTTTTCTCTGGGATCTGCCGGTGTGGAGCTGTGCTCTGGGATCGTTTTATTTTAAACCTTTATTCCGTTTTTTTTATCATCTACATATTTATTCTTTCACTTTTATTCAGCTGTGGGTGGCCAGACAGGTGCATTTGGGGCTAGGCCCTTATCTCTCCAAATGAGACTGGCAGCTGGCATTTTCTTCACTCAGAGATTACAGAGGGGAGTGAGGGGGGGAGGGAAAGTTTTCTTCGCACTACTTTTATCGGACACGGCGCTGACCTTCACAGCAGGGTCTGACACTGCTCCAACCACTAAACTCTTCCCTCATCCAAACAAGCTAAGGCAAAAATTGAAAACGGAGAATAAAAGTCACGTGAAGGGCATCTGAAACGTCTGCTCCTTGGTGGCATCAGCTGGGATTCTCTCACACAACCAACTCAAATGTCATAGTATTGATATTTCACATCACTCTTAGATTTAAAATTCAGTCTGACTATGTTTGAATATGGATCAGATTAAAAAGTGTGTGTGTGTGTTTGTATAGGGGGTATTTGATGTAACTGGGGTACAGTAAAAGGGTTCTGGTTAGCTGGATAAAAGGGGGTTTTATCCTCTACAAATGGTTTAATCCTACATGAAGCTATCCAAAGTAGTCTCATGGTAGTTTCTTTTTTTTCATTTTATTAACATTGCCATGAAAAACAAGTACTGCAGTTTAAAATTATGACAAAAACGATTATATTTTCCACTAGGTACACTAGGGTCCGCTTGGGTCTGAATGACTTAAACTGGTAAGTGTGAGGGTCTGTGCAGACATCAAAGACTTCAACAAGTATTGCAAGAATGACTGCTTAGCTATTGGGCCTACTTATTTAATTAAGGTTTTAGGAGGAAGCCTGGAAGCTAGTACAATGAATCACTGCTGCTTAAAATTTTTGAGAAAGTACATTTAAACAAAATTAAACAAAAATTTTGTACTATGCTTTATTAGATTGCTAATAGGTGTTTGCTAATTAAGCTAGCTAGCATTAGCTGAAAACTTAGCACTCCACCCTTTTGAGGTCTGTCCCAAAACCTAGACCACATCCTTTGGAGGACCTGACCTTCGTGGTCTACGTGGGCCGGGTCCTTCGAAAACTCAGAAGGGCGGAAGTGAGCGGCTGTGAAATGAGACGGTCTAGCCTTCAGATTTGCGTCACCAGCTGTCTCGGTGAAGTGTAATAAACTCAGCTGTCTGCTCCTCGCTCGCTAATATAAAACACGACATTGGAGTAAATTTTCTACCATCTCACACTGTTTAATCAGTTTTCTGTTTGACGTTTATTCAGCTGTGTGAAAACCAACTTTAATCTCAGCCAAACTGATTTACTCTGCAAACAAATAAAACACTGAAAAAAGCCAAACCATAACATTTTTAAGTTATCTAAGTGACTTATATATCATGTTTAACCTGAGTAGCGTAAGACCGCAGGGGGGTTTTGAAAATGATGTTCTGGGGGTCCGGTGTTGAGTCTTGAACCCCCGGCTAGTTTTCGAGCTAGTGGGTAACAGACGTCTCCGAAAACGTCGAAGCTCTTTTGCAAATATGTGATGTCTTGATAAACCAAGAAGATATTTGAAGTTTACACAGCTACATTCTCGCCTGAAAATATGTTAAAAGTTTATTTTGTGACCCAGAAAGAGTAATATTAAAACTAAGTAGCTGCCGCCATTGTTGGAAACTGGAATTGGCTAGGCCACACTATGAATTCTGGGATAGGTTGGGCCACGAAGGATACACCCGACCCATCCTTCAAATTCGGGGAAATGAAGGACGCATTTGTCAGCCACATCTGGAGAAGCCTTTGAATTGGGACAGCCTTCGCCGCCTGGCTGCGACGTAATCGGTCTTCAAATGCGGCCTCCGAAGGATGCGGCCTATGTATTGGGACATACCTATGATTAATTCTGGCTCCAGAAAACCATGAAGGCTATGGCTTCATAAGTTCAGCTGTTGACAAGCTAAAGTGGAGGATATGTGGAATCCACATATTACAAACCAACAATGCCACGCTGGCTAATTCCACTGTTTATATACAGTCTATGGTGATATTTACTTGTAGAACAAAGAGCTAGTACATCAGCTGAGGAAAAAGAAATTATGTGTGTTTTATGCTGGTTGATGAAATAAGTTCAGTGGTTTTGTTTAGCAGCAATGTAGAATTCCTTAAAAGGAGTTACTGCAAGCGTGTCTGGTATCATGGCACTCTGACAGGTTTGTTGTCATTCTGATAACAAATCTGATCATTTTAAAATAGCTTACATCACAGGCAGACAAAACTTTTCCAAGAAAAAGAATGCCCATATCTAAAATGTCAATCTAATTTTATAGGTCACTTTTGCAGGTGGCATTAGATAAGTTGGCGGTATGTGAAAAAGAAAGTGTGCCATGGTTGAAAATACGGAATTATCAAGAGTGTCATCTCGTGGCTTACATAGAGAAAACTTTGTAAAGTTCACAGCAGTACAATGGGAGAACGGCTTTTTATCCTGGGTGTGTTTCAATCACTTTTCATTACAGAGGCTCAGAAGCAGAGGCTTGCTGAAAGCTGTTGACAAGCTATAGGGTTTAACATAAAATCTCTTGCTGTGTTGGTAGAATCAAAGTAACAAGAAAACACATCTCCCTGGGGAAAGCACTTCTCCAGCAATTATCCTCCAACAGCTCCTGTCAGCTCACATATTGTACAAATTTAGAATAATGGATTCATGCTCTGTCACTGTTAATTTGTGCAGAGCCGCTGTACAGTGAATCAAATCAATTATTAGAGTTTAATGTCAGATGTAATTTATAGGCTTGGTTGTATGCGCTAATAATGAATGCAGCAAAAGCGCAGTTTGCACCGCTTTATTGGTTGCAGTGATGGTCACGTGACGTTTCTCCATCTCTAGTTTAGTCTAATTTTCCCAGCTCATCCTGTTAATGATTCTTTCATTTTCCATCTTGCAAGAGACCCCATATGAAGAAGCTGCGATCAAGTCTATGAATACAGTTGAAAAGCAATTCATCATGGTGTTACAGAGCATTTTAGCTATTGATCCAACACATTAGAAGTAGCACAGTGTGGTTTCTCTGCTGCATAGGTGGGGGAGTGATTAAAATAAAGCCTAATAAATGTTTGACAGATGAAAAATAAAACATTTGCCATTTCTTTCGCTGTGGGGCCTCATCAGTGTCGGTGAATCAGTGAATCGCTGTCAAGACACTTAAACTGTTATTTCTGATTATTCTGAATTCCAGCTTTAGTAGGTTTTAGCTGGAAAATAATACATAATCAGAACGCGAAGGAGGAAAATGCTGTGAATCGTATATGCTAATGCTTTCAGAGCCACTTTACAGCAAAGACAAAGTAATACAGCAATTCAAAGTGCATGTATTAGTAGCTATATGAGAGATGAAATGAAATGAAACCCTGCCGTCTGACAGGGTAGTGCCATGGAATAACATGGCACTACGAGATATTTAGGATACAATGGAATCTGATCAGTTGGGAGTTTGTATGTAAGGATAAGGATTTTCAACCCTGTGCTAGATTTAAAAGGAAGCAAGTAAAAAAGAAATATGGCCTCTTCTTCTTGTAGTCTCGTAGTACTCTTGCATTTACCTTTTTCACAGAACTTGTCTGGAAAACCTCATAATGATGAATTACAATAGTGAAGAGGGAGTGACAAATTCTTGAGCGAGCTGTTTGGCATTTTGGGGTGTTTAATGTGTGAGTTAATCCTGCAAAGAGTTTTTCAGATTTCATTTAGATACATCTAACTTTGTCTTTGTTGCTATACTTAAAGTCATATACGGTTAATCTTACTATAATGATCGTAGTGTCTTTATGTATCTGATCTTCTAAACTGGTGGGCCATTGAATGAATTTAACTTAATGGGCACCAAAATTTGCATCTGACACAGAGTTTTCAACTCAAATGCATAAAATCTGAAAAAGCATCACATTGGCAGAATTTAAAAACACTGACATAATTTAAAATGATCTAAAATGAATTGAGTAAATAAAGAAGAAATGAATGCAAGAGAAAGAAAGAAAGAAAAGAGATTGTGTGCTTAGGTGATGAAAAGCAAGTTTCAAAATCGTAATCCGCTGAACTCTTGCAGATTTTGGGTTTTTTTTGGTTATTTAAAAGGATTTGGCATCATGGGTACTACTTAAGAACAGGAAACAACTGAAACGTCACGCCTCATATCAAAATATGTCAAAAATTTCATCTAATTGTTTCTGTATTTGGATTATTCTCCTTTCTTTGTGACAGTCTGCATGACTTTTAAAGCCACTGTATTTCAATTGGATGCAGATTTGGTGCCTAGACCTCAGGAAACAGAAAAAAAGAAAGTGATGTCTTTGAGAAATGAAAGCTTCTCACTTTCTTTTCTCAAAGAGACTGAGAAAATTGTTCATCTTATGGAGTAGCCTATGCCACCAGCTTCTCCTGCATCTTACAACGCGTGTCCATGAACACATAAAATACAACATAGAATTTCTGTTTAAGGTCATATTATTGTATTTTAAGTATATTGCATTGTTCAACATAAACTTAAACCATTTCATCGCTATTCCCCAAAATGCAGAGACACTAACCTGTGATGAGAGAAAATGATGTCAGTGGGACGAATACATTAGAGATACAAGCTAAAACAAAAATACACCATCCAAAAAGAGACATTCGCTAACACGAGCTCATTAATAGCAAATGCAATAATCAGGAAATGAGACAGTGGAAACAAGAGATGAAAGAAGAACAAGAAGAAAGAAAGAATACAGTAAACAGGCACTGATCTAAACGTGAGGACAAGTTCAACACATTCCTTTTTCTAGCTTTCACTCGCACACAGAAACTTTCACCGTCCTCTTAAACCCCAACACTGTACGCTGCACAGCAGCTTTATTCTTCCTGCCTCTCCTCTGTTGCTGCTTCTCTTCTCTCAGTTCAAAAAATTTTTTCTCTTTCTACCGCTCCAGCTCAGCCTCTCTCTAACATTTCCTAGTGATTATAAATAACTTATAGAAGACATTTCAGAGAGAACAGCTTTGCCGCAGGAGCTGTCCCAGCAAATGGAATATAATAACCCACCTCACCCATTCTCCATCTCTCCCCACTTCCACCTTCCCTGCATGCTGCAGGTCCAATCGGTGCAGCAAGAAATATCAGTAATTAGGCAGAGAGCACATCTTCCTGCAATTATAGCCTGATATCTGAGACATTCGTTATGCTTGTTAGTGGGGACTGCTGGCTTCATTAGGAGAGGAGTGAACGATAGTAACCGCAATAAAAATGATTTATAGCCACAGTGCTGTTGACCTTTGTCGCGCATCACCCCCCATCTACTTTTTCTTATTCTTCCAGGTTCTGTCATCAAATGGAATAATAATATAATATATTATAATAGAAGCAGTCTTCAACAATAACAGATCTGTTTTTGGTGGAGATAAAGGTACAGTGAAATGAGGAAATACCACGCTTCATTCAAGTGGAGATGGATGTAGAGGAATCTGTGACTGGAGGTGACAACATGGCAGTACAGCACTGTCCAGTGACTCAAAATGTCAACTCTTTTATTTCAGATCTGTACAAATGGAAAAAAAGGCAGAGGATGAATCTGCCATTTAAAAAAGGCCGAGGTATGCCAGATTACACAAGAATTGAATTGAAAACAAATCTTATGGTGTGATGAATCCAGATTTGAAATGGAGAGAGGTACAATAAAGCTGTCTGTAACACACGGTGGAGGCTCTGTTGTGGGTAGGGGCTTCATTTTGGTCAGTGGTGTTACGGGGTCTTATCAACACTGGAAATGGAAGTGTGAATGTAGAAAGTACTGTCAAAGAGTCTGATTGGAAACAGCTTCATTTTTCAGTATGACAATGACCCCAAACACACTGGCAGTGCAGTAAAAGCACGGATAGAAAAGCAAACAATATTTGCATTCAGTAACTGTATTTCCCATTTTCTGAGCTAAAATAAAAAGAAATGAGGTTTTGCTCAAGACTGTTGTCCATTACTGCATGTTAATGTACATTAAAAATTAAAGTTTAATCATATGTTATTAGCATAGCTTTTAGATTAAAAAATGGTTCTTATTCAGTAGAAGAAAATACATCAAATCAGTAATAAAATTTACATACAGCTTTTCAAAATACCCTCCATAAAAGCATAAAAGTTTCCATCCAAATGGAAATCATCTTCACTACAGTGTCATCATTAAACTTTGAGTTTATTTTAGTCAGAATCAGGGCTGTAACATATGCTGCTCTATTGCTAAAGTTGTTGTGGGAGCTGAATATGTAGAACGTGTCTGTAAGTATCTAAATGTCAGTGTTTGGCTGTCTACAAATGTTTGTTGAAATTTCTTGCACCGTCAAACTGAAATCTATTTTTGCTATTTCACTCTGTTGACAAACCATATGAATGTTTTCTAATAGGCTGAGAAGCCCTGCACAACTTAAGTGGAAGTGCCACATAATGAAAGGCTCCGTCAGTCCTACTGCGAATGTCAGGAAAGGAAGTAGGTAAAAAAAAAAGTATTCCAGGAGAAGAAAACTCACTTTTATAAAGCCAACAGTGAATGATGTGATTTTTCAGAAGTCACATTTTCAAGCACTGATTAAGTCTTTGAAAGTTTTCCATACAAATGCAAATACAGAGAGCACGGATGATAAGTCGTGTTGAAATGAAAGTTGTGCAAAAATTGAGGTGATGACATTTTTGTTTTGTTTGGTGTTCTTTCAAGAAGCAGGCAAATATTCAATATACGCCCTTCTTTGATTTTTCTCCTTTTATTTTTTTAAGGTGTTATTACGTCTAAAAATAGTCCAAGCTTAAAAAGGTTCAGAAATCAACATTGAGAAGACGCAGCGTTTTTTTTCTTGTAGTGTGCTAATTAACTGCAAACCTTTCAGTGAGAAAGAGCTTATATACATACACTCATCAGGGTCATAAATGTCATGGTAAGTTTGGGCTTTTAATGATTTCTTTGAGTTGTTCTAGAGGGGAATGATTGTACAGCAAATCAAGAACTGTCTGCACAAGATTCAAATTATTTTGGATTTTCTCTATTCAGGGTCAAAAGTATACATACGCCTAACCAGCACTAAAATCCTGGCATAATTCTGGCTGGATATTTGACCACTATTCTTGGGAGAGTTAAATTAATTGGTTTCCTGGCACAGATGTAGCTTTAAGACAAACTCCACAAATTTTCAATAGGTTTGAAAACTTTGTTTGTTTGTCAGAAATATATACTTTTGACCCTGTGTGGAGTAGAGATCATCCGAAATAAATTCAAACTCTTGTTTCTTTTGAAGTCATTAAAGATGCATAAAGAAAAGCCCAAAATGACCATGACATCCATGCCCATGATGAGTGTATGTAAACCTTTGACCACAACAAGCTATGTAATATGTTGGTAATAATTTTTAAAAGAGAAATATATTTAATCTTTAAATAAATGTAATAAATTTAAATAAATGCAGACTGCATGATGACGATCTTTGGTGTGTGTTACAGAATGTTTTTCCATAATTTAGACAGTTGGTCTCTTCAAATCTCTATGAATGAGATTTTCCACACATGGGTCTCTCATTTGTGGTTCCAGAGCGCGACGACATTATTGTTTATTTTTAGGACAGCGGATCTCACTGCTTTTGTTTTTTTGTTTTTCCTCAGCTCTTGGTCATTGCGAACCACCTGCCGATTCCTCTGTGTTCCAGCATTTTGTCAAACATTTTGTACTGTGACTGCAACGAGAAGAAAAGACACAGTTTCTAAGGCCAGGATGACAGCTCTCCAATATTTTGCAAGTAAACACTACAGCAATACTCGGCATAGAAACAGCATACGTGAACAGCCAAGCACAATTTGACACTAAGTCTGTCTCGTTGATGGTCCTTCCTTATACAACTCATTGTCTGTGATTATGTATAGATCAATAACATTAACAAGCCTGTGTCCTCCAAAAGAGGCTTCCACATGCGTATATAGTTTAAATTCAAGGACTGTACTCGTTATGTTTGCATGATTTATCGTTAAGGCCTTCTGAATGCAATCAGCTGGCAGAGGCAAACATGCTTCTTTGTGTTCCTTATTCAACATCTGGAATATATTACTGAATACCCCCACCAATCAATACATCAGAACAGTGTTTGTGGGCATGTGCCAAAAAAAGCTGACATCAGTGTGATGGAGCAAGTAAATATTTCTGAATCCAGAACCTCCTTGCTGTGAGGCAACAGTGCCATGCTTCTGTCTGTGTTTCTGTCTGTGCTATTTTGTACACATGAAATGCAGTGTGCTGTAATTCCATTTACCTTTTCGAATCTCACGGTACTGGAATCAAAATGTAATGAGAATTGTGGGGAATTTTATTTACACTGCTAAGCTTCTAATAGTAAAACCACACCTGTTGATAGAATCCAGAAACTGGAAGTTAAGTCAACGTTAACATCAGGTTGTTTCTCTTTGTTGCCAATGTTTTGCTAATGAAAGGTTTCTGGAAAATGACCATCTGATTTGGTAAGTTTTCATAACGGGCACCCAAGAAGCCTCCGAAAATTCTGACCATGAGGTGTTTGAAACAATTCAGTAAATAGTATTAAACAGTCTTTTTTTCAAATAAACTTCCAAATATGGATATTTTAAAGCTCTCTTCCCACTCCCAGGAATGCAAATGTATTTATTCATTGTTCATTTGGACTTAAAGTGCTTTAAATCAAACAAAATAAGACTAAACATACCCGACAACTATAAAGAATGAACTCTCTGTTGTTAAATTCATGGACTTCCAGTTTGTATTCTCATGAAAGACACATTTTTCTTCCTTTTTAGTGCTATTTCAACTCCATAAATTGAACTGGAATGGTTTAAAAGCTGTTTTCACTGCTAACAATAAAAAAACACAATGCCTTATTCAGCTATATCAAGAGCAGTAATGGCCAACAGATTTATGAGCCCTTGTTTTTTTTGGTCTTCCAGTAAATTTTCAGAGCTTTAACCAATGAGGTGACTTGATTCTAGTTTTGCGTTTTGTGTCAAAGATGTAACATTTTTCTCACAGAGTAAATGGATGCGCTTCCTAGATGAAATGAATATTAAAGTGACAGCTGGAAAAATATAAGTTCAAAAATTTCTAATATCATTTCTATGTAACTTTTAAAAGCATAACTTGGCGGCAAAGAACAGCATGCATAATGTTGCTGATACCACAGTTAAAGTATGTGGATGGTACACATTGATTTCAGAAATATGGTGGGATGTTAATATTTTGTAGATAGAAGATAGAATCTGAGTCACACTTGTGTCCAACTGTGGGCTCATTTCTCATCTTTTCTCAGCTCTTGTTTCTGCTCAGTTTCCATGTAAATATATATTTAGCCTCCGTGTTTGCAGCTATGTCATTAGCAGCTATTGCTCTCAATGTTTTAGACATTAGGGTCTCCAATCGCTTTTCAATTTCTATATATAAAAAGATTCCTAATCAGATCTTTTCAACCAAGATGCGCACACAATGAACCTGCCACTTAAACTGAAAATATCTTCATCTGAAACTCCCACAAAAACTCCTCTCCGCTCGTTTTCTGCATAATGAAATGCAAATGTCAAAACGTGTTATTTAAGAATATTTATCCCGAAATGATTACATTTGACTATTTCTGCTAGATAAATTGAGAACTTCTCCAGTTATTAGATGGCTTTTACTAAATTGAGGGAGGATCACATGTAGTTGAGGTTTTTTTCCCCACTTTTATTTTCTCCTTTATTCCACTGCAGCAAATTCCTTACTTCTGTCTTAGAATATTTTCCGCACAATGGCAGATTTATTTGTTTTAAGAAAACAAGATTTAGAGTTTTGTTCCAAAGAAAACAACTTGACAAATGGGCATTTTATTAGGGTGGAAGTTGTAATTTGGACAGAGGCACATGTTGGCCTTTTGTTTCCCCCCTCTCTAGGCAGGTGCCCTAACAAGCTACTTGGAGAAGGAGTCATTAGTGCAGAATTAACAATGTGATACCTCAACAGCTTTCCACTCACAAAGACGTCAATATGTTGTCCCAATGTCAAACTGAAGGTAGTGTAGCAGGACCTGATACTGTTATTTCAGCCAGGATCACTATAGTTAAAAGAGGATTCACTAGCTGGGACCACATCCTTAGTTACTATGAGTGATGATGGATGAGGGATCGTGTACTGGTGCTGCGGTTTGAGGAATGCCTTGAGGGGACTGGGAGTGGCTCCCGGGCCGGGCAGATCCCCATGTACTAATGAGACGTGAATTAAAGGAAGAAGAGAAGAAAAGAGGAAAAAGGGGGGCCATGAAAATGAGAACAGCAGGTATTGGTGATAGCCTGATGCTCGAAGGGGCGTGAATGAGGTGTGGTCCTGCTCCTGAAATTCAGATAATATCTCCACTTATTATTTTCCTTCACAGTAATTGATCTTTGTAGGCACTACTCTCTTCTGGGACTGCTGAGACCACAGAACAAATCAGAGCAGGCATTAATGACAATAGAGTTGACACTACTCACAGAGTCATCCAGGCCTAGAGACAAGTTGGCAACCAATATGACAACCACCAGCAGTTGCTGGACATTACAGTGAGTTGCTGTGAAGCTGACTGCCAAAGTCAGAGTCATGCACGCTGAGAGATCTGTCTGGAACCTTCTGGAAACCAAAGGTTGGTGGGGAAAAGTGTGTATACCGTGACAGGCTGAAGAGTGGTTGCTTGCAGTTGCTAGGTGAAATTGGTTGCAAAGAGGTTTTTGTTACTGGACCAAGAACCTCCTTGTGAATGCTTTGGTTGCTAGCAGTCATGGAACAGCAACTACTAGTGAAACTGTTAAAAGTGTATTGCAACCCAAAAACTGAGACCGACTAATCACCTTTAAATTAAAAGTTTATCTTTTGAAATGTTTTGGTCGCAGCAGTAAGACGCAACTTTTACTGTAAAGGTAAACAGTCTCAGTTTCCTGATCGGAGAATAAATTGAGAGTGTTTGCAGAGAAGTCGTCTTTCATTCAATCTATGGGTGACTGCAGCAATCTGCTGGTGAACAAAATAGTAATAAAGTGGCTTTGGGTGCAACACTCTCTTTGTTTTCACCTGGCAGCAGCTAGTGATCTGGCCAACTGCTTGGGGAATACGCACTTTTACTTAGCTAATGGAGATTCCCAGTCCGTCAGTCGATCAGTCTCTAAAGCTGTGTGAGTGAAAGGAGGATCTCATAGAATTGGGTTGCAAATGGTCCCTGCACAAATGCAAGCATGCTAAAAATGACTTAAGTAGTTCACCCTGTATACAACTTGCCAGTCAGAAGGATAGGTTTGATTTACTCATCCACTTGCACTCAAGTGGGACATGAAGATAAAAATGGATGCCCAAAAAACCCCAAAACCCCTCAAACTTTAAGCAAATTGTTTTATCTGTTTTCAACAATAGATTACAGATAACTGTGTGTCCTGTTTACACCTTAGCAGTGTTACACCACAGCACAAAACCCCCATTCAAGTGAAGAACCATGACTGAGCCATTATATCCACAATATTTTATTTTTAAATTTTACACTCAGCTTCTACTTCTATCCTATTACATGCTCTATTTGGCATCTTCAATGATGATGTTACACTGGTGCAAAGACAGGACAATAATCAGTCTAAACGGCCATTTGGTCAACAGCTCTATTTCGCTGCTCTCTCAAATTACCAGTGTAGTACTTCAGTGTGTATAATGCCAAGTAATTAACTGAGCTCAGTGACTCAGTTGCTGTTGCTACTCAGTTTAAACAATACAATCGATTTAACACCGTCAAGTAATTTGAATTATGCAAATCTAAGTTTTCAGCTGTTTTCTTTAACTTGTAGTTTACAGGATAATGTCTTTAAATAGCCCCATGAGCCTGATAATCCTAAAAACCTTCCTCAGCAGCAAGAGGCAACTTACAACAGGGTCAGTCCTCAGTTTTAGAAGTGCAGCCATACAGGCAACACAAACAGAAGCGATGTAGTGGAAACACATGTAATGGTGGCATAGGAAAATACACTCAATCTCCTGTTTTCAGAGTATATTGGGCCAAAATCAACAGAATCAGTCATTACCAAAATCATTTTGTCCGTATAATGGTTAATGCACTAGTATGTGTAATCTTTTTAATCAAAAAGATATTTGTAATGCTAGAATATAATTATTGTTATCCATTTTTCAAAAAAGCTGAAAAAATAAAGACCATTTTTTAATTAAGCTGACAAACGTGAGCTAATTCCTGCATTCCCAAATTCTGACAAAGTCCAGAAATGTGAATTCAGTTTGTTATTTGCCCAGTAAATAATATTTTGTATTGCAATTAAAATTTTGTTTAAAACTAAAATATAATTTTTAGTTAATGAAATTAGGATGACATGACATGAAGATGTTTCGAACTGTAGCCAAAAATGGTGTATGTTATGTACACATGTAATAATTAGCTAAGTGGCTGTAAACTACATAAAATATATCAAAGATTGATGATCTGTGTGAGTCAAAGGAAAGAAGTCCTTCTAAATATCCAGCCTGGTGTTTAATCTTCCTTGAAACTCATATCTGAATTGACATGGGTGGGCCTGTCCACTGGAAATGAAGCCGCCATTTATTTAGCCAGATCTATTAGCAGAATGGGAATATAGCATTCATAATTAAGTCATCATTAGTGTAATCACCTGCAACTATGAATCAATCTGCAACCTCACTGCTAAATGTCACTAAATCCTGTACACCGGCCCATTAATGAAATATATGACTGAAATGCCCTGCAGAGGACACACAGAGCCAGGAGGCAACAACTGGTCAGGCTCATAAAAGAAAATTGATGAAAATTAAGGTTGCTAATAAGTATAAATCCAAACCAACCGATAGGCTTCACAAAACAGATATCTGAGCTAGATAAAAGGATCAGTTATGCACATTTTTGGAAGGAAAAGCCTGAAATAAGTTTCTTTATCTGCCACCTATGGACAGAAGTGATGGCTTTGCTCATCCAGACATATTCAGACATTATAGATTTAAGCTGGCTTGATCTAAATTAAAACTCTATGTTATTACATGACAAGAAAACATAAAGTAGTGGTAAGGGGCAGCTATGAGTCAACAGCTTATCCACAAATCCCAGAGTTGGTGTCTTGATGGCAGGGAAGTACTGTGCAAAGCAGCACTAACCAGCATGTGTGGAGTTTTTGGAGAACTACTAGTCAAAAAGTGCTACATGAGATCTTTTACCATGAGAAGCCAGGACTAGACTACCAGATGAGTAATTTTTGTGCATTTTCATTATGTTTCAAAAACTAATGTTGAGCACTCACAATTATTAATTTAAGCAAAGAAATCTGAGGACAAAGCAAAGACAAGATTAATATGCTGGACATCCACTCTGATTGTTGCACTGTGATGTTGACATGTTTCTATGCTAGAACGTTACTGAAAGCCTTTTGAAAGACAAAGTCTCAGAGTAAAGGATAAATAGTTTACACAGGAGACATTTTTGTCATACTATATTATTTCTTTGAAAATTATTACGTTTAATTTATTATATCGGCACAAATCAGACCCCATATATGGAAGTCATACAGATGGTAATCTGGCCATCACTGTTCCATGAGAATGACTGAATAGACCACTGGTATTTATTGCACAGCCACTTGTAGTAACAAGATATGCCCCCCGTTTGTCTGCACAACACATTTGTAGCCCTTTGATCGCCCATTGTCGCGGTCTTTAGCCTTCAGTGGAATGCTGGAGTTTGTGAAGGGCAGGTGTTGAGCATGAATTTGATGAGAGGACCCTGGGATCTGGCAGTAGCTTAGTAAGCACACACCTAATTTGGTAATCACCCGTGTACTTGAGGAGTAGCTGCATCTATCACGCCACTTGCCGACACAGCTGGATGATGGAAGTGCATGCTGGGTTTCGGTGGCCTCTTGAGAAAACTGGAGGGAAAAAATCCTGGCGACTCGGTTCAATTGGCCCTTGAAAGTTTTTAGTACTTGATTCCACATGACTAGCATTGACAGTCAAATCAGCTCATATCTGTGGTATCTCCAGTCACATGGCAGAAATCCAACTGAGCATGTGTGAGATGAGATAGAAAAAGAGGTATTCCAGGTAGAGATGCACTAAAAGCCATGGTGGTCAGAGGAGCGAAAACATCTGAATAAACATGGACTGCCATTCGATGAGAGGCTGTTGCATCCATGCTAGGGAATCAAAACGAGCAAACAGCCGCCCTGCTAGCAGAAACAGGATGAAACTCAGTATTGGGCAGTTTGTGAGGAGTCCACGTACCTTCATGTTTCATCACATACTGTAATCTGTTTTCATTTTCTGTATTTCCCTTGACTAGCAGTCAAACTTTTATCAAATTCTATATATTTTCCCCTGTGCAGTATATCGACTTTTCAAGGTGTCCACTTTTGTGATGCGTTAAATTTCCTGGCTGTCACTATCAGCTGTAAACTACTGTTGGCTGGAACAGGAGCAAGAGCCTCTGGGGTTATCTCGAGCACGCACATGCACATTTATACACACATGGTTGGCAGGCAAACCAGGAGTGAGTGACTATAGCTGTTATCTTAGACATATCTCCAGACAGCGGTTATCCAAATCTGTGCACTCGCCTTGGCACAGCACACCACCGCGAGCCTTTTAGACACACTAGTCTGGACAGATGCATAGGAGAGAGGGAGGAAGGGAGAGAGCAAGCGAGAGAGGGGAGAGTCACTTTCGATGCATTACCAAAGAGAGATGGATGGAATGAAGGCTTAGGGCGAGAAATTGTAAGGGGGAGAGGGAGACTATTTGGATGTGCCACGATGGCGAGAAAGCGAGCCAGGACAAATGAAAGGAAATAGACTGATGTGGGTGATGGAGGAGCAGATAGAGAACAAGCAGAGAGGGCGAGAGAGATGATGACCTGTCTGTATTAAGCTGCTCCGTGTCAGGAAATTGGCCGACTGACCCAACGTACGCTGACAAGCCATGAAACCGTCTGTCACAACAGCCACCCCAAACAAGTCATTTAGTGTAGTGGCGAGTCTCAGAATATATATTTATGCAATAAATGCAAAACACACAGCTGATGCCACTGAATGAACTGCCTCAATTTGTTTCTGCATTTCCTGAAGGTTGATGTGTCAGTAGTGCTGTCACTCATTTTCCTGGACACTCACAAAGAAAAACAAAAATTGAGAAAAAAAGGCAAGCTGATCGTTTTCTAAAAAGTTTAAAAAGTATGATAATTAATATTTGATTTGGTTGACAAAGCTGTCTACTGATTTATTTTGTAACAAGTTCATTTTTGAACTTGCGTGAAGGACCTAGAATCAATGGCTCTATGTGAAAGTGGGATTTCATTCTGGCATGTTAAACAACATTTAACCTTTGGTGTTGTGTTTGCATCCTCTGTGACCACATGAGGAAAGGCCAAAACAGGACACTGAGAAAACTGTGCAGAAAAAACAGCACACTGACAGCAACAATATATATATGTTGTACTAGTATAATAACAGGCCCCATAGCCCATAGGCCCTGCGATTCCTTAACATTTTCTATACAAATCTAAGTTTTGCCTCAAATATTAGTGTTATGATAAGGTCACTAAGAAAAAGAAATTGCAACTCAGAGGCAGTATGACAGCGTGGCTGATGTATTATGGTAAGTGCCGCAGCTGTGAAATATCACTGCATTAAGCCTGCTCGCTACTGTAAACAGCTGTCATAACATGCCAGTCATTTGTCTCAAGCTACCAAGTAAGCTGACGTGTTGAGAGTGACAAAGATCAAGCGTAATACTTCACACAACCAAACATTTACACGTACATTTCAAACATACATTTAAAGTAATAACTTTACCTTCAAAAAAATCTAAAGGGCAACAGCAGCAGACTATATACGAGCCCATGCTGAAAATATTGCGTAAAATGTAAATAAATGAACAGAATGCAATAATTTGCCCATAAGTCACAATGAAGTGAGAAAATACCATGTTAGCTCATTTTAAATTTCATTGCAGCAACACATCTCAAAAAAATAGAGAAATTCAACAAAATGCTGGAAAAATCAAGTGTTACTTAAAAAATGTCTGGAGAAACATTTTGCAGATAACAGATCAGTAACATGATTGGTATGAAAACCGCATCTTAGAGACGCAGTTTCTCAGACCTAACGGTGGGCAGAGCTTCACCAATCCACAAAAAAACTGTCTCGTCATCTGCGATACATAATATCAAAACATTGTGAGAATCTGGAGAAAACTGTGTAGAAGGCACAAGCCTGAAAATCAATCAATAATCATCAATAAAGCCAGATACAAACATGAGCCAAAAACAACTCTTTCTTTTCTGAGCCATTGGATTTAAAATGGACCGAGTCAAAGTGGAAAACTGTCCTGTGGTGAATCAAAATGTGAAATGTCGGCTCGTCTAAAGAACTAAAATAAAAGAACTAGGAATAAAGTAGAGAAGGCCCATCTGACTTGTTATCAGTTCTCAGTCCAGAAGCCTACATCTCTGATGCATTAGTGGCTGTGGAACTGGCACATGTACATCGCAAAGACTTGGTTAGGTTTTTATGCAAAAAACTATCTGGTTAGGGTTGGAAATGATCACATTCTAGTGTCTTTCTCTTGCTATAAAACAAATAAAATTTTAATTATATTTTATTATAGCAAATTATTCTTGTTAAGTTTGGTAAAAAAAAAAAGAAAAAAAAAAGGACATTTCACAACTTTAAACAAATGTTTGATAGCTCAGTTGTTTTTGTGTGTTTTTTTTATTACTATTGTAGCTTCTGCAACCCAGAGGTGATGACATCAGCACACATTTTCCATGCACTTATTCTTACAATTTCTACAAATTGCTTAACTTAAAAGTGTAACTCTACGTCACAATAACAGCTTGCACGTACGACCTATGGAGCTGTTAGCTTGGGCAGGGCAGTCTCTGCATTCAACTATCTCTGCACAGAGTGGTTTCAGCTCCACAGTGTTGGAATTGTCTGTCCATTTCTGCCATTTTCAAGAGAGCTGAAAATCCTACCTGTTCCTTAAAAGTCTATCAAGTGGTCTATCTGTCTGCCCTCAAAGCAATACAATTCTTTTGTCTGAATGATTTTGAACCCTTCTCAAGCTCACAACTTCAGCCACGATCTTTCTTTTCTAACGTTTTGTCAAACCATAGTCATTTGTTGTTGTCTCTCTATCATTAGTTTGACTCATTTTCATTCCTATTCTCTTCTGCACTTTGTGTCTCTTGCCTTCCTGTTCTTGGTTCTTTTTATGATCTTCCATCCACCTCACTGTCATTGGAGGGCTCGTCCTCTTTCTCGTACATTTCTTTCCCGTCAGTCACCAATCAATTGTCTCTCTCTTTCTGTCCCTCTCTCCATCACACACACTCAAGTTTGTGCAGAGATGAAAGCCTTGCAGGAGAGAGCTCTATTATAAATCTTGGGAAGTTGGTCAGAAACTTTCCACTTTGTAGGGCGAAGCAGATGGACATCAGCATGGTAATGACTACACACCCTGACAACTAGTCCCACTAGCACACACGTGAGAATATCTTCAAGCTTAGCCACACACAGCCTCCTATAGCAGTAATGATGCAGCTGTCATTGTGGTTCAGTATAGAAGGAGAAGAGCTGGCTGACAGACAGTTTCAGAGCCCTGTCGGAGTCGGCTGGGCCCTGTGACACCTGTAGCTTGTGTGACTGTGTGTGAGAGAGAGAAGAATGAGTGAGCAAGGAAGACAAAACACGACAGAGACAGAAAGAGGGGAAAAAGTATGTGACATGTGTGTTCCTGTGCATACTGTATGCTCAACTTTCAATTAGGTAAATACTTATGTGCCGTCTTACACATACACCATACACTATATACATATGTGTGCTGACCGACACGGTGTGTGTAATGCTTCCTTACAATCTCCTCTTATCATGCCAGCACTTCTGCCATTCTCAGAGCATGCACACACACACACATAGACACATAGTGATCTTATACACACCATGCACCCATAGATGCATGCACAAGGCAGAAAGCAGGAGGTGGTGTACATGCTTGGACTTCGAAAATCCATTTTCAGTTTTCATCTTCTTCTCCTTCCCATCATCTATCTGTCCTGTCACTATGACTCACTGAAAATCCACTCACTGATTTACTCCACTCTCCCAGAGGAACGGAGCATGTGTGTGTGCACCTATGTGTACATTTGAAGATGAGGAATGGATGTGCGAGTAAGGGTGAATGTGTACGAGAGAGAAAGAGAAGAAAACCCTGCATACGCAAATACACGTTTGTCTGGGAAACACGCACTTTTGCATTCATATAAACTGATTACATGTCTTTGTTTCAGTGTGTGTGTGAGTGTGTGCCTCTTCAAGGCCTTCAGATTAAAAAGGTGAACATCAGATGCAAGCAGGGCCATTGGTGACAAGGTCCTGCCACACCATCATTTCTGGTCCTGTCTGAATGTCTAGGTGCAGTGATGAAATGAACTTTAGGCAGTTTAAAGGTTGCATTCTTTAATTTTTCACATCGTATTGGGCCAGGGAGTCAGAGCATGAAGAATGCAGACAGCCAAATGTGCACCTATACATAAAAACACACTAATATTTCAATATCCTTAAATCTGTAGAAGGACAAGCTATGGAGTAAGGAGCCACTAGCCACTAATCCCAATCAAAATCTCTGTCTGCACATTAAGACATAACCTAACTGTTGATGAGCGTTTTCTTCTGAAAAATAGCATCGTAAATGAGTACTGCTCAAAATGTACTTTGCAAAAGCATCCATGCTTTGAACAAACTTTAACTGCCGTTTAAGAAGAAATAGAGTGTTTAATCTGCAGAAAAATAAGCAATAACAATGGCTCTCATTATGCATTCAAATATGTTATTGTGTTGGAAATTTGCTGATTATGTAAAAATATAACATAATGGATAAATACATTTTTTAAATAATTATATTCTGTTTTCTTTTGAGGACCTCAGAGGCATATCATGCAAATTAAGAGGGGATCATACAAGTAGCTTTGGTTCCGGGGCCACAGTTCCTGCTCCCAAAATACTGATACACATATACAGTATGCAGAAAGCTAACTTCATTATAGCACAGCACTATTCTCTTCTTAATTCAAGTCTGCAACAAACATTAGCTTCTGAGCGCTTAGCGTATGTATATATGTAGTCGTTTGCACCCACAGTAATGAATTCTCAGTGGACGTGTGAATCAAGCTGGTCCTCTGGGGCTCAGAGATAAGCTTCTGGGTGTATGAGAGATCATCAGCCTCAAAGGTTAACCAGCAGAGTGATAAAAGCTTTGTTATTTGGGTCATTCAGGGACGGGACCAAAATGAAGACAGCCAAAGAATTGCAGCAGGTTCAGGAATAGTACAAGCTTGTGCAGCGGTTTTCACGGATCCCTCAGAGAGAGTCATGACTTTATGGTTTCTGCGAGATTTTAACATTTAGTGTTGTATAATCATTGCTTCACATGCCGTGTGGGTGGTTTAGTGTGTTGTACAGTACATGGACAAAAAAGTACCACGTTTCTCCATCTGCCAGTCTGATGGATGAGTATGGGTTTGGCAACTACCAGGAGAACAGTACCTGTCTGATTGCACTGTGCTAACTGTAAAGTTTGGTGGAGGAGCGATAATGCTGTGATGTTGTTTTTCTGGGATTGGCCTGGGCCTCTTAGTTCCACTTAAGGGAAATCTTAAGACTTTAGCTCATGCCCAGACATTTTGACATTTATATTCTTCCAGCTCTGTGGGAACTGTTTGGGGAAAGCCTGACTGTGCCCCTGTGCACAAAGCAATGCCCATAAAGGCATGGTTGTATGAGTTTGGTGTGAAAGAACTTGACTGGCCCACAGAGAGCTCTGACCTCAACCCCTTCGAACACCTTTGGGAAGAACTAGAAGGGAGAACATCAGTGTCTGACCTCACAAATGCTTTTCTAGTTGAATGGACAGAAAATCCCATAGAAACTCTTCAAAATCTTGTAAAAAGCTTTCTCAGAAGAGCACACGTTCCTATAACTGCAAAGGAGAGACCAACTACATACAGTGGCTTGCAAAAGTATTCGGCCCCCTTGAACTTTACCACATTTTGTCACATTACAGCCACAAACATGAATCAATTTTATTGGAATTCCACGTGAAAGACCAATACAAAGTGGTGCACACGTGAGAAGTGGAACGAAAATCATACATGATTCCAAACATTTTTTACAAATAAATAACTGCAAAGTGGGGCGTGCGTAATTATTCAGCCCCCTGAGTCAATACTTTGTAGAACCACCTTTTGCTGCAATTAACAGCTGCCAGTCTTTTAGGGTATGTCTCTACCAGCTTTGCACATCTAGAGACTGAAATCCTTGCCCATTCTTCTTTGCAAAACAGCTCCACAGCTGCCTTGTGACGGCCTCAGAGGTTGTGTAAGAGAATATTAGGAGCAACAACACCATGAAGTCCAAAGAACACACCAGACAGGTCAGGGATAAAGTTATTGAGAAATTTAAAGCAGGCTTAGGCTACAAAAAGATTTCCCAAGCCTTGAACATCCCACGGAGCACTGTTCAAGCCATCATTCAGAAATGGAAGGAGTATGGCACAACTGTAAACCTACCAAGACAAGGCCGTCCACCTAAACTCACAGGCCGAACAAGGAGAGCGCTGATCAGAAATGCAGCCAAGAGGCCCATGGTGACTCTGGACGAGCTGCAGAGATCTACAGCTCAGGTGGGGGAATCTGTCCATAGGACAACTATTAGTCGTGCACTGCACAAAGTTGGCCTTTATGGAAGAATGGCAAGAAGAAAGCCATTGTTAACAGAAAACCATAAGAAGTCCCGTTTGCAGTTTGCCACAAGCCATGTGGGGGACACAGCAAACATGTGGAAGAAGGTGCTCTGGTCAGATGAGACCAAAATGGAACTTTTTGGCCAAAATGCAAAACGCTATGTGTGGTGGAAAACTAACACTGCACATCACTCTGAACACACCATCCTCACTGTCAAATATGGTGGTGGCAGCATCATGCTCTGGGGGTGCTTCTCTTCAGCAGGGACAGGGAAGCTGGTCAGAGTTGATGGGAAGATGGATGGAGCCAAATACAGGGCAATCTTGGAAGAAAACCTCTTGGAGTCTCCAAAAGACTTGAGACTGGGGCGGAGGTTCACCTTCCAGCAGGACAACGACCCTAAACATAAAGCCAGGGCAACAATGGAATGGTTTAAAACAAAACACATCCATGTGTTAGAATGGCCCAGTCAAAGTCCAGATCTAAATCCAATCGAGAATCTGTGGCAAGATCTGAAAACTGCTGTTCACAAACGCTGTCCATCTAATCTGACTGAGCTGGAGCTGTTTTGCAAAGAAGAATGGGCAAGAATTTCAGTCTCTAGATGTGCAAAGCTGGTAGAGACATACCCTAAAAGACTGGCAGCTGTAATTGCAGCAAAAGGTGGTTCTACAAAGTATTGACTCAGGGGGCTGAATAATTACACACCCCACTTTGCAGTTATTTATTTGTAAAAAATGTACACCACTTTGTATTGGTCTTTCACCTGGAATTCCAATAAAATTGATTCATGTTTGTGGCTGTAATGTGACAAAATGTGGAAAAGTTCAAGGGGGCCGAATACTTTTGCAAGCCACTGTATTAATGTCTATGGATTTACACCCGGATTTCATGAAAGCTCCTGCAGGTGTAATGTTTAGAGGGACCAATATGTTTGCTCATACTGGATAGTGTAATCTCAATATGCAGAGCTCTTTATTGAGCTCAGCTTTGGTGCCTTTCCAACTTCCACCAGAGAAACTTCACATAGGCAGCAACATCATTGCGGGGTTCTAATGTAAATTTTCATGCTGTGCTTAAGTAAACAGGGTCAAGAGACAGTTATAGTGTACAAATTGGATACCTTTCAAAAATAATTTATTATCATTATGGTGCCAGGATCAGTCTCATTACTTCTGCCTGATTGGTCCAACTGACAAACCTTCAGAGTCAGTCTGTATTTAGTTCCAGTTATTTATGGAAAAATGTTTTGTGAGAATGTTTTTTTGTGAGAAAAGTTGGGTCTTTCCACATAATTTCTTCCCAAAAGCTGTTACTGTATACCTGAAGTCACACATGTAGTTTGAATTAATATATGCAAATGGTTTTCGGTCTAGGTGGGAGCGTAAACCACTGAATGATGATATGTGCTTTTTGTCCTTTGTGAAAATGTTTATTAAACAGAATCTCATTACTTAAAACTGAATGTGTGATTTTTTTTCTTAAACCTCCCCTCAGCATCCATGCACAGAGTCCCTCTCCCTCTGTTGCCAGTAAAGGTCACAGCCATCTAACTAAACAACAGTAACACTCACCAAAGGTCACCTATTTGCTGTGTACATACCTGGATAATTAAAAGGTGTCTGATTTGAACATATTAAAATTTACTTTGTAAAGACGCAAACCAGGGAAGGTTATCGCCACAGCAACCCTGTCATTTAGATTACACGCATTCTTTATAAATGCTAGAGCTAGGAGTTCTGACAACTTATTCTCGGGCATGTGCACCAGTGGGAGCGAGCTGCTGTCCTTTAACCCCATGGGTTACTCTTTTTGTTCCTGATCTTTTAAAGTGTGAAAATTGACTAATGCCAAACACTGTCAAAAAGAATCTCCATGCCACCCACTCTTGCTAAATGCTGAAGAGATCTTTAGAGAATAAGACACTCTGGAAAACTCTTCCAATTTAACCTTTCATCTGCATGTGGAAGTTTGACTGAGCGCCCTTGCTGTTTTTCAGCTGCCTTTCTATTCACACTTATTCACAGGTGGGAGCCCACAATAACTGCCTGCCATCTCCTGCCATTGGTCAGAGCTCTTGCAGGGTAATTGCCTTACTTGAAGGTGCAGAAGCGGTGTTTCTAAATGGAAGGTCATTTTATCAGTACTACAATTGCCAGTTCCTACTGATTCCCTAACCCCTGTAATAATGATTGGATTTAAAGCTCTCAGGACCTCAAGTATTTTTCCCTCAACAACTGTCCATACTGACCCTTGAAATCGCATCCAATGTATACTGTACCTGCATATTAAGAAATTTATGGAACTTGCGTTTTAGTCATTTCACAGAATGAAACAGAATTTATCACTCTGTCCCTCGATGAATGGTGGAAAGTATCTTTAAAAACTGCTTGGTCATTCACAAATGTACAAGTGCTCCATTTGAAAGCTATTTAAAAAATCCAGCTCAGTTTAGTCAAGACTGTTACTACATATTCCAAGCACCTGGAAGTCTTCCATTAAGGTCCTCAAAGAATTTTAGACTCATTCCTACCTACTGATCCAAGCAATGCCTGGAAAATGTCCACATATACCTGCGCACCTTCCAGAGGTAGGATCACTTTCTGCATTTCCTCAGTACATGACAGAAGAGCCCTTTTATTTAACTGCATGGAAACGTGTGCATACATAATGCAGAAAACTTTGAAGCTGACACTCCTCTTAAGTCAGCAGAAATTTAAAAAAAAATAATCTGAAATATACTTTTTCAAACATTGTAACAGTGATCTTGCCTATCAAGGTCATGCATCTCTTTGACCCATCCATCTACCCAAACCTCTTCCTTGTTATTTTATGTCTTTTATGAGCTAATCTTAGATATACATACTGTAGATATGATACAGCTTTGTGTATGAGTTTTGAGACACATTCTGGTCAAAGACTTTGTCCAACTCTGGATTATAAGAAGTGTTGGTGACTACTTTTTTGTTTATTTTTAAGATATTGTAAGCAACAAGAATGACCTGTAATGTGAACAGTAGCTTTCCAGTTTGAAATCAGTTACATTTTTCCAACCAAAGTTATCAAGTGCAATATCGAGGAAAAAGCTTCATTGCAGTGCTTGTGTACAGAGGGTTGTAAAAAAAGAGTAACAAAAGACGACATGGAATAAAAGCTGAAGAACAAGACAACCTGACCTCAACCTCTGCTGAAACTGAACCAGCTACTCAATTCACAAAATCCCACACATGTGTTTTAAAGTGTAGCATACTTGACTGAGGAAGTTTGATGTACACATTTTCAACTCACAATACATTTTCAAGCTTAGTGCTAGTGACTTACATAGCATAGTGTATCATTTTAAACAGAGCTACAAGCATTTTAGTAGACACATCAAAGTAGGATCACATAAAGCAAGTGGTTTTCATTTTTAAAACTTCCATTTGCTCTCAGTCTGGGCAACAAGGTACATCATTCACCGCATGCCAGAAACAGAAATGATGCCTGCCACCTCGTGGCATTTCATTTTCTTCCTGATGGCTGTCCCGCGTGCCTATAGATACTTTATCTATCAAGTACTATAAATCAGAGACGAGAGGATGCGGGCAGGCTTTAATGTACATTTCGCTGTCAAGGTGGGATGTGATGGTAAAGATGGTGGGAATAACAAAGCAGGAAGGAAGGTGGAAGACAGTGTAAAGTAGTAGGGCAAAAAAAAAATCACTGTAGTGTAGAAATGAGATAAGGGAGTATTTTAAAGCAAGAAAAGATTTGAAACAGATGTATAACGTGCACGTGAGGAAAGATGAAAATGGAAAAGTGGTGGCAAGGCTAATGGGAATCCCAGGCAGGTTTCCAAACCAAAAAAAGAGGGAGGGAGGGAGGAACAAGTTAATAGGCAGGGGGAGGAGCGTTACGTGGAGTGGAGATGACTGTCTCCCAAAAGCAGGCCAGTGTGTAAGTGTGGCAGACTTAGTTACCCGTGGGCTTCTTTTACTCTCATGCCTCCCCAGAGAAGCAATTAACAAAGAAATTATGGCGGAACAATTCACCCAGAGGCTCTGGGTGTCTCTCATGCCGTTTAAGTGTGCTAATCACTTTTTCCATTGCTGTACAAAGAGAAAGAGAAATGAAAATGAGGGAGAGAGTGAGAGAGATAGGGGGCTGACCGATATGACAGCAGCAAAGATAAAGAGCACGATGGAAAGAGAAGGATAACATGTAGACATTTTGTACATTCCCAAGGAAAATTTAGAGTGATGACATGCAGCCAGATTAGCACTTTATTGTGATCTAAATAGTTAAATAGTAGATCATATGTGTGGAGGACAGAGGTTTGTTAGAATACTTAGCTTGCTAATTGTTAACAACTGAACTGCTGGTTAGCATACCTCGGATGACACAAATCGATTAGCTAAATTACAGGCAGGCCTGGGCAACCTCTAAAATTTAGACAGACTTACGGTTACTGCGTTTGGCACTAAAAATCTCAGAAACACACCTTGATATGTTTCTCCAGTAATAATGTGAGGACTCCTGGAGTCATTTTTGACTGGGACATGTCCTTCAGTACATACATTCAATAATCTTCATTCATTCAGTATCAGTATCTAATATCTAGGTAAAATAATGGAACATCCTGTTTCTATGCTAAAAAGTGAGTTTGTGCATTCATTACTTCTGCATGACTGCAATTCATTTTCATCAGGTTGTTCTAAAAGTCCCCTGAAAAACCTTGAGATGGTCCAAAACACTGATTGCTAGGAAGGACTATGAAGAAAAGTCATTTTTCTTGTAATTGGCTTCTCTTCTTTGGGCCTCTATAAAATCAGGAAAGGAATTTAAAACCCTAGTGCTCGCTAAAGACCTTTTGGTGTCATGCTAACCCAATAGTGCAAGTCATTAAGTGACTGTTGGAATTTGCTCTCTAATATTATAGGGTCTTTATGTTGCAGTACAAAGCACTTTGAGGTTACTGTTGTTATCAGTTTTAACTGTAATTCAGTCTTGACTGCCAGTTTAACGGGAATCAAACTGCCAACACTGGAGTAGGTCGGTAACAAACTGTACCAACATCTACTGTAAGCCACGACTGACCATCAGATTTGACTTACTGGGTAGTACTTCTCCAAATGGCCTTTGGGAGTTACAGATAATTTCAGTTTAACAAGTAACTGAGCTGTAAAATGCAACGTGTGTGATAATCAAGAAAATAAAACAGAAAAGCTTTTGTACATACTTTCAAAGCCAAATAATTTTTATATGAAAAACATGTAAAATTGCTGCCTAAATGGAAATCTTTATCAATTATGTATGATTAAGATGTATGTACTGCTACAGTAGCTACTAGTTAAAAGAATAGTGAATTGATTTGGATAAATTCACCTGGTTGGCTCTGTCTTCTTTAACGAGGAATGCTTCCGTTAATCTAATACTGCTAATATCTGCTGAGTGATCTCTGGTTCTTCAAACAATCTGGATTAACTTTTACCCCACCTTGAAAAACACACGGGCAAATAAAAGACACACTTGTACTGTAAATTAAACTGAAAGTGCCTCACAACTACAGTACTGGGCAGAGATTTTTCTGCAGTGGCAGAAATACCTCAAACTGCTGCTATCCCACATTACGCTTCACTATATAACCCAAGGTAGCAGCCTCCATCCCTCCTACCCCACCAAAACCTCCTCTAGACCAAATGTCTGCATTCTAATTAAACCCAATCAAACCGAGCACATCTAACATTTACACTAAACGGGTCTCTATAAATAAAATGGATCTCTTCTAATTTAAGCACTCGGGCATGAAAGGCTTCTCAGCAGCGCCTGAACTCTTTTCCACCTTGCTAGAAGAAAAAACAAATTAGCCAACTTAGATTAAAGCATGCCTGCTGTGCACGACAGGTAGCTATTTTGAGGTCGAATTTTTGTCTCAGATCCTAATTTGGAGATGGCCCCTCTCAAAGAAGTCATGTACTTTTTGCTTGACTTTTGGTGAATGTTGGTTTTGCTCCTAGTTATTTAATGCTTTCACAAAGTTTTAGGAGTAGAAAAATGTTTGGGGGATTTCTTCTTCTTGTCTAATTCAAAAAATATCATTATATTGTCAAAAAATGTAATACTGCATCAACATGTAGCTAAGGGTAAGCTGCTATTATCAATCCGCAATATAATTTCAACTTTTTAGCCAAGAAGAGAGGGAATGGAATAAGATCTATTTCTATTTGTTAGTGCTGAATGCTGGGTGGGCATTTCTTTCTGAATACAGAATGCACAAAGAAACAACGTGATAATTATCTGTGTGTAGTTGACTTACTGGCAAGTCCCAGTTTGTGACAGCGCCTATGATAAAATCTCAGGTTTTCATTTGTATGAATGTACTGTGTGTGTTTGTTTCCCCAGTGTACCCCCAGGAGACTTGTGGAGTGTGAAATGACTGAATGCAGCTTGGCAGCCAGCACTCCTGAGACACCCGTGAACATAGAGACACAAACAAGTCTGCAGTTGGATTGACAAAATTATAATTAGTGTTTTTAAGAGGTAAATGTGAAAGACACTATGTCTCTGAAAGTCCACAAAAACACTCAGTTTACACATACATATTTGGTATAGTTAGTTAATTGCTAAAACAGTATAAATGAATAAATGAAGAGATTTGTCTCCCTCTCTCTGTCTTTCTCTCTCAAAATCTCCCTCTCACCGCCTGGGGGGGGGGGTGAAATCTTTAAGCTCAAGTCTTCAAGTCCTCCACCAGAGACCTGGGAGTTTGAGGGTTCAGTATGTTAGCTGTTCCCGGACTGCACTCTTCTGCAGAGATCACTGATGTTGCGTCTGGAATCTGTTGGAACTGCTCTTCCAGTTTGAAGGTTACAGCTTCTAATTACTACTGGGACCTATTACCTCTGGGTACACTTTGGACATCTTCTCTTCCACATCTGGATCCAGTTGTTCCTTCCGTCTTTGGTACTTTTGTATTTTTATTGTTCCTTCTTTCTGATGTTGCTGTCTGTTGGGATTCCCACATCGATCACAACTGCAGTCTTCTGCTCCTTGTAAACCAGCACTAAGTGTGGTTGATTGGTCAGCAGCTGGATGTCTATGTGGAAGCTAAAGTCCCAGAGGACCTTAGCCCTGTTGTTCTCAAGCACCTTTGGTGGTGTCTCCCATTGGGACTTGTTGGCTTCTAGTCCATATGTGGGGCAGATGTTCCTCTACACTATTCCATCCGTTTTGTTGTTCATTTCAATATACACTGTCACAGAGTACATCCTGTTGGATTGTCTCTATACAGTCTGCATCTTGGGTCATGTTGGCTGGGGTACAATGCTGCCTCTATGAATCTGGTCCTTAGGGCCTGTTATGCTCCCATGATCAGACCCTCTGTGTTCTTTAGTGCTGGAATTTTCTAGCAACTGTTAGGATTTCTCGATGTCAGCTCTTTCTGTCAGTGCTACATCCCATGTACTGGTTTGGTTGTCCATGATAGCTCCTCCTCCTAGTCATCATCACCATCTGTCTTCAGCTGCCTGAGGCATTTTTTGAGCAGCTCATCTCAGTGGGACATCTTCCTGAGGTATTCATGGATGCTCTGTGTTTCATCCTGCATTGTGGGACTCTGTCATGCATTAATCCTAACCCAACCTCCTTCCATTGCTCATAGAGCTTCAGGGTGCTGGACCTTGGGTGAAGACCATCGTGTATTGTGAGGAGTTTTTGTGTCTTGACACCAGTGACATCCAACTCCTCCTGTGGTCAGCTTATTATTTCAGCTGGGTATTATATAACCGGTAGGACCTATGTATTTAGGGCTTGGATCTTATTCCTACCATTTAGCTGGCTTCTCAGAACCTTTCTTGTCTTCTGTAAGTATGTTCATCTTTGCCACATTTGCTGCTTGCCTGCCAGATATCCAGGTACGTGTAGCTGTCTTGCAGATGTGATATTCAGCTTTCTAGCAACTTTACCCCTGCCGTCTTGATCATCTTTCCCCTCTTTCAACTGTTTGACCACAGAAGAGTGAGTTCTAGGAACAGCTAAGATACAGTGCAAGACCCTAAGCTCCCAGGCTTCTGGTAGAGGACCCAAGCTTTAAGGACAAACAAAGACCACCCGCAGGGCTGAAAAGCAATGACAAAGTGTCTTGAAAATCTGATGGAAGGCTGAGACAAGACGGGCATGTTTTTCTGCTACTCTAGTTTTGTGTAATGTTAAGATATCCGCATAGATTATCATGCATGTCGCATGCTCCCCCCAATACTAAAATAGCACTGTATATGGCAGATTACCTTCCACATTTGGTGCTAATCCCTCTCTGACTACCATTGCTGCTTCATAAATACAGACTAATCCAATAAACGCTAACTGAATGACCACAAATTGAAGGATGCATTTCGAATAATTAGAGTAAAACTGTGTTCTTTTGTGCTACTGGTTAATTTTATAACAAATGCACTGCAGCTACTTTTTTGTATCAAGCAAGATCAAAAACTATTCTACACTCAGGTCTTTTTTGTGTGCCTATGTTTGTTGTCATGCACATTTAGAAATTAAGATCTAGGAAGCCATGTACTTCATCTTACTTTGTATCTGAAATTAGCCATTGCATTTGATTTATTTTGCTTTATAATCCCCAAACTGGAAAACTACTGAGCTCCCTCAAGGGCACAACACCCTGAAAACCTTTGAGCTCAGTTCCATTGTAAAGGTACAACACTTTTCAAACTTTAATTCTAGCCTCGGCTAGGGACTCAACAGTTAAATCACAAGTCTCTAAACCACGGTGTCTTTTGATTGAAACGGGTTGTTTCCAAATGAGAGTGGAGAGCAGTTTTCCCTCCATCCGTCTTGTCCATCCATCTTCGTTACAAAAGGCTCTCTTGTCTCTCTGGCGTCCCCCACCCTGACACTACTCCACTCCTGAAACCAGCTAGTATTAAGACTGACTCTTCAATCCCAGACAATCGATGCCGTCACTTACCAACCGAGTCACACCACTGATTACCGCGTCCCTCAATTTACACTGCTGGTGGTGAAAGGTGGAAGGGTGTGTGTGTGTGTGTGTGTGTGTGTGTGTGTGTGTGCTGCTATATGAGGTGGACTCCCTGCTGGGCTGGTGTGCGCATAATAAGACTCTGCTGCCTTCAGGTGTAGATGTTTGAGAGGAAATAACTTCATTGCTTATAGTAGATGCAATGAATGTTTTTTCTAAATCATTTTATCCTTAGATGACTTGGAAAATAACACTGCCAGGAGGGCTCTGCAGTCTGCTTTTTCACAAAGCAGCTGACACCGTGTGAGCAGATGTTGCATCGCGGCGACAGAAAGCATGTTGATCAGTCTCCCGCTTGCTCGTAATTATGAATACACGAGCTTCTATGCTTGCAAACTCAAGAGTCACACCATTTGAATATGTGTATTTACTTTATGACATCACTCTGCATTGACTTCCAGAAAATTACACTTCCAGCAGAGTCTCCAGGTCACACACACTTGGACCATTACCTGCTGCAGCTGAAAGAAAATCAAACAAAATTTTCCTCAAAATAACATTTTCTTCTTACTGCACTTTAAAAAGAGAAAACAGGAAGTTTCAAGACAAAGCAAAGCCTTTTTTCTGTCAGCTCACATGTTAGATTACAGAACAAAGTACAGAAAAAATCTATCTATCTATCTCTCTCTCTCTCTCTCTCTCTCTCTCTCTCTCTCTCTCTCTATCTATCTCCGTCACCACATGCTTTCTTCTTGTCTGGGCCCATCTTCATCAGCCGTCTTAATGAGTTCCATTGGAACTCATTTGAGTCTGTGATTAGATTCCTGCTAATAAATTATGTGTGTTCTCAGCAGGTTGCTATCTCTGTGTCGGCTACCACTCAGTGTGTGTCTTCATGTGTAAATGTGTGTGTTGGAATGGGATGGGACGGAACAGAATCAAAACCTACTGAATACTAATGTTCACTGTCTTCTAATCATTTCATGTAAATTGCACATTTTTGAATATGTCTGTGTGTGTGTGTGTGTGTGTGTGTGTGTGTGTGTGTGTGATGTCTGATAGCTACCAGATAACAGATACAGGACATCTTGTGTCCTCCTGATGCATAAAATGTTAATAATCGTAATCTAATAATCATTAAAAATGCGGACCACCTATTAACTACTAATGAACCAATGAAGGCAAAATGTAGTAAAGGCATAATGGATTCTTTTCTGTTGGCAGCTGATACTAATTTTAATGACAAGGTGAAATTTCATCCCCCATACGCGAAGGCTAAAGGGTTGGCATTATGCAAATCTTTTTATTACTGTATAAACCCATCATGTAACCAGTAGTTTAACATCAAATAGGTTTTACAGTCTGGCAGTCTGTCTGAAGTATTGTGGTGAGCCAGAAGTCTGGTTGTGGCTCAGAAACTTCACACTCTTCCCATCCACTGCACTGATACAGCGAAATGAGGTGTTGCACAAATGTGGGGCAAGCTGCTCGCTGACTTAATCACTGCTGTTTTCATCTGGCTTATTTTGGCGATTTCTGTTTAGTGGTTGGTCATATTAGAGAAGAAGTAGCCATCCAGATAAAATTGTTTATGTCTGAATGCTTCCATTTTACTGGACAAGAGTTATTTTTTGCTTGTATTGTTTGCCATACCATATAACCAATGGACCAGGAGGTCACTGATTCAGGAGGTAAAGACTGAGTCACAGTACCACTAAAGACTCTACAGAGAGTGATAGTTACAAAGAGTAATAGTTATTTTTGTGAAGAAAAGTGAAGTGAGCGGTAGGAGTGTAATGACACGAGGCTGGATGAGTGTGTTACGTGCCAAGAGATGTGGCTTTGCTTTTGTGTTCTTTTTATCTTTCAGGTGTCAAGCCTCCACCCATTGGCCAGTTCAAAGTTGGTTGGCATGTGTCTATTGGCTGGTCTGGGCACCGGGCACTACAAATGAGCAGCTCCCTGGCCAGCTGGTCGCTGCTGCCTTCTGTCTTATGACAAACATTTGTGTGAAGGCTTCTGTGTATTTTGAGAGTGTGTGGTGGGAGGCTGGGCAGGTAAGCTGGGGTACCCTATACACTGGCTGCAGAGTTTAAACTGTTAGACACACTAGGTTATGCGGTTGATGCCACGTTTGTATGTTTTTACTGACCTTTTGTCGAGTAGCTAGGTAGGCCTTTTGTTTTGCATTTTTGTTTTAGTTAGGCCCTGGAGGCTATCCACCTCCTTTTTGTTTTATTAATTTCTTTGATTTGGCTTAACCGCCCAGTCCTCCTCCCCCACCTTTTTCTTTTGTTAAGTTTGACTATCAAGGCAAGCAACCGATAAATCCTGCCTAATTCTTAACTTTCCCGTTAACTTTCCTGTTGTCCTCCTGTTTCCTTCATTGATTGTGGTTGTCCGGTGTTGCTGTCTCCTTCCTGCCTTTGCCTCCACCATGGTGGGGGCCATGGTGGGGCGGTGTAACAGAGTGCAAATGATGTTGTAGAGATGACATTTATTGATATCACCATGAATGCATGTGGATATACCAAAAATACTGGCTGACAAAATAAATTCCAATTTCTAGAAGTTTTAAGGTAGAGGAATGTTCCAGCATGATAATGATCCAAAAGCACACTGCAAAAGATCCCACAAGACTTGAAACCTATGTATGACCTGCCCGAGTTTCAGCATGATATAAATCCAGTAGGTAAGTCGAGTCACACAAACCCAGTATTACAAGATTGCTTGAAACACATCTTAAAATGGAATATGTCCAACTATGAAGGAATTCACAAGCAAGCAATCTTACTTCTTCTCCTTCTTTTCTTAAAAAAATGTCATCATGCTGAGGAAGTGCATACGAATGCAGAAATGCAGCACTGGGACCAGGATGCTCAAGGCTGGGACCCGTTTTCATTGAAACATCAAAGAAACATTAAAGAAAGACAGACTCTCTCTCTCTCTCTCTCTCTCTCTCTCTCTCTCTCACACACACACACACACACACACACACACACACACACACACACACACACACACACACACACACACACACACACACAGACACACACAGACACAGACACACACACACACACACACACACAGACACACACAGAGAGAGAGACAGAGAGGGAGTGAGAGAGAGTATCCTACAGAAGCTGCTGAATTCCATCATACCTGACTCAACTTGTGAGTACTTATTTAGCATACAATACCCCCAAAACCAAAAGACATGACAGTGCTGCGTGCTCTGCAGTTCTGCCCGTTTGAAGAAGAGATTTAAAAAGTCCACTACAAAATGGTCAGTGATCAAAGGATGTAAAAGAAAGGTATGGAGCAAATACAGTGTTTCTGTATAAGCCTGGACACAGAAGTGGACAATAGCACCACTATAAAATGCATTAAGGTGTGGAGATGTAGCTACAGGTCAGTGGAAGAAAAAATGGCTTACTGGACTCCAAGATACTGCACAACAGTTTGTCTTCCGTTCAGTTGAGATGCCTCTGAGGTAGAACTAGCACAATGCTGCCAAGTATTCAGCTCGACATTGATGCTTGCTCATACAGCATTTGTATGGCCTACAAACACTGCTGCTACCACAGTGGAGTACCAAGAAGGGAGGATTTTTTTTTGTGTCTTCAGCAGTAACACTGAATGCTTTTAGACCGAGGTCAGGCCCAGCGTATCCTGTGGCCCGTCTGCCTTGTGATTTCCTGATGTTTTTCTGTGTTGGTGATAATCCAAAGTTAAAGTATTAAATTAAACATTAAAGTTGAGTTATACTACACCTTTAAAAAGTTGTTTCTGTTACTTCTAAACCAAACCACATTGATACAAATAGGGTGGACAAAATTTTTAAAAATCACTAAAATGAAGTCAATTTAACAGCCTCCAAAACGATCACGTTAAACCAACATCTCTCTGAGGCAATTTAAAACAAACTGAAAATTACAACAATCCAAATTTGCACTGTTGCACTTTTAGCTTCGATATATAAATTGACAAATTAGTTCATTTTACAAACCTTCTTGGAAGCAAATCTATAAAGTTTTATTTTGTTGGCACAACTACAGTTAGATGTTTCCATCTTGCAGTATTTATATTTGACAGTGTGAATGTGTGCAATGACAGAGCTGTGGATGACAAAAGCAGCCTTGATTCAGAAAGCTGGAGGCAGTGAGAGGAAGACAGAATATGTGTCAGTGGTGAACTGACATGATTTGGGGAAGTTTGGTGGGGGGGTCCAAAGTGGCTTGCAGATGCACAACAATTGTTTGCACTATAGGGACTGTATTTGGGCTAGACTTCATGGCCTGCCTGATCTATGCCATGCTTGGTTTTGATTGAAAATGGTTCAGTGTAATATTATGTTGAGATGAACTTTCTCACAAGTAGTTCCTTTCACTATCCGGAGCCCGTCTCTTGGACAGTCTCAGTTCACCTTTTGCTTTGCGCCCATTTGCATTTCTTTATCAATACTGAATTAGAAAGAAGGCAGTAGATGCACTCGCCTTGAGTCCATATAAAAGATTTGGTGGGTGATCCCGATCACCAGTACTGACAGAATAAAGTTGACCAGTAAGCACTGTCTAAGATTCTTTATTTAATAACGATAGTGGGCTAGAGCTACAGGGTTACAGCTGAGTAAAGGGATTTGTTGAAAGTAAATGAATTAAGAATAAAAAGAACTTACACTGTTTATTTGCCCACATTCTTATCTCCACGCTTCCAAAATTCTAAAGCATCCCTGGTGGTGATACGCATACTGTATTCCTATGCACATATGCACACCACCATTATCAATATTTAATACCTACAGGGACCGCTCCACAGTTGGTGTGGAAGTTCAAAAAGTGTGCCCTTCACGGCTTGAGACAGCATGAGTAACTATTCAGGAGAGCTTCTTATTTATTTATTCAATAAGATGAGAATTTTTATTTTGTTTTGATCAGTTTGCATTAGTTTCTTCCCAGCAAGTGACACAAAAAATGAAAGATAATGCTGGCTCCAATATGAAATGTAAGCCTTGCTCATATCAGTGGTGTCACTGCAACACAATGTGGCCTAATCTATGGAGCCACCCAGAAGCTCCAGATATAATTTCTGAACCACAATAGCGGTCCTGATACTGACACGAGTATATTGGTAGATGGTATATTATTCTTCAATGAAACATCTTCTGCAGTATGATTATCTCCTCTATATTGTGTTTGTTCACAAAACCATTGTAATGAACAAGTGTTTCTTTGTGGAGGGTTTTTTTTGTTAGCTTGATTCAACACAATACAGAGACGTTAGAATAAAAACCCTGCTTTTACACTGAAGAGTCCGACTGAGGCCGTTTATAATCCCAGTTGGCTATTTATATGTGCCATTGTGTTATTTTTAATCATAAAAGTGTTTCCTACAATGGATTTGTCAATCTGCTTCTCCTACAGCGTTTCAGGAATTGTTGTGGCGAGGATATCGTAACGACCCGCAAAACAAGTTTTTCAAAACTCTGCACTAGAAAAAAGAACCTTTGATAGGTAACAAACACAAACAGAGCCATTAAAAAAGTATTCTAGTACAAAATGAAATGACATCACAAGTGATGAGTTCCAAGTATTATTGGCAGATTGTACTTAAAGTGTCAGAAAACAGATGATCCCACTAAGTATTGCATTATATATATAGGGCTTTAATTGTAATATATTATAATAATAGTTAATAATGAATAAAAATACAATTTATTAAAATAATAAGTCCAATTTTACTATCAGAGATGTTGTAGTCGCTGTCACAAAAAGTTCACTCTAAAGAGGATAAAATGGGGCATCCCTTGTATCATCACTTGACAACAGAATTTTTTTTTGAGGATTTGAATTAAGATGTTGAGAAAATGTATTTTTTCTGTCTTTTGGTGCTTTATTTTTCATTGTTTTCATTTTCAAGTTACTAGCTGTCCCCTTTGTTAGTGCTGTAACTAGCTTTGGTGATGTTCTCATCGTAATTTTATTGCTTGAACCACATGAAAACAGTTTTTATAAAAACCAGTGTGGCCCATTTGTGTATTGTCATACAAAATACAGACCTATATAATTATATCGTGTTCAGTATAATATATATATATATATATATATATATATCTGTATATGCATTCACATGCCTGTGAAGGTTCTCAGTCATCCAGGTCATAGTAATCTAAGGCAGTGTTTCTCAACCTGTTGGAGCCACGGCACATATTTCACATTAGAAAAATCACACGGCACACCACCAAACAAAAATGTCACAAAAAGCATTTTGATAATTTTTCCCTGCGCGCCAGGTATAGTGGAATTGGTTCGGTTTGTACCCAGTATACCCTTTTTTTTGCTTTTTTTCTCCAGGACTCAGGTCAGATCGACTATCTTTTTCTTTTCAAATATTTATCTTTTACTGTGTTGTCTCATAGCATGACTATTATTTAATTTCTTCTTCTTCTTCTGTTTTACAGTTGGTAAAACAGTTGGCAACCCATTTAATTAGAGCAGGTAGTTGTACTGGCCTCTAGTTACTCACGGCGATTGCTTATAAATCGCTTGCACAGCACACCTATGTGCCATGGCACAGTGGTTGGGAAACACTCATCTAAGGAGCTTGGAAAGAAAAGTGTCTGGACTTCTTTAAGTTTCATCCGAGAAGCTTCTTCCGTTCTAAGAGCAATTGGTGGAGTGTCCCAGATTTTTAAGCCCTGTTGGGAGTCTCTCTAAGAGGTTTATGAACCCACTACTGACCTTCTGCCTAATCACATGAGCCAAGGAGTAAAAACGGGTGTGGGTCGCTATCAGCCAAGGTTTCGAGTGAACCCATTGTGAGACCTTGCCCCACCCTGTCATGTGACTTACTCAGATCAAATGACCCAAGATGTAAATGGGCATTAAGGCATCTGGGATCTCAAAACTGGAATCTTAAAGCTTCTTGGATAAGAAATGATAGTTTTCTGCACAAATCCAAAACTTCCTGTCCTCAGTCTGTTCCATAACAAATTTGATTCAGTCGATCATGCATGGGAATGCAAGCCTGAATATCATGAAGCAAGTTTCAGTGACAACAAACAACTGATCAATGTATGCGTGAGCATGTGCATTAACACACAAACACAAACGCACACACATACTGACAGTTTCTATGCGAGTTTCAAAATTAGCTGTCACAACCATTAATCATGATGTGCTAATCAGGTCTGTTTGTGTTAGTTTGTCTCCCTCTGAGAATCATGCTGTTTCTAACAAATTAATCCCCCCCAACAGAGTGTACGTGTGTACGTGTGTAAATAAACCAAATGGTCTATGTTTTGCAAGGTGTTGCTCTGCATGCTTTCTCCACTCTCTTCTGAAATTTGAAAATATGCCAGTATTTTGCTAATGATTACTAATAGAAAGACAAACAAACAGGGCGCTCTACAGTACTGCCTATTGTTTGCTTCAAATTTCATCATGCATGTTGTTCTTTGTGTCTCTGTGGTACTGAATAAGAAGAGCTGAGAAACACACTGAAAAAATGCACATTGAAAATCCTCTCTTCGCTGAGAAGCATCTGTTATCCTTCCAGCATAACAACGAGCACCGATCCTAGATAACCATTAGCTGTTTTGTTGTTTAATTCTGAATTTCATGTATTTTGCAGATCTCAGATAGTTGTAAATATCGCCTTGTTACCAGAAAAAAACATAGTAAACTGAATGCATCTAGCAAGGATTGAAGCTGAAGCCACTGTGAATGCACCCAAAAGCACATTGCAGTGTGCAGCCAACTTTTCTTTAGGTTCTATCTACCAGGATTCCAGTAACCTGTTTAGTGTTGGAATTATAGTTAGGTTCATATCAACCCTTTTATAAGAAATTTTCACCTTCTTGGTGCACAACCATGAAAATCTTATAACACAATACTATCAAGTCAAAAACATAACTGATTTGGCAGGCAGTTCAAGTCAATTTTAGTTATATAGCACCACAACAACAGTTGCCTAAAGGCACTTTATATTCCAAGGTTAAGATCCTACAATAATATGGAGAAAACCCCAACAGTCAAACAACCTCCTATGAATAATGGTGGAAGTGGGACGGAAAAACTCCTTTTTAAAGGGAAGAAACATGTAGCAGAGGAAGGTAATATCTGTTTCTGACACCATGATTCTTTCACATATGGCTCTAATTCTATATAACTCTAAATGTCTATTTCCTCATTATGGACTCAGTCTCTAAATTTTGGACCTCAGTTGCTGGAGGTAGTGCTACTACTAAGGTACTCAGCTAAAAATTTAATTTTGTTGTTCAGTCACAAAAACACAACATGGATTCAAATCTTTCAAAGAGTCTATTACGAGAGGGCACACAGTAGAGTCAGAAGTATAACTATAGTATAACTGTTTAGGTACATTTATTTCAGTGTACACCTTGTTTAAAAGATCAATACATTAGAAAATGTGCAAAAATAAGTTACACAGAATGAAAGACTGACAGTCTGCTATAAAAATCAACAGTGGGACAACCATTATCTTCTAACTAAAAAATCTATTCATCACAAAACTGTGGAGTATGTATCACATCATATGGCTTTTTAAAGAATATCTATTTGATGACTGCAGTTAAGGATCTATCTTTGGTCTAGCCTCTGAGTTTTGTCAAATATGGCACAGACTGTAAATCAGTCGGACACCACTTACAAAGTAAAAAAGAATAAGAACATTCAGATGTTTGTCTGACACCTGTGCACTCCATGTTTGTTATTCATGGCAGGATTTTATTCAGCACTCCCTCTCTATCTCTTTGTCCTTGTACTACGACTAGTAGTGGATCTGAAGCCACATAGTATGTGGTGTTTTGCATGATAGTACTGCATTTACTCCCCATTTGTAGAATCTCAGATCTGTGCAAGGAAGCAGACAGCTACTGTTAGTTCTGTGCTGCTCTGTTGTAAACCTGCTGTTGGTTTGTTGGCCACACTAATAATTTTATGCTATGACTGCATGGCATGGTTCATAGGCTCCATGCAAATAAAAATCTCACCATTTAAAGTTTTTGTTGTCCCAATCATCCACTGACACAAACAGACCACTTGCAGTAAGAATTGTCTTCTCAAAGACAACAACTGAGGCCCCTTCTGACACGGATAGTGGTGCTGGATGAAAAGCCAGGGGAACATCAAAATTATTCTCTGGTGAAAACATGGCCCAACATTCATCCCAAGAGACATGCTGCAAGCCTGGCATAAACTTTGAACTTGTGATGACTGGAGCCATTGAGCATAAAGTACTTTTATTTTGGTGTCAGAGAAGAAGCCTGCCCAAAAGGTTCAAATTGCTTATTTATCCTTGTTAATAGAGACTCAATCAGGCGTACAAGGTCGGAACAGAAGTGGATTTTTGACATCTGTTCTTATTATGTGGGGGAGGTTCCAGAGGTCATGGAAGTAAACTGCAGTTTAACGGTTCAATGCCGAGCCTGCCGTTATGAGACACATTGTTGAGAATTGAGTTATAATTAGGTAAGACTGACAGTGTCTTTGAGGTAATTAAGCAGAAAAGGCTGATGAAATTCCCTTAGGTAGGCAGGGAGGGAGCAGTGGCAGGAAGGAAGTGCTTTCGAGTCTGGAATTAAAAATGATTATTGGGACCTGATGTGTGAGAACAAAAGATTGAAAGAGGTCACACAGACAGAGTGAGACAAAGCACGCCATTAGGCCTCCAGGATCCTCCCTGTCTTATTTGTCATGCCTATTTGCTCCCATGTTAGTGCTGCTTATGCAACCTCAGAGAAGTGCCACCTTCTTCAGCTCAGATGCTTTATGATGCTATAACAGTTAGCCATGACAATATGCATCCAATTAACAGGGTTTATGCTATTAGTCAGCCAATCCATTCATCTAATGTGATTCACATCATTGCCAGATGACTTCATAAGGAAGATGATCTGACTGCAGATACACACCGACAAAGACAAGAGGGAGGGGTGTGTGAAGGAGATGATGAAAGCTCATTTAATCAGAGAGCCAATTCCATATGATGAGGGAACCAATGTTTCCTCCTCTCAATGATAATGATTTGAAAGGACAAAGCCATTTAGACTGATAATGCAGAATGTGAAAAGCCGGTTTTAATGGATGAAATATATGATATTGTCAGTTCATGTAAGGATGGACTGTAAAGACTGCCGCAGTGGAGAGTCTCAAAGCGGTAAAAGCCAGGACACGATCATTTATTTCAGCTTTTGAGGAGCTTTTAGGATTGACAAGCTAAGTAAGCCAGGAGCAGCATGAGGATTAGGAGCTGGAATTTTGATTAAAAGAATGAACTCTATGATACCTTGTCTGCACTTCAGAGAGGATTTTAAAGGAAAGTAGAAAGAGACTGCTTGCTCTGTCAGCAGCCCTTGGATGAATAAAACAAAGTGATATTGTGTACATCTAGACAATCTTTAGCAAAGGGTGGGACTAAAGGGTGCAGAAGGTGATGGTTGTAACCAGCGTTGGGTGCAACGTGTTGCAAAGTAACACATCGCTGTAATCACATGACCATTTTTTAGTAATGTAGTAATGTGACACATTAAGGGTACTAAAATCAGTACTGACATTACAGTTACAATTATGCCGCTACTTGCATTACAGAGGTTCATCAGCTCATCTGCATGACGGGCAGATAGAAAGAAGCGATGCACTACAATCAGCTGATTTCAGTTCATGTGAGAACAGGAGGAAAATAGTAGAGCGGTCCACAGCCTTTGAGGAGTAAATAAGGACATTACTTTTATTTTTAATGCATGAAAGGACAAGAGTGTAATGGTGAAATGCAAACTGCATCTGGGACAGAAACATTTGCATTATGTTGCCAACACAACTTAGGCTCTTTTCAAGCTTCTGCACAGACAGGACAGCTAAGGGAAAGATGATCTTTAACAGGTAAAACAAGCAGTGATAAGTAGTCAGGCTTGCAGCACTGTAGTCTCCATTTCCACCTGTACATGTTTCTACAGTAGAATCACCATGGCGACTGCTTTGAAGTCTCTTTGGGCTGGTTTTTAGCTTTGCTTTATGTTGTAGCTTTGTGTTCATACATGAAATCTAAAAGAAACATCATATGTATGTCCTCATAAGGATAGGGAACTCTGTTATGTTATGTTGTTAACTGGTAATTTTGTGACAATGCATTACTTTTATGACTTTTATGACTACATCAGTCTTTTTACATTGCCGTGGAGAAATTTTGTCCCTCTGCTTCAGTTCTTTGAGGTTCGTCACTGGTTTGTGCCCAGATTTCTTAAGGTGTCACGCAGTGTGTTTTTTCCTGTCTTTCTCCCCTTACCCACACCCAGTCGTGTTAGATGGCCGCCCCTCCCTGAACCTGATTCTGCCAGAGGGAGTTTTTCCTTCCCACTGTCATCAAGTGCTTGCTCAGTGGGGGTCATTTGATTGCTGGGGTTTTATTTGTATTACTGTAGTGTCTTTGCCTTACAGTATAAAGTGACTTGAGGTTACTGTTGTGATTTGGTGCTACATAAATAAAATTGAACAAAACTGAAATGAAACAAACTGAAGGTCCCACCACAGCATTTCAATCAGTGGCTTATCTCAGTGCTGAACACACAAGCTTCACACAAACTGTGGAATATGAAACAAGGCTGATTTTTGGAATACAAAAGCATACAAAACAGTGAAACGTAGAGACATTGGACTTTGGCACATGCCATCATCCACAAGAGCTGCACATGCAAAACCACTGCCAAGCAGAAACTAAATATGCTGAAATGAGCTTGTAGCAGATGGTAACCTTGGCTTCTTAAACAACAGTATCACAATGGACAGAAGACACAGAGATTAGTGAAAGGAAGAATTTAGACATTGAACTTATTATAACTGACACAATCAGTACTGTTACAAGCAGAGGTGATGTTTTTTTTTTACCCAACAGACTCTTTTGCATCTATTTTGTCAAACCTCTGCCTTTACCTCTGATAGTCACCAGTTTAGTGTTTATAGAACAGTACTCAGCTTCAGCAGTAGCTGCATCTCTGTCGCATCTATCAGCTTATTTTGGGCTAGGTGGGAATTAACTGGAATACTAGTCAGCAAAAAACAGGCATGTTAAGGTCTAAAGGTCATTTCTTCTGATATGAAAGCAAAGAGTATTTAAAGACACTTCCCTATGGGGAGAAAAAAAACAGCAGAGTGGCAAATCACTGTGTCAAAAAAGTGAATGTTCCACTTTTGCAATAGCTCTGACCTTTGTTAGCACACTTGTGAATGTGAACATTATTTTACTTCTAAAAGGCGAGGCGGGAAGAAGAAAAACAGCCTCTAACAACAGAGCTTCAAAGAAAGACAAATGTCTGAAGATGCAGTGGCATCTCTGAGTAGGTAAAGTCAGCTTTAGTTAAAACATTACCATAAACAGTTTGAATTTTTAATTTACTTTCAGAAAATAAAAAGAACCCTCCCCAAAACAAACAACAGTGTTTGGTATGACATATCAGGTGGAGAAGACGCGAAATGAGAAACCAAGTTCTCTCAGTTGTGGAAGTCCTCGAGTAAAGAAAGTGGTGGCCTGAAAATGATTAGAAATTTTCATAAAAGAAAAACCCAGTTTTGGGCTGCACACTACCTCAAATATTTAGACATAAAAATGCATATGCAAAGTTATATACCTAAAAGTGAAAACATAGCAAACAAAAGGAAGGAAAAAAAAAAGTTTTACAATTACCACTTACACAAACTTTAAATTAATATTTTTTGCACTTCCTTAAAGTAAATAGCAAGTTTTTTGTAATGCTTTGACATCACAAATATATTATGCATATGGCAGACTGTGACATTATGACACAAATGTTATTGCAACCAAGAAATATGCTAGGGCAGAGGTTTGTGAATAAGCTATTAAAATTACACACACCCTTAGGGGATACTTTAATTTCTTAGTTACTGAACAACTTTGCAGTTTTTTGTTAAAAGTACTTTTAAAAAATGCTATAGCTGCTGATTGTGTGTATTTTTGCATGTGTTGACTGTCAGAATGCTTTTTAAAGAGTTTGCAGAATACAAACTAGAGACGTTTCTCAGCTGGTAGAGATGTGCAGGGAGGTGCTGGGAGTGGGGCTGCACAACAAGACTGCGGGGGATCAAAACCTGAGATAAAGCAGCTTTATTACAAAAATAATAACACATGGGGTAAAAAAAAAATAATGCTGTGTTTTCCTGGAGTTGGAAAAAAAAAAGCAATGCAACAGCAGCTATAAACTGTCAGATTTACCACCAACATCAGGCCTGGCTAAGATAAATGGCTTGTTTTGAACCACTTTCTTTTCTTCATCTGACCAATTAAATACATATTTTGCAAGTGCAATATAAACAATCATTGTTTCCATACATAAATACAAAAAGCAGACAATGTCAGAGCTAGAGCACAGACTGGGGACAGGTATGAGTGCTCTGGTTGTTGCCATCTAGTCACATGCCACAGAATCCCGTTAATTAATGCAAGGACACACCCCGGGGATAGAGCTAAGGAAAAATACAACAAAACATCCCTGGGCAAGGTGAAAGTAATAAACGCACACATAAACACATCCACAGAGCTCGGAGACATGCTGTGCGGTTGAGTCAGTAGCAGCCCGTATCTGTTCGACAAGCAGTGTGAAAGCAGCAGTGGAGGAAGCCTGTGGAAGTGTTAAGCAGAGTGCCGCCCTCGGCTCTGCCCGCCGCTCGGTGTCACTCACTCTCCCGGCCCTGTGTCTCCAACACTTGTCTTTTCCTCTCTGTGTCTCTGGCCTCTGCACGTGTTTCTCTCTCGCACGCGTTCTTTCCAGAGCCTTCGGGCACGTCTTTTTGCCAGCCATTGGAAGCCATTTTCTGATAAATATTCACTTGCCCCCACCCCACACCAATGCCCCTCTCCAACACCACCATCACTATCACACACACACACCCCCTGCAGCCTGCTGTGTCTGTTTGAATGCTAATCAATTTCTCTGAAATTTCCACTGGCCTACTTATAGTTTCAGAGCCCCTCTCCTCATGTTTCCTTTCCCCTCCCTCGCTCTGCTCCCCTCTTATTTTCCCGGCGCGTTCGTTCCCTTTCGTCTTCTTATTGTACCTCCTTTGTGACTTTTATTTCGATTGATTGGATTTTGTTTGATTTCCTTCCTTTTAATTTCCTACCCTTTCCTCTGGTCTCCTCTTCTTGTCTTTCCTTCCCTCTTGTTCATCCACTCATGCCTTCCATTCTATTGTATTTTCTCCTCTGTGTCTCCTCTCTTTCTCTCGGTTTCATGGGCTACAGCTCCTTGCTTGTCCTCTACTTCTTTTTTACTCTTTCCATTTCACCCCATCCTCTCATTTCTTGTTCACCACAATCCCCGGCCCTACCCTCCCTTTATCTTCTCTCGTTTCTCCACACCAGTGCATTTGTTTTTTGTGCCGCCTAGTCTTTTCCTCTGCTGAACTTGCATCCAAAGACAGGTGAAAGAAGATGTAATCTTCCACCTTTCTCACACACTCTCTTTCTTGGCAGTGGCATACAGATGTAATCACTCAGTGGACAGGAGGAGCAGGTGGGAGTAGGGCGAGTGTTCAGAGGTAAGAGCAACTCTGAAAGGTTCTGAGGGAGTTTTGGTGCAATGAAGAAAGAAGGGAAGTGAGAGGATATGGCGTTAAAGCCTTCAGTGTGAATCAGCGGTGTGGGATAGTGTTTTCCACACCCTGTGAGTAGGAAGTGCTAGCAGCATCTCATCATCTCTCGCAGCCTCTCAGGGCCCCAAGACGCACACCCCCTTGGGAGCAGCAGCATATGGAGGGCTGAGACAAAAGGGGGAGGGAAGTAAGAACATGCACAGTACAGAAATGTAGAAATTTAGGATGGGGGGCAAGGCAAAAACAAGGCAAAGGTTACAAAAAAAACTTCAGGGGGTGGAAGGAAGGGAAGTGAGTTGCAGTGTGGGAGCTTTCTTTAAACACTCAACAGGATACACAGAGACAAAAAAAAGGACATGTAGAGAAGTAACAGAAAAAATGAGTACACCTATCAAATGAGCCAACACATGGGATATGCAAATAAAGACGGGGGGGGGGGGGGCTGAACAAGAGAAGGAAGGATGCAGGTTGAATAAAAGTGTGAGGCAAGGAGGAGAATAAAACCTTTGAGGGAGTAAACAGCACTGACTTGTATGTGGAAAGACATGAGCTCGGAGGGAGATCCAGAGACAAACAGATTCTTAAGGCTGTACAGGGTCAGTATGAGGGGGTACGCAAATTGAGATGGGTAAAGAAGGTTGGAGGGAAAGACTGATGGGGTGAGCGAAACAGCAGTGGAGGGAATTTTAGAGCGTGAGCATTATTAACAAAGGAATTTAATTGTCTGACTTGTAGCCCAGCAGTTAAACACTGAAGTTCAGCTGGTAACAAAGGCAGTGATGGGCAGCACTTCTATTTCTACCTGTACATGTTTCTACTGTAGGATTACTGTGGCCATTGCTTTAAAGTGTGGTTTTCATCTTTGCTTTGTTTTGTTGGTTAGAATCCTTTAATTTTCTCAAAAATCGACATTGCGCCTTATGTATGAATTCTGGTTGTGCTTACTGACCTCGAACTGATTTTATGTGGTACACAGCCCTCACAAATCTGTCAAAAAAATGTTTTAGTACAACTTTGGTCAGCTACGAAGCCGCACTGCTTGATGGATTGTCGGAGCATTACGGCCACCGTAGTCAGGAGCCTCGCTGAGTAATCTGGGTCCAAAACTCTGTCCGTTTAAGGTCCCAAAGTCAAACGAACACTGCGGCATCACAGAGTTAAAAACTGTCTAAATTCTTTCATCTTTAATAAAATGATAAGTGTTGCTGCTTTACCAGGTGTAACAATTAAGTGTAACATTTAACAAATTTAACAGAGTTAGAAGTTAGCAGGAAGTTAGCTCACTAGTTTTCACCTAAACATGATATAGCATGTTCTGACTGAGCGATTTCTGAAAAAATTCAAACGTACAGCTCTGATATCACTTCCAACATTAATGAAGACAGAAAACTAAACAGCAGTGACTTTTGTAGGGTTACTGAAGTTTGGCTAGCTGGTATATAATGATGTGCTAAGTGATCGCTAGCGACACAGCTATGTTAGCATAACATAAACACAAGCTGTGTCCCAAAACGTCGGCTGCATCCTCCGGAGGCCGCATTTGAAGGCCGATTACGTCACAGCCCGGCGACGAAGGCTGTCCCAATTCGTCGACTCCTTCAAATGCAGCCGACAAATGCGTCCTTCATTTCCCCGAATTTGAAGGATGGGTTGGGTGTGTCCTTCGTGGCCCACCATATCCCAGAATTCATAGCACGGTCCAGCCAAATTTCAGCTGCCAACAATGGCGGCTGCTACTAAGTTTTAAAATTAGTCTTATTAATCTTTCTGGGTCACAAAATAAACTTTTAACATATTTTCAGGCGAGAAAGTGGCTGTGTAGATTACAAATATCTGCTTGGTTTATCAAGACATCGCATATTTGCAAAAGCGCGCCAACGTTTTCGGAGACGTCTGTTACCCACCCACTCGATAGCAAACCGGGGGGTTCAATGGTCGCTCGAGCCGGCGAGAGCAGCGGACTCCTGGCTTCATCGTTTTCAGACCCCCGCTCTTTCGCTGCTCAGGTTAAACATGATATATAAGTCACTCGGATAACTTAAAAATGTAATTGTTTGCCTTATTTCGGTGTTTTATTTGTTCGTGAGTAAATCAGTTTGGCTGAGATCAAAGTTATTAGATTATTAGATTAAATAAAACTTTATTAATCCATCGGGTGGGTTCCTCCGGGATTTTCACACAGCTGAATAAACGTCAAAAAGAAAACTGATTAAACAGAAGTGTGAGACGGTCGAGAATTTACGCCAGTGTCCTGTTATATTTTAGATAGCAAGGAGCAAACAGCCGAGTTTATTAAACTCCACCGACACAGCGGTGACGCAAATCTGAAGGCTAGACCGTCCCATTTCACAGCCTCGCACTTCCGGCCTTCTCGGTCTTCAAAGGACCCGGCCCACCTAGACCGCGAAGGCCGGGTTTTGGGACACAGGCACAGAGAAGATGGAGGATGAACGCTAACTTTTTTCCACTCGATAAAAGTTAATGTGAAGGTTCCTGATGATTAGGTACAAATGCAATCGTATGGCAGGATGCTATAAACGGACCAGACCTCAGTCAGGAGAACAACTGAGATAATCCATCCACAATATGAGGTTAGTCATTAATATACTGCAACAACATGGGAATAGAGCAGCTGCGAGGGAATTCAACATTAATGAATCAATGGTACAGAAGTGGAGGAAGCAAGAAGAATGAGTTGAGTAAAGCTTGACTTATCAGACTGTTTTGTTTCACGTAATGTGCCTTATAATCCAGTGCGCCTTATGTATGAAAACAGACCCGTTCATCAACAGTGTGCCTTATAATCCAAAAAATATGGTGGTCTAATCAGAAATCGTAGTATGTTCGAGAACTGGCCGCTGTGCCAGGAGGCTATCTGAGCAGGTTCCCAGAGTCCTACCTCAAAGCTTTAACTTTTCAGAGGCTTTAGGGTGAAATCACTAAACGGTTAAAATTGTTCATTAGTTTGTTCATTAGTTTGAAAATGGTGTCCTCATTTTTAAATATCACAAGTGTTACAGTACAGAAGATCAATAGGCTATATGTACGTGATGGCCTTGTAAAGATCCTGTCTATACTTACATTCATTAGTCTTATTTAATGAAGACTCATTAAATATTTATGTCTCCATTCATTTACATACCTCACAATTTTGTTTAATTACTCAACATCCACTGCCCATTGACTTCCAGCATCTTTTACAGCAGACTATGTCACCTACAGCCTTTAGATGGGGTCATTACACACCAGCTCTAACTCTGTTTATTCATGCAAATCATATCCCAGTGCACACAGCTTAATATCACACACCAGGCAATGCAAACGCAAGGAAAGAAGGTTAATAAAGGAGCTTGAGCTTAACTATCACAATATGACTGAAGCCTGGTGTTTGTTCATGAAAAGAAAAAAAATGGAGATTGTGGATCTCATACTTATCTCTGCCAAGATAAGCATTAAGACAAAGGAGAAGAAAAAATCATAGATGCAGTGTGGATGTGGAACAAGAAGGGGGAAAACCCCCACAAAACATTCTTTTAATTTAGGGGGGAAAAAACTTACTGCAGCAGAAGCTATGATATCTCCAACAAGCCAGGCATTTACAAACCCACAAGTTAATACATACATTGCTGCTCACGTGCTGCTGTATTTAGTTTTTATTTGTCATCATCTCCTTTTTATTCGTCTCATCAGTGGGTAGATAGCAAGGCTGGCTGCTCATTAGTATTCTCATCTATCCTCTTCGAGTGTTTGTCGAATCTGTGGCCCTGATCTGACTCAGAGGCTGGCACATTGGTTTGAGAAGGCAATTAATCACACTACTTAATAGGCGAGATGTGGTAGATGAGCACAAGGTGTAGGTCTCCATGTTACACCGACAGACGATTAGATAATTTAAGAGTTTGATGTACTGCCTCGTTCCGGGCTGGAATCTGCATCGATGAAGGCACAATGTTGACTTTATTTTCCAAAAGAACACTCCGTTTCCTCTGGAGCTTTCGTGATCGTTTAACCAGCTTTAGCGATGATGTTCGGTTTGTTCTCAACTTTTGTTTTTACTGAAAGCTGGGAGAGAAATATTTACAATTGATTTGATAAGAAAGAGACAGGAAAACTCCGCTCAGCTGCGTTCCCCTAAAAAAGCAGGTGTTCTTTAGAAAAAGTTAACTTTTGGAGTAATAAACAGTGACAACTTTGGCTGTGCTGAGAGCAGGCGGTCACGTTTTTTTAGACAGCTTCATTACAAAAAAGGAGCGTCGTGCCTCTCACAGGCCAATTCTAGGTGAAGGGGTTGACAGCAACCGCAGCTTCAAAGTCCACTGCACGCCTACTCGACACTCCTGAGGGTTTTGTCAAAAGCAGCTACTTTTAATGTAAAGTCCTAGGCTCCATTGATAAAAGGATGTATGAATTTTGTTGCTACTCTATTTTCCCTGAATTGAAACATTGTGCAGAGTTTGACGAGATGAACTTTTCAACCTTTGTTTTCAACTTAGACTTGACCTCTGAAGTCGGTCTGCTGATCTTTAGCTTCCATGTATTCAGAAATGACAACCTATGGCATGTACGGTTATGCATCCATCCATCTATAAGTGGAAGATGCTTATCTAATTCAGGGTGCAGACAGCATGAGCATGAAAGTGTAAATAAATAACTACCCTTATGAATAAAAAATAAAGTGCAGTAATGTCTTGCGTCTAACCACCTGCCATGGTGCAGTGAGCAGTATTTACAGTTCATAAGAACCTCCTACTGAACTGTCACTAAACATGAGCAACAAAAAGACAAACAAGGGCAAAGTTCGCAATGAAGATCATCCACATACAGGATTATCCTTCAGATCACAAACTCAACTGTACGTCCTGTTAGGGTAAGAAAAGTTTAGAGCACTGTCATCCAGAGTGAGGAGGGTATTAGCTTGTTTTTCTCACTTGTCATGCTATACTTTAATTTACTGATTCTTGTATAGGACTTTTCTACGGCTAAGTGCATTGCCAAACAATACTTTGGCAGCTGGAGTAGCCAGGAGTCAAACCTCCAAACTTCCAGTTAGTAGATCACCTGCTCTACCTCCTGAGCTACAGTCACGCATACACAAGAAAGACATGAGCGACAACAAAAGTTCTGCCATTTAATTTTCACTTTATTATTTGGACTGCCTTTGTATCCTATTAGGGTTAGTCCTTCTGTCCTAATCAGCTAGCAGTAAGTGATATTAGGAGTAGTTGTGCAGAACATTGGAGAACCTTCAAGGTAAATAAAGGAATATTTAAATTTCAGATGTAAGTTATCTAATCCTGTCATCATTTTGGCAGCAATCAATGTTGTTTGTTGGAACACTACATTTTTAAATCCACCTACAAAGCTCTGATTAGTTCCCAACTTGGAAAAATTGTGTATATATCAAAAAACTACATTAAACAGCTCCAAAAAACACCTCTGGAAGAACAACATACAGGAAATAGCCAAGGGCAGAATCAAGCCTTGGCCTCTGCAGCAGCCTCGTGGTATATGTATTGCCATGTATTCTAGTGAGTCCAGCAGAGCACACTGGCATCTACTGCTGTGCAAGACTGCGACTAAAGCAGTTCTCTTCAATCTGCCCTTTCATGTTCCCATAGGTATAACATCTGAATTTTACGGTACAAAATAGCTTCAGCTTGAAAAAAACATTTGGCTAATGTACTGAATAACTAAAAAATATAAACATGCACATGCCTGTACACTCTATATCAGCAACACATTTGTGGAACGTTCTCAGGCCACTGGCAATATTTATAATTTGGTGTTTCCTGCCCTTATACTATCAAAACTACGACACAAGCTGACAGTCAACTCAAAAGCAAAGGTACCGACACTTTCAACACTGCAGTGGAGGCTGTGTCACACAGCTCAGGCGGGCAATTAAGGAACTTTATAACCCTCTGTAATTGCTTTCTCCAAACTTGTGGAAGTTAAAAAAAATCACATTCTTTTGAAGCAGTGATAACGGAGTCAAATATGAACACACGGGACCCTGTCAAGTGCAAAGCAGCAGGCTTTTAGGCTGTGTGGGCATCTCCAAGCACACCTGCTATTTTGGTCTGTGTAGGTGCAGCGGTGCAACAGGCAAAAGGCCTGGCTACAGTTAAGTGTGAGGAATGACAAAAAAAGCCCTTAGCCCTTCACTGTGTGGATATATATGCTCTGCAGTAATTCTGCTAATCACGTTAAGTCACTGAACTTTCAACAAATGGAAGGAGGCTTCTTCAGGAAATCAGAGCCTCATCAGGCCCAAAACAAACAAAAAAAGTAAAACGAAATCTGGAAAAGAGGCAGTGACTCACAGCTGCTATGACTCCATGACCTGTGTTAAGTACTGAATGTGGTTACTTTGGACCAGCTTGATGTCATTTGCACATTATTTAATAAAAGGTAATAACAGCTATGATACAGCAGGTATTATACGAATAATTCATATACATGAAATTATACATTACAGAAATGGCCACACAGCATTTCAAGCAACTGAAATTTACAAGAAGAAAAAATCTACAAGAATTTTCTCAAAAAATTGTGTTTGCCTTTTTTATTAAATGTTTGCTGGTTTCAAAACACCTGCTGTCAGTTAAATAAATAAATAAATAAAGAAATCAAACGCTCATTTTGTACCAAAAAATAGCAGGAACTCGTTCTGTTCTGCTTTTTTTGAACCACCTTTGTTTGCTCTGCTTTAACAGACACCAAAAATACACCACGCATGCACAAAGAAAATGTCAAGGTGTGCAAATGAAAAGTCAGACTGCTGGTGTTTGAGCCACCTACATGTATGATACATACACTTTTCCATTCCAAGGGACAGATCTATTTAATCTCACTTCCAAACTTGAATAAATACTCATCATAAAAAAAGAAACATTCTTCAGTGGCAGGATCTGGCTGAGAATCCAAATTGGCTTTAGTAAAAAAATGAATATAAGACATATATTGCAATGCAATTTGCCATTCCTTTAAGTGAATTAGTGGTTGATTTCAGTAAGGTCTAACTTGAGTTTGTTCAACTGTGCAGACATGGAGAAGTTTGATATTTAAAGCGTGACTCGACCCTTTGGACCTTCAGCGCTCAGTCTGACGGTATGAAGTAACCTCCTGAAATCCCTCTGTTGTTGAAATTAAAGAAATCCTCACAAATATCAGTTAGAATCCTAATATTTGCCAAATCAGAGTCGTGACAGGGATTTTAGTGATTGTCATTCATGTGCATTGTCATCTCAGTTTACTCAGAAACAATACAGACATTACACTGGCATTGTTTTTACTAATCTCCATTCATTACTTTATACGCATTTGTGTAAGAAGCATTTAAAAATGTCCATAACTCTGCCCACAAATACCATAACACATACCTGCCATTTCAGTGCAGCTCACTTTTTCACATCTGCAATTTCACTGTGGAGCTCCGGCCTATGCAGAAAGCAAATATCAACTATTGTGTCAAACTGATGGGAGTTTTCTGTCAAGGATCAGAAAGGCAGCATGTTAGATCTGGAGTGTGGGCTGGAACTTGCTTGTTGTACTATTTTCTTCCCTATTCACCAAATTGTGCCTCACAAATTCATCCCCTAGGTTTAGACAACATCCTGATGTGACTGAGGTAGGATGATGGGCCTAAATGAACTGACGTGTGGTGCAGGGAAGTGTTTTGGCCACACTAACACAATTGGCCTTCGTCAACCACCCTCGATATGTCTCCCTCCAACCTTTTCCTCTTCCCCAAAATGAAACTTGGGCTGTTTTTACACAATTGGTGAGATCCAGCATGCACTGCAGGTGCACGAGTGCAAGTGATCAAATCACTTTTGGGTGGAGTGAAGGAACGTTTTCATTGCAACTTGCATTCCCTGCGTTTTATGAATTATGTAAGGGTTTCTTTTAGGGTTTTTTTACTGAAACTCTAAATAAACTAAATAAGCTTTCTATATTTAAAATTCTGCTGTGCTGACATTTATGTTATTATGACTTTGTTATTGATGTTACATATATAACAGGATTTAACACTTTATAACATAACATGTAAAATATCCCTGTATACAAAGGGATTCACTTGATATTTATTACTACTCATTTAATTTAATTAACTGACTAAACATTGAAATGAATGTTACGCTGTGCTATACCCGCTTAAATAAGAAGTAAGAAAATGGGTTTCAACAGTCCAAATAGGAAAACCCTGAACGTTGCACTTGTTTTTACTGCACTACAAACTTTCTAAAGTAAGTTTAGAAGGAACAAAGAAAACAAAATGAATATATAAAAAAAATGCAATACTGTTTCCTTAGAATTAAATCCTGCCTTGATGAAGTTTTGTGTTCTTGAGTGCTTCTTGTTCATTATTATTTTCCAGGTGGAGGCTGTTCATTGATGTGTAAATCATTGTAATTACTCTAATGGATCCTACCACTATATTTGTATATTCCTGTGTTTTGTCACCAAAAAGCATCATGGAAATTGGTCCATATTCATTTTAAATCTTTGTCAAAACAAAACAAAAAAGGCTCAACAAAAAGAGTAAAGCAGCTTGAGGAGGTTTAATCATACACTAATATTCCCCCATGCAAACTGAATTTTTCCCTGTAGGTCATATAATCATATAAAAGAGCTGATAAAGACAAAAGGTTGTCTTGGTTTATTAAAAAGATCAAACTTTTGCAGTGTAGATAAAAGAAGTTTGAGCAAAACACACACACACACACACACACAAAAATCAATGTGTAAAAGCCTTTGAAGAATGTGCATTCTTTTGCAAGGATAGACACAATCAAGTTGGCAAGATGAATTTGATGTTGTCAATACAGGTGCTATTTTAATCATAGTAAAACCACAGTCCTATTTGTCATACTTGACAGTCGTTTTTCACATCCAAGGTTGGTGCATGTGAAGAAAAAAAAAAAACACATGACGCTCCACAGCTTGACTCAGAACAAAATCTGCTTTCTTATTACTGACTCGTTACATCAAATTATCTTCTCCGGTGCTTCTGGGGAAAACAGCATTCTTTTGTATGCGTTTAGCTCTGGCCAAATCCGGCTCTCTGTTCAAGCAGCTGCAAGCAGAGGCTTTGTCTCTGGTTTCTTTTGATTATAACGATCACCACGACTGAATGGAAGTGAAAGCATCTGCCCACAAGTTTTGAGTAAATGGAAAACTTCAAACTTAATCAAAACTCAGCTCACACCCACTCACTCACCCTGCTTCACACACGCGCGCGTAAACATACATCTCAGCTGCCATCTCTGTGCTCACAGTTTGAGTATTCTGTCCAAGGCCAAACAGCTTGTTGGAATTCAGCAGGGAGGCGCTTATCTAAAACAGATTGAAAGCATGCTGATAGACACCTTGGCTAGAGTAGAAACCACTTTAGACTGACAAAAGTCAGACTTACACAAGGTGCAACAATGTCTTCCCTTTGGGTACTTAAAAAAACCCCATACAAATAAAAGCATTTTAATTTTATTCAGAGACCAGTTAGTGCTTTTGTCATAACACAACTGCAGTACTTCATGAACATTATGGGTCTTGGATTATTGCAACAACAGCTCAAGACTCTGTTGGATTTCTGTCAGATTAACTATGTCTTGTACGCAGCATAAAATACCTTTTTGTGTTTTTAACTTCTTCAAACATGTTTTCGAAAGAAAAATAGACGCAGAGAGTGATGTCACGGCTGGACGGAGGTACGAACACTTCATCTGTGATGTTCAAAGTGAATTCCAGTCTAGCTGTTTGTATGTGTCAATGAGGAAACCGTTGCATCAGATCCTGTTTTCAAGCAGCTGCTTTTTGCTACGCAGCATGTGGTAGAGATCCGTTCTCAGGATGCAAACAACAGATTCCTAAAGTAGTAAATTGCAGCCAATCTCCTGAGATCATTTGTGTTAACTGTTATCGTATTATGCTCAATACAAGGGGGTTGCTACTGTCTTCAAACAGATGTCAGAACTACTAGAGGGTTGTGTCACTGATGCAACATAACCCTTTAAAAATGACTGTTAAAGCAAGCGAACATATGAGCCTGGAGGAGCATTTCAGCCATGTGACTTGCCTTTTTTTCCCTCCAAATAGGATGTTTGTCGTGGTCTGCGGGTTTCTTGCCTCAGTTTTTATTCATGTTTGAATTTTGTCCTTGTTCCCTTTAAAGGTTAATTAGGGTCATTCACTTGTGGTTCCTTGAGTTCTGTGTTATTTAACCTCCCTGTGTGCTTGTGTGTGTCATGTTTTAATGTCTGTCATGTTCAGGTGAGTCTATGTTCTTTTGTTTATTTGTCTAAAGTTTTGAACTTTTGGACTTTTGCATTTAAGTTCTAGTTACCGTCCATGTTTATTATTGTGTGATTAGTTTCCTTAATGTTTCTTTTACTCAGTGTAGCTCTCTCTCTGGTTATCCTCTAAGTTACTTCCTGTTCTACATTGCTAGTTAGTTGTCACCTGTTTCTTGTGCCTAGTTTGTCTTTGAACCTTTGTCCAAAACTTAGCAATATTACACTTTGTGGGTCTTCCCTCCTTTTACTCTCCAGACTGTGATCATATTAGTCTTAAGCAAGGTTCTTTACACTTATTTGCACTGGAAGCTTCACAACATCTTTGAAGTAATAATCTTCTCGTGTAATGTGAGGTATCTGAACAATTTCATGAGCACATTTAACACTGTAAAGTCTAAGTACCCTAGCTAAGTATTCCTAACACTGTGCAACCAGATAACATTATGAGAAAATGTATTTTTTATTATGACTTTGGCCAAAGGTCAGGGTAACTGTCATTGATGGCGACCTCACAGGGTTAACTTTGTGAGAGTATAAATTAAAGACAAATAAGTCTAAACATTTTCTAGGATTTGATTTCTAAGATCTGATTACATCCCGTTGTTTCATTTGAGTTTTGTGTTTTTTTTAATGTTCAGACTATCTGTAATAAAGTGGTAATGTTAGGTTGGTGCAAAGGCAGAACACCGCTGAGCAGCACAAATGGGAATGGTTGTTGGTGAGGAACAAGTGAGGGAACAAGTTGTTTTTACCAGCTGAGCATTTTATATCAGCTCTTCGAGGGAACAAGCCAGCAGGAAGCCGCGCTGAGTGAGCCGATTAAACAAATATTCTAAAAATTTTAATATGCAGCTCTTTTGCATCTGTTTGCTACACTCAGCGGGCAAAATTTGGAACCAGTTCAGGGTCCAATTCATTTATTATGTAAGTGGAAAGGGTGCATCAATGGTAATATACACATGTGCATATGCAAACATAGCTGATGGTGTGTTACTGATGGAAAAGTCATTTCCATTTTACTGTGCTTACCTTCGATGTTGATGAGAGAAATTACTCATCAACATAGATGCTTTGAAGTGTCAACATCCAACAGTGTATATGCTGCAGTCAGTGAACATATTGTAAATAAACACACATAATTATTCTACTCTTGTTCATTTTTATTCATTTTCTTCCTCCATGTTCATATCAAACAAAGGTCAAAATACCACCATCATAACACGCGCTCTTATAGAAGCGCTGCACTGAAACTTAAGAAAACAACAGCAAATATAAAAATGCTAAAAAGGCACGTAAAATACAACAGAATTGGAATAAAACACAATGGAAGCAGAAAAAAGTTAGGGTTAGACGTTAGGGTTGCCAACTTTTTAACTATCAACACTCTGAAATGCCAGAAGCACAATGCACAGCCAGCTGGACAAAGTGCCGTATTTTTATAATAAAACTGCAGTAAAATGTTGGTATTCAGTGTAATCAATACCTCATTTTAAACAATAATAAAAATACAGTAAATGATAGCAGAAATCAAAAATAAGCAAAAATGAAAAACTATTAAAATAAAATTGTGTAAATAAGGGCTTCAATTACCCAGTTATTATGCTACGCAGACCAAACGGCACCTTATTTTTATGACTCATGCAAAACTCCTCACATCTGGCGTGCGTGACGGGCCGTCACTGACTGGACACGAGTGCTCGTGCAGCTGCAGAAGCGATTCATCGGTGTTGTGAAGGAGAAAACTACGCAGGTGATGTTTGTTTTAACCACACGATTCATATAATACTGCAGATACCTGTTTGCTATTAGTTACTTATTGTGTAGCTGTCACCTCTGCAGCTGTTCTGTCACATGATTGTCCCCCAAAAACATTTCTGTTGGTTTTAAGAGGACTTTTCTTTTTTCACTAAGCTATTGCTGTGGGTTTTTTTCCATTTGCTGGTGTTTTCTTAAGTTGCAGTGCGTTGGACCTCTCAAGGTCACTGTACGCGCTTCCTTTAGTCACTGTTCTCTCTTTGCTCTCTTACTCTGTGAACCAAGTCTTTATGTCAATCATTAAACTTTGAATACATTTTACAAAAGAACAACTAACTAAAATCTAACAAAAAAGAAAAGGCAAAGTTTTGAATGATTTCTGTTCAGGTTATTAAAATTCTTACATTATAGTTTCATAAAAAACAGACTTGTCCAAAATTCTAAAATTTATAAAAAGAATCTTTTTTTTTCACCCAGAAATAAAAAGGTATGCAAATTGTCTCTGCGTCCCATACCACTGCTGTGAACAGAAAGCTAAAAGCCATAATTTCAGATACCTGAGGTTTTGTGCAGGTACTGACTTTGTTCAAGATACAACGAGATGGATTCAGAAAAGCAGCAAACTAACAGAAAAGAACCAGACTGTGCTCGACTCAGAGAGCGTGTGCTTTGTGCTTCCTGGAAACTAGAAAGCTCTATAAAGTCAAAAGCCCTTCTTTAGATGAGTCCCCCCCACCCCCACCCATCTTCAAATGTAATTAAACAAAAGAATAGAATGGAGAGCCTCCCACTCTTACTGCATTCTGGAGGAATAATTACACATGAGAATAAACTATGAGGAATGATACAGCTCAGTTAGCAAATAAAAAGAGGGAGGGAGGCAGGCGACGGGGAGATCTCAGGCCGCTACAATGTTTAATATTCATAATTCCACTGAACAGAATTGGCTTTGGCTCCGGTTTGGTACATTTCCTCACTCTTTCTTTCACTAAAAGTGCTGTGGTGGTGTAGGCCTGTAGGGGGCAATTTAGCAGCATGACATCGCTTGTAGTAAAGGTACATACTGCTCAGATGTGTGTGTGTGTGTGTGTGTGTGTGTACGGGTTCTTACTATCTTGGTGGGGACCAAAATCTGAAATTTACTATACTGATGGGGTCCAAAATCCAGGTCCCCACGGGGTTGAAGGCATTTTTTCACACTCAAAATGTGGTTTTAGTGTCAGGGTTACAACTGGGTTATGGTTAGGTTTAGGGTTAGGATTAGGATTAGGCATTCATTTTTGATGGTTAGGGTAAGCAGCTAGAGAAAGTATTACGTCAATGGGATGTCCCCACGAGGATAGAAAACCAGACGTGTGTGTGTCATGGTGATATGGGTGCGTGTGAGGTTTAGAGCTTTTGGGTTCAATTCAAAATCAATTCAGTTTAAGTTGGTTTTAAAATCCAAATGCTCGACAGCATCTAACAAGAGGAGGTTGATGCATCCAACCTAGCATGAAATAATTAAAGATGAATGGCTTTTCATCAACAAATTAATTGCTGCCTCAATTTACACTTGGAAGGGAAAGTTAATTTACCACCGTGTGTGTGCGTGTCTGTGTGTGTAAGTGCATGAATTAATGGTTTTCTTCTTTTCAATGCCACCATGTGGTGAGGATTAGCAGAGGTGGTTTTATTTGGTATTTTAATTGAAAAAACTAAGTGCTCTGTATCCCAATCACTCAGACTTAACCCCATGAAATGGAACTCGGGGCTCGTGTTTGCTTTGATGAAATAGAAATAAGAGTGGGAGTTACTGTAACAGAGTACAGCATCTCAATGGCAATGCCGGCGCAGCTGCAGGAACAAAGAAGCAATGATGAAATGCTACTAGTCAAACAGATTTTATCATCATGCCTGCTCGATCTCACTGGGGAGCTTTGAGAGCTTTTTTGTTTTTTTTTTCTTTCTTGCATGTTTATGTGTGGTAAAGATGAACTAACAGAATTATGTATACACTTTACCTAGAAAACACAACCTCAGCTTGGGACCTTGACTCTGCTAAGATATGTTAATCAAGACGCTTTGCTTCCACACGCTGGCTGAAGCAGTCATCCTCCGCAGCGTGCTGATAAGCGAGCGTGGAGAGAAAGGATTTTGTGCTGGTTTGAGCACAGTTATCTCCTCTCCTTAGCGTTATCTTTTATCTGCATCAGCTTTTACATTAAGATTAAGGAAGGCACCAAGGTAATTTCCCACTTCAGTTATTTCATAAACCCCACAGTTTAGATCACTTGACAGAGTGTCGAGCTGCGCCACTGACAGAGCCATGAGTGGTTTCTTATGTTTTTAATAGCGGCAAAAGGGAGGAAACCATAACGGCCATCCTTAAAATTTTCTGTCTCAAGGACTTGATCTGCTGTTAACATATAGGATTTCCTAGCTGCAGCGCTGAGAGCTATAAAAAATATAATTTAGCAAGATAGGGGATACCCGCTGCCTGAATGTGTCAGGAGTATCAGAACAGTTGAGATGCATTTTTTCTAAACACCGCGTATCGGTGGCTTTTAAACTCCAAAACATGCTGTGCCAAAAATTGGTCCACCCCAAAGATCGGGTCCCCCGACACAAACAGAGTAACATAGTGTACGCTGTTAAGTGCCAGGAGGATTGCCAGGATTTATACATCGGGGAAACCAAACAACCTCTGGTGAAGCGGATGGCACAACACAGAAGAGCAACCTCGTCAGGCCAGGACTCTGCAGTGTATTTACACCTACAGGCCAGTGGACACTCTTTCAAGGATGAGGATGTACACATCCTGGACAGGGAGGAACGCTGGTTTGAGCGCGGAGTCAAGGAGGCCTTTTACGTGAAAAGGGAAAGACCATCTCTGAATCGAGGAGGGGGCCTAAGGGAACATCTTTCGCCATCTTACAACGCTGTGATTGCAGCCATTCCCCAACTCTCTGTGAATGGTACTCATGACCCATGATCAGTGGTCTTTGATCAGTGGGTTTTGGTCAGTGATTGTTGACCAATGGTCATGAGAATTTGCATAATTATGATGAAGGAACTGACTTCCCAGCCCATTGTTCCTTCAGTGGGCTGGTTTCAGTCATTATGCAAATGTACTGTTTATAAGATTGGGGAAACCTGCAGTCAGCTGAGACTGAAGAAGTCACTTGGATGAGTGACGAAACGTTTCTCCCACAAAACGCTACGTCCAGATGAACAGATTCAACTTTTGGGGATTTACTTACCTGGATGACTAAGCATGCATCAAGACAAGATAGGGGATAGTTTGTTCTAATGGATTAAGAATCAACATCTTTATTATACTAATACAAACTTATATTACTTTGGAAAATTCTAATAAAGTATTTTTAATGGTAGAAATATTCCTCCCTTTCTTCCAAATTATGTTACACATGGCCTAAAAATAATGACAAATCAGGGCTAGAAAAATATTCAATGTTCAAGGACCCAAAATTGAAAAGCTTACAGAATTTAAATATCTTGGTGTTTGAATAGATGATGAAATTGCATTCAAATTTATAGAAAATCTGGTTTGGATATTCCAACATAAACTTGGCTTCTAGAAAATACGGCAATAACTTTACTTTTTTTTGCATAAAAAGATAATTACTTACCATCTTACATTGTTTTGTATACTTTTAAATTACTTGGAAATACTGCAAATGAGTATGAGCCATCAGTCATAATTGGTTTTTATTTTCACAAATTCCATTAAATACCAAGATAAAGTTAACTGTGTGATGATATGTATGATAAGGCCTTCTTGTGTCCTTGGAGTAATTTACTCTGAATCACACATTGCCATACTTGTGTACTTGGGACAGAAGATACAACATGCAACGGATTTCCATATTATAAGTTTATTAAAACATATGTACATATACTGTGTAGTTATGCAAAACCTGGAGATCGGCATAATATTCCATATTCCCTCTGAACTCTGATTTTTGCTGCCCATTAAATTTGTGAGCGATAGAGATAAAACAGTTCAAGTCTGTTAAAGTATGATTGTGAAACTGTGCGATGTCTCCTGACTGGTAAGAGAATCCCCAGTTTTAATCGTTAAAATCACAGAACCGATCTTTGCCCTTCCTATTACAGAAAAATATCTATGGAAAGTAAACATCATTGCACATTATGTGCCTTTTTCATGGGGATAGGAGCGTGGCATCAAACGCTGACTTCATTTAATTTGTTGTCTCACAAGTCAAAAAGCCAGCTGTGAAAAAAGCCCTACTCCAGTGTGAAATAGCACCTGGATGTGGCAATCATACTACTTTGGTCAGTCAATAAGTTCGCTGTTGCAGGTAGCAAAAGATAAGCAGCACGCAGCTGTGTAGCTAATCTACAGCACCAATTATGAACAGAAAAAACAACAACAAACAAAACCAAAAGACACATTCACCATATGCAAAAGAAAAAAATAGTAAAGTGAAATTATTTTTCAGCCACAGGGGAACACAAAAAATGATTAATTTGTCTCACAGAAATGTCATTACATTTTCACAGCCCCTCTCTTTTATTAAACCTCAGCTATGACTGCCTGGCAGCTGTTGCACACAGTTGAAACTTTACATGGACCAAGAGATCGTAAAGACTTAAAAACTGAAGCCATATATAAAGAACTTATTGTAACCGATGCCTTGAGCTTCCTTCCAGTTTCCCAGGAGCCAACATGTTATTAGAGTCCACAGATTTGGCCAGATAAAGATTTAACTATCACAGTATGAAGCTATGACACATCTATGAGTCATCTTGGCTCTTTATTTCTTCCTTGAGAGCTTAAAATCTTTTTCTATTTTACCTTCACCCACTACAGGGATGATGGTATAAATGCATATGCAAAACAAGCACATGTCCTGCACTTACATTTTGTGGGACGGTCAAAATTATTGCGACTGTATTCTATGATCTTTGAAATGATTCCTTTGAAGAATCAGTTTCCATCTTCAAAGTGACTTTAGTGCATCAAGAATACAATACAATACCACAGCAAAACCAAACATGATTCACTGTGATAAAGTAGTGAAAACTGCAAATTTGTTGTTATCTGTTGCCGTCTACATGCACAGAAATTAGAATAAAATAGAATTTAAATTAAACACTTACATTCAGGGTCCAGCCAGAACCTCACAGGTTTTTAGGCAAAGTGTGCTCAATGGCAGAGACTTACTCTTTAATGCTTTAAAACAGAAATCCAGCTGCCTTTATTTTTAATGATCAGCATGTTACACAGTCTGGCTGCCCTTTTCCTAACTTAGTACTTTCATATGGCCGTAGCATATCACTGAAATCTGTTGTTGGAGTTTAAAACAATATTCTCATGGTTTTCTATTGCTTTGTATAGTAGTACCGCTGTTAGCAATACCCGTGTTGCTAACCATCTGCAGCTACCTGCAGCTCCCAAAAATATATTTGTGATCTAAAAAAAAGATCAAATAAAGAAGGAGTGTCAGAATACAGTAGGTAAAAAGCAGTAGATATGAAAATGAAGGAGTGTGTCTCGATGCGCTCATGGCTACATGTGATGCACTGAACACTGAGGCGTACTCTAGCTGTAGTTGGCTCATCAGTTTGAAGCTCTCTGATCACACACACATGCACACGTGCGCGCACACACTCATACACACACCACAGTAACAGTTACAGTCCCCAGGGCAGAAAGCTAATTCTTCCACTTTATTTAATACTGCAGGAAGAAGGGGGGGGGATTTGTCCTTTATTTTGCGGAAACAGGAAACTATTGATTTGCAGCAGTGGCAAAAAGGAACAAAGCAATTAGACTCAGTGGGGTGAGTTTAAATAAAGTCTTTTAAATACAGGCCTGCTGTAATCTGCTCAAGTTTGAACAAAGGAAGAGGAGAGACCTATGGGTGAAGTGCAACACTCATGGATGATGAGGTCTTTGAATGATGGAGGTGGGGAATGGCCTAAAGCAGACACACACACACACACACCATCAAACCCTCCTGAGGAGCACTGTCATCACTCTTCATTTACTCTGTGGAACAGCAGAACCAACTTAATGTACCACTGCGGGGTTCACAAACACACACACACACACACACACACACACACAGACAGTTGCAAACACACACACAGACAGTTGCAAACACACACATCATCATAATCTACTATCTCATCGTATTTCCATGTGACTCATCCATTATACTGCATTCTATAACTTGAGCGGTTTCTCATCCGTGACCATCTCAATCTTCAGCAACAAAAGCGCTGCTGGAGCGTGAAGCCTTTGCCATATGAGCGGTAATTAAAACACTTAAAGAGCCAATCTGTAGTCCCACACTTACTTAAAATGTGGGCAAAAGGGTTTCATTTTGAGTTTAATTAGCAGGCCTCATGCAACACAGCTAAAGTTTTGACAGTTCAACATAAGTTTTCTGTATATTTAGCTGCTGTCAAGTCGATCTTTAAAGATTTAAGTATTCGCATTGCCAGTGGGAACATGTCAGATGCATGCATTGGATGCTCAGTGTGGTGAAGACCAACGTGAAGACAGCCTTGCACATTTTCAGTTTTTCAGTTTTAATTAAAAACAACATGCAAGGGAGGAAGCTGAATGTTTTCACCTTTTTAAGCAGTTTTTTACATGTAACCACAAGAATATATTTTTGTATTTCCATTATGGAGAAGTTTATGGATGTGTTAATTATGTGCAAATTGAATTCCCACATGAGTAAGGAGTATAGTGACAGATATGTGTAGCATCTAGTTTATTGCTTGTTTTGTGAACTTCATGCACAGTATGCATGGAGTCTATTTGAAAGCTGTTTCACAGCTAGTTACCTAAATTAGGAAATGCACTATATTTAATTTTTTCAGGCTGGTAAACACAGTTTGCCGGTTATTGTCCTTTCAGTAGTCCCAGAAGCTGACAACAGACAGAAAAGGCAATTAAAAAATGATTGTTTTTTTTTTTATTGCTTATTAGTCGTTGAAAACTATATTATTAAATGGCATCATATTCTCAGAAAGCTTAAAATAACATGCTAATGTCATGACCATTATACTTCACCTTATTTTCTGTCATACAGTTAAGTCCATATAAATTTGGACACTGACACAAGTTCTTTTTTGTTTTTTTTACCTGTTTACTCGAACATATTCCAATTAAAGTTATATTATGGACATGGACATAATGTGCAGACTCTCAACTTTCATTTGAGGGTATCCACATTCAAATTGGGTGAAGGGTTTAGGAGTTCCTAACATGTGCCACCCAACTGTCCAAAAGTAATTGGACAGTTGACTCAAAAGCTATAAGCTATTCATGGGCAGGTGTGGGCGATTCATTCGTTATGTCATTATCAATCAAGCAGGAAAAACCTTCTTTGGACAAATGAAACCAAGATCAGCCTCTACCGGAATGATGGCAGGAAAGAAGTATGGAGTGTTGTGTGAAGTTGATTGTAGCAATGTACAGGACCAAAATTAGAAAAAAGTTGTCTCTCTACCAATATTGATGGACTTAACTGTAAATACAATGTTACAATATTGGATGCTCATATTAAACCAAAGTTTCAGATACTGAGGTCAGTGTATGTAGATGTACTGTGAGTCAAAACCTCAGGCTTCAGACTGTAACACTCTCCCAAATGTATTCTCTGTATTGTCAGTGAGCGTAGACTTCGTTGTTATGATCATCTGACTTACTAAGGTGTCAGTGAGCACAGATGCCCCACCTTCCTGCTATGCAAATGTTTTGTTTTACCAGGGGCGACCAATCAGAAGAATGTTGGCTAACAATAAGGGTGGCCTAAAAGGACGAAGAGCTAAACATGTTTCAGATAGAGTTTGAACTCATCTGAAACATGCTCAGGAAAAGTTACTGTAGTGGAGGCTAAGAATCAAAATATGGAGTCAAAATGAGCACAACTGGCAACTGCAGAATGCTAACATCACTGCCTTTGTTAAATGAATAACTGAACTCCTCACCCTAATTCCAAAGGGGAGGCCAGGCATCTTTCAGAAAAATCTCTTTTCTGCCACTTGTGTCAACGATCTCATTCTTTTTTTCACTACTCAAAGCTTGTGACCAAAAATTGAAGTAAACCGGTAAACTGGCAGTTTCACTTTTGCACTCCGCTCGGTGCAGCGTTTGCATCACTGCGGCCCCATCCGTGTATCAATCTCCCGTTCCCCTCACTTGTGAGCCCTTTTCTGACTAAGAACCATGGCTTCAGACTTAGAAGGGGCAACTCTCATCCTGACCGTTTCACACTGCTGTGAACTGCTGGAGCACGAGCTTGAGGCCACCGCCTGATGAAGCCAACAGAACCCCATCATCTGTGAAAAGATGACATGAGATTCTGAGGCCACCAAGGTGGAAGCCTTGTACTTAGAAATTCTTCTCCATGTCCACAAAGCACATGTAGACTGATTGAACAAACCTCTGATGAACACTCGAACAACCTCGAGAGGATAAAGAGCCGGTGCAGCGTTCAAGCTGCATTGTTCCTCCTGAATCTTGGCATATCCCAAGGAGATTGAGCAGTGTGATTCCCCCTAGTAGTTTCACTATATATAAGTGAAGTGTAAAAACAAACAAATAAATAAAACATTAAAAGATGATCATTAGGGACTGCAGTAGCAGATCACGATCGCATTTAATGACCACATAGTCACAGTCCAGCTTTTGTTTTGAACTCACACAGTGTACCGCCTCCACACAAATTACGGTTCTATAGAAAACAAGCTAATTAATTTTTTTTCCTTCGCCCACCGCAGCCTTCCTTTGCCATACCTACACATAATCACCTAAAAAGTTTCAGAGACACAAAACCAAGTCACCCTCGCTGTACGCAATGTCTGCAAATCATAGAAACAGTCTGCAATATCAGGATGTGCTTAAAAAACAATGGCAATCAATATATTTGATCAAAGCCTTAGATTACTTGAAGTGACCTGATGTCCAATAACAACACTAGCTCTGCAGACGTTAAAAGAAACTGAAAACAATCGACTGCAGGGTCTCGGGTTTGACGCTTAACGAGACCCTCTAATTTTATTTTTCAGCTGGGTTGAAATAGGATGACAGATTGGAGTCTAAGCAAACTGCCAGACTAGACGTGCTGCATGGCAAGAATGCATGCACAGAGCCCTGACTTGGCAGTATATTCGAATATGAAACACACCAAGTATGCTGATTATGAAAAGGACTGCAGAAATCTAATTATATTATGCAAAATAGGCTGAAAGGCTGTGAAATGATGTAATACATCTGAAGTGCGACGGCTGATGAATTTGCTCAAGGAAATGTTTCTTCAGTTGTATGAGGCATATTGTCTACTGGGTGCTTCCAGGAACAAGAACTTCCAGCTCCATTGGTTAATCACCTTGTTCAAACACATTTAACAGTCATGTTTACATACACCCAGTCCACAGATTTCAAACCAGAAAGAAGAGAGCGTCTCCTGTTACCTATCTGCTAATTCCTCCGATCCACAAGCACCATGTGGAGCACATTCTACTTAATTCCTGTTGCCAATTTGTCTGCATTTCAACACGTATGTGAGGTGTTCTGTCTAATCACTGCCAGATTTAAAGCATAAAGTCAATAATGAGCTGAACAGCAGGTCAAGTCATCATACATGCTGCATGCTGGGAAGGAAAAGAACCCAGAATACTAAAGCAGGTTATCCACAGCTTCATGCTATGTGCAGATCAGGTGTGTGTTGATGAACTGGAAGCTGCAGTAAAAGCATCAACATTTTAACAGATTAATTCAAAGTGCTCCTGCAGCTGTCAATATCCCTGTGAAAGAAATGGTTTTCCATTATATGGCAATTTTGCGTGGCTTGTTGTGGTGTTGAAACATTTTAAATTTGCAGCATAAACACTTGCAGGAATTCTTTGAAAAATGCTGCTCAGTGAGAAATACACAGATGCATTTGTGTCATGTTTGTCTACCCTAGAAATCTTTATATGGCAGTGTTTGGGAAGCCCTATTGTTTTCTGATGTACTTCCATTTGTTGACATTTATGAGCATAAGATAAAGGGCTTTCATGTGTTCTGTGTGATTTATTCGTATTTGTAGCAGAAGGCTGTTTGTTAAGATTTTCATATTGCTCGAGGTAAGGTCATGGTTTTCCATGTCTTGATACAGAAAGCCTCACCTGACAGGAAACAGCGGAGAATGCTGGTCTGGAATCATGACGTCCTACTTTTATGTGTCTGTATTATATTCATGAAATTTTTATAGCACAAGAGAAAAACTGAATGTTGGCCATTTTGGAGAATGCACTGCACAAGAAAACATCACTGCTTCATTATTGTTTATGAAACAGCTCCATCTTCCTCCTTCTTTGCAGTTCATCTCTTGTTTGGAGTGAAAATGAAAGTAGAATGGTGTCACAGTTTTACCCTATCTGCCTGTTTGCTTTGTAAAATCCACTTGCTAGTAGTTTGTCACTTGGTATGTTTTGTGGAAACACAGTTATAATATATTTATGAACTTTTAAGTTAATCTGAAGTCACAGTCAGTCATCCATTTTTATTGTCACAGCTTAGATGTTGGGCACAGCGATACAGCAAAGAGAAATTTGCAGGAAACCTGGATGAAAAGTGACTCTGAGATTCAATAAAGTGAATGTTAGAAGGAAGTTAATGTGGAAACCCAAGATGCAAATTGTTGTTTAAATCTAATTTTCATACTATTACGTCTCATTATCAAACCAGAGGCATTGGACAAGAGGAGCTAAGGTACTGAAATGATTCCATCCATTTTTTTGTACTTATATAATCCAGGTTTTCTGTGGGGCTAGAGCCTATCCCAGCTGTCATAGGGCCAAAGGTAGGGACACCCTGGACAGGTTGTTATGTGACGGCTGTGTGCAGGCAGGAAAAGGACCCAAAGTGCAGACTCCAGAGACAAACGTGAACTTAAACAGCTTTAATGCTAAACTCAAAAAGGGTAACGAAACTGAGAATACAAAATAACCTTACACAGAACACACAGCAAGATAAGGGTAGATCACGACAATGACAAACTGAAACACAGGGCTTAAATACATAGAGGGAGCAATCAGGGAATGGGCAACAGGAGGGAAACACAGCTGGGGCAAATCAGGCCTAACGAAACAGGGGAAGCAAAACCAGACACATTAACATAAGACAGAGACCTCCAAAGTAAAACAGGAAACATAACACAGACTGAACTTAAAGACACAGACTCACAGGCAGGCACTGCAACAGAGGGAACAGAGACGTAGGACCAGGGCAGACACAGACACTGACTGGACACGGGGATATAGCAGACAGCAACTAAGGATTACACAGAGACATAAACCATAAGACAGAACTCCAACTAAGAAACCAAAGACTAGAAATGATAAATAACATAATAAACTCAAAACTCTGGGTCAACAACCCAGGCATCCTAACACAGGTTGCCAGCCTATTAGAGGGCTGACACAGAGAAGCAACCATTCAAACTCACATTAACACCTGCAGTCAACTGCATATCTTTGGACTACAGGAGGGAACCAGAGTGCTCGAACCCACAAAGAAGAGCATAGGATACAATCTACAATACACATCTAAAACAACCACCAGATTGCTGAGTGCTGACCACCTAACAAGGAATAAAATAAAAATAAAAATAAACTATAGCTTAGCAGTAGCACTTAGAGGAAAAACCTGCCTATCTAGAGCAGTTTTTCCCAACCACTGCGCCGCGGCACATTGGTGTGCCATGGAAGATTATCTGGTTTCACCTGATTGGTACTGGAGTAACGGACAGAACAATTACATTCTCTTCCACTAGAGGGCAGTACAACTTCTTGCTCCAATTAAATGTATGCTAACTGCCAGTAAAACAGGAGAAGACGAAGAAGAAATTATATAATCATGCTGCGAGTGAGACAACGCAGCGTGAAATAGCAATCGATAAATATATATTTTTAAAAAAGTATTCAATCTGACCTGTATCCTGGAGAAAATTTGGAGCCAGATAAAGGCCCTAGCATGAGTAGTAGTCAAAAGAAAGCAAAAAAGGTATATTGGGGACAAACCAAGCCAAAATCCACCATACCTAGTACGCGGGGAAAAATTATCAATATGCCTTTTGTGATATTTTTGTTTGGTGGTGTGTCGTGTGATTTTTCTAATGTGAAATATGTGCCGTGGCTCCAAAAGGTTGGGAAACACTGGTCTAGAGTTTGCTAGCTTCCATGATCTGAGAAAACCATACTGCTTACAGACTGACCACTCCAGTGAGTATAAGGAAGCTTATTATCGAATCTTAATATTATTATCCTGTTAACAGTTACAATTACCTTAGAACCCCGTATCTCTTATATGAGTATTATTAGTTGACTTTTCATAAGGCATTACCATTACAGTGACAACTAAAAGAACAATAATACTACCAGTGTTCATTTGCAAACACACACACACACACGTACATACACACACACGAGCGCACACAAATCTCATGCTGAAAGATACAATTAGCAGCATGACAACACACGCCGATCAATTATGAGCTTGAATTGGAAATTAAAATGGACTTACAGCAGCAGATTATAAAGCTGGCAAAGTTATGGCTTTTAGACATTTGGGAAGACACTTGGGGACGGTCATGGATTTGCCACTAAGACATCCCAGCTGACTTTAGAGATGTGTCTCCAACTCTCCTTGATATCTTTTGCTTCCTGGTATCTCTCTCCCTATGGAGCTGATATTTCTGTCACACATCCTCATTAAATAATACACCAGCTAGACATTGTAAGTTGGGGAAATGCCTTCAAAGCACACACATACACACCCTATTATAAAAACACACACACACACATATACTACCCAGCACAGTACAAGAAAAGGTTTGCCTAATCCCAAGTTAATGAAAAGAAGAAGGCTGAGACCAATAATCTCTTGCAATTTGTCAGTCTGTACAAATCCACTGTGGAATTAAAGATAATAGCAAATGCCAATTCTGTGATCAATATCCTTTTAAAAGTACACTTTTCAATATTCTGAAATATTCTGAGAAAAACAACAACACAGCACAGCAGATGATTTAACAAAGAAGGGGTTTTGTTTTTGTTTGAAAGAAGAAGATTCAATGAACTGCTATGAGGTTCCAATGATCAGCTTCCAGCTGTGATGGGACCAGTAAAACAGAGAAAAGACCATTGATTTGTTTTCCTCTGCTCATTAGAGGAACACAGGCTTTTCTACTGTAAATAGAAGTACTGAGAGACAACGATGGAAACAGAATGGGGTGGTTTAAAAATGACGAAAGAAATCATAAATACTGCAGTTGGTTTTCACAGCAGCAGAGAGGCAGGACAAATGGCTCATTTGTACAGGAAGAAGCGTGCGGTTGAGAAAATTGGGTTGGCTCATGTTGTAGGATTAGTTGTCGGACAGTGTAACTGTTGTTCTGTCCCAGCCTTCTCCACCTCCCACCAAAGTTTCATTCTGTATTTAATTTCATGGTGCGGGGCGTCACAGTGTAGGAATGTTAAAAATTTCAATATCTAGGCGTGGGTGCAGATTGTACTTTCTCTGCTGCGTCACTGAAACATCTTTATCCCAGTGAGTGAAAGGCTACGTTTACGACAGTTTCTCTTTAATTAGTTTGTGTCAGGGCAGAGGCAGCACGGCCCACGGGGGAAGCAGCTGTGTGACAGCGAGCACCTGCTCAGTGAAGAACTCTCAGAGTTACAGACACGTTTGTAATGTCTGGAAGCATTTAGCCTAAAACTCAAGCGATCATGTAGAGTAATAGAAACACAGATGGAAATGTAATGTCAAACACATAGAAAATGATTCCCCAAATATTTAATGTACTTTGGCTTATTAATTTGGTCAATCTTTAATCTGATTTCACTGTTCTTATTAACTACATTCAACACATAACAGCATTTAAGATTTTCAAAATAAATGTATTCCATATTAAAACACTATCTTTTAAACAGGACATATATCATAAAATATATATATATTTTAGTATTTAATACATTTTTATGGCATATAAGTGGAATGTTTTTTATTTTTGTGAGTTAGTCAGAACGGAGCTGGAAAGACAATGGCCTTGCTGTAAACACAACTTCAGAAACTTTACACAATACCATTATAGAGGAACGTCCTACCTCACTTTAGTACGAAGTAAAGCTGACAGCTGAGTTGAGATTAGTTCATATGTTTGTAGTTTTCCTGCTTTATTAGTTTTTTTCTTGTAACATTTTGTCCTTTAGTTGTGTATTATATGCTTCAGTAGAATTGTGTACCATGACTGTGTATGGTTCTTCACTCCTCAGGCTGAAACGTCAATCATAAAAACAGTGTGACTGATTACTCACTCAAGCTTCTTCACATAAAAAGCAGGCAAGGTCTTCTGCTGAGCAGCGATCCTAATTCTAAATAAGTACTTACTACAAAGTCTCATTAATTTGTGACTATATGACTGTATATTCATATAATTGGCAACAAAGTTGGCTTGAGCCAGAGTTTTGGCACCAAACTGGAGTTAATTTCTGTTTATTTCACCTCTTCTAAGGGCCCAGAACTACCATCTCATTTTTTGGTAAAACAGTTTTGGTGATATTTGGATTTTTACAACTTTTTGGGGGGATAAAATAAAACTCCTACTGTGACAGTAACTGTGTTCCTCATCTCCACCCAGCTCAGTCCCTCACTTCACACAAACAAATCACTGCAGGCCAGCCCTGTATATTCTAATACAGTACAACATATCAAAGGCCCACACAGTATAAATTATTACAGAATGTACTACACAATATATCTTCTTGGATTACTTCCCTGCTAGTCTAGCAATGCTTCAAAGAACAATAACTAAAATGTATTCTCTAAACAGCTGTGTCATGGGAAGTTCAGTGCTCCACCCTCAAAAATGTACTAAGACTACTCTGATCACGACTCATGGGAAAGCAATGGAAAGAAGAGAAAGTAAAGGTGAAAACAGAGCTGTAAACTATACTCTAAAGATGGAGAGAGAAAAGATAAGAAAACAGAGAAAAAAATAAAACAAGAAATAGCAAAAGGTTGACTCCTTGGAAAAGAAAAAACCACATAGATGGGTCCAGCTGTGCTTTGTGTGGTGATAGCAAAAACCAGGAAAAAGAGAGAGAGAGAGAGTGATGAAGGGAGAACGGTGACGATGCCAGGCTGGCTGCTCCTCCACTCCTCTCGCCTCGTCTGTGCGTTCCCACAAAGGAGAATAAAATGTTTAAATTTCATCTGTGGGATGACCTTGACTAGCTGAGAGTGGAATTAAATTTCTGTGGAGAAGAGTGGATGTTCGAGTGGCTAGACTGAAACAGATCATGTAAGACATGATTAGAAAATACTGAATAACACCGGGAGGGCCACGATACATAATGGATCACAACTGGCTTGCCGCCTGCACTTTAGCGAGCAGTGCATTTCAGACAGGAGGTGAAGGTGAAGGGACGCGAGGCTTTCAAAGGGTGGTTTGTTTGAGTTGAAGAAGACGTGCGCACACGGCTCCTTGTATGCGCTGCTAATACTACAAATATGCTTTTCACTTTTTCTTATTCACTCATTTGAGTTTTTGTGATTTTTAATGTGTTTAAACCAACAATGAGAATCACAGGGACAAAGATTCAACGCTGCTCGTTTCAGAGAGACTGACGAGCTTTAGCAGTATGAGCCTGGGTTTGTGTCTCATTCCAGACTTGAACTTTTGACTATAAGGTGAATATTTCAAGCACTCTACCATGGATTGAACAAATTGCAAACTATAGGGTAAAGTTTAATGGATTGTGGATTTCCTTACTTATCAGTGTACCCATCATCAAAGAGAGCATTTTAAATATCACTGCTTGGGTACAGCTGCTGGCATTTGTCCTGTGATGCATGTGCCATTGCAATAGAACGACCAGTCTAAATTGTAAGTCACTGTTATGTAACTCTAACTGCAATCCTCTCCTAAAGCTTTAAACTTAACATTCAACAAAATAGTAAAAACAAAACTGATTACATGAGACAAAACTACATTCTTCAGGTTCAAAGTCTACATATATACATTAAACCACAAGATGTTATATGTGCTTTAAAACAAGTACCACAAACATCAGTTACAATTAAATTACAGCCAGTTAATGTTTAGAGATGCACTACACAGTACACAGCACAACTACAAGCCAACTACTAACCAATGACTAATAACTCATTAGAATTTCATTATTTCTTTATAGTAAATAAGCTGAACTATCGCTATACCAGTTATTAGTGATGGTTACTAGTCTGATAACTGATAGTCTGATAACTTAGTGTTTATGTTTTGATTATTAATATCCTTCTTCTTATATTTTCTGGAGTTTTCTAGTTCTTCTGTCTTTATGCCTCCTCTGTGCTTCATGCCCCTTCCTCTCTCTGTCTCCCCTGTCAGCTGTGTCCCCTGGTCTAGTCTGCGTCTTTGTGAATTATCGTGCTTCCTGTTTTACACTGAAAATTTTATGGTTTTTTGCAAACTGTGACATTCACTGCTTAGCCTGACTGGATCATCACCGATTATGAATGATTTGGAGCCCAAGGCTCATCTGAATTCTTCAGAGTTGTTCGGTTGTGCCCGAACTTTCTTTTTTCCGCATATTTGATATTTGTTACTGACATCAGTAATCGATGATGTTTCAATAAGGTACACACAGCGGTAAATACAGGATTACCTAACGTTGACCCGGTTTTACAAATTTCTTCAATTCCCTTTTCTAACCCTCTCAGTGGAATATACAGTAGCACGCAGGACCTCACCCAAACCCTGCACTTTTCCCCCTCCTTTTTTGGCCTTTTCAGCACAAATGTCACTGCATTTAAACAGTGCAAACTGATGGCTTCCAACCATATTTGCTCTGCTGCAAGAACAGGCAACTGTTTGCCTTCACACAGGATTTGCTGGCTTTAGCTTTCAGCTAGTCTCCAGGTTTGCCTCAGGCATAAAAGGCCTGCTGTGTTCACAAAACATTAATGAACACCAATTATCCCACCTACATGATGTTCACATTTTTATCATGAACAAAGTGCTACATTTGTACTCTGATTAAGATAATATAAGGAACGTTATGTGTGGACTAATGTATATGTTAGAGCTGACAGTTTTGCCTCAAGTCTAGAATGTAGAATATATGTAGAAATATTACACAGAGGTATGAAAACTGCATTTCTGACCCTGTCATAAGTAACAGTACCCAGCTCCCTGAAAATGCCCAGAGTTATCAAACCCTAAGCTGACTCAGACAGACTATTCATTCGCTATGATATCCTTTAGGCGTCCACTTTTGATGAAATAAACCTGACTTAAATGAGCACTTTGCTGAGCAAAGAAAATGTCTCACAGCTGTCTCATAAACAGCAGATTTAAGGCTGCCTAGCCTTCTTATTTGAGTGTGTGGGTGTGTGTGCATCCATGTTTCTGTGCGAGCACCTTACTGAAAATCCATGATTGTCCTGCTTGAATATCACATCTTCACCTGCAGATCTCACAATGTGACTTAAAAATTGTATTTTATTTGAACTTGGAAAGAAATCCTGCTGCAAGACTTGTTCTCCTTCGTGGCAGAGTTCCTTGGACTATTATTCTGAATGCTATCTTCCTGCTATTGATGTATTATCTTGTGGTACGAATACCGAGTTTTCACCGTTTTGGGCACAAAATTCTTTTAAGTGTAGATAAAGAGCACTTACTTTTACCTCCTTTGCTTTTTAACATGTTCTTGCCCCAGCAGGGTTACTCCTCATCATCTCTGAGAGTATCTGCGATTTGATTAGTGACCTCTCTGTGCCAGTAGCATGTTTCGTTGTCTTTATTTTCAGATAATCCTATGGTAATGCGATTTGTATAATCCTGTTGTACGTAAACTGGTATCTGCTGGGCTCTGTGTTTTCTGGTGAGGTGAGTTGTCTGCAACTGTGCTGACAAAGCTCGAAATCAACCAATTTTGTGGCGGAGTAGCTGGACAATCTGTTTCTCATCTTCGACTTCAACTTTAGCTGCAGGAGCAGTTTCACTTCGTTAGACTCGACGAGTCGGATGAGACTTTTCTATATCCTTCTGCTGCTGAATCACACACTCTCTCTAACACACACACACACACACACTGTGGCTCACATTCGCAGAAACCCACACACGTGCTTTAAGACATGCGTGCATAAACAAATGCGCACAGATAGAAAGAAACCCTTTGATAGGAGTGAAAACAGCTGCATTGGAAAACACGCACGTGAGCGCACACTCGCAGGAAGGAGTTAGCAGACATCTGCTCCACGGCTGTCTGTAATCGCCCGGTGACTGAACAAGCAGGAGACATTTATCACCCCACCCCCTCCTCAGAGAGGCAGACGACATCTCCTCCAACACCTCCACCCACACCTCCTCCGATCTGCTGCCTCTGTATCACAGCTGCGACAGTGTTCACCTCCTCTCCGCTGCATCTCCTCTGTCAAACCCATTCTTGGCTCTTTATAATCGCCTCCTCTCACCTTCCTCTCCTGTCATCTTTTCTTTTTTTTTAAGACCTCTCCAAGCACGTTTTTGGGAAGCCAGCGCTTCATTTCTTCATAAGGCTCGACCGTTTGTCTTTTCCGTCTAATGACTCCAACTTTTTCCTCACCTCTTTCACCTTCTCCTCTGCCCTTCCCACTCTTCTTTTTTTATCCCTCTAAAGGCTGGACTGGCATCATGCTTTACTGTCGCTCCCTGACCTTACCTGTCTCTCATAACTAGTAGGTTTGGCAGGAGAGTAAAAAGAGGTCACACATATATTGAGCTGAGACTAAGAAATGTTTCCGAGCATCCCTGAACAAAATATCCCTAACAGAAAGCTGCACTTTGACAGTATTTTAGACTTATTGCAGATGAAGTTTCACATCATAAATCATCATAAATCTACATGAGACAACAAAACTTTTCCAGTATGTGTTCCAACTCTGCATCGGGTGGTATTACATCGATTTATCACCACTAAATGTTATATTATTTTCACTAGTTTATTTACTGAGAATATCTATTAATAAGTGTCATAAAACATTCAGTGCAGAAAGAACAAGTACACTGCAAATGACTGATGTAAGATTGCAGCTCATTATTTAAACAGTGTGCAGCTGAGCACGGTGAATCCAAACGAACACAACAGCATCACAATAAACAATGAGCAGTAAACTGTAATCACAGGTATCTTGTCAGTGTTCGCGCTGCATTGCCTGCTATGAAAAACTACGTATCAGAAGATAGAAAAATATGAAGCTTAATCTAGCCTGAAGGGTTGGTTACAGACACTCTACAATTTGCATGCACACTAAAGCAATGTTATAAATATTGTTTTAGGTCCAACTAAGATATTAATGTTATTACCTACAGAAAATATTGCATTCAGTGAATAATTGTTTATAGATTATTTTTATTTTTAAAGCTTTCCTTCGATTTTCAGATGGAGCAAACTGTTTTAAAAGAGGAATGTGGGCAAGGGGTCGACACGTGTGACGGTGCATCAAAGGCAAATGGTCTACTTGGCTCACGAGTCAGGTAGGAGAGCCTCTGAGCAGAATTTTGAACGAGTCCTCAAAGAGGTCAGCACCGACTCCGAGGACAGCAGATCATATATTTGGGATTTTTTTCTCCATTAGGTGTCCCACTGCCCAGATTCTCCCGCCCAGTTGTCTCAAAGTGTCATTTGTTGTCAGAGGAAAAAAAGTCAACGCTTAACTTTAGAGTGTTTAAGTTTAAATGCAAACTCCTTGTTCAGTACAGCTGGCTGTGATGCTCCCATCACTACTCGTCAGCTTTCTGCTATAAGATGACTGACACATATAGTTCATGTTCTTACATCTGACTTAAATAGTAATTACAGTGATAGCAAAATTACATTTCACTGCTGAATATTAACGATGGGTTAATGCTTCCATCGTCTTTAAGATCGAGTAAAATAGCAATTTATTGCAGAAAAACATCCAATAAACATGTTATGTTTTCTCACAAACCTACACAAATGACTCACTTTTCCAGGAGTCATCTGGTCTGAAGCTGCACATAAGGGAATATTATTGCTGCAAAAAACACTCACACTGGAGAAGCAATGTCAACTTTTTTAGTGTTTATCTGATAATGCTGTGGAGAAAAAAAAAGTGTTTTCTGGGTTACCAATATCTACAGGCAAACATGTTGAGGGAAGTATCTGCAGAGAACATTCTTTAAAAATCTGTTTATGACATTTTTTGTGAGTTCACTATAAGATACAAGGACCAAAATATTAAAGCAGCCTTGACAAAAAAAAAGCATGACTCTAACCAACCTTTGGAGACCTAGCCCCAGAGCTGAACATGTAGAATATTTATAGACGTCTTTACAGCCTTGGGCTTAAGACTCCCTATGTGACAGTTCTCTGCAACACATTCGCATTCTGTGTGTTATTTTCATCTTGACATGGGAACTGTATGAGCACTTTAAGACGAGTTGGTAAACAAGGTAGCACGCTAGATACATGTTGATCAATGTGCTACATCCGCTAATACGGTGCTGCTGTGTGATGCACCTGCCCTAATCTATGTCTTCTTAATATTGATTTGGAGGTAAGTGTGCTATTCTAGCACTGATAAAATGATCCCATTTGCTGTAAAGCAGCTATCAGTAAAAAGCCAAACTGATAGGCATTTTCTGTAATTAATGAAATGCCCACGTTACAAACCTCTTAAAAACTGCAGAGATTGCAGATATCTGTAAACACTGTATTAACGGATCAGGTTCTAGATCCCTGAATTTGCCCCACCCACTGCAGATGAAACTGAAGGATGTAATCCTGACTGAAAACACAAACTCAAGCAGTGCAGGATGGATAATGAATGGAAACACCAACTTTTGGGATAAAATCAGAAGAAAATTGAGGAAATTAAAAAAGGGACCAAAAGGAATAATTTGCAAATCCAGCTATTTTTGTTGTTGTTCACTTAAAAATTATAATTAACCTTCTAGGACCTGGCGTCCACATATGTGGACATCACATTTTGGGTTATTTAGACCAAAATACTGAATTTTGCTTTACAAGGGCCTGATATCCACTTACGGGGACATTATACTGCTACTGTTCTATCAAAATTTTAAATGAATATCCTCATATGTGGCTCTTATTTTTCTTAAAAACAAAAATAAGGTAAAAAAAAAAAATCTGGTAATTCTTTGTTTTTACATTCATCGGGCCCCAATGTGACCAAATATCAAAGAGAAATTAAAATTGCATGCTGTGGAAGAGTTCGGGTCTTAGGAGGTTAAAGATGATTGATTTGAGCCTGCTGAACCAATTATTATAAGGCACCTATTTCTGTTTCCATTAATGTCCCTCTTTATACATCCGCTACATCAAGCTCATCCTTTTATTTATGTAAGCTGGTCTGTAATTTGGCACTTTTGCAGCATATATTTATGGACAAAAGTCCCATCACGCACCCTGCTATTTGTGAAAGACGTGTCATTCTGAGGAGCATGCTGAAATCGACTGTAGTGTTGCAACACGAGCAAGTTCATTAAGTTTCCTTCCTCCCAGATATTCCACAAACAACAGGAAGTAGCATTCCTGCAAAGTGGAAGATTTCAGGGACCACAGCAACTCAGCCATGAAGTGGCAGACTACATAAGGTCACAGAGCGGGTTCATTGAGTGCTGAGGTGCATAGTGCGTAAAAGTCAACAACACACACACAAAAATCAATCAACACAAACACTGTGTGCTGGGAGCTTCATGGCAGCGGTTTCCAAGGCGAAGCATCTCCTGTAGGTGTAATGCATAGCACATAGCACAGAAAGACCACCCACTTCTTTTTAGTGTTTTTAGAAGGATATATGTGTTTAAGCACAGCTTTAATTTGACACGTTTATGCAGTAAAATCAACACTGCTTATATACTGATGCACAAATTCTAAGACCCAGAAGATTAGAAGTATATAGAGAGAAGGAAAGTGCCAGGAATCAGTGAGGTTTGCATAATTTCTAGGTGGTAACTAGACAGGGCAGGTGGTGCTAATCTAAGGTGTGTGTGCTGTGTGCGGGTGGAGAGGGGGTCACAGAGGTGAGAGCCAGTTCTGAATAATTTCTTCCATGTCTTTTCTACTCTTCCTCACCACTCTCCTCCCCCTCCTCTTGCAGTCCCTCCTGCCCTGGAGCGAGACTTTCTTGGCTGCTTCTTTGTTAAAATGACAGGTCCTAATAGAATAAATAAGGCACCTATTTTTACCTGGCTTCTGGCAGGGTGATCACACTTACACACATCCCAGCACACAACACTGCACTGAAGAGGATGGTAAAAACCCAACACCTGATTTGGCGGAGAAGGGGGGCTACGGTTGAGGTCGTAGTGATTTAGTTGAGAGAGAAAGTGAGGGGAAAGGTGGAGAACACTAGTCGGAGGGAAAGAAGATAGAGAAAAGATTGATGGTGAAAACAATAGCAAAGACATTTAATCTCGTGCAGCACTTCTCACTGTGTGTTTACTGCAGTTACACCTTCACTGGTATCTGAAATTCCTGTCAGGATTAAATATTTTCAATTTGATCTGACATTTAACAATTTAACAAGCTCTATAATGTCACCTTTAGGTGGTTTTGAAGCATATTCCGTTTTTAATTGCTGCTGGAGTGTTTTGACAGAACTCCAAAGCATCTAATTATTTTGAAGCTGTTTTCAAGCAAACTAGTCCCCACATATTTTCCATGTAACAGGTCACTCAGTGAATGAGACACGAGGCAAACTAAATAAGGCTAATCATATTCACATCCACTCTGTGCTTAGATGGCTGCGGTACTGTCCCAATTTCAGGAGTGTTTAAAAGAAGTTCTTGAAATATTTTCTGAGCAAGCCACACAATACTTAATGATTTTCCTCATTAGTATGGAAGCATATAACCTTGGGAGATTGGTCTAGAACTTCCTCTATTAGTCATAAAGTTTGAAGTCAGAACCAAATTTTGCAACAAAATAGAAAATATGCTGTTAAAAACAGATTTCAAATTTTTTGCATTTGCTGCATTTATCTTCAAATTTATAACATAACCTGTGATCAGCCACAACATTTAGGCCCTGATATCTCAAGTGAATGATATTGATCGTCTAGTGACAATTCTATGTGATACTTGGAAACTTTGGGTCCCAATCCTCTCGTAAATAGACATGAGATTGTAGGTCACAAGCACCAAAAAGTATTTCTTAAACCTGCACTGGTGGATTTTAGACACAGAAGTAAAACACAGAAATGCTAACATGCTAGAATGTCAAGGGTAGACAGAATAGGACCCAAACGCCAGCCTGACAAGAATAAACTAAAAACAAACCTTTATTTTGTGGGAAACCAAAGTCAAAGTCTTCAAACAGCAACAACAAACTAGAAAGAAAAACAGAGGGGAGACACGCAACAGGTGTTGGTTTCCACCACCTCCCTTTTGGTTTCTCAGCTACTAAGCTTTGCTCGCTCACTAGCTGTTAGCTTGGCCTGTCTGCAATGTGTTAGTGCTGCCAGTCACTGTATACAAAAGCAATGACACCAAACCAGTAAAGCTGTCAGCTGGAAAAACAATGCAAAGGCCTAAAGGACACCAACCTGCCAACTCTGGAGAGGTGGAGAAAACAGAAACTATAAAGGCTCTTAACTTTCCAACACATGTTGTCACTGAAATAAATGTTTGTAACATGACGAGAGCAGCACCAGCTTTGATGCTGTTCATGTCTGATCTCTCGCGTGGTAATTGAGGTCATGTGTCTGACAATAGGAAACTCCGATCACAACCTAGTGCAGGCAAGAAAGCGCCATTAATCACCCAGACAAGGCATCATGGACAACACATGGAGACGCACACATCGACTGACCATGGTTAATGAGCTATGGCAGCATCTTCACAAACATAACAGATACAGCAGTGACAGTATAGCAATGTGTGTGTGTGTGTACATTTCTGTCAATGTGCGTTCTTTTCAGCTTCCTGGGTCATCAGAAACAACAGTCTTCAGTTAACTTTACACACCCTGGTACACTATGCGGTTCTTTAACCCTCTGAGCTCCAGTCTACTGAGCTATAATTCACAGCTGATGCACAGTCGTCTCCAAATATCCTAAAGTTCTTTTTTATTAAATTTGCACTCATAATCCACACAGAAGGAGAGGCTGTTTTGAGTACAAACTCAAAAGTTTCCCCTTATATTTCAAACAGCAGTATTTCATTATGTGGGAAAAATTTGTTTTTTTTTATTTTTTTTGCATAAAAATGATATTATAATGATGATATTATACAATCAGAGTATAAACTGCATATGCAGTTTATAAAAAAGAAGAGCCTGGAGCTACACCGACGCATAGATGAGAGGACCGCTGCACACTGGGAAAACTGTTTCTACCCTTAGAAGTCCATTATGTGAAGCCGAATTTCATTTCATGTAGTGAGAAAAACACAATAGCAGTTGTTTTTCTTTAAATCATGTCGTAACTGATTTCATGTTTCACCATCTAAAAATAAGGTAGAAGCAGCTCAAATGCAAGTAGCCAAGATGCAGAAAATGATCAGCCAAACTTCTCACTGAATTGGGCACATCTTGTATTTGGAGCAAAGGGTGAGGACATGGATCATCAAACTCTCCTGTGAGCTCATTACTCCCCTCCAAAAGGCCAGGACGTTTCCAAGAAGTCAGGAAGAGATTAAGAAAGATGACTCTGATTTCAAGTTTTTTGCCAATGGAATCAATTTCTTTTCCTAGAAACGGATGGTCCCGGGCCAGACTGAAACAGTTAGCCCTCTTAGATTGAATCATTTCAGTACTTCACAGCACAGCACAATCATTGTGCTCCCATTTGACAGGAATAATAGATTCTGGATGGATTTTGCACGAGTTCAGACAATCGGATTTTCATTCCCACATGGACCAAATCAGATGTTTTTATGTTGTTTCAACAAGGCAGCTCATGAGCACAGATGCAGCGGTAGTACTTTTAAAGAAAAGTAAATCATAATTAGAAATGAAAACTACTGCCTATTTGTCAGTGCACAAATAATGGGGAATGTTGCTATTTAAAATATTTATTGTTACTCTGTTATAAATATCAATAATTTTAACATTAATTAATACAATTTATTATTTAAAGGTTGTCAATATCTGCTATGTATTCATGCGTAAGAATAAATCTGAGGATAATCAATCGTAAAGTCGTGAAAAAAAACCACGGACTACACGAGTCATTTAGCAGCGTCTGCAACTGGCCTGTCAGAAACTGTTAGAAAATGAAGAGTAATGCTCTTTTCCTGATGGCAGAAAAACCCAGTTATTTGATGCCATCTATCAGCGCACAGGTAACTGGGAGTGAACAGTGAAGCGCAGCAGGGGCGTCCTTGGACAAAACAAGGGAAAGGAAGAAAAGTGGCTGGATCAAACAGAGGAAACGACTGCAGACAGTTTGAAGCCACTGGGGTGAAATGGTAAGGCGAGATGGATTATCAGTTATGTCTGCAGCGACTTACTGAAAAAACAAGCACGTGTAACAAAGAGATGGATGGCTGACATATGCTAGCATTTTGAGTAATAAAACCAAAAGGAAAGTCATCGATTCGCTGATTGTTAGACCGTAAAGTAGCAGCACTGTAAGTGCCTCTGGAGAGGGAAGAAATCACATGTGATAGAACAATGCTGCTTATAGTGCAAAACCACACCTCAGTCTATATTTCACTCCTTTACAACTGTGGGCAAAAAAGCACAACGCTCTAATCTGCATGGATGAATCTTCTCCCTCTGCACATGTGCACAGAAGCCCAAAGCTTGGAAACTGGTAATTATACAAGTACTAGAAGCTTTACCATGATCACCGGATTAAATTACATTTAAACAAATTGAAGTACACAACAGCTAAGCCTTATTTTGTCCCTCCCTGGTGAATTTGGCAGCAAATTTTGATTTAGCTTTAGTCATAATTTACATTTTTTGAGTTTTAGTCTAGTTTCAGTAAACTAAATACCCGAAATATAATAATATATAGTTAAATAAAAATGTATTTAACTATAAATTTTAGTGAGATTTGAATTGAATTCAAAATCCTGCTCCTCACATACAAGGTCATAATCAGGCCCAGTCTTATCTTTATAACCTTATAGTACCATGTCACCCCTTTGGAGCACTAGGCAGATGGCCCCGCCCCTCCCTGAGCCTGGTTGTGCCGGAGGTTTCTTCCTGTTAAAAGGGAGTTTTTCTTTCCCACTGTCACCAAATCGCTTGCTCATAGGGGGTCATATGATTGCTGGGTTTCTCTCTGTATGTATTATTGTAGGGTCTACTGAGGTGACTGTTGTTGTGATTTGCCAGTGTATAAATAAAACTGAATTGATTTGAATAGATGTGCATGTTGTGTTGTTTAAAAAAGTGTGAAAAAATACTAAAAATGAAGCTACAGCCTGTCAGTAGAGTCTAAAATTGGCTGTTGGTTTCTAACAGTTGTTTTGTCCCAGTCAGTAATTCATTCAGCATTCAGTTTCCATGCATTCACTCTGTTTCAGAACTTGTCACGTCCACCTTCCAACACGCTTTTTTTTCCTGGTCCTGTCTCCTGAAATGTTCCAACCCTTCCTGATTGTACTCAGCTAATGATCCTGTGTACATATATATATACTCCCAGCCTGCTCCTAATCATGTGCCAGGTTTCTTTGTTTTTATGCCTGCATTTAGCATGTTGCCTCAGCCTGCTCTCAATGTTTTGTTTGTCTGGTTGATCAAAAATATCAAAGATTGATGCCAAGTCCTAATGACATACTCTTATTTCTGTGTTTGCATGGTTTATAGGAAAAAGTGTGGCAATTCAAATCCCGTTAAAGATAAACCTAAACAATATTGAAGGGACATTTCCATAAAACGGTGTGTGAAGATGAAGAAGGATAAAAAAAGACTGCCTTCCTGGAAGACTTACAGTTCTCTACAACCGGTTACAACCAACAAAGAAGCTAAGGCTTTGTTAGAAGAAGTCCCATGTGAGGCTCAAGTGTTTCTCCTGGCAAGCATTTAATGTGCAGCTGAAAGAAGATCAAGGGTTCTACACTTCTAAATTTGTAACATAATCATCCTGTCCACCCCCCACAGGCACCCACATATGCACACACACATACACACGTTTCGATGTATTTTGTGAAAGTGACAATTCAGAAATTTAACAGTGTTCCAGCATTTTTGTCTTTATTTAAAACTATAATTTGATATGACAACAACAGTGTGTGAGTGTGTATCCCATACCTTTGCTTATGTCCTGGTACTCCAACCACAGCTGCCTCTGTACCTGTTTGTTGGGGTACCAGATGGTACAGGACTCCTGGAAGCCATACACTGCCTCCTGCACGTAGTGGTTCCCAAACTCCCTGAGGATGGAGACAAAGTCGCTCCGCTGTGTGGCTCCATCCAGAGAATGAATTGCGGAGCTGAAGGCTGGAAAAAATACGATGATGTTACAAAAAAACAAACAAACAGGGATGTCATATTTGCTACGCTACAGCACATCTTCTGCTCAAGCCTTAATAGTCATCTTGATAAGCTTCCTTTATGAAAATCCTGCATATTCTCAGAGGACATATGATATATACTGGGTAGTTTTTTCAGTTTATTATATTGTAAGTATCTGTAGTTTGTTTTAATTTTGGTCTTTTGCTACTTTGTCAGGCACTGGGATAATCATTAGTTGCTAGACATTAGCATTTTTATACAAAATACTAACATACTTAAATGTTGGGCTGGTGCAGACATTAGCATAGGCAACTTGATGTATCAGCAAGCTAGTCACTAAAACCATTAAAAGTAAGTATAAACAGAGGTGATATAATTTACAATATTGTGCAAAAGTCTTGAGCAATTTATTGAAACTTCTAAAAACATACTTACAGTATAAAAACAGTATATACGGTAAAAATAAAGGATATACAATTCTAGCAAGCTTGGAAGTCAGTACTTGGTGTGACCGCCTTTGTTGTTCAACAGAGCCTGAACTCTCCTAGGCAAACTCAGTGTGGAGCACCAGTGTGTTAGGTATAAAGGTAGGCTGCAAGTGGAAAGTTGGAAAGTGGTAACAGGAAAAAGTAAGAATCAGGGAATTTGGGAATTCTGACAGTCAGTGTGAGTTTAAAAAAATGTCCATATACGTTGTGAAATAAAGCCAAATTACCATGATAACCCTTATTATGTGATAGACTAGTTAAAGTCTTAAGTTTAAAATATTCAAATTGTGGTTATAACAAGATCATGGCTATGTGATTTCTGGCAGCTACATTTTTTTTAAGTTTCTATTTTTATCTTGAAGAACTTTTTTGCCCTTTGTAATCCACGTTTGTCTCACTTATTTAACATCACAAACTATTTAAAATTACAGTGGGTGAAGCAGGAGTTTCTGTCAGGTGTCTGGCACCAAATGTCTTAAAAGGGTTTAGTGAACTTCTGAGCCAGCTGCTTACTATTCATGAACCCTTTTAACCAAACAGTGCTGATTATCCACAGTGTCCTCACACGGATATGAGCCATGCCTCGCTTCCAACTTGTCACATATGGATGCTCGGTCTGGAGCACTCGACGCACGTTCGAATGCACTAGGTACCCTTCACAGTCATTTATCAACATGCAGAGTGGGCTTATTGGAAACCAAACCATGACATTTCCTAAACCTGACCTAGTGATTTTGGTGCCTAAAACTAACCAAATAGTGTGTAACAACACATCTCCCACACAAAGCCTGCAGTGTTCTGAAAACGGTCAGTATTAACACTGCAGCATGGGAGACAAAACTGTACACTTATTTAAGCTGTGAGCAGCAACACTTTCAAACAGAATACAGAATAAATGTTTAAAATTTGTCACTTTGAACTGCAACTCTGTCTTTATTTTTATATTTGCAGTGTTTTCTTGGGTGTGAATCCTTATATTGGTAACTATGGAAGTAAAGGTAGATGCTAAAACATAAGTACAAAGTCGTTGTGAAACAGAAACAGCAGCTACCCACAAATATTTGTCTAAGCTTTGGTAATACTGGCAATTATTCAAGCTATTCATAGTATAGATTTGTTATAGCAGCAAAGCTCCTGATTGCATTGAATTTTTTGTGACGTGTTATCCCTATTTCAGATTAAATAGTCTGTTTTAACAATATAAATAATCAAGGCTTAGATATATTCACCATGCAGAATTGAAGAAAGTACAGGGTGGGCCATTTATATGGATACACTGTAATAAAATGGGAATGGTTGGTGATATTAAAGTCCTGTTTGTGGCACATTAGTATATGTGAGGGGGCAAACTCCTCAAGATGGGTGGTGACCATGGTGGCCATTTAGAAATCGGCCATCTTGGATACAACTTTTATTTTTTCAATAGGAAGAGGGCCATGTGACACATCAAACGTATTGGTAATGTCACAAGAAAAACAATGGTGTGCTTGGTTTCAACGTAACTTTATTCTTTCATGAGTTATTTACAAGTTTCTCTTTGTTCACAGCCATTGACATGTCGAAGAGGTTAACACGTGAGGAGCGGATCAAAATTGTGTTGATATCTGGTGAATGCAGTAACCGGGTCATTGCAGCAGATTTCAATGCAAGACACCCTACGAGACCACCCATCTCCCATGCTACAGTTAGCAAACTGCTTGCTAAGTTTCGTGAAACTGGTTCAGTGTTGGATTTGCCAAAATGTGGACGCAAGAAAACTGTCACTAATGAAGAAACATCAGTGGCTGTCCTAGCTTCATTCAGCAAGAGCCCACAGCGTAGCACTCGCCGCATGTCACTGGAGAGTGGCATTAGTCGAACATCCCTTCGGCGGATATTAGCTACTCACAAATGGCACCCTTACAAACTCCAGCTACTGCAGCATCTCATCGAAGATGACCCAGATCGGTGCACAGAATTTGCAGAATGAGCAAAACAAAAATTGGAACAGGACCCTCAGTTCACACAGAAGATTTTGTTCAGTGATGAGGCAAACTGCAGCACCTGAAACTACGGATACTGGATGCCTGTGCTGGCATTTCTCCTGCGGTGTTGCTATCAGTGTGTGAAGAGTGGGAGAAGAGGGTTGCATTGACAATCCAACACAATGGGCAGCACATTGAACACATTTTATAAGTGGTCAGAAACTTGTAAATAACTCATGAAAGAATAAAGTTACATTGAAACCAAGCACACCATTGTTTTTCTTGTGACATTACCAATACGTTTGATGTGTCACATGGCCCTCTTCCTATTGAAAAAACAAAAGTTGTATCCAAGATGGCCCGACTTCTAAATGGCCACCATGGTCACCACCCATCTTGAGGAGTTTGCCCCCTCACATATACTAATGTGCCACAAACAGGACTTTAATATCACCAACCATTCCCATGTTATTACGGTGTATCCATATAAATGGCCCACCCTGTAGTATGTTTCTGAACAAACTACAAATTAAGACTGAAAGCTATGTTTTGCCAATTCCTCTGTGATCTACTGCTCAAAACAACAGTCAAGAATGAATATGATCAAATTTAAAATTCATTTTTTATCACAAAGAAACTGGCACACATCATGAGATCTTTGGACCCTAGAGCAGTTCACTACTTTTACGGGTTAATTCAAAAACTGCTAAAAAAAAACGTGAAAATCAAAATCACAGCTATGACTAACTCAATTCAATTCAGTTTTATTTACACAGCGCCAAATCACAACAAAAGTCGCCTTAAGGTGTTTTATATTGTAAGGTAGACCCTACAATAATACATACAGAGAAAAACCCAACAATCAAATGACCCCCTGTGAGCAAGCACTTTGGCAACAGTGGGAAGGAAAAACTCCCTTTTAACAGGAAGAAACTTCTGGCAGGACCAGGCTCAGGGAGGGGCGGGGCCATCTGCTGCGACCGGTTGGGGTGAGCGAAGGAAGACAAGATAAAAGACATGCTGTGGAAGAGAGCCTCCTGCTTCTAATATAGTTTATGTGTTTTTTGTTTTGACAATTAGTCATCTAAGCAACCAACCGGTCTTGTTTTTATTTAAATGCTGGGTGAGACTGATTACTTGTGTTACCTTTAACCTAATTTTAAATGGAAAATACATCATTCTTTGATGTTTGACAAGAATCCATCACAAGTCAGGCTGTGTTTCTCTTTTTTTAAAGTGCCATCATCCACACTAAAAAAACCTCTGAGTTAATGGTTCTTTTCTTTTCCCTAGAGTAGCTACTGAATCTCCCTTGGAGGCTTTTGGTACTCGATCTTAAACTGGAATGACAGGTTCTTACCCAAAGTGATGGCGTCAAAGAACTACTAAAGAACTACCGACTATAAATATAATCTTAATTCTAAATGAGCTGTTAAAATAACTCTGTAGTTGTTGGTGATGAGTTAAATGCTAATGCTCTTATTTTAGTGATTTCACATTGGGTTAATGGTGACTGGTAAAAAGCAAAGCTTGAAATGACCATGTGTTTACTGAAATTCCCAATCATTAAAAACTGGAAAACAAATCTGCAATAGCAGTTTTATCATTATGATTTCCAGGAGAAGCAGTATTAATATCTCAGCAATCATGCTCCGCTCACTCTTACTTCTTCTCTAAAATTAAATTAGGAGCCCACTGAAGTGCGAGCCAGAGAACGCAGTGAGGATGAGCGATGGGGGCTTTGCTATCAGATGTAAAAATCAGTACCCTCACCCCTCCGGTGGCTGTTGAAATATGATGAGCTAAAGAGGGAAATGGGAGTAAAAAAAGATGGAGGCTGTTGAGTCGCTTCTGAGTGAAGAGAAAATAGAAAGTGTATCCTCAGCAGAAGTGGCAGCCACTTTCAAACCACAGCAGCACCATTGGAAATGCATTAGAGGTGCCGTGGCTGTATTTACAGTGGGGTGCCTTCACTTATCAGAGGGGAAACTATTTATGATAGATTTATGAATAATGCATGCACTTAAAGCATGACAAAAATCCAAATTATCAAATGATCCTCCTGATGGCCAGGCAGAAAGATTGAAGTCATTATTTAAATATTTACGTTACGCTTAAACACACTGCCAACAAAACAACTAAAGCGATACCGTGTGGTAAAGACAAAAGAGAGACACTGATTATATGTGTTTCTTTTTTTTATTTATGCAGTTAGTGTTGAAAAACCCGTCAGGACTTCAGTATAATCCTTGACGTGACAGCGAGTAGGAGCAGCCTTCAGTGAAAAGTATTGCTTGACTAAGTACCTATCCACAGTTATCTTACTCTATGAAGTTTGCATGGCAGGTGCTGTCAGGATGACTCGATCTTACTATGGCTGCAAAGCGGTTTGATATATAACAGACTATTAGAGAGACAGAGAAAAAGAGAAGCACAATTCTAATTGCATGCATATGTCTGTATGCTGACCTCCTTTCTGGGTACCCATCAAATCAGCCAGCTACAGTAGATCTTAATTAGTATTTAATAATATTATTAACTAATAATAGTCATATTTGAACGCGACATCCAGTTTTTAATTGAAGCTTTAACATCAAACCACAATTGCCTTGTACCTGAAGAAACATCTGAGCTTTAAAATACAATCGTGTGAGGAAATGAGTGAGAGAGAAAAAACAAAACAAATGCAGCGTTGGGTGTAAAGTATCAAAAAGTAACACATTTCTATGCTTGTAGCTATTACTGTTTCAAAATAAGTTATGACAACACAGTGTTCTTTTTCAAAATTACACTAATTTGTATAAGCTGCAATTAAGCTATATCGGTTATATAAGCTACATTAATTGAAACTTTTTCCTTTGTTACAAACTTGTATGTATTTAAACCTCAAACTAGAGCTGGGCGATAAAAAGATACAAATAATTATTATGAAAAATTTGCCTGATAGCAATATGAAACATGGTTAATATAAGCCTGACAGAGCTGATTGATCAAGAACGTGAAACCCCGGCGAGTGCCACATCAAACCAGGCATGTGGTTGGAACAGAGTTAGAGCCATATATGGTTAGGTTGATGCATACAGTGCATATGGACTCCTAACACGAGTAGTGCGAGTGGGATAAAAGACAAATGAAAACAGAAGTTGTTAATGGAAACCTGAGTGACAGTTTTGCTGAACATGGCGACCCAACGAGACTCGAAAGACGGGGACGCTGTTGAGGTATTGATGTATAACCAGACCTAAAGTAAGTCTGAGTTCATGTTCTCCTTGAATTTCTTGAATTTGTACTAGATATATGCAAAAATAGTTTCAATCTTTATTTTGTCCCTACAATTAAAAAAAGTATGTTTCTATCGAAAAACTAGAATAGACTTTTAATTTTTTATATTAGGAGCTCATTTTTTTCTTTGAAACTTTAGATTTCCAGTTCACTTGTTTACTTATGTAACACTTGAGACTTTTGCCTGTTGTGAATTAAGATTTTGGCTTATGATACATAACCATGTTGTTCAATATTATTATTATTATCATTATTATTATTATTATTATGAAATTTTTATATTCTTTATTTAAAACACAGCTGCACAGTGTTAAAGTATATGTACAACTTGACAAACAATTTTGGTTTAACCAAAATTTGGACCGAAATTAACCTCACATGTTCACATTCACATTTAGGAGTGAAAAAGAACCTTTAAGCTCGACAGAGAAAGTCTTTTGATTTCTATCGTGATATATATCATTATCGACTAATATGACAATAAAGTTATCGTGATAAGAATTGTTTCTATATTGCCCTCAATGTGATGTCAGGTGCAAACTTTATTTATACAGCTAGATTTTGTGGGAAGTAGCTTTAATGTCACAGATGACAACAGACCTAAAAAGCTATTCTCAATGAGCTTGAATTTGCTTTTGCACAGCTGACGGTGTGTCTCATCAGACTTTAATCTTCACTTATCACACTGTGACATTCCAACCTCTCTCCTCCTACAATGAATAAAACTGTTTAACGTGTCTATCCCTTCGGGCTCTGCCGGTTATGTGATTTCATTTTCTCTTGCTATGAGGCATTAACCTCACCTTAAACTTTAGGACCCCATTATCAAGCCTGACTCTGCGTGCTCGTACAAAGGCCACCGTTTTATGTGAACTGTTACCAACCTTTGCTGTTGCTGCTAGAAAAACATGTTTACGCTGTTTTATTCGGATTTAGTTTGGACCCGTGCATTCGGCCTCTAGATATTACTGGATATTCAATTAGCTGCAAGTTTTTTTCAGCTGATCAAGAACTTGAGGTTTTAATTACATTTATATTTTCTGGCTCTACTTTCTGAGTAGCTTGTTAGTTTGCACCCTTTTAAAAGTAACACTTTGTATCCAATTAGGTACTTAATTAAAAGGAACTCGCCCCTCATTCATTTATTTTCTTCAAGCAGTGCAGCTGAACGGCTCCACCACGATCAGCCAATAACTGACTGTTTTTAATTTGCAACATGGGTTTCATTTTATATAATGGACACAACTCAAATCATATGATGCTACTTTGGTCCTAAAAATTCAACAATGACATGAGATATTTAGACCCCATTGTCATGGCAATGCAGTAAACCGAAGTGTGCTTTTCTTGATGGATACTGGGACTGTGTTGTTGTGTCGAACTCTTTGTGTTTCTTACAGGAGATACACATATATAAAAATATATAAATGTAAAAAAATGTTAAACAAAAAAGTGGCTTTTTAATATTGTTAATGCATGCCTTAAAGCACAAAAGCAGTGTTTACATAAATGGCTTAATTTGCATTTGGAATTCAAGACCCAAGGTGTGTAATATGAAGTTCAGCTTTAAATGCATCTAAAAAAATTGCATTTCTGGTTAAAAATTAAGTAACTGATAGATTACGATCCTGCTCCTCTCAGTGGAGACCGAAGCAAGGTTACTAACAATATAAATAAAGAATCAGTAATATAAGCTCGGTGTGATTTACCTTGAGAGAGGACCCATTGATTGAGTTTGACGTGATAGAGCACAGAGCGAAGATTCCAGTGCTGAACGAGCGGATAACCAGACACCTCGCTGTAGTTCACCATACCTGCAATTATACACACATAAAAAACACACTTCCTGTAAAACAAAAATAAATAAAGCAAAGAAAACTATAATATTAATGTGTTATTTACTCCCACAAAGCAGAGGAGATTGCAGTCTTCAGTGCAACATCAAAGGGTGGCCCTATATTTCATTCTTGTTTACTTTACCTGAAAAATCAGGAAGGAAATGCAATAAATATTAATAATATCTTAGATGACGGGAGAACAGGCTCCAGTTTAAGATCAAGAGAAACACAATCTGCATCTGCAGCTACCTGCTGCTTAGAAAAAAAAAAGGAAATGGCAACATTAGCATTTATTCTGAAATATGGTAATATACTGAACTCCTTTAAGTATAAAACACATGAATTCTAAAGTAAGACTATGTTAGTATTAGTCACACAGCAAACTTTTACATCTTGGGGTCAAATATCAAACAAATACTGTGATTTTCTGAAGCTCTTTATAATGTAAGTTCATGCAGTGAAAGTTGTCAGGGTCACACAGTGTTAAAATGAGAAATTTTATTTCTTGAAACCTGCCTGCTGTTTATCATTAAACAATCATAGCAGATTGAATATTTATTCATAAGACTAAATAGCTTCATCACAGATTCCTTTTTTATCCCAACTGTTCATTGATTCACTTTGAATTTGCACTGAACACTAAAAGTCTGTAATAACTCCTAATTAGCCTCGTACAAAAAGGGCAATTACCCATAATTCAGTGTATTCTCTTTTATGACCTGTGTCCTCTGTATGACAATGATAGGCTGTGGTTTATGCATAATTAGAAGTGATTAAAATAACTTCTCTTATACTCAGACACAACAATAATTTCTGTTCAAGTCAACCCCCCCAAAAATTAATGAGATCACAACTTATTATTATTTTAGTTGATTTATTAATACAATCTATTAAGACAAAAGTATTACCATTTGAAAAAGAGATAAACGTCTCATGGTATATCAGAGAAAATAGTATACTGAGTGCGATTTGTAAAATGATGAATGAAAATTTCCTAATTAGTTAACTTTATGTTGCTGAGTGTTTTTCATTAATCATACAAGTTTCCAGTCATTATTTAAACTTTAAGGCTAATTAGTCTATTTGCAAATCAAATAAACTTGTCCTTCGGCTTAGAAGCATGTAAAAAACAAAACTAAACAAAAAGTAAAAAACAAAGTGTTCTGTTATTTCTGGTTATCCCCTTTAGTCTGCAGAGTTTTTAAAGTCATTTTGTACAGCAACAGAATATTGCTTCTAAGAATTAGTATGCCTGACATTCAAAGTTTTTTTTTCTGTGCTAACAAATAAACACAGGATTGATTGAGTTTGGTAATGTGCTAATTTCTTTATATGCTGCTAGGAAAACAGGAAATAGGTGTAGCAATTTAATGAAAGCTGCAAATATACATGTAAATACAGTTTTGTACAATTCTAACCAGCTTGAAAGTCAGTATTTGGTAAGGCCACCTTTGTTCTTCAGCATAGTATAAACTCTGTTAAATATGTTTTCCTCTTCTTCTTCAGGCTTCTTGAAGGCTATTCAAAACTCTTCTTTGGATGTTGGCTGCTTTTTGTTCCATCCTCTGTCCAGATGAGGATGGATGGCTCTGGGGGGCCAGTCCATCATTGACAGTGTTCCATTGTGCATTTAGCCCTACCCAGTTGTGACCTTGCTTTGTGATCATTGTCATGTTCAAAAAAATGGAGCTGTTGCCAACCAGATGCTTTCTTAATGGTTCTGCACAGTGGATCAAAATCTGACCGTACTTTTCTGTGTTTATACCCAAGACGAACCACGACGGAGCGTAGACAGCATTTCACAGATGGCTGTAGACACACTGTTGTACCTCCTGACCTCCTTCATATATACCAATAGTGATTTCAAAAATTTCTAATTCTGATATATCTCTGCATAAGACCTTTTCAGTCCAGTTCTCGTGTAATTTTGTATACCACAGCATTTTCTTCTTGTTTCCCTTCCTTGAATGACTGGCTTCAGCCACCCTTTCACTGAGACCATTTCTAATAAGGCTTTGGCAAACTGTAGATCGATCAAGTGAATGGTCAGATTCTCTTCTCTCCAGTCAGGTCTTTGCTCGATTTTTTCCCCCTATTGTTTTATTTTTTATGTTTAAGGACATGACTTTCAGATACTTTTCATTTGCTATAGATAAGTTTACGTCTGCCACGTCTTCTCTTGTCCTTCACTTTTCCACAGTTTCCTAAAAATACTGTGCATCATGCTTATATATCCCAGTCGTCAGTTTCTCGTTGAGAATCAACTTGCTGATGCGGAAATGCTATTTTATGCCTGTCAAACTGTGTTATTTTTTCATATACACAAATAAGGACTCCAGCTTATAGACTAATAAATTAATCAGGATAAATCAATACCTAATCTGAAGATTTTTCATTTATGCAGATCTGTGTGCATTTTGTCAGATACCTCAGAGTGCTTGAGCACCTCGGTGTAGCTATGTGACGGAGTGCCATCAGTTGATATTTTTCATGCTGCTTTTTTTTTCACACAGCATCCATTTACAGGCCAGTATATTACATATACTGATAGTCTCATTTAGCTTTCCCTGCTGACATCAATAATGCCCACACCGTCTGCCCGAAAAAGTCACCCATGTGCAAATGTTTGTTTTTCTTTTGGGTTTTTTTTTTTTTTTCATTTTGATCCACCGCAGTTTATCAAATGCTATGCATGCTCTTTGCTCCCCTGACTGCCAACCTGCTGGCTTACCCAAGGCAAGAAATAGTTGGTGGCAGATAAAGGACAGCACATAGACATGGAAATGAGCCTGCAATGGCACACATGACAAAGTAGAAACATTTGTCGAGTACCACAGTGGGAAAGACCTGGGTGCAAGAGAGCCAAAATTAAAGGATGAATCAACGTATTTTTTTCTGATCAATTATAAATTATATACAGTGTGTGATGGAGCACACATAATCTAAGGGAACAAGATGTTAAGTGAATATATAATCTTTGTCTCTTCTCCGTTCGGGATTGTAACGAAAATGAAATAGTTTGATTACGCAAAAATTCTTTAACTCTTGTCAAGAATAAAGCGTCTGCCTGTTCAGTGGCAGGACACCCTTAGTTAAAGATAAGAGTGTCAGATCAGGCCTTTAACATCACTTATATCAGACCATAAACAGATCTGTTGAATATAAATCACCCAGTCTCCCATGGCAACTGACAGCCATGTCATGTTGCATCAGTGGGATTACGGCAATACATCACTGTGACTGCTCCCACGGTGTTCGCAAGCACATTCAGAAGGTATCTGAATAGTGCTGTGGACTGAGACGCATATCCTGCAACTGCAGACACCATAGAGGCGAAGACATGGAGGGAGGCGAAAGAGAAGAACTGTGTGTCAGTGTGTGTGTGTGCATATGAGGTTTGCCTGTGTGCATTGGAGAGAAAAAGTGCACCTATTTTATGAAAAGGTGAGAGGGTAACGATAAATGATGAGTAAAGAAAAAGGATGTCTGCATTCACCAGTGAAGGGTGGAGGTGTATGTGCACGGCAAAGAAATGAAGACGTATCAGTAACCAGCGTGAAAAATTCGTGATGCATATTGTGGAACTGAAATTGGTTGGGACACATCTGTCACCTTTCTGAGGACGAACTTTTTTGTCCCTTATATGGAAGGCTAGCTTGAGATCATCATGCTTCATTTCACCATTTAAAGTGTAACAGCAGGTTTAGAAATTGGGGGGAAAAAGTACTGAAGGTGCAGATGTGTTAACTTTACAGAAGTTGTGACACAAATCTGAACAGAAACAGCTTCTTAGAGGTGTCTAGAACAACAGATGCATGGATTTTTCTGATCTGACATCCACAAAGACAACATCATGCGATCAAGACAAGTTGATCTGCACCTCTGACAGTTCAGGCACCTCAAAATCATTTAAAATGACACATATAGAAGCTTTGCTTTATTTAGAAGTGAATTTGGTTTTGTTTTTGTCCCCCAAAATATCAGGATTACTTATCATGCACACTTTTTGTCCCTGAGTTTCAAAAGCCAAAATACGATCGAATACGTTAAAGGTTAGTAGTTAGGGTTAGGCCTAGGAAGGAAAAAATACAGATATGTTGAATAAGGACACCTTAGTCTTTTTGCTGAAATGTTATCAACTCCACTACATTGACTAAAACAATTAAACTGTTATGCCCAGTGTCAGTATTCAATTGTGATGTTTTACATCTTTTGGACTGTTTTGTGTTGGTGTGATTGAGCTGAACTTAGTATAAAATAGCAATTTTAGTTTGGAAACCCATCCACAGCTCCAGAAAATATTCATTTTCAGCCAAGCCGTTCATTATCATAGGTATGGGTAAAGGATCAGAACTTGGCTGTAATTAGGGGTCCATTATGTACATGTTCAGCAATAGTTTTGAGTCAGAATGGTTTTCATCTTCATCATGTTATATCATAATCATGTCATCATAAAAACTGCCACATAAATACAAGTTACAGATAAATTTGTACCTTCTACTGTCTTGCATGTGTCATAAGAGATTTGTAAATCATTGCATTCAGTTTGCAAAATAAATTAAATATTATTAGAGGTCAATTGTTGTGAGGCTTTTACTTTGACTGCTGACTTGTACATTTAAGAAAAGGTCTAAGTGGAAGTGGTCCTGGTGCAAAAGGAAGCTGGACCTGTCTGAAAAATAACAGAAGAGCGAATGCAGTGGTGGCTGTTTCTTTTGAGAATAAACATCGAGACATAAATTAGATATGAAGCATGACGATTGTTGTGGATGTGTACAAGGCCAGTAACAGTTCCTCTACAAGGGTGCTGTGAAAATGCAACATTTGGCAGAGGCTTGACACCACATATGAACTTGATGAATAAGCCTCTAAATGTGATGTTCCTGCATTGTCCTCACCTTCAGCTACATCCATTTATCCCCTCTTATGGGAAATGGCTCCCCAGAACGATAGATATATTCCCCGGCACCAAGAGAGCGAGAGCGCACTACTACATAGCCTCCCCATCCCCATCTCCATCCCCCGCCTCCCTTAGTAAAAATGAATAACAAGCCTAAAACATATACTGTAGTGCAGCGTATTCTTCTTCTTGCTGAAAGGCCTTGTCTCCCTTTTAGCCCTGGGGTGCTCTGCTCTCATTGTCTGACAGAATGATTAATTTGACTGAACTTCACTTTGCAAACATCCCAAGTTCACAGTCTCTCTGCATGCAGCCTTTCACTGAAGCAGCTTGGTCAGGGCCGTGCTGTGTACGAAGGCTGATTTCCTTTGTAAAAATACAACGGGGGAAATTTTTCTTATTAAGACCACACTGGGGAAAAATAATGTTAAAGAGTAAAAAACAAACAAAAAACCCCAAAAATGAAACAAAAAAACCTGCCGAAAAACAGTAAACCTCAGCTGAGGTTAAGGTCCAGCTCAGCACAAGTTAGCTGTGCATACATTTACTGCTGTAGTTAACTACACTCGGTCTGTAACTTGAGTGCTTTCTCTTCTGAGAGACACATTATATTTTTCAAACCACCACACTACACATCGAGATACTGCTGCCATGGCAGTTTAAGCTCAAATAACATTTTGACACTTGAAGCATACAATAAATCATAAATGTGCTGCATTGTTTCGCTTACAACGGAAAACAAAAAAAGCTGAAAACTTTATATCCTCGGACATCTTCAAGTTTCCAAAACTGCGTCCATACATTTCAGCACTAATCAGCACTCTGAGCTTTATGCTGTATGCAGTAGTTTGGGAGACAGGTGTACCACAGGGCAACACAGATTTGTTGGATAGTAGAAATCATTAAGGAATAACAGCAGTTTTTATAAACAGAGCCCCCACTGTCAGAGGCTTAAATGTAATTGGATAAATTCATAATAATGGTTTTTGGGGAATTCTTTTCAAGCAACGACTGAAGTCTGGAACCCGTGTACAAAGACTGACTTCTCCCTCCTGTGAGGATTTTTTGATCCAGCTTTCTTTGGGGTCTTTCTGTCTTTAGTTTTGTCTTTCTTGGTTGGGTTGATACAAAGTGAATGAATTGGACACTGCAGAATAGATCCCTCTTTTATACCTCTGAAAACAGCTGGTTTGCTTTTGCAGTCCGCTTTGGGTCACTATCTATGTGAACCTTGAAGCGCTGTCCATCTATGCAGAAAGTCCAGCTCTTTATACTCCACAATTCATCTGTCTGCTTCTGTCTTCTGCCACATCATCAATAAACAGCACTGACTCGGTGCCATCAGACGTCATGCATGCCCATGCATCACATTGCATACACCGTGCTTTACCGGTGTTGTATGCACCGGATGAATATGGTAGAGATGGATAATGATATTTATACCTCCTGGCGAGTGTTCCGTCTCTGCTGGATGCTGTGAAGACCACATGGACCACTGAATGTCCATCCCTGCTGTCCTTAGTGAATGTCTCAACTCACCATTTCAATCTTTTTCTTCTCAGAAGATTCTGAAGGGTTTGCTTGACAGAAACTGCTGTTGCTTGCATTAGTCTGATGGACTTATTTAGTTTTTGCAGCCTAAAGATGTTTCCCGTTTCCTCGCACTGAAATCTGCTTACTGTGGATTCACACTAACAGATTCCACATGCAAATGCCCCAATTGTGTCATCAACTCCAGACCTTTAACCTATATATTACATTAAGAACTAACAAGGAAATAGTTCATGTCTCTCAGTGAAATCAGCCGTTGAGTGAATTGTCCAATTACATTTTTCCCTTGGAAGCAGGGGCCTGGGAATAAAAATAGCAGTAATTTCCTGATGGAACTTGGTTGCAATTTTTTTTGTTTAATATCAGCTGAAATTCTGCACTTTTACTCCATAATCACCATCCAACTGTAACTCGAATCATTGTTGGTACATAGATTAAATAGCAAAAATTGTCTCAGTGTCAAAAAATAGATGTTTATGCCTTTTAAATGATATATAAACTTCATAAGAGAAACTGAAAATACAGAAAATTGTGTGAGGAAGCCTTACACATTACCATCTTAATGACCAGCTGTCGCTTAGATGACTTCTTTCCTACTTTCAGTGTTGACTCATCTAAATGCTTTACATTAATCTCGAGTTTGACTGCATTATATTTAATGGCATTAGTTTTGTTCATTACAATGAAATAATGTAGGAGCAAATTATGGGATGTACCTTATAATAAAATTCAATCCTATAAATCAAAAAGGAACCACAGGGTCTCAGTGTCACAGCGCTGCTGCGATGATTGCAGTGCTGTTCACTATTAATAATATAAAGGCAGGAATACTCATGCTTACTGCATCACACATGGAATTGAACAATGTGAAACAGGCCACTTTGTGTAGCAAAATAATAATAAGTGAAATTACAGGCTTGTCTGGCTCCCGAAAGAGCAGATTTAGTCATTAGGTAGTCTTTGTGTGAAAATACAAAGGAGCTGTCAAATTTGAACTCCTAAAGTAGAATGCTATGTTTTTGTTGTTAGTGGTGGGCCCACCTTTTGAATATAACCAGATCACACATTGTTGTCTGTCAATATTCCAGAGACTTCAAATTCAAGAATATTTAATGAAGTAGTCGAGTACAATCTTCAGTACTCTGTAATCTCCTCCTCAATAACTGAAAGGACCGACACAGTCCAGGATCACACAGGCTTATAATAGCTCTGTAGCCTTACATGTTGTTTCTTACAGTGTTACCAGCTGGTCTACAAATTACTGCTACATTGAACAGCTCCCTGTCCATGATGAGAATGACCAGGACTGAGCCCTGAACAATCCTGCTCTTTAACACCAGCTGAGAAAGAAACAGGTTTATGTGAACAGAGGGAAAAAACGGTTCTTTCAAACGTCCTTCAGCTGGATAAAGACGGGACTACATGGGTCGTATACTAATGCAGATTAAATGCACCATGGCCGGGGTGGTGGACGTGTCATGGCTAACTATGTGATTAACAGCAATATTAAACTTCAAACTGATGAAAGACATATATGTCTATGTAATACTTCAGTAGAACAGAATTTAAAAGTTCTTTCCCTCCAGTGACAGTGTTAGTACAGAATAAAGAGTCAAAGATAAAGTGGCTATTAAAGCATAAAGCAACGCAAAAGACAGGAGATGCGAAAAAATGAGGTGAAGAAATGAAAAGAAAAAGCTTGGTGACTTTAAGAAGGGATGCAAAGCTGAGCTGTAGCTTGACGCCAAAGATCTCTGAACAGAAATAGAACCAATTAGGACAGAAAATGGCTGATGTAGAAAGCAGCAACAAAACCAATATACTAGTTGCCAATTCTTGATCAGGACTTCAAGGCCGACCGATAGTCTAAAATTAGACATCAGGGCCAAAATCATGCTTGAGCTACGCTTTAACACGAATAAAGTCGAAAGTCTTTACAATGCCTGAGCTCTTATTAGTTAGCTGTAAGTAGGAAGGAGCATGTGGGAAGGACTTGTCTGGTCTCCTGCTGTTACTGTGCAGCTGCTATAAGAACCTTTAAAGCAGAAAAACAACACGCAGCCTAAAAATGATGAAGAACAGCGGGTACGTTACATCGTTAATAAAGCCATAGGCGATATTCTATTTAACCCATAACATCCTGACTGCTGGTCAGGCTTAGTGAAGTCTCTCACTACACCACTGAAGGGAAGTCACTGTGAGAGTTATTATTACAGCTGACATCAGACAGAGGAAATCAATAATAAATAGAGTCCTTAGATTTCCTCGGTGACAAAAATAAAATAGAAGGAAAAATTAATGATTGGTGTATCTGGTGCCAGGTGTATCATATTTGACATGTGAATTTTTAAAACTTCTACATCATCTTTGTGACACCCCCACCCAAATAATCTGTGCAATACAATGTTAAACAAGAAATTGAAAGGACAAATTAATATTTAACTAACTTTTCACAATGCTTAATAAACACTCCATTTGCAAAAAAAAAAAGTGAACTTTCTGGCAATTATTTATTGGTTCAGGCTTTACAGGGTTAAGGAAGCTTGAACATTTAATAATAAAGCAGAACGTTTCTGTCTAGCAGCGACTCTAGCACGAGTTTATATTTTAAACTCATAAAGATTGGACAGTGCTGGGCTCTGGCTGTGTAACAGTTACATAAATCAAAGTCAAAATCAAATGAATATTCTGTTCTATGAACAGACTACAGTATGTGTAGGAGCTCACTAGAAAGTGAATCCAAACCTCGGTTCCCGTCTACTGGACTTTTTTGCTGTGTGACCCATGTTTGCTCACCTATCCGCTTTTGCATTATCCAAAGAGAAAGAGGCAAAGTAAGTTGCATGATGGGAATATTCCTTCAATCTCCAAATGTTCCTGAAGTTTGAAACATTTTGAGAAACATATTCAAAAGTTGCAAAAACAAACTCACATACATTTGAATTTATTAGATACTTGTTCCAATTACTTTTATGCAGACAGTGATTTTCTCTCATGTAAATCACCTTGTAACCTCATGGCCATAAGTGACATACACAACACTTCAGTCTCTTGTGTTGATATATGATCGGGCAATTAAATAACAATGTATACTTTATTAGTCCCGTAAGGAAATTGCTTAGTTCTCTGCATTTAACCCATTCACTCAGTGAAGCAGTGGGCAGCTACCAATCCAGCACCCACTGAGCGGTGTGTAGAGACAGGACTTTGCTCAAGGGTACCTTGAACCCCCAACCTTCAAATCATGGGGCAAACACTACCTACTGAGCTATCCCTGCCAACAAAAATGTGGGAATAAAATGTGGGATAAAAACCTATCAGGGTGCACCATTACAATTACAATATGCTCAAGAAACTAAACACATTTAAGTTCTGATGATTTTACCATATTCACTCATCTAAAAATAATATATAAGTGTATCCATAATCAGCTCCCTATAAGTGTTCTGTGACCTTGTGGTTAGTAACTTTTTAATGTGTGCATATATCATATAGATGTATGTTGGTAATGATTTTGTGTGTGTGTGTGTGTGTGTGTGTGTGTGTGTGTGTGTGTGTGTGTGTGTGTGTGTTTTAAAGTCTCAAACAGGGACAGGGATTTTATATAACCTTAGGCTATAAATGCTGTGGTGTGTTTTATGTAGTTTATGTGGTTTATGTTACATGCAGTACTTGTCCCTATGTTAAAATAAAATCAAGTTTAAGTGTTTTAGGACCTTATGACCCATAATGACATTTTTTTGTAATAAAAGATTGATATTTTTTTTCAAGTTGAAATGTTTGCTTTTCTCTGTCAGTGAAATATTTTATTTTGTGCAAAAATATAAAACACAAGAAATTACTTTGTGCTCAGATCTTTATGGCTGCAGAGGTCTGAAGATAATATCTATATTTTCTAAACCCTAAATTCATTTGATAGGTCGAAGATACACAGGTGTTTTTCCAGCTGCTGTAAGTATATGAAGGCAAACAGAGTTCAGACATCAAACAGAGTTATGGCATCAACCACAAAATAAAAACGGATTTTGAATTTTTGTGAGTGAAGTCTTAAAGGGAGCTCGTACATTTTGCCACATAGTAAAACTATCCACAAAAAATGTCCTTTGTTCTTTCTTTGGTTAAGTTATAATTAAATGTTAATCCTACAGCTGACTGAGACTGACATTTTTGAAGCCAAATCTTGCTCAATATATTTTTCCTCAAAGCTTTCGCTTACATCTCAGGAAGTTCGCCAGAGGATGGGAGTTGCTTGGTCATCATGGCAAAGAGATGAATTTGTAATCTGAAACTTATTTGTTTAATTATTTTGTCTACATAACTTTAAACAGAACAGACACATACCTGAACAGTAACTGTTTTAAAAACAAAGAAATTAATTTCAATTTTGAGAAATTTAACAATCCTTGTAACCTTGATCGAGAGAGTCCTATCATCAGGCTTAGTGTCATATTAAACAGCTAACAAGGCATTTACTGAAAATGACCTGAAATGTAACCATATAAATCCCCCTCAGTGCTATGGTTATATGATTTCACTTGTCTGTGAGCCATCACTGGTCAATACTGGTCTTCGTGGCTTTAACAAACAATAACATGGTTGTAGAAAAATAGCCACAGCATGAAAAAGTAGACTCAATTTTCATGAAGCTGCTAAACAAGTCTTGTCACTCGAGGAGCACGGGTAATGAGAGTTACAAATCCCAAAACACACTGCACTCAGAGAAATGGAGAGAAAAATGTCAGCAAAAAATAAATAAATAAATCAACAAATCAATATAACCTGTGATTTCCACCGAGGAAAGGGAGACAAAAAGCCTCACCGTCTTTGTTCCACTTCCAATTAAACTGCTTAGGGAATCGAAATTGAGTTCTCTTGTTAACATGTGTGAGTCTGTCTCAAAGAGAAGCAGCGCAAAGAATATCAGACAAGTGCAGGGCTTGCTGATGCTTGACACCAAAAGTGCAAAGCTGATGGAAACCACATCCTGTCTAAACAGTCCTTCTGTAACTTTGGCTTATGGCGGGGTTTGTTATTTCAGTCGCTTCTCTAAGGAAGATTCATAGGAATGAGCGCAGGTGGGAAAGTAATCTTATGGCTCATAGAACCCCATTAACTAGCCTGGCCTGTGCTCCATTTCACTCTTGGATAAGTCTGGGAATGAATGATTTACTTGGGAAAAGAGAGGAAGGGGAGAGTGAAGACAGAGAAGTAAAAAAAAAAAAGTGAGGGGTGAGTAGCAGACCTTATGCAGGACGGACTTTCTAATAGGAAACCAAATGTAATACACCACGATCCCGAATTATTCAGCCATAAATTCTAATTTTAAAAAAAGAGACGGATGGAAGAAAAATCATGATCAGACAGCATGGGGGTGGTTACATTAGAGCTTAAGCCAAATATTTCAAGGACAGATTACTATCAAGAATTCTCATTGTTCTCGTCTTCCTTCAAGCAGGCAGTCTCTTCGAGTTACACTAATCCCAACATCACTGTTCATATAGCCACTGTTCAAGCAGGAAATGTACTTGGCCCCTCTGAAGTAACATTTAGACCATGTCCAAAGCTAGCATTACTGCTGTGACCTACAGTGGGCACTACTTTGTAAATCCTCTTATTCCTCTAGGTACTGTGGTCTGTGTGAGCTGATTTTCTGTGACATTTTTTTTCTAGTTTCACAATAAGACATTTCAGTAAAAATGAGACTGCTTTTAAAGTGCCATTGCAGATATGGCTTAGTCTCTGGACTCTGGCCTGGCTCAGTATGATGGAGGGAACTAGGCCTGGATCAGCAGTTGAGGAAAGAGATGGATGGATGGGTAAAGTCGTGCTTTATGATTTTTGTTCAAAATCAAGATGAAGACTTGTCGTGATGGTGGCCTCAAAGATCACAGCAATGGCTAACCCTAACCCTCGCCGTTGCAAGGATCATGAGAGAAATTATTTGCATTTCTTAAAATATCTCAATATCTTCTTAAAAGACTAGCAGAAAAACATTATCACAATGTGCTAAAGCTATTTATGTTTGCAATGGATGAACTGAAATGCGTTTGGTATCATTGCTGTGATTTTATGAATAAAATTTGTCAAAGCTAACTAAATCCCCATGACCCTGAGCTCTTGCACTTAGATCCCAGGCTCAAAACTTTAAAAAAATAAATAAATAAAAATGTGTGCATCTGACAAAAACACTCTGGAACCCTTTCAGGCAATGAAGCATGCCATTGGCTTGACAAATATAGCTAAACTCTAACAAATCTTACTGCCAAACCCATTATCAATAAGCCTAAAAGATGGGATAATTAGGCTGGCAGATGTGGCTGGTGACATCTCAAGGTGACACGCTTTTCATTTCCGCTGCGTTGAAGGAAGGTTGAAGGGACCACTAAAGGGGCCGCCGTTGCCAGAGATTCAAAATAAGATGCCAGAAAAGTTCCGCTGATACTGCTGTGCTTGCGTGGTCACAAGGCCATATGCTTCGACTTTAATTATGAGGGACTTGGGGAGAGAGGGACTCTGGGTTGAACTATGAATCACTGCCACTCTGTATGCCCCAAAAGCCCTGTTCTACTGGATTTAAACTGCGCCCACGCAGGTCTGCCACCGTCTATAAATATACCCCATGCTGATGAATGTATTAAATAGACAGCTGATAACATGGTTCATTCCTTTGTACCTTTTTTCAGCTTAATAAAATCAATATATGCAGAATGTTTATTGTTATGTGTTATGTGAAAAGGATTAAATGGTGATTGTTAATATAACCTGACCTAATGCATCCAGCCCTTTAAAATGTGGAAGCAGAAAAAAGCAAATGTCAAGCTACAATTCTGAAATAGATCGGTGCCGAATCTTCCAGTTAACAACTGGAAGCTTACTACTTGAATTCTGTGTGTGAAGGTGGGTGTAGCTGGGTGTTATGGGGAGCAAAAAGTCAAACTTAAATTAGTGATGTGCTCTCGTTGCCCTTCAGCTGCCTCCAACGACAAACAACTCAAACTCCAAACCTTTTGATAGAGAGTCTTGCTCCACAGTAGATCACTGAGGTTATTACTTATCCACCCAGCATTGTCCTGCTGTAGCACAGGAGTGGTCACTGCGGTCTAAATCTTTTACAAATATTGAAAACTAGGCCTTAAGTCGAGCATGTATACTGAAACTTTGAACCCTCGTGAGGTCTAAAGCAATCCTCCTGTTCGGCGACACAGACCTGCCTCTTACAAGTAGGGCAGGTCTGTGTCACAGGGACCCCCAGCCTCAGCTCTTCTCCCCTCAGGTAGAATGTTGTGACCCCCAGCTGTATTAATTATCCCGTCCAGTGTTGTCAGCTAATTAACTGACGCTTAACACAGGAACCGGCTGGGGCAACTCAATGCAATTAATCAGTGTTGAGAAATAAATTAAAACCCTTCCTACACATAATTAGTATAGAGGTTCTGCTTTCAAAATTGAATTTTAATTGAGCTTTAAATGTTATATCTGACTTCTAGTTGAAAACAGAAGTGGCTGTAAAAAAAAAAACGAAAGAATGAATTTTCATGTATTTACACTTGAAGTTATTTCTAACAGATTCCCTGCAAACAAAAATGCCTCACAGCTTTAGTTTGGACTCCCTAAAGTAACCAACAGGAAATGTAATTAACTGAAATGTGCATGTAAAATGAAGAGCAACCAGTTAACCTAACCCCATGCAAGCTGGGGCACCTGGAGAGAACCCACACATGCACAGGAAACACATGCATGCAAAGAAAGGCCCCGGCCAGCTGGTGGATTTAAACCCAGGAGCTTCTTCTTGTGAGGCAACAGTGCTCGCCGCGGCACTGCCGTGCTGCCACTGGCAGAAACATTCCTAATCCTGAAGATATTACAGTTGATACTGCAGTTCGAAAGGCTAATCATAAGCTTACACTCTAGAATGAGCTTTTCCAAAAACATAATAAGGGCAGAATTAAATTAGCAAAAATGTTAAAAAATATTAGGTTTTTTAAGGTGTCAATGTCACTTTCATTTTGATACTTTTTTTTAAAAATGTGTGTTTAAAGAAAAATCTATACAGCATATCCAGTAAATGATGCTGTAATATGACCTGTCATATGTTAAAGGACATATGACTTGGAACATGTCCTTTAACATTCCAATGTATCCCTCTTTACTACATTAAAGTTTATGCACTCTTGGCATTTATGACCATCATGACAAACTGGTTGAATGTCAACACACTCTAAAGGAACTGACAAAAAGTGAGTGAGGAGGAGGAGAAAGACAGAGAAGCACTTAGGAAACGAGACCCGTGGACACTGACAAAGCATAAAACCAGTCCAGCACAGAGTGAAGTGACAGGGAGTGTTATACGGTTGCAACCCCCTTGGCGGGGGAAGTGCGGCTAAAGTGCAGTAACATCACCAGGTCAAAGCACAGCACAGTCAAGGTCTGACTGCTACAGTGTGCGCTGTAATGTTGCATGTGTGTGAAAAAAGTGTACGAAAGTGAGACTAACTGATCAGACTAGGATGACAAAGTTATAGCAGCGACTGTGTGTCGTTAACTGTGTTTCTCCCCCCAAACCCCATCCCCCCACCTCGAGGAAGGAGGGAAGGGGGAGGAGAAGGATATGATGACAAAGCTGGTGAAATGATGGGCTGCAGATGCCCTTCACCAACCTCTGAAGATGAACAACTCCATCCGGGAGCCACTGATAAAGAGACTGGTTCTGCAGAGGGTCGTGAAGGTATTTCATCGTTTATCCTCTGGCTGCCCTGAATTAGAGCCGCTGCTGCTACGGATCCATCCTGATCAGACATACTGACTTCCACAAGGAACACAGATTTCCTGTTACAACTGTATATGTGACAACTCGTACATGTGCACTCGTCCTGAGAGTTAGTTATTATGAAATGCCACCCTACACTTCTACTCTACTACAATACTGCTGGTGGCTGTATTGTTTTCACTGTTTGTGCGTGAATGTTTGTTGTCATGGCTCCTGTACACACACACACACACACACACACACACATAGAAAATAGTGCAGGTACTTTGTATAAAGTGCTCGAGTAGAAAGGCACTATATAAGAATCAGTCTATTTAGCACTAAGCCAGCGTGACGTAATCTGATTATTTTGGTTTCTTACCTCAGACTTTAGTAAAGCAATAATTTCCAAATCCACAAGATAAAGTTCCAAACCTTCACAGGTGTGTTGAGGTAGGATGAAGCTTACAGCAGAATTTGAAGATGGGTGTGGTTCGACCCATGAGTATTAAGAAAAAGAAGGGATTAAAATTGAAATGATTTCCACATGAATGCATGCCGATCATTACAATTAATATATAATATATGAATGTGAAATGTGCCTCTGTGCAGTGCAGCCAAGTGTCCTCCTTTCCCCTTCTCCATTAAAAACTAAAGTGCAAACGGAATTTAAATGTACAAGTTTTAAATGGATGAAGTACACTGCCTGACATGATCCCTTTTGTCTTGTGTGACGAGGTTGGAGGGGTGTAATAGTGTTTGTCTGAGTGACAGCTGCCAGCAGGGGAACAAGAGAAAAAGCAGACAAACTTACAGTAACCTTACATGTCAGGGGCTGACAGTGTTAACAGTGTGCTGTTTAAGAGGAAGGCCCACAGCAGCTTTGAAGTAGACTGAGGGGAATTCTCAATGTGTTTGCATGGTTTACAAATGCAGACCAGCAGCTAATTAGCTGCTAACCTAGAGAATGAGCACGTTGAAAAAGCCTGAAGTATAGAAGTTCAGATGTGTGTTGATAAGTTAGGTAAGGACACTTTAGCTGGAATGATACATGCAAGCCTAAGGGTGCCTGACTGATTTTAGGACAATCATATTAACAGTGGTTACCACAGTCACCACACACCAGTGCCATCCTGGGTTTGAACCTGTTGGCTGGGGCGTTTTTGGGGAGTTTGCATGTTCTCCTTGTGCTTGTGTGGATTCTTTCCAGGTATCCAGCTTCCTCTCACACTCCCACATGCAAGTCAGGCTAATTGGTGATTCTAAATTTGCTGTAGGTGTGAATGTGAGAGTGTATGGTGGCTCTCGCCCTGTAACAGCTGGAATAGGCTCCAGCTCTCACTGACACTGAATTGGACAGGCAGTTCAGAAAATGCATGGATGGATGGTGTGACCAAACATAACCAGCTGCTAAAACACTGTGTGTTCAGCTCGTACTTGTTATGAGATGTTTAAAAGAGGACTGCAGAGGTGAGAAAGTAAAAACAAGTTTTATTCAACAAGCTGATGAAGTTTAACAAAGACTGTGAACACAAACTGCAACAGTAGGATGGCAGGTGCACAGGCAGGGTGTCTGGTCACAGGAGGGTGAACAGACAATGTGAAAAAGACCAGACTATATATACAAGGGAGACACGAGTGTGAACAACACACAGGTTGTGCAGAGAATCAAAAAAGAAGAGGAAAACAAAGAGAGCAAAGCAACCAGAAACAAGTCAAGAGCTTTATTACCAAAATAAAATAGACAAAGACAAGGAAACAGGGGAGAACTTTGAAAAGGATATGAGAAAGTATATCAATAAAATCATAACAGGGAAAGTTGAACAAATCCCCAACAAGAAACCACGGTGTTTCACCGCATCCAATACAATTAAATTTGAGTCATCGAAGTCTGTGTTTGAACCTCATATGATTTGATAATGGTCTAGTGCTGGCTTCATATGTGATTAAAAAAATGAAACTGGAACGACCACTGCATTCGTTTTGTCGTTTCTCAAAATTTTCAGATCTTCATTTTATTATTGTAGCATCAGGATAAGTCACTGTCCCACTTTAATGAATATGCTGTTAATGAGCACGAGCTTCATACTGTTGCATATAAATGGCTGATTACAGCATATTGATTTGATCCGATTATGCAAAGAAAATTCAAATTATCATTGGCTGTGGGATAAAAGATGACTTAAGTATAATTTGGTATCGAGCATGAATAAAAGACTGAGAGGAGAAAAACTAGTGGTCATTCAACAGAACTTCCCTGTAGGAAACTAAAATAATCAATTTCTCTCTGTTTTGAATTATACAACTTTATTATACCCCAAGGCTTTGGTAATGCAGTTTCATAAGATCCCTGTCAATAAATCTCATTAAAGCTGCTTTAGAATCAAGGGAAGCTAGGGACAGATGCTTAAGCAGGGGGTTTCCAATTTAACAAGTGAATGAATAAATGGGCAGAGAAAACTCAACTGTTGCGGTGATAACACACTCTGTGCTCGTAATGATAAAGGGAGGAGCTGCTGCTCACCGATCGTTCTTCTTCCCATGTTCTTTGCATTTGGTGGGGCCATTGCTGGGGAGGTAAGTGAGAATGTCGAGTTTATAATAAGCAGATCCGGAGAAACGCTAAACAACGGCAGGTCCCGCGGCGATTTGTCAACGTAATCAACTTCATTGATTATGACAGTGGCGCACTGCAAAGACGCTTGCAGCTGGTCAAAGCATAGATTCCCCTGGAGAACAAATCTGTTGCAAGAAAACATCACCCACAATCATTTAACGTGATTTACCCTAGCTCGCTCTATTGAGGTTATCTGCATGCATATATATTCATCATTTAACAGGAGGTGTATGCTTAAAAAAGAAGAAGAAGGAAACGCAGAGGAGTTCTAAAATGCAAATGCATGACTGTTGACACAAACTGCAAGAGTTATTTTCCTACATTTATCCCCCCACACCACGTGACAAAAACGAACGACTCTCCTGTTTCGAAAAACGGCTAACTCCTAATGTTAACAGTTTGTGATGGTCCTCTTGCTTGTTTGACTTGCCTCCTTTCTAACTCTAACATTTTCAACGCACACTCTATATCCAAAACACAAATAACAGAAACAATATACTGTATATACTACTTAGCTTATTATCCTTTTGGCTCACAATAATCTCTAACAATCTTCAAAATCATTTGAAGGCCTTGGGTGTATCAAACTGCTATTTTATGCTAATGAATAGAAAAAGAACTTTTACCTTAACTGCAGTATCTTGTTTTTTTTTTTATCTTCACCGTTCTGATAGCAGCCATCAGCCCTGTCAGTCATGGCTCTCGTTGAGCTTAAGAATTCTCTCTCCCTCTCTGTCCCTGTGCTGAATAAATTATAGCCCACGCATGTTTTTCAAAGTAAATACATGCTGAATAATTGCTGCGCTCCAGCACACTCTGCATCTTCACTCCCCTTAAAACTGCACTCACTGCCTAATCTGCCTTATCGTGTCCAATCCACATTCACGACTAGAGGGCTGCTGTTTGAGGATTTTGTCTTAGAATCCAATGGGGGGGGGAAGACGAGGGCCCCTGAAGGCATGACCTTCCCTCACTGCCACCAATTATATCAAGGCCTTATAAAATATAGATTATGTGCCATCTTGGTGCTGACATATCTAATGGCTTACAGCATGGGGAGAGTGCGCAGAGACCACGGGCAGAACCTGAGGGGCGGTGGAGTTGGACATGACAAGATGAAGGAAATAACACAAAGAATGACCTTGATGGGCCAAGCCTGGCCTGCTCTGAGGATGACTGAACAAATGAACAAACAAATGAACGAATGAATGAATGGAGAGGCTTATTTCCACAGGATTGTTTGATCGATTCAAATCTAATCAAGGCTCCAAAATGCACTGATTGCAATGATATTCATTAGCCTAAAATGCAATCCAGGCCAATAAAAATGTATTATTAATGGATAGGAGCTGAATTTGGAACAACTGGCATTTAACTTTGTGTCTTAACCTTTCAGCATAAATGTCAAGTCAAATTTTAATAGAAAAAGTTTGAAGTTCACCCAACAGTGAACTCATACATTTTAGCCCAAGTGTCTTCTTGGACACATATATATTCAAATCAGAAATGAGATTTACAAACATTGGTGGTATGGGAATGCATGATAACAAAGCATGAAAGCTTTGCAAGCCTCACCTATATGTTCCATTAATCTTTCACACAGATAGCAGATAGAATCACAACCACAGATTCCAAGCATGCATGTTTGATATGATCAACTGGACTGCAAGAAGATACATTTTGTTAACAAAATCTGGATTTTTCGTGGTGGTTTTAATCAAATGTTGGTTGCTGCTATCAATGTCTTGTGTAAGCATCCCTTCCACATAAATCTACAATTTATCATAAAACTGAATGATGGAAGTGTAAGACGATGATGCCGAACAGGCAGCATGTAAAGAAAAAAAAAAAGCAAAGGAAAAGAAAACTTATTTTGACTTTACTTCTCACTGAAAAGTTACCGAACTCTTCATTAATTTTACAGCAACTCTATCACTATACAAGAATGTATTCTTCCCACACGGCAGCGTCTGAGGCTGAAAAATCAGCTCAGTGTTTCTCACACATTTAGATTTTATTTGTGGTAGTGCTTCTTTGGAAATATTTTATTTGACAGGTACTTCATGAGAAATAAATAAGTGAGCAATGTATTCACCTGCCTTCTGCAGAGATCCTGTGGTCAAACTTCAACTCCAGCTTCTTAGACTGTAGCTTCTTCTCTACACTCTGATGGTGGACTAGTCAGCTCTACAACTGAGTTCTGGCTGAGAAACCAATGCAGCTCACAACAGACCTTCAGAGTAGAACTACTGTCACCTGTCATCTGCATTCCAAGACGATGGAGTTGTAGTTCATCAAACATTTAACAGATACTGAATGATATGAACAGTTGCCACAATAGCAAACTGACCAAACTTTCAATATAAGAGCAAGCTGATTGTCCACGAGGAAATCAGTTGTAGATGCTGTCATTCTCTCAGATGGGTTAAAAAAATTGCTGAAACAAAAACTTAGAAATTCAGCCAGCAATCAAATAATTATTTCCCCCTCTGTAAATCCCCTAGCTTCCTGATTGACCTCAGCTAATGTGTTGGAGCAGGTGACAGCTCATTCATTTTTGATGATGTGAGTGTGACGCAATCATGAACCCTATAAATGGCTCTTCTTAATCAATTCTGCTGACATTGATTAAAGGACTAGAACTTCATCTTCTTCTTTATCTTCATCTTTAAGGTGACCAGGTGGGTGTGTCTCTCTGTAAGTAGTGCTGTATAAAGCGCTTTGAGCTCTCAGATAGAGTAGAAAAGCATTATATAAGAACCAGTCCATAGTTACTTGCTGGAGCTAACCAGAATTTAGCTTCTCAACTGGCAGAAGTATTGCAAAGTTGGCAGATTCTCAAGAATTGAAATGTCTTCATCTGGTGCTGATAGGCTTATTCAACATCGTGTGAACTCATCTGACAAGGGTTTAAATGTAACAGACATTCATTTATAAGTAAAATTACTACAACAACAGTGTGTGCAGCAAGCAATGCAGAAAGTCATGTGCCCCCACCCCCCACCCACACCGCTAGTGGTTGTGGCTCTAAACAACCGCATAGACTGTTTATGCCAGGGGTTCAGACTGCTAGTCTATATTTTACATCACTTCCATTTTCCCACGCTGTCAAACTCAATCCTGACATTGTTGCTCTAGTCCAATCATTTTCTTGTCCGCCTTCTGTGAGCCAATCAGCCGCTGTTGTGTGTGCTTTAAATGTCGGCGTTCTTCTGTCTCACATTGGTACAGCCTACCTCCTCTCCATCTCTGTCTCACCCTGGTCACTCAGGGCCCCATCCGAGGCTCCATCTTTATTTTCACCACCACCAGCGAGTAGACTCAAGGGGTCCTGTCCTAATTCCTATTGCTGCCTGGACTCTGTTCTGCTATGATGGTTCATTGGAGTCTAATGAGGACACACCTTTGAACTGAACTGTATATCTTATAAACTTATGTCCAGTTCCTCCAAATGATTTCTCCTTATTGAACTATCATGGATTAGACTCTTACATATACTGCATACAAAAAAATGTTGACGCTTCCTCAAATATCCTCAGAACTCAAGATCCCTTTTATTTCTTTGGAAACTTCTCTTCTGAAAATAAAAAAACAGTCAAATCAGCCATTTCGCCAAAGCTATCAGCAAAAATCTGTGACTTTGATGACAAATGACAAGGCAGCCGCTGCAAAGCTGTGATGACTGGAAGGGACAGCGCTTTCACCTTTGGCGCTCTCTGTTGCGTTGCATCTTTCTGAGCATTCACACGGACAAAGATACAAACGTGACGTGTGTTGCAGAGGCAGTGACTGCTAGCAGAGGATGAGAGCAGGTCAAGACTGCTTCGCTGACCTTTTAACCTCCACCAATTGATTCCTTTGTCCCGGCTCTGCTCTTCTCCTGCCTGGAGACGGCACAGAAAAATGGCTGTCATTCATTTACTTGTTGGGTCTTCTTTGAGGTTTTTGTTCTTTGCTTTCTTTCATCCTCTAAAATTTTCATGGGCTTTCCTTCCATCTTTCTTACACTCTATTGTCTCTTGTTCTCCTCAATTTTCTTTGTCCATCGTCTCTATTCTGGTCAGTTATCTCTAAAGCTCCATCTTGGGGGAAATCTGCTTAGCAGCCTTGAGCATACTTGCTTTCCAATTAAATCAAGATGTATTTGCCTTTCAAAAGCCTCTCTTTCCTCACTCTTTCTCCCATCGGAATAATTGATGGAGGTCTCTGGCCTCATGATGAATGGCTTCCAAGCCCGGAGATGAATAGGAAGATGAATGATTTCACCCCTGCGAGGGCCGGAGAGGGCTGGAACAAGGAGTGCTGACATTGTGACAAATACACTGACCATAGCAACGAAACCTGGTCGAATCAGCAAGGGACGAAGGGGTGGCGCCCATCGCACCTCAACAGACGTTCCTCTCACTTACGCCGCCTCTGCACGTCTGTCTAACCGACGGACAATTACCTGAGCCTTGCAATTAACTGCAGGCGCTGTTATAATGCCTGTGGCCTGCCAGGAGACGAGCAGAAGTGGCGTAGAGCCAGCAAGCTGGGGCTTGGAGAGCTTTGCATCTGATGCTTGTGTTTGTGCACTCAGTGGAATCGTGGAGGCCAAGTGAACAGGTGCGGTAAGGTGAGAAGATGCCCCAGGTGACTTCATGTGGATGGTGTCACCACAGTCCCAGCCAAGATTTCCAAACTGAAGCAAGTTTTCTCTCTGTCTTTCACACAACTTGCTGTCATACAGCTGAGACGTAGCAAATGTTTATAGGAAAGAATTCAATGAGCATATGACGGACCATCTGTCTTAAAGGGCCAGTAAGTAAGACTGCTACTGGCCCACAGAACATAATGACCATAATATATCCACGTAGGGGGTGACAAGATTGTTGATCAGTACCACTGACTGAATGATTATGTTGCCAGCTGGTGAGCTGTTGGCTTTACAAAACTTTCTGTCCTGAACTGTTTTGGAATGAAAACTTTTCTCTGGTGACAAACAGGCTCATTTAACTTTTGTTGGTTCTCTTATGGTGTGCTGCTGATTTATCGTCCCTTTTTCAACACTGTGGGTGACGTTCATTTTTATGTTATATATCACCTATATTCTGATATTCAGAATTTCTGGAAATTAAAAAGAATTAAGCATTTTCCTCTCTCTTTGCTATGCTCAGATCGGCTTCCTGTGTGTATAGCAAGAAAAACTGGGCTGTCATGGGCAGCAAAACGAGGCTTTTTTGTCAACAAAATAGTATCTGTACAGAAAAACATTAACAATTGCAGACACATGTCTGTTGGACACCAATACATGTTTAAAATCCATTTTGTGCAACATTAAAAGCCCCAGACTGCCCAGTCTATCACCCCACACTGAGGCGTCCAGGGTGTAGCCCACCTCTCGCCCCATAACAGCTGGTACAGACTGCAACCGCCTCGTAAGCCTTAATTGGATAAACAGAAGAAAATACACTGATAGATGGTTGGTAAAAGTGAACACCTACACCAATAAAAACCAAACAAAGCAGATCATAATAACATTTGTATTGTGAGTTCATATGCATTACTATAAGGTATAGTATGATTGCAGTTGTGAACAGATTTGACCTAAAGCATAACTTTTCTGGCAAAGTTTTAAAATCCTGAATCTGCTTTAATTGGGCAGATAGGAAGCTCCAAAAAGTCCTGCCCTTAACTGAGTGTAGAGTTTGTGACAAGTCCAGTTATAAAAGCATTAAAATTGGTGGCACTACATAAAATATTACAATGCTGAAATCCCAATGGAAATTTGGCCAGAACTTTCATAGTCATATAAACTGGTTTTATAACAGAGGTTCATGCCTGAGTCAAGGGGGTTATACAGTATGAAGTATCAGAAAAGTCAAATTGTCCATAAATTAGAGAATTATGAACAGTTTCCAATTCTAGGAAGTTTGGGGATTGCTTCTAACAATTCTTTTTAACTTCAGATTATTTTTTTGCTACCAATGATAGCCATCAATTTTTGATACCTACAAAAAAATGTTGCTAAATACTCCACTATTTTGTCCAGCTTGTTGTTGCTTGACTGTTGGTGGGTGCTCTGCATGACCTTAGCATGATACAACTGCCTTCCCAAAAATCTAATAAATGGCTCATCAAATACTACCTATTGCTAATAGCATCTTTAGATATGGGAATAACTGTTTGGATTTAAGTTAGCACACACCCCCGCCCAACGAAACAACCTCTACCTGAATCACAAACCCCTGAGTGCTACAGCAACTTCTTCCACCATTCTTTCTAAATTTTGAAGTGAAAACAAAGCTTAGCATTTAAGTCATATTAAAAGAGTCCAACAGAAATGAATACAGTACCAAATATTACCCTTATTGTTAAATGAATGTGTTTTTGTGCTCTGGATCTTTAGCTGATATTAGGCAAGTATACATGTGAGCCTTAGCAAAGTGAATCCAACTTATCAGTGTAAGTCAGCTATGGCAGAGATCCAAAAATAAGCATTTCATAAACAAGGTTTTAAGGCAACATAAGGCAAGTTTCAGGAACACCCAGGACAGATTTTTTCTGCCTGACTTACTGGCACATCAGTCATAAACAAAGTTATGTAACACGGCAAAGGGAAATGTTTAAAAAAATAATGACAATGTGTCAGCCAGAAAAAAAAGGTCTGTGGTCACAGAGATTATGAGATCTCTCAACAGTGAATGAAACACACTTATTAACATGACAGGTAGAGCATCGCAAGACTACTGACTATTACACTGAACTGCACACTACTGTAAAATGTTTTCTCTTCAAGCAAAAAGAAGTATAAGGCAAATATGTACTCTTCTGCGTAACACATTTGTTCTGCCTGAAGATCCACAGAGTGCATTTATGCACCATGAGTGACTGCTTGTCAGCTTTCATGAGGCATTTATGTGATACTTGCATCATTTGTGACAAGGCGATGGAAGAGTATGCCGGTTTATTTAGAAACATCTTAAATATAAAACAGCTTGAGGGTTATGCCTTCTTTTCTTATGACATTCAACACAGCAGCTACAACAGTGTTTTGAAAATGCTGTAAGACACGTGGATCCTTTATTGTTCAAGGTTGTCTGAGATATTGAGTCCATTCATTATGGAGGTAGTGTTTTCAAAAACGAACTACACAACTGGTCATGGAAAGTGACCTGAAATTAAACTTTCTGTAATTTATGCAACTAAGGATAAAGTCAGTTCAGAAGGTACAACAGAACAAAATTAGGTTCATATTGACATGACAGCATCACATAATTGCCTGCATACCCATGATACAACTGTCCCATTCTACCACCCAAAGGTGCTCCGTTGGATTGAGATCTGCTGACTGTAAACTTGAGAACTCACTGTTATAGTCAAGACATCAATGTAAGATCATTTGAGCTTTTAGACATGGCATGGGGCAGAGATGGACATTGTCTGCAACATTACTCAGTGGCATTTAAATGGGTTGGTACTAAGGACCAGCCTGAACTGTTGATACAAGGCAGGATGGTCGATGATTTCATGGGGCTTAGACCAAATTCTGACCCTATTCTGTCAATGTCACGGTAGTCTTATCAGGCCAGGCAACATTTTTTCCAAATTTCTAATCACAATTTGGTGACCTGTGTGAATTGTTAGCTGACATGAATGGCAGCTGAGAATCAGGATACTATTTATTATTATCATCTGCTTCAAGGTTCAGTACATTGTGCTTTCACAGATGCTCTTTTACATACCTTGGTTGTAAAAAGTTATTTGAGTTACTGTTTGCTTCCTATCAGCTTGAAGCAGTTTAGCCATTCTCCTCTGACCTCTGGAACTAAGAGAACTGCCATCATGGGATATAGTTTTATATGTATTTTTTCTCTCTGACCATTTCCTGTAAACCCTCTTTCTTTTTCTTTTTTTTGTCCCTAGCTGGCGGTCGGCAGGGGAGGTCGTCAACGAAGGCAATACGTCGCTGTGGGTGCCTTAGCGTTTCCATCCTGGTCAACGATGCACTTCTAGGCCTTGCGATCTCTAGCCTTGAGGGTTAGACGTCGTTGTTTAAGATCGTCTTCAATTTGCTTGATCCAAGTCTTCTTGGGCGCGTTACACTTGATTCTCCAATGGCTGCTGCAGCAGAAGGCGATATGACAGGCGATGGTTGCTCATGCCGCAGATGTGGCCAAACCATTGCAGTCGTCGCTTCTGGATCAGCTCTTCCATCGAGTGCTGCTGGTGACATTGACTACATATTGTGCTGTTGCTGAGACGGTCACGGAGGGACACTCTGAGAATCTGATGCAAACAGCGCATTTGGAAGACCTCGAGCTTGTTGAGGTCGTGCTTGAGGATGACCAAGGTCTCGGAGCCATAGAGAAGAATGGGCAATACCAGTGTGCAGCACAGGCGGATTTTGGTGATGAGGGTGACGTTTGTCTTCTTCCAGACGCACAACATTGGAGGGAGGTGAAGGCTGTGGCAACCTTCTCTGTAAACCCTAGAGAAGGTTGCAACTTAAATCACTTTTCTTTTCCATTCTGATGCTCCATTTTAACTTCAGCAGTGTCTTTACCATGTCTACATGCCTAAATGCATTGAGCTGCTGCCATATGATTTCCAGCACACATGAAGAGTTCAGCTCTCTCCATGATAGATTTTGACTTCTTTATACAGTAAATCTATATATGTGGACCACCATATTGTATTTTCCATATACCCCTAAGCATCGAGCATGAGTTCTTCTATCATTGGAGGAGAAAAGTGGGAAAACGGTTGTGCCCTAGAGTATACTGTGTGCTTCTAAAGCACCATGGCGGATGCTTTGAAATGATATCTCAATTCATGATATTACTCTTCAGTAAAGCCCACAGCTGTTACAGCCAAGGCCCAATACAAAGGTGGAGGTGGAGAGGAGAAGTGCTGCTACATCGGACTGTGTTCTGGGCCACGTGCGCTGCAAACCCACGAGCAATATAGGGATAAAAAGGTTTGAGCTGTGCAGGCAGAAAGGAAGGCACAAAGAGGAGAGTGAAGGGCTTGGGGACTTGACAGTAGGAGATCCATTTAGATTAGGCGGTTTTAATATCCTCTGAAGTTTCCAATAAATGGCAGTTGGAACCAGTGCTACACTGTTGTCATTTGATTGTCCATCACCTTTGCGCATAACCTCGGATGATGCAGTTTTGAATTGCTGCCCTGACTGACCTTGTATCACTGCCGTTATATCAACAACAAGTGATAAAGCCATCCTGCAATCTGCTGCTTTCTACACTGTGAGGCAATTTAGAGACAGTTACCCAGGTGCCTGGAATAAGCTTAGCCAGCAGGCTGCCCGAATGAAGCATTCCTGGAAAAATATGCTGAAACATAACTATTAATTTCACACTGACTATTGTTGTAAAACATGAAGAAGAGTGTTATTACTTAGATAGAGGATATCAGGCAGATAGAGGATATCCCCTTCACTGCATCTGCCTACTCTTTACAAAATATCTGCAAGTTCTACAACTTAAATGCAAGCTCTGAGGAAAAAAAAAAAGAAAGGAAAATTTTTTTTTGCCAAAACAGAGTGGTGCTTTCGAGATAACTTTTCTGTCAAACTGCTGTTTACTGTTTTCCTTTCAAATTAGTCAATAAAGAAGTCATGATTGCTCAGCACGATTTCAAAGATTTAAAGCTGTAAAACTAAGCTGGGCGAAAAAAAAAAAAAAGCAGTGAGGTCAAACTCTGTAGCTAATGAGGCGTCCAGATGGATGATACAAATTTTTGGCCTTCTGGAATTGCTTGATATACAGCAAGCCAAGGGGTTTTTTTTCTTCATGTTTTCTGTGTTCACGGCAGCTGTTTCACACTGGACGGCTGCGTGCTGTTCAAACATGGAGCCATGTGCTGCACTGGTAATGAAGAGAATAGAGCACGATGGCTTCTGGTACCGCTCACTAATGAATCACGACAGCGGTGGCACAACCCACCAGCCTCCCGCCTCCTCCTCACAGTTGTCAAATGAAAAATTATTTTGCTAATGTTCTACCTATTTTTCCTTCACATTCATTACTGACTTGAATCATGAACCACAGATTCAGAGTTTTCCCTGAGAAGTAACCAAAAAACTTTTGGGGAGTTTTGTACAACTTGTACAACTTTTCCACTCATACTATATTTTCTTTGTGTGAATTTTGCGAGCCCATACTGCAGCTGACAGCTGTCAGTTTTAAAAAACTACAAATGATAAATATATAAGTAATTATTTAAGGATTGCGTTCGTGCATTTAAAATATAACAAGCTGGCTTTTGCTGGCAGTGTGTTTCCTGATAACTAAATATAATGCTGATGAGGGATAATAAAGCACAAGCTATGTTTTACATCAAAAAATATGCAACATGGTAAATATCTCAATTTAGTCCACGGAAAGAAAAACTTAAACCACTCTCTTATATTATTCATGAGTTCAGATATATACAGGAACATAAAGCAAGCGATACTTCAAAGAGTAAACACAGTTGGTCTATGAAGTATTTGTACAATGTCTCTGTACACCACCACTGAAGTGACTGTAGTAAAGACCTGGCAGAGTTTCTAAAGAGGAAAAACAGTGTTTGGTGATGCCCATTGGTTCTAGACTTCAGGCATGACGGCAGAGTATTTCCATCCAAGTATTAAAAATAATCTTTATATTTAAAATTGTTACTTTGTCCAACACATTTTGAGCCTTAGAAAATGCAGCAATATGTACAAACTGGTTGTAATTTCTAAACAGTTAATGCAATACCTCTGCACTGCAATCCAAAATAGCACAACAAGCAAGGCTTCAGAGCTCGAACTGGAGATCCACCAATCCATTCTAAGTTCTAATACTGATCCCTTGGCTAGTATTTATCGAATACAGAGGTAAATTAATAAGCTCTATTGCCTTTTCCTTACAGCTTTCTAAAAACTGTTAAAACAAAAATAATGAGAGTGAGACAAAGTATCAAAGTAACCACAGTTAGATTTTCAACAGACCGGTGATAACAATGCTTTCTCACAGCTGTGTGCTAAAGTATGAAATATGGTTTCATACCTGTGAGGTATTCTGGGTCGGGCACAGGGTCTGACAGCTCCTCGTGGCATTGAGCCTGCGTTGGCACCGATGCCACCACCATGCCATCTGGGAGCTGCTGTTCGATGCCTCGGGCAAAGTTCTTCTGCCTGGTGTAAAGAGAGATAATATAGAGAGCTCCAATTAAGAGACATCAGTGTTCAGTTGCCCAGCACAGGATGAAAAAGGGAAAAGGGAAAGGGAGAAAAGCAGGAATTCAGGAAACAAGGACAAAGAACGATGTAAAGGAGGTAACGGCAGCTGTCATTGTCACATTTTGTGGTATTTGATGTATAAAAAAAAGGCAGTGAGTGAATCAGTCAGGAAAAGTCATGTTATCACAGATGTTTTGTTGCAAATTTTCTGCTCTACCGACATTTTAACACAGTGGACTAAACGAAGTATTGGGACATGCATCGTAGCTCTAATTTTAAAATGTGCTGCTCCATAATCATTCAAGGCAAACTTCATCCTTTCAGTATGTTCTCGGGCCATGATGGGCCGAACATTTGCATTTATCATTTGAATTAATGTGTGTTAGTGAGAGCGTGTCCACCTGAAGCACACCTCAAACCAGGCTGATGGACACAATCTCAATCCTAAACTCTTAGTGAAAGTTGCCGATGGCCTTAACTGACTGATTATGGTGACTGTGTATGAATGCCATATGAAGTCAAATCAGGAATCTAGAACCACTGCTGTTACTCAATAACACAATTAAGAGTGAGTTTTTGTGTTCTCACCATTAATATTATCTTAAATTGGGGCTGTAATCTTTTTTCACTGCAGTAATGTTTTTGTCCTCGTGAAATATTTTCTTTACTCTGTGTTAATCGGGTGCTGTGAACACTAACTAAGTCACTAATTACCCTTCTGAAGTTTGATGATGATGATTAAACTACTATTGCCAGAGGGTTTGCAGTTGCATGTGATGAATAATTAACACTATATAAGCTATAAATAGCCATGGAAGTGCTTAGCAGTTTTGTTTAAGACTTCTGTGAGTTTGCTGTGGAGCCTTTGTGATGACTTGTGATGTTATTTGGCGCACTTTTTATTGACAGGTTTACAACAATAGCAAAGAAGGCTGGTCTAATAATAGGAAATAGTCGATGAAGGATGTTAGTACATCCATCTTTAAATGTAGAGATAGACGTGTGTATGCTCACGCAGTTCCACGGCAATTTTAGATTTATACAATTTAAAGTTCACGCACATTGTGCGATATTAGCAAAGGTTAAATAAATCCACACTGTGTAACAAAGTTTGATCCATGCAGACCAGGGATGGCAAACAGGTCACATTGATCTTAAGTGGGGCGGACTAGAGAAACTTCTTCCTGCCAGTGTGAAGAAGTTTATACATTTAATCCCTGGGCTATCTTAATGTAAGAAAAATGCCTCAGTTTGTCAGGGTTTTTTTTTTATAAAGTAATGCTCCAATAGTAAATGAAAGAAATCTGTCAGCACGACTCGTGGACTCGTTGAAAGAAATACAAACTTCTGGTAGCTGATTGCCTCTGACTTTCTTGTAATTATAAAACAGAAAGCTTCTGTTAATTCACAGAAAATGCACTTTGTTGTGAGGATTGTAAATAACAGAAATTTGTATAGTGAAAACACAGGACATTACTTTGGTGTAATACGAATGGCCGAGGAGGAGCTCTTTATTAGCAGGAAAAGCTGCAAAACATATTAACACATTTAAAAAATGTATTCCCTCTTTCCCATTTCCCAAAGCCATCCAGTGGGCTTTGGAAAGACTGAAATCTTTGTCAGGTCCATTCTGACCCCCGGGACTTAGGGGGGGACTTACAAGACTCAGAAACAGGAAGTAACTTAGGGCGCAGCTTTATTGCTGGCAAATCTTAAAACAATAACCGTTATAAAAACAAACCAAAACCTCAAATGCAGAACTAGAACTAGACTGGGAACAGGAACCTAGAAACTAAGAAAACTCACGCTAGGAAAAACCAACCGGGACACAACAAGATAACACGGCAAAATGAGGGTACAATGCGACAACAAGCAGGGGATGACAGAGGACTAAAATACACAGCGGAATAATCAGGAAACAGGAGACAGAAGGGAAACACAGCTGGGTTTAATTAGGCAGGACGAGACAAGGACAGCAAAAAAACTAAATACACTGACATAAGACACAGACTTTCAAAGTAAAACAGGAAACACACCAACTAAACTTACAGACACAGACTCAAAGACACGGCTTCACACAAAGACATGAATGACTTGGAACCAGAAGGAACAAAGAGACAAAACCTAAGGACTAGAAATCACAGAACCATGAACCAAAAGACTAGTAATGATAAAACGTGATGAAATCAAAGCTTAATAATAATACAAAAATCAAAACGCTGGATCACTGACCCAGGACCATGACAGCCCTGATATAGACTGAAGGTTTTATTCCTTTGCCATTTCTTTTCATTACACGTCACACTTGGCTCACTTGTGATATCTTCAGAGGGACGCATTATACAAACCAGGCTTCTGCTGTCACAATCATACATTTTCTTTGTTGTTTGAGTCCCAGGCTTTGTATTGTAACTTCCATCTATTCTCTATCTGTATCAGCCATGATATGCTCCAGCACCCCCAATAATCCTAAATTGGTAGATGGATAATCTGTTATGATTTGTTTAGAGTTTTTCACAAGTGCTGCTGTCGAGCTGATGAATTTGTCAGTTCATGCTGCGTTGTCATTGGTTCATTAGTGAACATGGGTCATAGCAGCAGTCACATTTTGAGAATTTTGTTGGAGGCTCTCTCTGACTACAAGACAAGAGACGGCCTTTAAAAAAGGAACTATTAACTTCACAGTTCAAAATGATCATTTCTGTTGCAGAGGCTCAACACCAGACAATATAAACTGGGCTTCAAGATTCTACACAACTGTGAAAAAGTATCAAACTCATTCATGAAACAGCAGTCCAACTTATTTTGAGCTGAAATGTGAATGATGCAAATAAAGGAGGAATATAGCTTATTAATTATTCATTCAACTCTAGTATCAGATCGGTACTCTGTATCAGCAGATACCCAAAGAGATCCCAAGGTACCGTATTGGAAATTGCAGTAGGATGATTGCATCCTCACACAGAAAAAGATGAAGCACACAAGGATGGCGACTAGAAGGACAACTCAAAGATAGACAAGTGTTTTTCATAACTGGCAGATTGTAAGGCAATACTTTCTGGCAGATCGTTAGAGACAAATCAATAAATACTAATAATTATGGGAGAGTATGGCTGTGTATTGAAGAGACAAAGAGTCACATTAAGCATGTCATTATTCATTATGTTTATTGTTCTGCTGCGGAGTGACTCATATTCAGTCTGAGAATTGATGTCCTCATTTGTCTGATGCCGCGAGTGACTCTTGGTTGAACTCACTCATTTTGTCCACTCCATTATTCCTTGTCTCAGTGCCAGTTAGGTTCACAACAAGGTTTTGCAGCAGAATGACTTCAATAAATCAGTGACCCGGGTCAATTAGGTATCTCGGGTTGGATGCTGAAAAAAATAACTAAAAACATCTTTATTTTTACTCCTGCATGAATCCACAACCAGGCTGACTTGGACGACAAATCAGACAGTGTCTGTAATACGACTGGAGAAACTTGCCATCAAACAAATACCTTTTATTAATCCAGCAAGCACGGACTCATTAGCAGCTAAATGTGCCACTGGTGGTAAACTTTATCTGTCTGCTGTTTGGTGCTGCGCAGGTAGTGCACACTGGGTTTATCAGAGCTTGTTGCTGGAAAAGGCTGCCTGTTGCCACGGTAAACATGTTTAATGAGAGAGCTGACACTGAACCAAAGCAGTTAAGCGTCAGACATAAAACTAACACTATGAGCCAGACGATAGTAATCCGTGTGAAAAAAGGGAGATGAAGTGGACAGTTGTTTAAATGACTTTTACTATAGGTCACACTTTTCGTACATTTGATTAAAACTACTTATGAAAGACCAATTAGCGCAAGTTTAAATGAAACTATAATTTAGCTTGTGTTCAGACTGTCTAACACTTTGTCTAGATTGTCTAAACCACTGTAGATGTAAAACCTGATGTGTCGGTTATCGCACCTCCTTGTACAGGTACAGTCTGTGTGTCAGCCCTTTCACATTCCCAGGGCGTAAACTAATGTCTTTTTGTCAGAGCTGGCAGAGTGTCACAGCTAGGCACAAGATGTCCTTTAGTAGCTGTGAGTGACAAATCGGGTTATGTTAAAAGAAAGACCAAGTCTGTCATTCCCACCTTGTCATTTATGAAACTGCCTGGTTATAAAGTGGCTTTTTGCATGTTTGTTTCTTTGTTTTCCCCCAAATCACAATCTTTTATATAACTGAGTGTTTTGACTAAACATAACAAAGTTTTTAAGCTTAACCAAGTAGTTATCAGTGCTTAAACCCATCAGAAAATGGAAGTTAAAAAACAAAACAAAAACACCAACACAAAGAAACTATCAGAACATGAACCATGGCTCAGAAGTGCAACTAATGCCACTGCCTTCCCTGCCAGTTGTTATCTGTGCAACCAATAGTGCAGAGAATGTGAATGTTTCTGACAAAAGCTCCATTTTGTGAAAGCATGAGAAGAGAACTCACTGTTTAAGAGTACCTGTACAGGAATTATGACTTTTATTCAACACATTGTCACAACTTACAGAGAGTAAGTCAACTCTCTGTTGTTCAAATTTGACAGCTCATGACTTTCTTATGTTTTTCAGATACAGGGCTGAAACACTTAGGTATCCGATTACTTCCTCCTCAAGCAGTTCATCAGACTACTCAGCTGCTTTACCTGTTGGTGCTGATAAACTGTTCTCTAACTTCAAGGTTATTTCCCTGTCTGAATTAACTAAGGTTGTAAATGCAGCTCGTTGTGCAACCTGTTCTTTGGATCATCTACCAGCCTGGGCTGTAAAGGAACTGTGGTCAGTATTAAGACCTCACATTCTGTTTTTTTTAAATACTTCATTGACGACCGGAGTCTTCCCTGAATGTTGTAAATCAGCTGTGGTAGTACCAATCTTTAAAAAGCCTGGACTGGATGTTGACATAGTTGCAAACTATAGACCCATCTCACATCTGTCTTTCTTATCTAAGGTCTTTGAAAAAGTGTTTTTTAAGCAGCTCACTGAGCATCTGTCAGCTAACAATCTGCTTTTAGACCAAATCACTCCACAGAAACAGCTTTAATCAAAGTGGCAAACGATCTGTTGGTAAATGCAGACAATGATCGCACTTCAGTTTTAGTACTACTAGATCTAAGTGCTGTGTTTGACACTGTGGATCACTGTATTTTATTGGATAGGCTTGAAAATTTTATTGGAGTTACAGGAAATGTTGTATCATGGCTGAGATCCTACCTGTCTGGGAGATCTCAGACTGTTAGTTTTAAAAATGATCTCTCCGAGACCTGTGCAGTGGGGCATGGGGTCCCTCAGGGCTCTGTACTTGGCCCACTGCTGTTTTCGCTGTATCTGCTGCCTCTTGGTCTTCTTTTACGTTCTTTTAATGTAACCTTTCATTGTTATGCTGATGACCTGCAGCTTTATGTTCCTTTAACCTTTGGAAATTGTGCTGAAGTGTCTAAATTAGAATCGTGTCTATCTGCAATTAGAGGATGGTTATCAAATAACTTCCTGCTTTTAAATACTGATAAGACAGAGTTGATTGTCACTTGACCACAAAAATTTCAATAACTGTCTCAAAATTTCATCTTGAAAACTGATGACTATGTCATAAATTGCAGGGACAAGGTTAAAAACTTGGGCGTGTGGTTCGACATGGTGCTGTCCTTCGAGTCTCATGTAAAAGAGACAACAAAGACTGTCTTTTATCATTTAAGGAACATAGCCAAAATCAGACAAGTTTTATCTACACTGTTGAAAAAAAAATCCTAGAAAAACAGTAATATTCCAGCAGCTGGGGCACCAAAATAATACCAGAAAATAACAGAAAATAACTTTCTCATAAAAATACGGTTATTTTCAGTAATGACAATACAGTTTGTTGCCCTAATTTTACATGGGGTTTTGCCTTTTTCAAGTGCTTTTACACATTACATTAGGAACATGTTAATGTGATTAAACAATGAAATTACCTATAAACAAGGTCAATGAATGTGGCAATATGAATAATAATACTTAAATGTACAGAAATATACAGTTAACAGTTGGTTTAAATAAACGATGGATTGCATGCCCTGGGACAGACTGACAGAGGCGTGGCTGCCATATCGCACCATCGGCCCCTCTGGCCATCACCTGTAGGCGGTAGGTGAAGAGTCTTGACCAAGGACACAACCACGGAGAGTGTCCGAGCCGGGGCTCGAACCGGCAACCTTCTGATTACAAGGCGAACTGCCAACTCTTGAGCCACGATCACCCTAAATAGCAATAATAATAATAATTATTATTATTTGATGTAAAAAAAGTTTATGAGAATCATTTTATATATTTTTCCATAGCATTACATTTGAATTTAACAGTTCAATCTTTCAAATAACGGACAGATATTTGTGAAATCATGATACATTTGTGAATGTATTTTAACAATCTAAATATGCATATGTACAGACAAATACATGTAAAAAGCAAGAAAATTATGTTTTATTACATTACAGTGATTTTACGTTAACTTACATTTGAAATGTGAAATCACAGCCTATTTATGTAAATTTAATGATATTCTAGAAGAACAGAACAAAACTGTAAAATACACAGTTAAATACTTTTATATTAGGATTTTTTTTTACAGTGTAGCGACACTAAAGAGGTTCTTCTCCATGCATTTGTGTCTTCACGTATCAATTATTGTAACACTCTCCTTTCTGGGCTACCAAAGAAAAGTTTTAGAGGTTTACAGATGGTGCAAAAATGTAACTGCTCGCATTTTAACTAAAACTGGAAAATTTGAGCACATTAACCCCGTACTGAAATCCCTTCATTGGCTACCCTGTCAGGTTCAAGCAGATTTTAAGGTCCTGCTGCTCACTTACAAGGCTTTAAATGGTTTGGCATCCTCATACCACTCTGATCTTTTGCACCTTTATGTTCCATCCTGTGCTCTCCGATCCCAGGATTCTGGCCTTTTAAAAGTTCCTAGAGCCAGAAAAAAGCCTATTGGGGAGCGAGCTTTTGTCTTTTCGTGCCCCATTTTTATGGAACAACCTCCCTCAAGATATTAGGCAGGCATGCTCGGTGGAGGTTTTTAAAGCTAAGTTGAAGACCCACTTGTTCACCCCATCCTACATGTCTTAATTCTATGGCATTTAGTTTTTTAAATTTTTATCGTTTTTAACTTTTATTATGTTTTAAACTTGTTATTGTGTTTTTAACTTGGATTGCTATGTATCGCTTTTTATTTATTTATCTCTTTATTTTCAAATAGCTGTACAGCACTTTGTTTGAAAGCACTTTATAAATAAAGTTATCATTATTATTATTACATGAAAGATAAAAGCTAAACCAAGAACTCGGTCCTAAAATGCAAAGAAACAACCACTAAAACTTTCACGTCCAGGGGTCTGAGACTAACTTACTTTCTTATTATATGCCACGTAGCCTTAATATTATGACCACCTGCCTAATATTGTGTTGGTCCTCCTTTTGCTGCCGAAACAGTCCTGTCCCATGTCCTGGACTCCACTAGACCCCTGAAGGTGTGCTGTGGTATCTGCACCAAGATCTTCAGGTCTTGTAAGTTGCGGGCTGTGGGCTCCATGGATCAGACTTGTTTTTCCAGCACATTCCGCAGATGCTCGATTGGATTGAGATCTGGGGAATATGGAGGCCAAGTCAAACCTCAAACTCGCTATTGTGCTCCTCAAATCATTCCTGAACCATTTTTGCTTTATGGCAGGCAAATTATCCTGCTGAAAGAGGCCACAGGCACCAGAGTTAATACTGCTAACATGAAAAGTGCACACCGTCAGCAATGCTTAGGTAGGTGGTACATGTTAAAGTAACATCCACATGGATAGCAGGATGCAAGGTTTCCCAGTAAAACATTGCACAAAGCATCACACTGCCTGTGTCGGCTTGCCTTTTCCCATAGTGCATCCTGGTTCCCCAGGTAAGTGATGGACACACACCCAGCCATTCCTATAATGTAAAACAAAATGTTATTCATCAGAGCAGGCCACCTTCTCCAGCATGGGAATCCTGACTGATCTGTGGCTATGCAGCCCCATATGCAACAAACTGTGATGCTCTGTGTATTCTGACACATTTCTATTAGAACCAGCTTTCCACTTGGAGACGCTCTGACCAAGTCACCTATTCATCACAACTTGGCAGTTATCAAACTCGCTCATATTCTTACGCTTGCCCATTTGTCCTGCTTCTAACACATCAACTCTGAGGACAAAATGCTCCCTAATATATCCCACCCACTAACAGGTGCCATGATGAAGAGATAATCAGTGTTATTCACTTCAACTGTCAGTGGTCATAATGTTATGCCTGATCGGTGTAAGTACTTAGGAATTATAATTGACGACTCCCTCTCTTTTATAGCATGCATTCAGCAAGTGGTGAAAAACGTAAAATTATATGCATCTGTTTTCACAACGGCTACATATGCTGGATACTGTTCATCACGTAGCACTGAGGTTTTATTAGAAACCTTAAAGCTCTTTCCCACCACTCTATGTTGTATGCATTTGTCATTTCATAGACTCAACCAGTGCACATTGTTTTTTTTAGTCTGATTTTGCTTTGCTCCTATCTTACTTACTCACATTCATTAATTAAGTGTGGAAAGTTATTGTTACTGGTCCCAAATCTCGTTCCTTCTGTCTGTCCTGAAAGTTTATTGTGAATTTCGAAAAAATAAGCGTTCAGAATTGTAACTGTCTCCTCCTCGAATCAACACAAACTTATATTCATTATGATCTCCACTTTAAGGAGATTTCAGGTAACCTGGAGGCAGTTACTTCAGGCTGAATATTAGTACCCCCTGTGTATTTGCCCAAGACAATGACTTAAAATTAATATTTTTTGGTTATTTTTGGACTAATTCTTTTGTGCTTTTTAATGTGTGTATTTGCATCTGTGATACTATTCCTGTCTGTCTTGGCCAGGACATTCTTAAAAATGAAACTTTTTTTAATCTAAATACTTCATTTAAAGGGTTTTATTACTTTGGATAAATAATAAGGGTTAAATGCAAATCAATAAGAAAATAAATAATGTTTACGAGGATGTTTTCGGCTGAAAGTTAAAGATTTGTTTAAAGGTAGCGTACAGTCAGGGAGATTTTAAACACTGCAGGCGATGATAAATGGAAACACTCTCTTACTTAACAGCACAGACATCCTGACTAACATGGTTGGTTTGCGAAGGAAAAAAAGTTACCATCGGACGTGAGAAGCAAAGCGTTTACTGTCAGAGTGCAGATATCTCTGGATGAGAGGCTCATTTGCTGCTGTTTATCTTGCTCTCAAATTTCAAATTACCACTTCCTGTATACTCCAAATATTTCCTGCTAGTAACCATATCTGACACAAAATATTAAATTAAGCAAATAAGATAGAGAGCATCTCACTTACACTAAATGGATGCTCTTCTCAGTTGCAGCCCCCTTTTACATCAAGTGTAGATATATTAAAAAGAAGGGCGTAATAGCCTCGCGCCTTTAAAAGATTCATACCAGCAGCCATTAAAAAAAAACATGAAAGGTCCTCATGGTTCATACTGGTGACAGTTCTCCCATTAATATAAACTCTGCATAATGTACCATTTGATGCATGCAGAGATCTGGGCCTTAGTTGTCGAGGGAAAAATGCACAAATATTTACAGATCACAAACTGCTGCCTTCGGGAAAGTCACAGCGTGAGAATAACAGAAGCCAGCGGCTTCAGCGGAAACAGTGGTAGCTGTGTGGCCACGCCGAACACCAGCATCCATGAAGCATTTTATTACAGTGGTCATTGTTTGGCTAGGGGTGCAACAGTATTAAGAAGGAGGTCAGGCTAACAGATGCAATGCAGTGCAAAGTTAGCTGCTGGTGCACCGCTAAACTAGATGCAAGTGAAACCTTTGAAACAGTAGAATAAGAAACAATAATCAGGATTGAAACAAATTTCTTTATTATATATCCAGTACAATGCAAACGTTTTAGGAACATCAGATGTTTAGATCTTTAACCCTGCCTGAGTCAGAGCCCTCAACTGGGGATCTGACTTAGACAAGCACAATCTGTACTTACTGGTACTGGCATTTTAAAGAAACCTTTCAGTCAAATAAAATATGTACAGGAGAGTTTTACTTTACTACAGCTTATATGCTTTATTCAGTGCTTGTAGAAGCAACGCCTGAAATCTTAAAGAGCTACATTCAGCAACTAGAAAGTCTGGTCCTGAAACCCATGGCATAACACTCATCATTCATTGATGTCAGCAATATGGAGTGATAGCCTAAATTCACAAAAGAATTTTGATCTCCTGGACACTTAGAGCAACGGCTCTGGAAAAAGTACTTGACTACTGTGGAGAAATGTACCTAGAAATAGCCTTGCTTTAAATGTATAATGTGGTCATGCTAACAATGGGTTTTTCTATTTACTCCACTATATCTTATTTTTTCAAGTAAAAAAGAAGGAAAAAACTAGGAATTGCCCTTTCAGTCCATTAATCCAGTAAATATGTTTAACTTGTAAGTCCTACATCCAACCATGTAATCTAAAAGTTAAATGACTCAGACAATTAAAGACATTCCCCTTCAAACTAGTCTGCTTGGGTACAGTGCCTCGAAACCACTGCCGGCATTTCTGCACCATTTGGAACGTGCCACTGTGACTCCTTTTTACTCCAAATTTAGAAGATGAAGGGTTCAGATACAACCAGCATGACAACTGGAAGATTTTCCACTTATGTGGACAAAAACCTTATTCTGTTCTACTCTAGTCCATGCTCCTGGTCTTGGTCCTCACCTCCCACCCTGCTTTTGGTCTTAGAAACTCTCAACTCTGAAACTGCTCGGCTGTAGCTAGAAACCGAGCTCTCATCAGCACTGATGGTCGATGTTAAGTGCACAGGGAAGAGGCCAAAAATATGAGAAGAAATCTAAAAAATGTAGCTGTATTTAAAGAGGTGCATGAGAAGATGACATTACAACGGACGAGTTTAAGCCAGATTTTCGATTTTTACAAGCTCACTCCTGAAACACTTTGATCACACTCTTTAAAGCAGGAACATACTGAACGTTTACTTCTCTGTCTTTTCTTTATTGGTTCTTTATGGATCATCAGCGTGTACTAAAAATTAAAACACAGCTCATTATGTAGTGCTATATTTGTAGTTTCTACAAAACTATAGCAAACAAGGATGGCTGTGATTTTACTGACACTGAGTCAAAAGCCTGTCATTTTCTGCTGAAAGTAATTACGCATGATTTCAGCTGTCAGTTTAACAAAACACACAAATTGGGAACGTAATGACTGAATCTCAGTTGTTTTGCTGACGACCGTGATTAGATTTTTCTCTCCCATAGATACACGTGAAGTGGGATATGTGGCTGCTATCGCTGCATTTGTGTTTGACAATTTTCACTGTTAATTTTGTTAGAGGATGGCATGTAACATTTAGCAGCCATCTGGCACTGTAGGGATGTCATTATTCATTTTCTCTCTTGAAGTTCAATGAACTCTTGCAAAACTGCCAAAACTTACTAAAAACTTTTTTTCTTCTTCTTTAGCAGGAGCTGTGGTGAAGCAGCCACCTGTTTGATGAATTATTAAAATGTGAAATGAGACAAAACACCAGGACACTTTTGATTTACGACAACAGTTCTTTCACTTTCTGTTCTGTTTTCCTCGCAACGATCCCCCTGACTATGTGACTCAATAAACTCGTGGCTTTCAATAAGAGACAATCAGGGCCACTAGCAACCCATTCCCACCCCACTGTCTCCATTAGTCTGCGGCGAGCATATTTCATATTTTAATTAACTGAGTCAATGAAGGTATTCCTCTTGAGGGCGTCATGTCGAGGGTGTGGTACAGCAGGCACAAATGAGCCAAAAAAATAAGAGAGGGAGTTTGAGAAGAAAAAAAATTCTCACACAAAATAGTGGGGTGAGAGAGTGATGGGTTGTCAGGTGGGAGTGTGGTCTTAATCATTGATCCCAAGCAGGCAGCAGAATGAGAACAAAGGCCACTAAAATATTCATTAAAACCTGTTCTGAGCTCGTCGTGTGAGAAAGCAATAGAGAGAGGAGTTGAGAGAGAGGAGAGGGAGGACACTGTTAGGAGTAATGAGAGGAGGTTAGCTTTTTAACATCTCATTACTGGAGTCCACTGGCTCCCACAGAGACGGGAAGATAGAGACCCTGTCACTGAGCTCTGTAATTTGAACCCAGATCATATCGCACCCCCGAGATGTCACCGTGATAGGATCTCCTTCACACAGACGCACATCTCACTCTGTAACCAAAATCACCGCGTGCCCCACTGGCCCTGCTGCCAATGACGATGCCATGGCTGGATCTCTCCCACTAGGAAATCAAATAAATAAACCTTGTGTATTTGAAATGATAATGCCGAGCTTTCTGTGCAACGAGGGGAAGGGTGTATTTTCCCCTTTCCAAAAAAACATGAGAAGCATTTCAGGGCTGGTGAGCTTGAAAGACGGACCACGCTGGGCAGAGAGAATCAAACAAGCGCTGCGTGTGTGTTGACGCTCTCTGGAGCAGAAAGAACCGTGCATTTACAGTATGTGCATACCTGAAAACCCAGGTTTGTGTACCGGTTAGTGTTATGTGTGTGTTGTGCTGCTGGCCACCTGCTCACTGTTATTGCTGCTTCCCTTTTATCTCCCCCACTTTTTCTCTATCCTTGACGGGGCCACAGATCAGTTCCGTTTTTCTCCCCAGCACACGCATTTCTCCTCAAACAGCAGCCAAAATGTTGACTTGGACGAATGCTTGCCATTTTTTCTTTTTACTTTCAGTGCATGAAAGTGGAAAAGTGGGCAAAAAAAAGGAAAAGCAAAGAAGTGTATCATTGACACCGAAAATGAATTCAGGCAGGTAAAAATGGTAGCATATATTTGGAGCGAGCAAAAAACAAACAAACGTATAAACCCACACCGGTGGTTAAACAATATTAAATTTTGACTTCTTCTTTCGACTGAATGAGGGAGACAGATGCTTTGTGCCACTCCTGAGCCGTGGGGTAAGGGCCTTTTGAAGAAGTGCCAGTGAACATCACATGGAGGTTCTCATTTTCCCTCCCCTCGCCTCTGCCTTGCGTGCTCGTGTTTACTCAAGGGCAAATATGTGAGGGAATATGTGAACTCACGGGCCACATTGCTGTTTCGCTCACATGTTGTAGATGCTGATGAATAAGTCAATGGCTTTCGAAGGCTGGTCATTGCATCTTTGCACTTTTGCAGCCTCGAGTGTCTGTTAGAAATACTATAATTGAATGTTCTGCAGTTTGAAAGGTGTCTTTGACTACAGGTCGTTTGGGTCGTGTCAGAGAGGTGCACACTACTTGGCTCTTTGTGTCACTCTCTACAATGAGTGGAGGGTGTGAGAGTCAGCTAAAATCCACTGTTTGTGGCTTCAGAGAAGAATGACATTTGAGCAAATAAATCCACTGTACTGGCCTGTATTAAAAGGAAAATGACACCCTACCTCCCCTGCTGTTCCTCCTTGGAGTAACCTTGCAATTTATTTCATGGCTCTCACAAACAACAGATTACGCATTCAGATTTTTTTCATCCATTGCTCTGGTCACACTCTGTAAAATGCTGGATTCTACATTCCAGTATTAGGCTTGAAATCTGTTCCCTTCAAAATAAATAAATAAATAACTAAAATAACTGGATGTGCATCAGTGTCAGCAAATCTCTTATTAAACTGTGTATTAAGTAGAGAGTAATGTACCAAACATTCAGGTAATGCTAGCAGGCTTTTTATTTTTAGCCTGAGCTGACTTTCATCGATTAAAATGACAAACATGGCTGGTTTCAGACTATATGAGCTCTAGTTAATTACCATGAAGTCCATTAGGAATGTTGCCTGGTAATGTTCTGTCTGTGTATCTGTGATTGAAAAAGGAAGAAGTAGAAGAAAAACACTGACTCTAAGTGTCTGTGATGAGTTCCAGCTAAAAGCTGAAGCTCATGGCAACCTATGGTTTACATAAGGCAGAATTTCCTGGTTACACTTTTATTCTTTATTCATTCATTCATATTTGTTGTTTCACTTTCACAAAATCAGAAGCATTTAAACATTCAGTTTAAAATGTCCTAATTCTCAGTATGTGCATTTGTCATGGTTTATCATTTGTACATTTAACTGTTCAGCAAAATGGACAGAAGCAATGCTCAGTTGGCACTAAGAGGGTCAAAGTGTGCCAAGAAAATGCCCCTCAAACCATTACACCAATACCAGTCTGAACTGCAGGTGGGATCCATGCTTTCATGCCGTTCGTGCCAAATTCCGACCCTCCCATCCAAATGTCACATGAGAACATTTTCATGGTAGGATAAGACCAGCTTCAGTTTTCTGCTGTCTAAATTTTGGTGAACACTTGCAAACTGTAACCTCAGTTTCCTGTTATTAGCTGACAGGATTAGCACCATGACCATGTCATTGGCTGATATTTGCATTAAGTAGACCTGCGGTGTATAATTTGCCCCTTTAACACAGAATTTGTTAAGATCCAAGATTTTCTGTCACTAAAATATATTGGAGGTTCTAAGGTGCTACATAAAATACAGCATTGCAATGTTAACTACAGGCAGCTCTTTTAGCACTCATTTGAAACTTGACCGCCAGCTAGTAATTCTTGCTATGTATCATTAAATTTGACATTCAGTTTCCTTGGTGACAGATAACATTGCAAGCTAAGCACGCATTTCCAAAGGCCAACATTCACTTGTGAAAAAACTGTTACAGTTATGTTCATGTTATTGGTTTTGGAACAACTCCTGACACACATCTGTGGATGCAACGCTTTCTTCCTGCAACTTTGATTCATTTTACTTTCAAGCCAATTTGTTCCTTAGATTCAATTTCAGCACGCTGACTCCTGGTCAGTTTCAATCCATTTGGTGCTATCTCCAATAATTAGGCCTTGCATTAACCATGCCTCCCAACAGTCTTTCCTTCCTCTTCCACCACCTCATCTGAACAGGAAGCACGAGCACGTTCAAATGAGATCAGAGCTTTTGAGATTTAGATTCTTGATGATATTAACTATTAACCTGGCTCGCGCGTCCCTTCCTCTCTACGACTCTAGCGGTCGATCCCTAAGTGGGTGATTGGCCTCCGGGCAGCAGAATCCATGCATGGCCAAAATTAAATTCGTGGGCCACAGATGACTTTGCTGACCTTCCGGCTTCCTGAGTTTAGTGGAAATGATTGCCACATGCAGCGAGTGATAATTAACCACCCTCAAAGCACTCCACTAATCATTCTGATCTCTGTAGAAATTATGAGAGGGACAGTGCGTTGCTTTTCACCTGTACGGTTGGATATATATAGTAGGTCTCTCAAAAGAGGCAATGCATTTTATTTGTTTTAAATAGTACACAGCCAGTAGAAACATCCTGTTTTATCATTTCCCTTTTCAGAAAGGGAAATGGCATAAAATCTAAAACAAAATCCTTACTCCACCATGAAATAACCATTACAGATACTGATTTGATCCTTTTTTCCAACCAGTGGAGACACATTTGCCTCCAGATTATGTATGAACTGCTTCCATTATGACATTGAGTGACCTGAACCATATTCTACTCCAAGAAAAGCTGAAAGGTTGAGCCACAGCACTAACACCAATATCAGCGGAGTAGTTTCTTAAAAATGCTTTGGGCACAATGATTATTATCTGTGTGAATGAAGGTGGAATTAAATTTCCCCTTTTCTTGTATTGTTTGTTGCTTCTCAAGTTTTGGATTTTCAGTAAAGAAGAACATAAGCATTGCAGATAATAATGAAGTCATATTTGTACTGGCACCCCAGGTCAACATGGAATATACAAAGTGTCATAAAGAGCAAACAACACCGACTGTTGGTGCAGCTCTACATATGGAGATGGGGAGGTTAAATGCTGTTCCCTGATTACTTTGAGGGAAAACAGAATTTTTATACCTAAAGGGAAAACCATATGAACATTTATTTGGTACCTCTTCAGATATGTTAAATTATGTGGTTATGTTAAGCACAACAATTAAAAATAACAAGAAAAAAGAAACAGAAAAAAAAGAAGAAAGAAACAACTTTTGTTTCCTTTCAGTTTTGATGTGTTGCCATGGCTTTATTTGTCCTTCTGTGCACCATTAAAGTGACTTAACTGTGTCCACTGAGAGTAAATGAAAATCTGTTACTTCTGTGGTTTGACACAAACAAACATTGTTATTATTGTTGCATCTTTGCTTGTAAAGTAACACAAAGTCACCCGCTTGTATGCTTTATCGCTATGGATTCCGGGTGTGTTCATATTTGCATCAATATACATTGCAAGTCTGCCTCTCTGCTAAAGGGAACATAATTTGGTGAGCATTCACACTAAACACTGTACTGCAAACGTAAATCTTGGCATTCAGTTCTATAATGAAGTAAAGCCTTTGAGGTGTGAGGGGCGGGGTCTGAGCTTGTGCACTGTGAAACCAATTAAAAAGCGAAACTGAAAAACATCAGGGCTTTATGATTATTTATAAAACTGATATCACTGCAGTAGCTATAGAGATTTGGAGAGAGAAAAAAGCTACAGCAGTAATCTTTATTTATTGCAGTGTTTTGTAGATTGATATAATTTAACAGAGCATCAGTCTGACCTAGTAAGCAGGTAACTACCAGCAGCAGTGGTAGTTACCTTATTTTCAGCACTCATAAAGTGTCAAGTTAACCTCTTAAGCACGCACACCTAACCCTAAATGCGATCTCCTCCCTTTTGCCCCGTATCTGGGGGCGTTGGTGCTTAAGAGGATGAGTGTGGAGTAAAGTAGTTACCAAGTGTTTGTCCCTAAAGCAGTTGGGACCACATAATTATCCAGTTTTCTCTGAATCCTTTGCCCAGCCTGGTGAAGGTCCAGGCAGCAGTGGATGTCCCGCTGAATAACTAACGTTTATTCACAGACACTCATTTTTCACAGAAAAGTCACAAAGTAAAACTAAAACTAAATTTAAAAAAAAGAACATCAACAGAAGGCCTGATTAAACCGAAACATTTTAACACAGAGTCAGCTAAATGGAGCTGGTGTGGTGAACTGGTCCTGAGCCTTGGAGAATGAAAGGCTCTGTCTTCCCTGTTCTTCAGTCTTGTACGAGGGAAAACTAATAGATTTTGAGCTTGAGTGAAGACAGCAAGCAGAAGTGTTTAACAAGCAGTTGATATATATAATCTATGTTCAGCCTTGGATGGGATTTTGTTCTGTTAAGGGTGCCATGATTTTAACTGGGAACCTTAGTGCTGTTCTTAGTCTTTCTTTCAGCTCTCTGTTGTACTTCTTCTACTCCCGTCAAAGGCTCATTGACTTGGATCTATGAATCTGCTTTGTGTGTCAAACATTAGTCCAGTCATACCTGTACTGAGAAGACTTTTACCAAATATACATACATACATACTCCTTAGAATTTTAGTCCTAAAATGCATAAAGTTTAAAAAAGGTGAGTACGGAGGTTGTGTTGAGAACAAGCTAAAAGTCTCTCTCCCTCTCTCTCTTTAAATGTTGCTATACACTACAGTACTCAGAGCATTTCCATGATTGCAACAACACTGTTTGTTCATGTGTTATCCTGTAAAATACATTTTGCATGTTGCCAAGTGCTTGTTTAAAATGCATGAGGTAATTTGATTGTAGGGAATGTTATGAATTGGTGATATATGAATAAAACTGAAATGAACTTAAATAAATGAAGATAAGGATTCACGGTGATATCGGCATTGTGGGAGCTGAAAGTCCTGCGCCAAGTGTTTCCCAGCTGAGGTACAAATGGCAGAACAATGTCCCACACGCTCCATTTCACCAAAGTCTTATGTGCTTACCTGAATGTGGCCTTGAGGATCTGTCCAGAGGTGCTCTCTTTGGTGTGGTTGTTGTATCCGTAGAAAAGGTCCCCAAACACCGTCTGGTTGGCAGGGATATCAAGCACCTCTCCACAGTCTATTCCCTCAGTGCAAGCCTCAGACAGTGGCAGGCACGACCTCCCATCTGGACCGCGTTTGTAGTCTTCGATGCACCTACAGCAAACAGGGATTAAAGTCATTTACCCGATCCATGGATTTCTTCTTTCTTTCGTTTTCTTTTCAACACTGACTGTCAGTTTAATTACTTACTCTATTGTCTATTTGTTTTCAGGTTTTCTGCTCAGGCATTTTCCTTTTGAATCCTTTTATTGTAGTTATTAAGCATATCAATCTTTATTCTTGAAAATAAAAAAAAAATGTTCACACTGAAAAACTGAACAAAGTTGAAGTAAACAACAACAACAACAACAATAATAATCTGACACACCTGTAGACAAAAGTTATCACAGACTTTTAATAACTACCTTTTAATTCAATTAAAAAGCAGATAAGTATATTAAATTAAAAACACATTAACTTTACCTAAAGTCACCAACTTTGGTCTATTAAAAAAATCATTGGAGGCCCTTTTGATATTTACTTAGACGAGAGAACAATTCTCCACAATCTGTGTGCAATCTAACGGTCAACAAGTCAATATCTTACTTTACTTATATCAAAGAAGGTAAATAAAACACATGCAGACAAACATAGGACAACTTGGTAGCTGACACGCCATGCATTACATTTTAGGTAACACCCATAGTTTCTGCAGCAAACAAAGAATTTTACAGGCACATGTACTAACTACAGGCTACCAGAAAGGTGCAGACTGAAGCTGACAAACAGATGTTGGTTGGTCCTCCCCCTTCATGTCTTACTTGAGCACCCTTACTGCAGTCTATAAATGCATGCATAATCCTGTCTACAGCCTGACAGGGCTTATATTATATAACTACCCACAAACACTACCGTGATGATGTCAGGCAGATCTTGGCATGTTAAAAAATATGAGCCTTTCCCACATAATCTTCCAAATAGGTCAAGTTAGTCAAAACCAACCAGTTTAATCTAACTAAAAATTGGGAAAATATTTGAAAGACACACCTATTGAAGTTAGTAGAATATGTTATAAATATGTAGTTTATACCCACTGTAAAGCCAAAATGCCATTTTTACCTTTCAGTAGTTTCCACAACTTAATAAATGTAATTTCTTCTTATGTTTTGGTTTCTGTGCAGTTGCCAAATTAAAAAAAAAGTCTGATTTCATGTATCAGTATTCAGAAAAGTCTCTTTTTGCTAAGTTCAAAGCATGAACAACTCATGACTTCACAACTCACTAGAATCAGCAAAATCATTTCTGCTTAACTGATATATAATCCACCATTTCAAGAAAGGAGCTAGAATCCAAACACTGAGAGTCCTCTCAAGGTTCTTTCATATTGATGATGTTTTGACATCTCAGTACGTATATACTCTGAAATGAATCAAAGGCACACAAAGTGGAGGCAGTGAAATAGGGGGTGGAGTGGGGTGGAAAGCAAAAAGATAATCTGTCAGGGATTTACACTATGAGAAGCTCTCTCCTGGATGCTAAATGTCGCAAAGCTAATGCCAGTCTCCGATGGGAAAAGTGGAGGATTAGCCACATCTGCACTATGGGAAGAGACGACAACAAAATGCTGTTGTTGAGAATTCAATGAAGCAGCAGTCTGTATCACCCGCTTATGTAAATTTGACACAAATTCGCACGCCTGCAACATGATGTTTGCCCTAAAGATGACAGCAGCTTGTTGTGTTCAATTAGAAAAGTGTTGTTTATTGAAAAATGTGCCATTTCACAGCGGAGATGATCAAAATTCATTGCTTTTGTTTTAATTACGTCTATTGAGAAAAGTAAGAAACAGATCTTGGCAGCTTTCTGCATTCAAACAGCACAAAGGCTAAAAGGCCAAATGCTAGAATGACTCGTGAGCTGCAGATATTCTAAACACATCTTATATCTCTTTAGATTAAAACTCTTCATATCCAGCATATCTTAGCAGAAGGTTCGTGGCCGTCTCCGGTAACTCTAAATATTATGCTAGTTATTATTAGGCTTCATGTGACAGAATGAAAATGCCAACTTTGTTCAGTTTGCTTTTAATATCTGTATATAAAGCTTTGTCTTTTCCATTTGTAGATCACCACTGACCACTGACATTTGAAGACGCTTTAGTTATATGCATATGAAGAGATGATCTGATGATGATAGCAACCCAGCATCAGCGTGGTTTAAAATATTAGCAGGTCCAAATCTAGTCAAGTATGACATTCAAGTAGTCTTAATTGGTCAATATTTTAAAACTAATTAGCCTGTGACAACCTCCTCCATCATCATCTCATTCTCTTCCTCTGTCATCTTCGCCTCATTCATATTCACTTCCTATTAATCTAAGGGACAACTTACATTATGTTGCCTCTGTCAGTTAACCACCATGAAAGAATCACCTCACATGAAGAAATACTTCCCCATTCACTCGTCTGTTCCACGTTACACTGATGTTTTTATTTTCCCAGACACAGCCAGACCAACTCTATTCCAAAGATGCAGTCTGTTATATAATCAGCTGACTTTGTCCAGACCAGCATGATGCTGATGGATTGTGTACTTGGATGTTTAGTTTCAGGCTAGATTTGGGTTGGTCTGCTGTAACCAAGAAAATGTATTTCATTGATTTCTAAAGAACTAAGTGAGGAAAACAGGCAAGTACGTATCGAATCACATATGAGCAGGGACTGAAGGTAGTACACAAAAAAGTTTAAAAAGCTGGTCTGATTAGTTTTTATTGGATTTGTATTATTTTTTATATGTGGAAGTTATTATTAATTGCTATTATTAACTGCATTACAATGAAATGTCAAAGCCTTATCAGAATTATTCAAGAGTCTCTCTTTTCTCCTTTTTTTAAATTTAAAACATCTTTATGCTGTGTTCAAATTCTACACCAACCTCATCTAATCCAATCTAAAAGAACACCACACTACTCATGATCAAGCTTTCTATGACTAATATTGAGCATCAGTATCATGGGATAAGAACTAGCACCCTGGATGGTTCTTTCTGTTTTCTAACTGTTTTATGGAGAAATCTTAAAAACATTTTGGGTATACTTTATTTTTATGAATGTTGCACAGCTTGGTGAACGGCCTCATTTCTAATCTACATGTTGATAGCAGGCTCATTTTGTAGCCCTTCTGGGTCAAAATGATTAAATATAGTCATGTCAAACAGGGGGTGACGGCCAGTTTCTTAGCCTGTGTGACTGAGGCCTTAACACAAGTAGAGTTAAATGATTCTTATTAGAAAATAAACTGAGAGAAAGAATCTTGACCCTAACATTGAAATTTATTTATAGAAAAATTGTTTTGACCAGTCACCTATCCCACGTGGTTATATGAGCTTTTTAAAGTTGACCTTAAAGTACTTTATTGAAATGACTTATATTGAATTAACAGAAAATGCATACAACGTCCAGGGCTCCACTATTTGTTTCTGTCAATGTCATTAAATCAGCTGTGTTTTTCTATGATATAATTCACATTAATCCTCTTGAATCAGCCTGTTCCTGTACTCAATAATTCAGAAGGCTTGTAAAAAAGCTGAAAAAAATAATGTGACTAAAAAGGACCAAATTTAAACCCATCTCTACTTACTTTGAGGGATTGTAACTCATGCAGTTTTAACTGTATGAAAGTAACATTTTCGATGGATTAATTTGATATGTTACAACTAAATAAATAATAAAAACCAATCAGCTGATTCCAAGGAGTCAATAATTAATTGCAAATGTGTAATTTTTACATGCAGTGCCAGTAAACCACATTACATTGTACTGTGTTGTTGTAGCTGAGAAAGGTAAATATTCAGAATTATCCACATTGTCAACCCAAAATTTACACTTGAAACAACAAACGGTTGTACATTTGGACCAAGTGTTTTAATGGTTTGTGTGTTTGTGTGGTTTCTGTGCTGTTAATCTATCACTGCAAAATTCAATGTGCAGATTGTAACAATAAAATGACATAGACAAGCACCAGTATTAAGACATAGGCGTGGGACTATTTTTCATATATTCATAGAGTCTAACTTGTGCTACTGTATAATTCATTGTATTCTACACTGTTTCTGCAACTAGTAGTTAAGAACAGTAAAATGTGAAAGATGTACAACAAAAACACATTGCAGATGACCCTCAGGTTCAAGACTGGATTAGCCATTGATGCCAGTGAGTTAGTACAGCAATAACCCAGGGTGCATGGGGAAGTGAACACATAGGAAGTGCCTTATTACAGATTAAAATGGTTTCCCCTGTACTGGTAGACACTGATAGGATAGTTGTGACTGTATTACAGCTTATGAGGATATCTGTTTTGGAGACTCGCAGAAACTACTTTGGAAGGTAAAGAAGCTGTTCCAAGGAGTCATTTATATAACAATTTTCATCATAAAAAAATAAACTAGAATAACACACGCACACACACACACACACACACACACACATACATGATATGATATGATACTAGGGTACTGGAGTCGGAGTTTGGGCCTTAACTTTATATTATTTCTTGCCCAGCCTTGTGACACAATATTTACAACCCACTATACAGTCCACTGTGTGATATGTGTCACCGGGCTTAAATCACCCCGCTCTAATGTCCCAAAAGGTTTGCTATTCCTATTTGGTCCATGGCTATTCCTGGCTAAAGCCCCATTTGTGTTGGCATTGTATAAGGAAAAGCTGCAAGGCAGGTTTCTTTAAATTTCAGTTGATTTGAGAGCTATAAATCACAGGTGCATAAATTGCATTACTTACTTTCATGCACCATATCTTCCAGAAATGAGCACACTGTTAGGTATTATCTTAAAACTAATTTCAGAGATAAACACTTTTATAAATCAGGCCCCAGGGGATCATAATGGAACTCATTAAAGCCCTTTTTTCTAGTTTTGGTATTTTTAATTCAACACTCACTTCAAAGTTTGCTTTAATAAATGTTAATGGTGGTATATTTAAGACTCCACAATCAGGAGTCTTAAAGTGCCACCACCATACTGCTTTATGTTTTATACTGGCTCATTTTGCACTAAATGTTACAAATACACATCTGTAGTGTACTATATATATCACCTGAATCTGGAAACTTTTCTTCTCTTTCTGTCTCTGTCTCTCTCTCTCTGCATCACACTGCACCTCTCAATGCACCTGCTAGTTAGATGGCATATATGTGTATGTATATAGATGTAAGCGTGTATGTGGAAATATGTGTGTGTATGTATGTACGGATGCATATATGTATATATACATATATGTATGTATGTGCGTGTATGTTTGCAGGTGTATGTATAACTTCTACATATCTTTCTTGTGTAAATGTAAATTTGTCTGTTATTGTGTAAATACTTATGCTATTGTGTACTCCACACACATGGAGAGATGCCAAACTGCCTTTCACTGTTCTTGTAACAGTGACAATAAAAAGCTATTCTATTCTATTCTATTCTATTCTATTCTATTCTATATATAGTGATGGCAGCATATTAAAGAGATTTATTTTGTTTTTGTTATTGACTGACCATAGACCATGTAAAAGGTGACAAACTTAACATGACAGAATTGTGAAATATATTGCTATAATAATTAAAAATAAAAAGCACAGAATGTGTTGTTTCTTACCCACAGAACATCTGGATGTTGTAGAGTGTCGGGTCATCCTCTAGAGGGGCCAGCTGCTGGAGACACAGCTGCTCACATCCTCCATTGAAACCGTCAGAGCAGTCGATGCCGATGTGGTGGTCATAGCACCCGGTGCCATCCTTCATAGGACTGAGTCCTGGGGGGCACTGTGGGACGAACGCATGGTTTTAAATGACTAAAATTAGCAATTACACATTACTATTAAGGACACTTTCCTAGAGCTGCTTAAACTGTGTGAAGCTACCACATTAACACTAATCTCAAATGGGGCAGGTAGACAGATCCCATAACATCTGTGCCACAGAATGCAAACACTTAGATTTCTATTCCCATGTGCAGTGTGTGTGTGTAAGCACTGAGTCTTGTTTGTAAAACTGCACAAGTAAAAGTATGAGGACAGCATTACTGAATCATTATTAAATTAATAACTTTATACACCAAGTTTTAAATTGCCAGTAAATTTGTATTGTCTTAACTATAACTTTAGAATTACAGGATTTTCAATGCCCCACTGTAAACTATTTGCTGGGTTCTGACCCAGGTGGGGATCTGATTCATTATTAATCTCTGATGAAATATGATGAAGCAATTAAGAACACTCACACTAAAATAATCCCTCAAGATTTACTTAATGTTAGTTTTGACCTGTATAGACTGCTTGAACACCGGCACAGCTACACCTATAAAAGTAATTTAGTTCATGAGAACAAAATGGGCTATCTGAAGGACAAATCTACAGTCAAAAGTGTAAGGGTGTCCTTTGTGAACGTATTCCATCAAGATGATTTCACAAAGTTAAGACAATGTTCACAAGACAGGGATGTTCACAGTGCACTTTGACAAAGTCTAAGGTTGTTTTACTTTATGTATATATGGAATTACTTAATTATATATATATATAGATATATATGTATGTATAATCACTTAAATAAGTATATGTATAACTATTTAATTACATATATAACCTTGAAACACAGCAAATAGTTTACAGTGGGGCATTAAATATTTTCAATTCAATTCAATTCAATCTTTATTGGCAGACTTCATGTCCATAAAAACAAGACAGAAACACACACACAACACCCCCCCCCCCCCCCCCCCCCCCCCCCAACACAAGGTATAAACCATTAAATATATATATATATGTAGATAAATAAGTATATAAAGCATTTGTAAAAAAAATAAAACCATAATATACATAAAACACAATTACTTAAAATAAATCAATAAATACATAAACACTTTAACCAGTGCTTTCTCAGACTGGATGAGTAACGGGAACCACTCACTGTCGGATCTGTAAGTGCTAAAATTATACTGTTACTCGAACCATCCAGTCATTCTCTAAAATTGTACATTAACTTTCTTAAAAGTGCTTTAAAAGTCCAAACACCCACAGCTACAAACATCTGACTGGCACTACCACTTCTAGGTATCCTGCAAAAGATTCTCATCGCATCATTATATGCAACATGCAGCTTCTGCATGCTACATTGTTTGTAGGATGACCACAAGGGGGCAGTATATAGCGGTGTGCAATACGCTTTAAACAAAGCCACTTTAACTGGAAGTGAACAAAAGCTGAATTTGCGTGCAATAGTATTTGCCTGCACATAGAGCTTACATCGTTGTCTGTATATGTCATCATCATCATTCATTTGCTCAGTAATAAAGTGACCGAGGTATTTCACCTTTTTATGAACTTCAAGAGTTTTTTGGGCCAGTTTAAACAAAGGGGAATTTAGCTGTTTATCCTGCTTGGTTCTACATATCAAAACAGCACTTTTAGCAGCATTGTACTCTATGTCATATTGCACACCATATTCAGTACAGACATTAAGAAGATCCTGTAACCCAGCACTGCTTGGACTAAAAACAACCAGGTCATCTGCATACATAAGATGATTTATCAGTGTTTTGCCTAATATACACCCAGTGTTACAGGCTCTCAGCTGTATGGACAAATCATCAACATATAGATTAAATAAAATTGGAGACAAAATCCCACCCTGTCTGACGCCATTGCTGACACCAAAGGGGGCAGAAATATAAAATACATATTTATATCTTTATATTATATTCCTTCTCTCACCCCAACCGGTCGTGGCAGATGGCCGCCCCTCCCTGAGCCTGCTGGAGGTTTCTTCCTGTTAAAAGGGAGTTTTTCCTTCCCACTGTTGCCAAAGTGCTTGCTCTTAGGGGGTCATGTGATTGCTGGATTTGTCTCTCTATGTATTATTGTAGGGTCTACCTTGAGGTGACTGTGATTTGGCGCTGTATAAAATTGAATTGAATATTATACACTATATAAAAAGTTCCTACCTGGCCCCCTCAGAATCATTATTTTTTTGTTTGTAAAATAACTATTGCATATTTAATGAAGCCATTCCACCATCTGACCTCGGTGTTATTGGTCAAACCACAGTGAACAAAATATTCCGTAAAGCACGACTTGTTCGCAGGAGAGAATGTTGTGGTTTTTTTTGAGAAATTAATAGAGTTATGAATACTCAACAGCAGTAATATTAACTTTTTTGCCACTGTTGCTCAGCAGTTGTACAAGTAGAATGTAATGGGCAGCTGAGTCATGCTTTTGAGCCCACACTTCTTTTTAAGGGTGTACATGCTGCAGTGTGCTGGCAAAATTTCTTTGCATTATTCGTTTGCCAGTTCTTTTCCGTATTAATCAACACAAGCTATAGTTATTACATCTTGCTTCTTATATTCATGTATTTTAAGATATTTTTTCCCATTGTGAAGATTTCACAGTTGGGAACATACTGCTGCCTTAGCAGCAGTATGTTCCCAACTGTTAATAGCATACTTACCCTAACCCTAACCATTAAAAATGAATGCCCTGACATTAAAACCACATTTTGAGCCTCAAAAAGGCCTTCAAACTTGTGAGGACCGGTGAGTGTGTCCTCACAAGTGACTGTTGGTTCTCACAAGTATAGTAGAATGCAGATTTCGGTCCTCACAAAGATAGCTAGACAGGAACACACACACACACACACACACACACACACACACACAACCATACAAATACTATCACTTTAAAAGAGATTTTCTGTTATGGTGAGGAAAATGAGACAATACTGCAGGTTTAAATTCAATTTCCATGCAGATGACATAAGAATTTCTTCATATTTGAAGAATGAAATTAAATTCTTTAGTTTGGTAGATAAACTTCAAGAAATGAATAAAAAAGACCCACAATACAATTTTTTACACAGCCATGAACAACCTCTTAATGGAACCACACTCTGCACTGGGGTGAATTTAGAAAAGAGTGAAGACCTGACTTCACCCCGGCTCATTCAGTGTTTCCCAAGCAGCTGCCAAGTGAAATTCACATTATGTTTTCTGTCAGTGATAACTTCAAAGGAAACTTTGATGGAGTGCATTTTAACAAGGCATCCCTGCCATCACAAGTGTGACTAGACAGTTTGTTTCCTCTCAGCATGGAAGAATCAGAAGCATATTATTTTATTATACAGGCCTATTTACAGTCCAGGTGGCTCAAGTGCCTGTTGATTGTGTTGATTTCAATTTACTTCACATTTTTGTGAATGTAACATCTAATATTGTAGGCAAATAAAACTATAATAAACCTTCAACTGGCTTGAAACTGCATTTTAGAACTGACGTTTTTAAGAAGTCATTTAGATTAAACCATGACTTCTATGTTTTAAAGATTATAGGTGAGGCATCCATCCATCTGTTTTGTCAGAGAAGTGACAAAACAGATGTCTTCTGACCAATGTCATCACATCCTTACATTTATAGTTAACTTCCTTTATGTACATGCATCAAATGTAGGATGTTTTTCATCTTCTTCTCTTCTTACCTATATGAGCAGAAAAATAGTTCCACCATCATGGGGAATCCCTTCAGTGCACATGTATATCGAATCACAGAAACAAGCCTCATATATGGCACTGCAAAGCAAACCTTGAAGCACTTGGGTATAAGAATAAGGATACATCTCCCCCTATGGAGAAGAAGGCTCGAATCCAGAGTCAGCAAAGTGGTTAACCTGCACATCAGAGTGTCATGAGCTAAAACTAAGCGATACTGGAAGAACATCTATTCAACACATAGTAGCAGGATGTAAGACTGAAGCAGGTGAAGCATACCCTGAAAGGCACAACCAAGTGGCTCCGATAGTGTACAGTAACATCTGGGCAGCATATGGACTAAAAGTCACCAAGACCCAATGGGAGACACCACCAAAGTCCTGCGGGACTTCAAATTCAAGACAGACAAGCAGCTGCTGGCCAATCAAGCAGACATAGTGGTGGTTGACAAGGAGCAGAATATGATAGATGTGACAATCTCAGTGGGCAGTAACATCACAAAGAAGGACACCAAGAAAACAGAAAAGTATCAGGGGCTAAGAAAGCACTAGAGCAGATGTGGACGGTAAAGTCTGTTAATTCAAAGCTTATAAAGAAATAACAAACTTTGCATAATCACACACAGGATGACTTATCAACTCTACTGGCAGGTCCTGACTTACCTTTCTGTGGCAAACTGTACATTGTTAATAGCATACTGCTATTAAACTGCTTATTTAAAAACAGCAAACTGTTGTATGACTAAAAGACTGCTTCACACTAAAACTGGCGCAGATGTTGGAGATTTTTATTTTGTATTTTGTACATGTAATACATGTATTACACTGATGCATGTAAAACATGCATCAAATTATTTCTGTATTACAAAGAAGAACTGTTGCCATTTGAGCCAAGCTATTTAAAGTTGTTAAGTTATTTTATTCATGTCCTTTAATCTTGAAGAAATGTGACTGATATACATTTGTGGTTATACATTTGTAGAAGTACCTGTACAGAATGAGGACACATGCTTGAATGAGTGGTCCCTGGTCTTGCTCCCTGATAAACTGATATTGATTTTGTCACCCTGCAAAGGGCCGTGGCGACAAATGATTTATTACTTGTAAAGCAATGAGCACATGAAACATTGAATCTCCTAACACATCTGCGGCACAGAGTCTTTAAATCACTGGAACTCACTGCAGTCAATGGATGTGTGGACATGCAGTGCAGGCTGAGAGGAATTTGTATTGATGAGTTGCTATACTGCAGCTTGCCAACCACAGATAGCTCTGGTTATTGACTGCCATAATAGTCTTCCGACACATTGGAATAGCGATAACTCTGAACTATTGTCCAGCTTTCCGTAGGATAATAATCATTAAGAATATGTGCCTGCCTGAGCCTTTGTCTGTGGATAGTTATAACTTGAGATTTCAGTAAATCTGGTCTATAATCCTGGGTAAAACATATAACCCTCTGTATAAAACTTTCCCTGTATAAGCAATTGTCAAATCTTTCAAAATGTTTTAAATCTAATTTAATAACTTCTTTTAGTTGTTGTCTTCAGAAAAGATGTGTTGTCGTAAAAGATGGAATACTAGAATTCTACATGAGAGCCATGTGTTAATTACTGACATACAAAACTTTGTTTTAAAATTCAGCTTGTTGTTGATTCAGTCACACAATGTTACTTCATCTTCCAGTCTTATATTAAATTTTCTGACATTTCCAAGCCATGGATAATTAGGTCTCACTTGGAACTTGATGGCTCACACCATTTTACTACAAAAAAAAGGTTGAGAACTCATTGTGGATTACACTGTGAAAAAAATCCTCCAGAGTAATAATAAATGAACTTTCCTATTTTCTATATCATTTCGATTTCAGCAGATCTGTGAGGTTTACAAAGGAGAATAAAGATTAGGATATAAATAAAGCTAAGTGCTGGACAATGAAGCTAAACTGTGACACTTATTAGCAAATTTTCAAACTGACAAACCTGCGGGTGAAGCGTAACTGAAAAGTCTTTTCAAGACTGCTGCAATGCAATTCACACAGCTGCACATCAACTACAACAACAGCAAGAAACTGGCTCTTGCTAAAATGTTGAATTTCATCCTGAGAATGTCAGCTCTGACAGTGTTTTCAAATGTAGCAATCTTTCTTCAAGATTCTGCCTTTATAAAATAGAAGTTGCACTCTCTAATATGCTGATTCCTGCTACATTTTGGCAGGTGTGAAAAGTAGACTTACCACACTACATGAACAATAAGAATGACAAAAAAATTGAAGAAAGTCAGTAGCTGAGTTGATTAGTGTGCTAGACCAACCCTGAAAGTATTCGCTGCAAACCAATGACAAGGTTCTCAGTTATTGTGAAAGGCATTTACAGTATTTATTAGTAACTATCTAGAAAGGACATATTTCTTCTCCAAAGGAATACGCAGGATACTAGATAATGACCTGCGTATTCATCCACTGACACAAACAAAATAGTCTTTGAAGGCAAAGTAATCACCATTTATCTTAGATCATTTAATAACCAGACAGTGAGTGAGAGTGCTGTCTGTTCTGTTGTAGAAAGAAAGCATGCAGTACAAAGGCTACTCTAGAAAACCCCTTGAACCACCACTTTTAATCCTGTTTCTTAATGGAGATAAATTCCTTCAGTGCTATTGAGGCTTAAGGGAATCAGCCCTGTGCTATTGCCAAACAGCAACAAATCCATGCGAGAGAAGTTGGATAAGCTATGCACTTTTAAAATTTGTCCAATAGGCAAACTGGTACGGAGATTCAATGACTGAGGAAATGTCTTCAGTGGAAACTATTAATAATCCTTAGAGAGTCCTAATCAAGAAGGAAAATTGGAAATTTGACTTATTCAAAGAATTTCTTTCATTGTGAAGGAATTTTATTTTTATCAAGTAGATATGATAGCAGTTAACCTACTTCACATGTGCAAAATATTTGAGGTGTTATTTTGCAAGATGTACCCCCTTGGACATAAATTAAAAGCATCCATCCATCCATCTTCTTCCACTGATCCTGGGCAGCATCGCGGGGGCAGCAGTCTAAGCAGAGAAGCCCAGACCTCCCTCTCCCCAGCCACCTTCTCCAGCTTGTCCGGGGGAACACCAAGGCGTTCCCAGGCCAGCCAAGAGGTATAATCTCTCCAGCGTGTCCTGGGTCTGCCCCGGGGCCTCCTCCCAGTGGGACATGCCCGGAACGCCTCCTCCAGGAGGCATCCTTGTCAGATGCCACCTCAACTGGCTCCTTTCGATGTGGAGGAGCAGCAGCTCTACTCTGAGCCCCTCCCTGATGGCCGAACTTCTCACCCTATCTCTGAGGGAGAGGCCAGCAGCTCATTTCCGCTGCTTGTATCTGTGATTTTGTTCTTTTGTTTACTAAAAGCAATAATGTAATAACTGTGCCACTATTTGAAAATAATCACTATCAAAGGCATGATAATTTTCCGTCCTTTCAATTACTTATAATATTGTGATATTTGTGTGCAGAAATTATATATTATAATTATATATCTGCCATGAAAGGGTCGTGCATAGTAATAGCTTATTATCTATGCCTTCAAAACATTGTTTATTGTGTTTATTTTGTTTATGTCATGTTTAATTTCATACTCTGTCAATTATTTGTTTTTTTATTATTATATTATTTTTCATTATCATGTGAATAATGAATGGCAGTGATTGAAAACAATAGGAAAGTAAACTGATCCTGCTAAGCCAAAAGTACAGTCATGTGGAAAAGAACCTTTTCACTGGAAGTACACACCCACCATGATTTAGTAGCTTGTTAAACCACCTTTAGTGGCAATAATTTGAACTAATGATTTGAGAGATTTTATCAGTCTCTCAAATCATTGCGAAGCGATTTTGGCTCACTCTTCTTCACACTGAGTTCATCGAGGTTTTGGGGCATTTATTTATGTACAGCTGTCTTAAGATCCCAGCACAAATTTTAATCAGGTTTAGTTCTAGACTTCTAAAAATGAAAAGAATTTAGATGTTTTGCTGTGGCCCAGAGAATCTGTTGTAGATCTGCAGGTGATTGTGCTACTATTGACCCAATGTGGGCCAAGTTTCAGCTGTCAGACAGATGCCCTCACATTTGACTCTAGAATACTTTGATATACCGATGAGTTCATGGTTTACTTAATAGGTGCAAAATACCCAAACAAGCTCAAATTATCACCCCTTGCCCCACCATGCTTGAAAATAGGTATGAGGTGCTGATATGCTGTTTGGCTTTTTCGTCAAATGAAGCACGGTGCATTGTGGCCAGACATCTCCACAATGGTCTGTCTGGCCAAAAGACATAGATCCACCATCTTGTGCTTATTTCAGGAGCAAATATGTAAACCTAAGCTTTACTCTGATGCTTTTTGTAGAGAGTACCCTTCAGACACGTCTTTTTCTAATTGTACTATAATCATTTTAACATTTGCCTTGCCAATAGAGTCTAGGTTGTAGCTCTTGGATTTCTTTACAATTTCTCTGAGCACTGCACAGTCTGACCTTGGGGTGAATTTCCTGGGATGTTCAATTCTACCAAAATTGTGACTTTGTGTTAACACACACATGCTTTCATAGAAGTGGTCACAGTTGTTGATGACCAGTTAATCAGCTGCATTTCATTAGCAGCACCTTGCTGCTTACCCTCTTCATTCCTCTGTAACTAATGATGCACTTTATTTTTTACCAGATTGCACAGAATTCCTTTAACAATGTTCTTTTCACACATACTTCAAATGATCTCAGTTACTTACTAACTTGACCTGGTAAAATGTAAAATAACCACAGATAGCGGTTATGCATCTTCATGTCCACCCAATCCCCAATCACCAAGAAATATTTTTAAAGAAATCCTTCACGTTTTTATTGCAGTTTCAACAAGCAAAAAGTTTATACAAGATGCATTTTCATAGTTTGTGTCTCTCAAGGCATTCATGGTGTTTTACTCAATATAAACAAGTAAGTAGCTGTTTAAGAGATAAAGAGAAAATAACATTTTCCCTTTAAAAAATTACACAGGATGTGTAAAACCTAGTTTTAAACATCCTGGACAATTGCTAGGTCCTTTAAGCTCATTGCCCAGCCACTTCATGTGGGGGTAGATGATCAACAAAACAGTACCCACAATTTGTTTCCAACTGAGTACACCGAAAGGTCACTAGCTTAGAGACAAGATTTACTGCTTCATCAGGCCGATGAACGTCTTTAATATGTGTGTGTGCACTGTACCCACACAGTTTATGAATACAGTTTCCTAAACAACTGTGCATGCATTAGCTGAAACTTATAAGACACATATAAGGTACAAAAAAAGCTTCTTTCTGCAATGTTTATGAAATTGAATTGAAAAGACGACGTGTTAACCTTTGTTTTACTTGTTTGCATTTTCTTCTTCTTCTTCTTCTTCTTATTCCTCTGCATATTTAGTATGACATTATGGTTTTTCATACTGCTGTACTGTATGTTGATATATCGCTAAGGGAAATATTACCTTGGCACTTATTTGTATAACCACGTATATTAAGGTCATGCAAACCTTAAATATCTTAATCAAAAGGCCAGTTAGAGAATTAAAACGCACATTGACTGATACATCACACAGAGAACTGGGATGATATATTTGCCAAAAACTTAAAAGGTTTACAGCAGAGAGAGAGAGAGAAGAAAGCCCACAGGAATGTTCGCAGAGTAACTTATCATTTCAGAAATGGTCTGTTAAAGACATCACATTTTCTTACCCTAAAACATTATTCCAACATTTCACTTTCCTTTCATGTTTCTTAGCAGAGAAAATTGTCTCGAGAGGGTTTTATTATAGCGTGTGATTAGATTAACACTGTGAGTCAAAGGTCAGCTTATCACAGAGCACTAGGCTCCTCATTCCAGTCTCCTTTGGATGTAATGGTGAGGGAGTTTAGTGCAGGAACCTTGGCCTTCTAGTAACCCCTCTCACCTCCTTCACAGCAAACTGCAAAAAGGACAATATGGATGAAGACTCAGGTCAAGTGGAGGCACTGCAACGATAGACCTGTCTATAAAGGAAAGATCATGTTTCCTGACCATGGATGCTTTTCTTTATTGATTGCTGGAACTGTCAGCACCGTCTGTAATTCTAAAACTGCCATTTTCCATTCAGAAATGTAATGATCTTACAATCTGTAACAAATTGTAGTGAACAGATATCCACAAAGTATATTAAAAACACTAATCTCTTTGCTAAACTTTATCGACTTAGAGAATGAGAGTGTGAGCTTCTCATTTGGTAAATTAGAGGAAAAAAAACTTTCTTTATCAACTTGAAAAAAAGAGCCTCGTTACTTTGGTCCAAATTGCTCACAAAAGAGAAACCGCATGTGCATTACTTTTGAATAGAGAAGGATTATTTATACCGTGTGGAACGTGTCTGCTCTAATCCGGCTTTAAGTTTGAAGGTGCCTGAACTAATGAGCGATAAAAAGCAGGTACAAGAAAAATTATGGAGACAAGTGAAACCGAGAATAGGGTCGATATCTTATTCAGGTGATGTAAGTACTGGACATTTGTTTTGTTATGAAACTTGTTTAATCTGCTTTTGTTTAGGAAGCTAAAACACAACACTCATTATCAGTTATTTAAGAGTACCTCTGTCCAGTAGCAGAGCACTTTATTTTCAGTTTTCTTAAGTGAGAGAAGAAACCGTAATGTTTAATCATTTACTGTATTATGCTGTTAATTTTACTTCTTCGAAAAAAAATCAGAATCTGTAACAATCTTTACCAACACGTCACAGTAAGAGAACAATTGGAAATTGAAATCAGCCAAGAAAACTGCAATTGGTACATTTCTATATGCAATTATACCAATGGTCCTGTTCTTTGATAACAAAACTTTGACTGATTTAACTGCCACAGGGTTCTGGCACAAGACGGCAGAATCTGGGATAAAATGATTGTGAAGGGTTCTTTAATAAAAAGTATCCAGTACACCAGTATTCATTTATACTGACTAGAAGAAAAAGACTATTACTGGCATAATTATTTTTAGTGCTTAGGAACACCTCCTTCTGCAGCGAGAGCGAACTACATCAAGCCGTGACACAGATGAAGAAAGCATTATGAAGAATGACGAGGACATGTTCCATTTTTGCTGCTTCGTGAAAGCCCTGCTCCTACCAACTGCACTTATGCATCTGCGATGCAAGTTGGATCTGGTCCACTGTGTCAAATCACTAAGTCTTCACACTTGATTTCATTTGGGACAAGAGACATAGAGAGCTAAATCTGGCTGATGAACGGGGTGGGAGTTACATTTGGACTGGAAGATTGTACATGACATCTTCCAAAGACATGTACCGCTTCAAGTGGTTTATATGAAATGTTCTCCATCAGCATGTTAAAATATTACATCATGGCTCCACCCTGAGTCTGAGTGACAAATTCATGATCTACACCTTTGTGAATATTGTAAAAGATAACAAACATGGCAGGCGTCATGCTTCTGACCTGACAGCGCAGGCTCATTCCTTAAAAACTGCTGTGTGGTCTCTGGAGTTATAAACCTAGACACCAAAATGAGATGGTTTGATGCAGGAGCTGATGTTTGGACAGGAACAGAACAGGACACAGTGATCTTTAAACCTGAAGGAGAGTTTTTGCAACTATAAATCCCGCATGGTTTCTGATTGTTATGAGCAATTACATTCAACTTGTGATTCTGGTTCAGGATGTGTATTTCTACTATTAGGATTATATTTTTTTATTATTATTAATGAGGCAGAAGATTCATTTATGTTTGTGCCTTTAATCTTTCCACCTTCATCTTCATCTAACTAATAATGTATTATTTTCAAATAAAGTTAATACTGAACATCACATTCAGCAACTTCACAGTTGACTGAGCAGTAGATGAGCACTTCCTTTTATTAAACTTCTAATTTCAAACACTTAAACACAGAAGTCCAGTGACCTGAGGAGAGAAAACATCAGAAGTGACAATCTAATGTGCTCCTATTCCTCCTCAGGGCTGAGGTCTACCTACATCTCTGCCAGGTATTGACTCCACTCAGCACTGCTTAGTGTCCCAAAATGTGATCTGAGTCAAGATTGTTTTTTGCTGCCTAAGGGGAATAACACCAATACAGGAGAGAAGAAGTACTTTAGCCAGTCCCATACAGTGTGGTGCCATTCAGAAATGTTATTAAAAAGCACCTGGCTGCAAGCCGTCTATTTGTTGGTCTTATGCGCTATTGTACATATTTTGTACAGTATACTGTACATATTTTGGATGAGTTTCATGTATACAGTCTGAGGCTGACCAGATTTAATGAAGAGGAGCAAAAAGGGTTAGTTCTTAGTTCTTTGAATTAGGTTATATCACTGCAAACTGAAAAGCATCAGAAATGAAAAGTGGTGTCTCTTTCAGATTCATTTAAAACTATTAAGTTGAGACCATAGTATTGTACCCTCATCAAAGGGAAAGGCTGCATATATTAAAAATATTATTCAGTTTACTAATATCTATGAACAAGGAGTCAAAATATATACGAGAGTACAGACGTTCTATTTTCCTTATTGGAATTGACACTTTGTTAGGAACAGCTCAATAGTAATGAGCTAGACCCCAAGTCTTTTGTCTTCAGAACCGCCTTAATTCCTCTTATCCTATTTATATGAAAAAACACTCAGTTGTCTAGCTCAGTGTTTCCTAGGGCTGTTCGATATAACGATATATATCGGATGACGATATAAAAACGTCTATCGTTTCATTTTACGCTATCGTTTGTTTCGTGGTGTCGCAAAATAAACTGTTTACGGCAATATTTTTTTCATCATTTTGATGGTCACTGTAGTGGCTATATTAATTTCCTAAAGTTCTCTCTTTCTCTTATATTTAATATAACCACACTACAGACGGACAAGCGCTTGTTTTTATGCGTCGTTGGTAAAACCACGGCGTGTCCGCTTGTTTATTTTCCACATAAACCTTTCACAATAAAGGTCAGGATCCTGTTGAGACTTTTCAAAATAAACTGAATCACGTGAAAGATGCAGAGTATTTACGGATGAGAAGCAAAAAAGAGCCGTCAGGTGCTAAAAATAAACCTTAGACTCAAACGTTAGAACAGGCTTTTCCCCGCAGCACGCCGTGTAATAAATACTCACAAAGAAAACGGCGGCCGTTACAACCTATGTCTAAAAATGTATAGTTTCATGCATCAGCTAAAACACTCGACTCCAGGTACGTGACGCCCAGCTGGAAACACTTCACGCAAGTCGAGCTGCCCGAGATTGACAGAATTTACAGAAAATGTTACATTTTTGTAATTTATATCGTTATCGACGATAGATGTCTTAATATCGGGATATGAGATTTTGGTCATATCGCACAGCCCTAGTGTTTCCCAACCACTGTGCTGCGGTACACAGGTGTGCCGTGAGAAATGATCAGGTGTGTCGTGGAAGATTCCACCTGATTAGTTCTCTAAGCGACCGGCATGAGTAACAGGCAGAACATTTACATTCTCTACCACTAGAGGGCAGTACAACTACCTGCTCTAATTAAATGGGATGCCAACTGCTAGTAAAACAGAAGAAGACGAAGAAGAATTACATAATACTAATAGTAAAGTAGTCAATCTGACCTGAGTCCTGGAGAAAACTCCGACCCAGATGAAGGCCCAGCCTGAGTAGTGGTCAGAAGAAAGCAAAGAAAGGTATACTGGGGACAAACTGAGCCAATTGCGCTATACCTGGTGCGCCGGGGAAACTTATCAAAATGCTTTTGGTGACATTTTTGTTTGGTGGTGTGTCGAAACACTGGTCTAGCTACTGCCATTGTTTATCTTTACAGTAATAAATGCTTGTGGCTTCTGGGACTCTGAAGGTAGTTGACAGGTATCAGGAGGCCAAACATACACAGCGCTGGCAGTAGCTGAAATAAAATCTCAGATGTGGGAGGAGTTCAGTAAGGCCATGGAAGCTGTGTGCCTCAAAGAAATTCTGGCAAACCATCATGTGACTCAGAAGGAGGAAGTCATTTCCTTTGTTCCTGTAAAGTTGATTTTAACTGGGGATATAGTTAGATGGTGGAAGAACATGCCCTCCATAGAGAAGGCAGTCTTAGGATGGATGGATGCAACATTACCAATGCTACAACTTACATCACAACCTACAGTCACTTAAAACAATATCTGATTGATCTGCTTGTTTCTACTTTGTACACGACATGTTCTTTACTTCATAAGCATGTTGTCTGTTGAACATTAAAAATTTGGACTGTTATAATATAAACAATAAATAATCAACATATCAATCTTATAGATACCACAATCCTGGAGTATTTGACAAAGGATTTGCTAAAATAATTTGAAACTATTGTTACTTCAGTTTACTTTTTTAGTATCTAGTTTTAGAAATTAGTACAGTTTGATACATTTGAGGGTTTTATTTGTTGTTTCTTTTCTAATTTTCTGTTCGTTTATAATTATTCACACTTGTCAGTCTTATTAAACTACTACACACTTTACCCACATTTTCTGTACTTGTATTGAGAAAATATAAAAAGTTAGCGCTATGAAGTTTTGGCTGCTAGTCTACAGACAGAACTTTATAAAGCTCTGTCTGTAGATGTGATTCATAGTCAGTGCTGATGACCGTGTTGTTTTCCATACTGTGTTTACATCCCTGATATAAACATTGTCCCAGTCACACACGACAAACAGTCCCAGTCAAGTCTTGTCTCATACCGTGTGCACAAAACGCCTATGGTGGTTCTATAAAGTAGCTATGCAACAAAACACACAGAAGTAAGCAGCAGTAATGACTCACATGTCCTGTGTACTGCAGGTTTATGTATCAAGCTACAAACACTCACTACACGGGCTGTTTGGATGGTGCCCAGCTATTCTAGTCATTCCATCTTGGTGGCAATCTGTTCTGTCAACAACATCCTTGTTTTCCAACATTTTGCAGAGGAGACAAGTGACAAGAAGAAGCTAATTAATCTCACAATCATCTTGTGATTATTACGCTCTCACTTCCACAGGCGCCGCATGCTGCCTCTCCTCAGGAGAGCAATATATCAGCTAGATGGAGGAGGTCAGTCAGCACAGACCGCCAGCATCACTTGACTCTCTCGAAAGGAAAGATATTAAATGCACACAGGGCAGCTTCTGGCAGTGTGGACTGAGACAAGGTGTTAATTGATTAATGTGGAATCAGAACGCTAGGGCCCAGCCAGTTTACCACCCTCATTAGACAGATGAAAGGCTTGTTTATTAGCTCAGCAGTCACGAGACAACTACTAAAAATCACAGTAATATATGCAATGGGAGCTGACAGTGGTCCTGTATGGTGATGGACAGGAGAGGGATGTGTGCCTGTGCGGTATACTGTATCGGAATATCAGTGGCTTTGTTTGTAAAGATAATAATAGGTGGTTGTTAAAAAAAAAATGGGACAATGATGGCATGTGTCATTCAAAAAGAATAAGAAACACTTATTATAAACTACCTTTAAAGCATAAGAGATCAAAGACTGCAGAGTGAAGCAGCTAAAGTAGAAGAGATACCAACTGCCAACATTCCAACATTCCTCATGAGGACTGCAAACATTAGAAAGGAAATGTTGGAAAACAGGTGGTATTAGTATTAATTAGGCAGGAAAAAGTGTGTGAAAACAGATTGAACAGATAATGCATTTTAATAAATTATTAAATTGGTTATAATAATTAAATACAATAATGAGTTATTGTAAACGTAGAATAAAGAAAATGTAATATCTTGTCCATGTCTACCTCCTAAACCCCTCCCCAGCTCTGCTCTGGAGTTCACCTTTGCTCAGATTAATACTCCTTACTCTGGACTCTCTGCTCACTTCAGCAGTGGTTCCCTCTCTGCTCTGCTCCAGCGCAACATCCCACCTGTCATTCTTTCAGCCCTGCAATGATTATTTATCTTTGGTCTAACTACAGTTCTCTACATACTTGTCTATCAGTCACATCTAGCTAGCAGGCTCTTGTAACAGCACACTGAATAGGGCAGTAGTATTGCACTATAAATTTGATAGGTTATGATCTATTGATGAATCTTTTTTTGTGGAATGAACATTTTATATATGAAAAAAAGGAACACTTATAGATCAGTGTCATAGTGCATATTATGCATTGCAAGTACATCTATGTTCTTTTTTCAGTTCTAAAAGAAATTTACAGTAGAACATCCTCACAGGGATGAAAATACAGAGAACGGTAAATAATTAATAGACTTGAAAAAGGAGTTCCATGGAAAGGAATATTTTCAGAGTTTCTCTTTGGATCCACCTGAGACTAATTTCATCAAGAAGAAATTGTTTTTTTTCCTGATGCTTTTGGCAAGGACTTGTAACACACTGCAACATAAAGCAGTCTTCTAGAACACGAGTTTTAGTTTAAAATCATCCGGTAATGTCTAAAGGAAGGTTATCACAACCAAATATTGATATTCCTTTTTGTGCTTTCCCACATGAGAGACCAGTATGAAAAAAATCTTATCTACACAACACATAATAAAATACCCACATGACTTCAAAGCTCTGACCCAAAATATCCATTCAGTCATCTCTTGGTGCATGATGGAAATTGGATAGATATCTCACTTCAGTGCAATGCTGGTGCTACTTACAGGTCTTCTTTCACAGTGTTTATCATTTCTGATGGTGAACAGCACAATACACACAATAAATACTTTACGTGTGACAGATTTCTCTCACTAAATAAGCTTGAACAACGTCACAATGTAAAAAATGTTTGAAAAAACATTTTTAAAAAAATCAACACACTTTTAAGTTTTGTTTGCAGTGTGGAAAAGGAAAGTTTTGGCTAGCTGACCGTCCTCAATATTAGCATTTATGCTAATGCAAACCTCAGTGCAAGCAGTGGCAAATATTTAGTTGCACTCATTCAGGGCTAGAGAGTATGATCGCTAAAAGGGTCTTCCAACAACAACAAAAAATAAAAAATCAAGGCATATTGCTTACGATGCATTACGCATTGAACTATGATGTGGACTAATGTGTCCTGTGTTTGCAGCAAGGCACAGTTGACCATGCCTAGAACACCTAATTTCAGAGGCGTGCAGGAGAAGTCATTCCAACTGGTTTCTTTCTATGTGGACTAGTGGCTCTAAGCTCAGCCATCCTCATTCGACGTCTAAAGGAGAGCCCAGAGACCCTTCGGAGGACGCTCATTTCCATGACTAGTATCCCATTCTTTCATTCACTACCCACAGCTTGTGGCCATAGGTGCAGCTAAGAATGCAGATTGACCAGAAAATCAAAACCTGTGCTTACACTCAGACGGATACAACATCCAGAACACTGCAGATGTTCCACCAATCCATCTGATAAAATTCCCACTCCCCTTTTCCCCTCATTCATAAACAAAACCCCAAGATACTTGAACTCCTCCACTTTAACTGAATTAACATTTTAATTAGCACATTTCTCAGCTTAAAAAGAGACTAATAGACAATAACATTATGGATAAGATATATTAGCTCCTGAGACAGACTGATTGATCTGGTTTCGATATTCCTTCCACATTTTTGAAGCTCGTGCAATTTTAGCCTGCAGTCTCAAACTTAATGATTTAAACCAAATGAGGAAAGTCAATAAATGTACTCCTGCATGTGCTTTCCATAATGCCTGAATTAATATTTACTTGTCTGCGCAACTGTTTATCATGCATACTGTATATAATTGGCTGGAAATGCTTGCCTCTATATAAAAAGCATTTTCCCATTTAAAAAACTCTCACAAACTCTTCTGCCTCTCGTTGAGATGCATTACAGGCAATAAGAATACTGGATTGCATGAATAGCATCTTCCAAATGCACCTCAAAGGCTCTACTCAAGTGTATCAAAGTACTTGAAAAGAAATTAAATTGTTAGGAAGGATGGTGCCTGACAGCTTATCAATAGAAGTGGGGGATTTAGCAGAAGCAAAACACTAGCAGCCGGTGCTAAGATTCTGCAAATAACAAGAATGCTATTGCTGAAACCCCCAACAGATGGAGAACAAAACAAACCTGGCTGCTACATTTCCTGGTTGCTAAGCACCACCTGGAGTTAATGAATGTGTTGTCAGGCTAAGAGGCATATGAGACAAGAGGCAAAGTCAAACTGTCTACTCAGAAGCATTAGAGAGTACCAATCTGCTGAGACTGCCGATCTGCTATTTGTCCTTGTGGGTCACTGTGGCATGCAGTTGTGTTTATACTTACACTACACACACAAAAAGTTAAGTTGGAATATTAACGAGTAAAAAAATCCCAGGTATGTGACCACGAGTCGAAAAAGCCCTACTGTTTGCATCTGCTGACGGTACTAACTATGCTCTCATATCAGTCATAAAAAGTTATATGAAGGCTGTATGGTGCACAGTAATACTTTTGATTTGATTTTCAGCAAAACCTGAGGTACTGCAGGCAGTTTTATAACAGAAAAAAAGGACTCACCACACATCCAGTGGAATCAAGCTTGCGGTCTGATATACAGCGGAAATTGCGACTGCAGCCACCGTTGTCTTTGGTGCAGTCTCTGACAGGTCCAAAAGAGTCCAGGAGAACCTCCAAAGAGTCAAACGATGAACTGATCATCAACTCCTCTCTGCAAATACAAAAGTAATACACAATAAAGAGCCTTTACCTTCAGCCAGGTGTATCTGTGGGGCTTTCAAAAAGTATATTTCTTGACTACATTTTTCTTTTTTCTCTTTCATCCCCCTGAAAGTGAAATTTACTCATTAACAGCCTTGTTTTGAAAATCCTGTCACTTCTAACCATCTAGCTCCAGCCCTTCACATTCTGTGTTTTTCTGACCAGACTCTCTGCCTCTTCAGAGAGTCTGTCTTCCAACAGCTGAAACTAACTCCAGCTGCAGTAGACGACAGAAGTCCTTGTTAGAGCTACTTTATGTTGCTCCTTTATTCACAGGGGTCGCCACAGCGGGCACCTCTGCATGTTTGATTTGGTACATTTTTTATACTGGATGCCTTTCCTGACACAACCTTTAAGGGGTTGTCTGCTGTCTGTTCTGTGTTTTTACAACTCTCAATTAACTTTCTTTAATGAATGGTAAAGTTACTTTCATACACATGCATAAAGTTACTTTGGCTCAGGACTGAACTGAATTCATAGCAACGCCAAACTGCCACTTTTCTAGGACGCTGACTTCCTTGGAACAGCTGCCAAATGAATTTTATCACATGTTACTTCTGAGGTTGTTTTTTTGCGTGACTTAAACTTAGATTGGTTCTCTGACAGCTTGGATGCACTACACAAACTTTCCATCAATTGAGCAGCTGAGCTCTAGCCCAACATGACTAAACAGTACAAACCTACTATGCCTAACTTCTAAAAAAATATTGCATTTAAGTGTCTACTACTCTTGTCTTAATGACCTTATAGTACCATATCACCCCATTAGAGCACTTCGCTCTCGCACTGCAGGCTTACTTGTTGTTCCTAGAGTATTTAAAAGTATAACAGGAGGGAGAGCCTTCAGTTTTCAGGCCCCTCTTCTGTGGAAACAGCTGCCAGTTTGGATTCGGGAGACAGACACTATCTCTACTTTTAAGATTAGGCTTAAAACTTTTCTTTTTTGCTAAAGCATATAGTTAGGGCTGGAGCAGGTGACCCTGAATCCTCCCTTAGTTATGCTACAATAGGTGTAGGCTGCTGGGGGATTCCCATGATGCATTGACTCAATATGTTTTAATAGGCCTCTCTGCATTGAATCATACTTGTTATTAATCTCTGTCTCTCTTCCACAGCATGTCTTTATCCTGTCTTTCTTCTCTCATGCCAACTGGTCATGGCAGATGGCCCCGCCCCTCCCTGAGCCTGGTTGTGCCGGAGGTTTCTTCCTGTTAAAAGGGAGTTTTTCCTTCCCACTGTCACCAAAGTGCTTGCTCATAGAGGGTCATATGATTGTTGGGTTTTTCTCTGTATGTATTACTGTAGGGTCTACCTCACAATATAAAGCACCTTGAGGTGACTGATGTGATTTGGTGCTGTATAAATAAAACTGAATTGAACTGAATTGAATTGAATACTCAAATTTTTCCTCAAGATATGAGGAGCTACTGCCCAACAAAATGTGTAGAAAGAAAGACAGTTTCAAGAGCAACAATATTTCATAAAGAAAAGGAATTTTAAAGATTTTAATGAGGATTTTTTTTAACTGAACTTTGTTTTAAATAATAAAAGTCTGTTATGGTACCTTTTTCATTGCCAGAGCTCTCATTGCTAACGATGCTGCATGGAAGATGGCAAAACCCACCAATAACCATCCATCTTCTTCTTCTGGCTGCTCCCTTTATGGGTTGCCTCCATCTCACCCTTTCCCTAGCATCCTCTTCCATCACACTGACCCTCTGCATCTCCACCTCCAGTCTTTTTGTTATAACCACCACCTTCCCCAAGGGGAGCCATTCAGCATCCTCTGCTGTAAATCTGTTTGTTCTGTCATAAATCATCCCTGACTCTCATCTCACCTACTCCACCCTGTCTGCACTCTCTTCTTCACCACTCTCATGCTTTGTCCATTGCTTTGGATGGCTGACCCCAGGCATTTAAACTCATCCACCTGTACTACATCTACTCCTTGCACCTGTCCCCTGTCATTAACACCCAAGTATTCTGTCTGGCTTTATTGACTTTCATTCGTCTTCATTCGTTTTCTCTCCAGTGCATACCTCCACGTCTCCAGAATGTTTTCCACCTGGTCTCTACTCTCACTACAAATCACAATGTTGTAATCATGCACAGACACACCTGCCTGACTTCATCTGTCAGCCTGTCCATCACCATCACAAACAACATGTGGTTTGGAGCTGATCCCTGATGTAATCCCACAGCCAGCTTGAAACCTTTGTCTATCATACCACACCCCACACCACTGTGTCCTCCACCCTCACATACTTCACCGCCCCTCCTGACTTCCTCATGCAGTCCCACAGTTCCTCTCTTGGCACTTTATCATATGCTTTCTCTGGCTCCACAAAGACACAGTGTAGCTTCTGACCTTCTCTGTACTTCTCCAGCAAAGCTCTCAAAGCAAACAGCACACCTGTAGTCCTCTTCCTCAGCATGAAGCCATACTCCTGCTTCTTAACCCAGCTTCATCTCTTTCCCACAGCCTCATGGTGTGGCTCACTTATTCCTCTCTAGTTACTACAACTGTGCAAATCAGCCTTGTTCTTGAAAATCCCCAAGCATCCCACCATATGTCATCTGTCAATGATCTGTCAGCAATCTTTTATATGACTGGCAAAATTTCACACAGAAACAAAATTACTGCTTTACTCCTTATCTGAATGTTACGACTGTTGCCATAATTATAACATGCAAATTTGAGTGTGCAGGTGCTCCTCCATGATTGGTGCATCCAGGGCGGATGGATCGTACCGATTGGCTCACGACCAGGAGGCAGCGCATAAGAAGCCACCGCCAGGGACTGCCAGGTCATTCATCCTCCGCCCAACCCAGCCGGCAGACCATTCACTGTGTCACTATGTTTGTGGAATGTAAGAGCATGTAGGGGTGGACCGCCTTTTTGTTTGATTAGTTTTCTCCTGTTTTTGCTAGTCAGGGAGGAAAGTACTTGTCATTTGGTTTGGTTCTTTTGACTAGGTAAGTTGTACTTATTCCTGAGTTAGGCTACCTTTTGTTTGTTGTTTTGGCCTTGGGTTCACCCTGAAGTTATAATTTGCTCCCTTCCTTTGTTTAAATGCACTTATTGTAAATAAATCACTGTCACAAAGTATTAAGTGTGTGACCTGCTGCTTGGGGTTGGACGGGGATGGATCACCCTTTGTGTTGTGGTCTGGCCGCGCCTAGACGGGCCATAACATGAAGAAAATCTGATTTCTATTTGTCCGCTCTTACATCTAAGTTATGGAAAACCTTCTGAACTTTGAAAATTAATGTCACTGCCTAACTCATTTAAAAAATAAATAGATAATTAATAAAACACATATCTGTGATTATTAATTGTTGTTTTATTTCAGCTGCAAAATTGTTTTATAACCATTTCTAACAAGAACAGCATCTCTTGTTCTGCACCAAATATTCCACATCAATAAGCTGTAAGGAAATCTATTTCCTAATTTGGAATCAAATAACATTTTACAACCAGAGCAGTCAGGATTTAGATCTTTTCCCAGCAGAGCAGTACTGCAGCTCTCCATAATTACCAGTAATGCACTGTACTTTTCATAGACCTATCAAAAGTATATGATTCAGTGGATAATGGGATTTTAGAAGATGGACAGTCCTTTAAATGGTTCTAAGACAATCACTCTGACAGAAAGTCCAAAACTATGTGCATTGTATTAACAGGTTCACAAAAACCATCATATGGTCCATTTTCGCTTACCACCTAACCCTAACACCTATGAAGAAAATGAAAGACACACATTGGATTTTTGTATAGAAACAGATCCTGTTTCTCATTCGTTAGTTGTACGATCATTGTACAATCCAGTTTTGACTGCGCTTCATTATGGTCATATTCTTTATAATGTGACCATAATGAAGCCTCTTGACTCACAAGAGCTTATCACAGCTGTTTCTTTCTTACTCACCATGGTATCTTATATGAAAAAGTGAAATGGTCCTGAACACAGAACATGATACAAATTTAGGAAGCTCTCCTCTACAGATTCCCTGCTTACCTCTGCTCTTTGATTACATTTAAAGACAGTGTCTACAATGTAAGGTTGGAGGACTTTTTTTTTAACACTAACTGCACAATACATAAATAAATAAATAAATTCTTCACTCTTAATAAACATGAAGAAATAAAGTAAAATGCAGCTGAAATATATAAGAAATATATAGGTAAATGTCATTGGTATAAACTGAATGCATACAAATGAAGTCAATTTTATTTTTACCACACTCTTTTAAATAACATAATAAATTTACATATAATTAAATTAATTCTTTTATTTTGTAAGTGTGTACCTTTTTGGTCATACTGAACTGAAAAATGTCTTTGCTATCGATAAATCAACCAAGCCACATAAACAATGAAACTTCACATTTTTAAAACAGGCTCGTTACTTTAGGTTCATTCATAGCGTTTCTACTTGGAGGATAATGTAGACTGTAAGTTGTGGACGTGGTACTTCAGCATCTAGCTATTGCTACTGAAAAGGAGCGAGTATAAAACAGAGTAACACTTTTTAACTGGCTGGTATATAGAAATGCAACGTTGTCTGTGACATGTCCTGTAAAACAAACTAAGCCTGGACTTTATTTTACTTTTACTTGAGTAAAGAAGTGGATTTAGTACTTCAACTTCACTTGGAGTATTTTTTAAAACGGGTATCTGTACTTCTACTTAAGTAAAAAATGTCTGTACTTTTACCACCTCGGATTATTAAACATGTACTGTATAATGTGCCTGTCTGTATGTTTCTTTGCTTTTTTTTGGACACTGTTCCCAATCTTAGTGAGACTGTTTGTTTAATTAAAGGATTTATTATAATATCCTTCTGAAGAATCAATACTGTTTTAAAAAGTACACGAAATGCTAACTTCAAACAAGCTAATAATTCAACATCCAATTAGCGGCGCCTCGATGTCAGGAATGTTCAATTCACTCTCATTATAACTGATTAGGTTATCACATTTCTTTAGATCATATTTCAGTCTGGCAGGAAAATGAGGAACTGTCAGAGCAGTGCTTCAACAGTCTGCTTTGCGAGACATGTTCTGACACTCTGCTCTCATTTTTCTCATAAAGCGATATCTTCTTTCATGAATTACAAACACCTGCGTGTTTAATTCATTCTGTGTAATCATCATGAGAAAAGCAATGAGTTTTTACAGCACAGTTGTTATGCAACATAGCAGACTTGTGAGATAAAACACACCATGAATTCATTGCTTTAACCTTGCTCAGAGCACTCACTTTGAGTAACTACGATTTCATTTATTTATTTATTTATTATTTTTGCCCGTAAACCTCTTGCAAGGTCAATGAGCAGATCATCCAGCAGAGGGGCGCGAGTGTAAGTACTTGAGATGGTTGAGGATGAAGAACAAAGCAGAGTGGACTGCTGCTTTTCCTCACATAATCTAAATCAGTAGCTATTTTTTGCAGAGGAATAGTGCTGCTGGTGATAAAGAAGAACTGGTGTAATAGCCTTGCCATGAACCTTGGCTTAGCAGGGAAATTGATGACTTCTGTGGAACTAAAAAAATATTTAGTTTCCAACTTCCCTAACCCCTCTCTGAATTCCCTGGTAGAAAAGGAAGCGAGTTTCCTTCCTTTTCACACTCAACTTGATGTTATCTTACAAACCAATTTTTCCATTATAATTGCCCACTGTTTTATTGTCATTTATTCAGAGGGAACCTATTGAAGAGAGCCTCAGCAGATGATGAAACTAACAGCAAGTTCGAATGCTAGGATATTTTAGAACCCTAATTAAAGTCAAATCGCACCAAAAAACTGTGGGTGACACTATTGTGTTTACCATTAAACATCCCACAAGAAAAGAAAAAAGGTTCAAAGCCTTGTTGGTGAGTCTTTGAGGCTACTACAACATTCATTATATCCCAAAATATCAAAGCGCTGGAAAGAATGATCATCATAATGTCCATTTGGGAGGAAAAATTTGGGTGTTTGGATGTTAAAACCAATTTGATGCAGACAGGACAAACATTTGGCTTTCCCAAATCTTTGTCCTGAGGGTTCGATTAAAGAAAACACGATTTGATAACAACTATCTGAAATGCTTTTTGCCCAAAAATGTCTGCAAAACTGAATTTAGGGTGAGAATAGCACAGGAGAAAAGTTAAAGTGTAAAGGCTTTTTTATTTCAGGAAACTGTATCAGTATTACACAATTTTGTTGTACAATGGAGGAAAACTTCTCAATTAATTAACGAAACATGCAATTGGTTTAGGCGAAAAAATGATGATGTAGAGGTCTCAAATACTAACAAATCAAATGATACACTTCTAAGACTCATGACTTTCCCTAAACTCTTTTATATGTTTCATTAGATCCCATGTGCAATGTTTCTGGTGCTCAACATTAAAAAAGAGTCATCCCCTCCAGGCATTAAACATGGAACAATACGACCAGAGATATCTCTCTGTAAAACAAAGTGGTGTTTAATGGGAAGAAAGTCCTAAAAGTTTCAGCTTTTCTGTTGGATTACAGTTTTCCAGATTCAGATCAGATTATAATCTTTTAATTGGCACTGACAATGAATCCAAACACACTTATCTAATTAGAACGACAGACGACAGACAATTAAAATGGTTATCTGACGTAACTGATGTTACAGTCAGTATCGGAGTACACCATCACTTTATTAAGTCATTGGAATGACTTACCTTGTTAACTTAAAAACTAAAATTCTCACCAGAAAAGCAAAACAAAAAGGTTAAAATACAGTTAATTATCCTGATTTTATTAAGAGCATCATATGCTTCTGCTGAAGTAGTTCTGCGTTATGTAACAAACACACTGGATTAAAAAAACAAAACGTCACACTGGTAATGTTGAACAAGGACGCGTCATATATTTATAGACAGCTGCCTGCTTTTGAAATATAAACTGAATGTAAGCCTCAATTATTGGAACCATTAACATGAATGGAACGGTTATAAGTAAATGTGCGATTAAATGCCAAGTTTTACCCTGCAGCTGACTTATTTTTAGTCATTTTAGTTCAGACAGGGAGGTGAAAATCACCATTAACAAATAAAAAGAAAAATATAGCGTCTTTCTGAATACGACTTCCTAATATGAATGATACATTGACAATTACAATGACTATTCATCCAGTCATTTTCATCCAGTCATTTTAACTGCTATGACGCCAGCTAATCAGTAGGAACTCATCCCTCAGCCAGTGAACATGACATATTGACAAATTTATAGTCAAACACGTGTGAACACAGTTCAAAAGAGTGCAACAGCATGTTCAAGAAGATGCTAACATTGTCGCTTGGCCTCTGGGGAAAGCTGAGAGCCTTCATCGGATCAGGAATCACAGAGAAATGACACATTTACACAGCAATAAACGAATGAAAATGAAACGCTGAAGAGTGAGATATAATTAAAGAATGTAAATATAGCAAAGGGACGTAAAGAGGCTAAATATGAATACATTAACTGTAAACGTGAGTGGCTGAATGAAGAAAGATAACTGCTGAGCTGGTGACAAATAATTCCTTAAAGGTGTTCAGCGGTGTACAAAACTTTCCCATAGTTTCTGCTACCGCAGGCAATTTGATGAGAAATGGTGTTTCCTACAATGTTGCTTTAAATGAAAAACACTCAGAGTAACCTGGTGACAGGAGTTCTGGCCCTATACCTACATCTCTGAACCTTTTTCTTCTCTTTATCCATATTTTTCAGGCATTTTTTAAATTTAAACAAACAACTGTGTAGAATACTTCTGAAAGTACTTCTCAAAGTGCCAAAGAAACGTAGGAATATTGTGTCCCCCACATTTCTGCATTTCATCTCACTCCATATAGAGAATGCTACTTCCAGCGCTGACAATAAACTCTAACACTAAACAACACTGAACTCCAACATCATATCAATGGTTTCTGTCAGTAACAAGCTAAAAATATACACTTGTCCACTTCCATTCCTGTTCTGATAACTAATCCTTTCAACCAGCTGTGGCTCAGGCAGCACATTTAATTAGTAAAACACACACAGCTGGAGTCTCAGATTCATATGTGTCTATACGTCGCTTTCTTGAGTCACTTGCATCAAATTGGTTTTGTATGCCTGCAACAAACACCCAAATATTTTCTCCTGATAATTAATCCTTTTTCTTGTTCAGTGTGAAATTCATTGAAACAATATTTGATAAATAATCACAACAATCCTCTCAGAGCCACATCAGTATAATGAACCAAGTCAAATGACTTTGCTTCTATTTAAAAAAGAAATCACTAAGCGTGAAAATTCATCAACCTCAGTGGCTGACAGATTTAATAAATGGCCTTTCCCCATTGGTATTCAAGCGATTCAGGCACATCAGGCAAGTGAGGTCTTTTGGGCATGTCCTACCAGGACCACAGAGGGAGACCCCAGAGGTGGCCCATGACAGCCTGGAGAGTTTATATATGTCCGTTGTCTTGGGAACACCTTGGTGTCCCCCAGGTCGTTGCCTGCTTTTGTGGGAATCTGACAAATGTTGTTGGAACATAAGATTGTTCTTGTCACAGTGTCAAGGGTCCTTTCAACTCTGTCACCACTGTCCCATAAAATATCTACATGCCATGTAGAGCTTCACAGTTAAACATGTTTAAATATGTTAAATATTTTAAATTTGTGTATTTTGGAAAAGTCATTTGACAAAGAGCACTATAGACCAACTCTTGCAAGTAAGGATTGTGTTATAAATGGCTGACACATCGCCTTCTGTCATCTAAAGTTGTTATTCCCTTACTGTTTGACAGATGTATGGTTTTCCATTCACATGTATAGGAACGCAGAAGCTAAACTATTTCACTGTATTCTTTTTAGTGACAGTAGTGTAGCCCAGGGGTGTCAATTTATATCTGTCTTCCTGCCATTCAGCCTGCTGCTCAACCACTTTGATCCAGAAGGTAACTGAAACAACTGCTGTTAAACTGCAAAGGGATTCAGTACAGGCATTCATGGTCCTCGCAGAATAAAATCTACTGACATCTTCTGTTTCAACTCCAGATTGATACCTTTGTGATTTTCTTTCCTTTGGGAAGTGGCTTGACAGCTATCACAGATGACACATCATTCATTCATCATGGGTCATCAGGTGGGTAGCTGTCTTCGTGGATGTCTCATTAATTTAAGAGCAGTATATCAGATGACTAAATCACCTGAGGGCTAATCCATAAATCCTGTCATTTTAGATGAACACCCTTCATATCCAGCCACAATTTTATTTTAGGCCAAAATCTAGTTGCCCCTGTTTATCAATAATGAGTTGATATTTTATGCATAACATGTCTAAAGGTGTTTTCATAAATGAAATTAATCAGTTTTTTCTTTATATTTCTGAACTCTTTGGGATTAAAATATAAAAAAGCTCCCTATGTGTTTATGAGGCTTCACAAAACTGTTGATAATCACCTGGGTGAGTCTAACTTTACCTGGCATAATTTTCACAGGGAAAATAAGCGTAAGTCAAACAGAGCAGGGCTTTACACAGTTACACACTAACTTGTTGACACTGAATGTTTCTGCAGACACTAAAGGACAATACCCACTAATGACTACGTGGACCTACCTCTTCTCTACAAACTAATCCTGTCCCACATATTTTTTCTAAAACATAATAAGTCATGTTAACTGTTAATCTGGGTGAATCTTAAAGCTTTCCACCAACAAGCAAAGTCGGTTCTGCATCAAACTAATTAGTGGTCTGTCCTTCAAGTAGAAGTGAGCAGCAGTCTTTATGCTCAAGGGCTACAGAGATGATCTTACAGTGAACCTGATCAGAAATACTGTTGATATGTTGATATTACTGTTGATTAAGTCGTGTGTGGATATTTTTTATCTGTGCACCAAAAAAATTAAAATTATTTTATTACCTAAACTCTTGTCTTTGTGTCATATGTCTAAGAGCACCAGGGATCTTTTAGAGTAAATATTTTAGACATTCGCATTATTTACAAAGCTTGCTGCCAAACACGTGCAAAAAGGTTACCGTGTTTTTGTTTTGGAATGCAAAGTGTGAATCTAAAGGGCTCATCCAAAATATATCACTTATGACAAGCATTGCTTGTACTACAGTCTCTTTCTGTCTCTCACTTTCTTTCTTTCTCTGCAAAACACATTAAATAATTAAAAACAAGACAAGTGTTCCAGCAGAAAAGAGTTTTCTTTGCCATTAACTGGTTTGAAATTACCAGACTAGTCGGTGCTGCTCTATTGTTCACACAATTATGACTCTCAGAAAATTAATCTGAAATTATTTTGAACATTTAAAGATTTCAGTCATTTTCATTTTCAGAGAAGAGAATGTGTTATGTTGGGGTCTTAAATGCACAATAAATTTTATTTGGACAAAACAGAGCACCAAAGGCCATTACCTTGGTCTTCAGGAAACTGGAGGAAACTTTTCTCAGGTTCCAGATTTATCCACCAAAAAACTAAATCTAACAAAGAAATGACCAAAAGAGTACACTAGATACTGAAACATGCTGTGAAATTCTGCCCTATACTGGTCATATTTGAGCATACCCCTGACTAATTTAAGTAACTTAAATAAATGTAATTAAATGGGACATAACTGATCAAAGTTCCATGTAGAGCATTCTCATTCCCAATGCGTAACATACCGACGATTTGTCACGTCCCGAGGTGTCTCATAGTAATGCGAAAGGTAACCTTCTGTGTCCCTATGATACGCTCTGGATTGTGGATGGAATCCAATAGAATGACTCTGAACGCATAACATACAGACGGGTTGGGTGCCCAAAAGCGTAACATACTGACGATTTGTCACATAGCGCCGGTATGTTACCTTTTGGACAGTGAGCATCATATTTTGGCTGGTCAATGAAGCCATAAACATAAACGCTGAAGGCTCAGGCATACGGATAGGCTGTTTTGAAATTTGATAGTTGGATTTATTTTAATTAGTTAGACACACACACTATAACAGAAATAGTCTACTCCACTATATTCATTTTATTATTGGAGTCCAACATCTGGTTTTTATAAACATTTGGCTTTCTTGTTATGCAGACATCTCTTTCTGGACTAAACCTCTTATCCGAGCATCGCTACCTTTAGCTTCAGCCCAGAGTTGCCTAAAAAAAAGCACAGAATGACTGCACACACCTGTCCCATCTCTCCAGTGAAAATCTGTTTGCCAGGGAGCATTTTTGAACAGAACAGTACCCAACCTACACTACACACAAAATAAAAGCACATTTTAAATAAGCAATGAGATATTTTCTTATCCATCTTATTCCATCAGTCTGGAAGTTAATGTGATTTTTAAGTAAAGCACGAACCACACTCTGAAAGAGAGATCTTTCAGATACGGTCATGTGTCTGTGCTCATTTGGACCACTAGCTAACTTGCTAAAAGCTAGCTAGAGCCTATATTGGATTCAATGATTTGGTTTCTGCTTTGTGTCCTGGACAGATTGTGCTGCACACATCTCCAGTGATCTGGACCAGAGTAGGATCATTGTGGTTGTTAATCCACAGTTGTTGTAGACGGTCAAGATAACAAGCCAGTGAGACATGTTTCCTGCTTGCCGTGTCAGTGACTGTCGAAATAACACAAATTCTTCAGCACTACCTTAAAAATCACCTTTTATGGGTTGGGTGGGTATGTTCTTGATTTAACCCCCACCCCCAACCCCAAGTAGCATGTCTGTCCATTTCTCATTAGAAATAAAGAGAATGCTCAGGGGCATTGCTTCCACTGTGTAATACATGTCATCAGTTGAGCCCAGTTTAACTCTGCAGCATTGTTTTGGCTCATTTACAGCTCTCTCTGCAGCCCACAGTCACTGCACACAGAGTAGATTTTCTTTGGACTTATGAACCATTTAACAATTCAAATGCTCTCAGTGGCTTTGAACTGCCAAGCAATTCTTTCTTTTTAAACTTTGGCATTTTTTCCTTTATTCATAAATGTTTTTGTGTTAGACTGCAGAATTTCATTGCCCTCTGAATCATGACCACCTCGGCAAAATCCTCAGAGGCCTGATTAAAACTCACAGCAACAACAATGAATAAAAACAAACGCTGATTACGTGAGAATACAAAACAAGTCAGAGAGTTGATGAGAGATAATAATAAAAGTCTGTTTTTACTAGAGTCGACAGAAAGTCTTTGCAATCCTTCAAGTGCGGCATTAAGAAGAAACTCCTTCAGGTACTTTTCAGCTTGGTGCAGCGGTCAGCAAAATCCTACCCTGCTTCACTGCTCGATGACTCCTTTTATTTCTTTAGTTGGACTGTCATGACTCCCAAAGTAACACTGAAGAAAATGGCAGTGCAGAAAATGTCTCTCACCTTACATCTACCGCATCCTCCATGACTGTCATGTCTGTCTTGCATTTGGCTGATGGGTTGATGGCGAGCTCAGCAGGGGGGATGACAAAGCTTTTACTTAATGGCAGCCACATTCCTTCTCCTAGGGTGTACGTGAATCTGCAAGAGGACAGGAAAAGTACATGAGAGTGTAAGGTAGGGTTGTAGGTTTAGGCCTTTCAGGGAAAAATAGATCATTAAGGCCTTTGAGACTGTTGGGAACCCCTTTCAGCTTCCAGCTGCTAGAGAATTACCCAACCAGTTGGTGAGAGGCTGCTGGAAGTTGCTGACTTTTGCTAGGTGAAACTGTTTGCAAAGAAACAAAATGTGCACTTGCTCCCTGATATATCTCGCCTATTAACAGATGCAATGATGAAGAGCTGATTAGTGTCCTTCATTACACCTTTAATAATTATCAAGCAAGCACAGCGTTTCCTTTGAAATGGGTTTATTTTGTCAACAAAAACAGAATTTAGCAGGTGTTCATTATGTTGGTTTTGGTCTATAACAGGTTCTACTTACACATACAATGACATCATTATTTCAAATTTTGGCAAAAGAAACAGCAGTCTAATCATATATGTGAGACAAAATACCTAAGTATAATAAAAAAAAATAATAACAGTAATAATAATAATATTATGATGATGTTCTCATAAATGTTGTTTCTTTACATAGAAAAAACAAATGTAGAGAATACTACTTTTTTTGAATTGTGACTGAAAGTCATCAAAGTTATTTGAACTGACAGCAGTTGAAATCCTGACTCTGTGAAGTGTTGAATGGTGAAAGGTTACTACAGTTAAACATAATAATAAGTAGCTCATGAATGGCAGACAGAAGTGCACAGAGGCATTTGAGAAACTGCAATATCTTTATTGATTTGTGTCTACGAAGGTGTGCAAGCCTTACTTTGCATATATGATAGATGATGCACTGTTATTTCCAAGCAGAGAACAAAATCAAGTAGTTAAAGATCTACCGTCATGGTTCTGGGTCAGTTTGACCCAGCATTCTGAGTTTCTTGGGTTTTGGTATTATTCTGTATTATGGTTTATGATCCGATTCTCTAGTTGTGCTGTTTTGATTATTATTATCTGGTGTTTAATTCTTCTTAAGAGTTTCGTTCTTAGGTTTAGATTCCGTGCTCCCTCTGTTCAGTGTCCAGTCTGTGCCTCTGTGCCTGTCCTGGTCCCACCTCTCCATGTTCGCTCTATTGCCATGTCTGTGATGTCTGAGTGTTAAGCTTGTGTCTCTAAGTCGATGACTGTACATACGTGTCGTATTTCCTGTTTTACTTTGATAGTCTTTGTGCTATGTCAGCGTGTCTACTTTTGCTCCCCTCGCCCGTCATGTTTAATTAGCTTCAGCTGTGTCTCCCTCTTATTTACCATTCCTCGTTTCCCTCTGTGTATATTTAATGTTTGTTCTCCTTTGCTCGTCGTCGGATCGTCTGTGTTGCTTCAGCATCTCTCCTGTGTGTCATTCCCTCCATGTCTCAGGTTTAGGCTAGTTTTCCCAGTATAGGTTATGTTTGTTCCTTTCTAGTTCTCCTTGCCGTTTATTTGTAACATCTGTTCAACCATAAATAAAGGCTCATTTTCTGTTAACATCCACATTCATCTCCATTGTCTGCGTTTGGGTCTCCACACGGTTTGCTTGGCAAACCATGACATCTACATTAGGGGATAATAACATGGTTCTATATTTTTAATAGTAATATTCCAGTTATCTTTACTGACATGTTTATCGTCTAATGTTTCAAAGCATAACACAGCTTATGTGGTCAATTTTTGGAATTGTTAAGTGATTCTTTATATTTTTATTTGGGTTCTTGCTGTTTTCTTTACCATTAAGGAGAAAAAAACAGTTTTATTTGGTTCATGGTTTGGCTGAACTCGATGTAGCAGTAGACTTTTAAGCTCTGCATCAAAACAGTAAAGTTAGTGAATGTTAAAAATATAAAGGCACAAAACATTAAAAAGAAGAGAAGAAGCAGAAGTGCTGGTTTATTAAAATCTGAATAGAAAACTAAAGATTAAATAGAGACATCCGGGATATAATGGTTATCCCAGTGACTTATTACTGCACAACTTTAAAGTTGAGAGACTTAAAGGAAACACGAAACAGGAAGAATGCCCCAAACTGAAAATGCAGTGTCTAAAGACATTTCAGTGGACGATTAAACCTCTAAACTTTAGATCCTGAACTTTTGAGGCATGCAGGGTTTGATGGGAGTTGTTTAATGCTGAGTTTTCAAACTTGTTCCCAAAGTTTGAAGTCTCAAAGGCAAATTGCAATAACCTTCGTATCATCATCAGGGCATTTCTCACAAACCTTGGAAATCCACCAGTCAGTGTTTCTGACTAATGGCATCATGTTTGTTACAGGTTATTTATTTTACCTTTCAGCAAAGTTATCCTTTTTGCATAACTCTTACTTGAGCAGAAGGGCACCGAGTTAATGGACAGACTGCATAGCAAATGAGGCACCCCGGCAAAAAAGGGCCCATAAGAGTTTCCCCCAAGACAAAACAGGGCTATAAATCTGTAAACAACAGATGGTTGGAACAAGGGCTTTAAAACAATTCTTTATTTGTGAGTCAATGGACATCATCAATCTTTAAACACTCTGCAGATGAAATGTAATACTTCAAGTTTTAGTTAAACAGTGCATGCTGATTAACATCAAATGCATTATTAGTGCTGATGAATAATTCATGGATACTTGTAATACAAAAAGGGGGGACTTGTTGATTAAATAGTTAACAGCCATTTTTATGCAGACTAAACATATTTCCTCATTTACAATTGTTCAATTTGCATTTAATAAAATGCTAACGTAGCATAAGGAAAGGGCAGTGAGTTGTGGGCGCTGAATGCATTACCAGTCGCTTTTAGAACCGAAGGATTAAATCACTATAGAAATGGAACACTTCATTATATCCACCCAATTACTCCCTTTGTTCCAAAGTTAAAAAAAAATTTGAGTGGATCAAAGTGCTGTTGCTCGTTTACTGCAAAACACTTGGCTGTAGCAAGTTAGTATAACATGGAAGTCCATTAAAATGGTAATATTTCCATATTACTTCTCAAGATGCTGTTGCGCTGTTGCTACCTCACATTTCTCCTACGGGACTGTGTATAGCAGGAGTGCTGAAATTCCCTGTGATGCGGTATGACGTATATGGGTGACCGCAGGACAAATTAGCAGCCACTTAATGAGCGCAGCTTTATAATGGACAACTGGGGACTTGTGTGCTACTGTACGACTTATTTGGTCCAACCTAAAAGAAAGTGGTGGTGGAAAACACTAAGAGGCCCCAAGAGGAAACGGTTGTTCAGTGGAAAACATGTTTGCAGTCCGCAGAGGAACTCCCTGCGGTTAATACTGTGCAAATAGGAAACACTGTTTGCGAATGCTGACTCTCACCATTTAGCTCCTCCAACACACGAGAATTCTGTTTGTGTTGTTGGGTTTCCTTTGCTTTATAGCGCTTCAATTTCACTCAACTAATTAGCTATTGTGCTGAACAGTAATATCTGCTCAAAGAAACAAGAGGATGGCTTCGCAGGTCAGCGAGTGCTTGCTCAAAATTCAAGGTCTCTTCTAATGTGTGGAGCAAACAGGGACGTTTGGGGAAGTTCAAAGCTAGAAATGTTCAAATTAGGATGGATGGCTGTGTTGAAGCCGCCAGAGGACAATGAGATTTTAAACTATGGTTGTAAAAAAGGTGGGGAGCCTACTGCAGAACGCATGCTGGCAGGCAAGGAAATGCATCAAAGCAGCTCCTGGAGATATTACTGTGATTCCAGCTTCGAATGTGTGTCCCAGCATAGGGACAATGCTAACAATAATAAGAATGGTTCACATCAACTGTGCAGTCACACAAACTTGTTCTTGCTGCTGTGCTGTCATGAAAGGAGTCAGAAACTTGTAATGAAGGCAGTGGCACATTCCTTCTTAGATCTGCTCTTTCTCAAGTCGGAGAACTTGGCAAGAAAAGCAGTTGAGAATCTTGTTAGATACCTCAGTCTCAGACAAGTTGCCCGATACCCTGATGTGTTGTTGTGAATGTGAGAATGGAATGATTTTCTCTCAGCTATATGTTCTCTTCAAGGCGAACGCCTAAAGCAATGATCTCTGTCATAAGACACAAGAACATTCATCTATTATTAAAAGCATAATAATTTATAACAGCAGCCAGCAAAAAAAGCTGTAAATTAGCTACCTTTATCTGACAAAGGGCCAGCATTCACTTGCTTTTCAGGGTTCATTCAATCTGAACTAACATCTGTGAACTATATCTGATTCTTTAGTAACTTGGAGATATGTTTGGTGCCTAACAAGTCATTCATCTTAGCTGTTTATGCTGTCATATATGCTAAAAAAAGGTGACTATCATCCATGCTCTAATTTGTTTGTCTTTCAGGTCTTTTGTGTTGTTGTTAGACTCTTTATTGCTCTTTGTTGCTCATCAGTGCCGAATTCTAAGTTTGTGAGTAGCTGAATAAATAGCAGGTATTTACAAAAAGTCCCATAAGTATTTGGAAAATAACAGTTTTTGTCATTTAGCACCACAGCAGATTGTTTGTTTTTGATTAAAGAATGTTAGCTACCACTCACCGCTTGTCTGCAGGCTTTATTAAATGGAAAACTTCTACAACAGTGTCCACGCCATAACACAGCAACAGAGAATGTTTCTCTTAGTATTTTCAGCCCAAATTTGACCTGGCCTTCCTGTTCTTGTATAATAGCGAGAGTTCCAGTGAAAAGCTACCACATGCCACAAGTTCAACACAATGGGATCAATTCAACATGGCTGCAAAACCACGTTACAGTCAACTGTCTAATTAGATTTGAGCCTGTACGAATGGAGACTATTTATAAAATAAAAATCTTTAACAGTTGATGCAATAATTTGGTTTGTTTGGTGGTTTGATTTAAAATCCACTCTGTAATGGTGGTGTAAAAAAAAACCCCAAAACACTATGTACTTATGGACCTGAGAACCAATATTGAGTCAGCATGGACATAAACTGTTCTGTCACACCCTTGACTTGTTCAGTGTTTTCAATTTCAGTTCAAATGAAACATCAGCCATTGTTCTGTTGTAACTTTTTTAAAGTGATTTTTTAACAGCAGGGAAAACATATGCATTATGCATTAATGTCCACAATACTGCAGAGGGAAAAAAATTTACTCATGTTATCACAGTTTCACAAAAGTAATTACTGCTTAATATCAAATGTTGTCTGAAGTGGTCAACTAAATTAACTTTTCCAATCAATTTCATGAATGTGTAGCATTCAAATTGTTTTAAAAATTAATTCTCAACAGCAGAGCAGACAGCTTATGTGATGTTTCTCCCATGTGAAAATCAAACCTCTTGCTCCCTTTCATAGTGCATTTAAAACTGACAGAGTTAGAAGGCATTCTGCAGCCAGAGCTCGAAATCCTCCCCTAATCATAAGGGAGAGACACAATCAAAGCTATTGTACCTGAATTCTAACAAGTTATTTGACTGCAGCACCACAGAAAATGCAGTCAGATAAAACAAAGTTTTGTGAAGTTCTCCTTACCTGAAAATGCGATCAGAGGGTTGTTCTCCCATCACAAGATCAAAACCGCGCTGGAAGATGGTGTAAGGCCAGGGACTGGCATGAAAAAAAGGAAAGAAAAAAGAATAGATCAGAGGAATAGAAAAAAGGTGAGAGAGAATAAAACTGTGTGTTAAAATCAAAGCCTGCGAAGTGTTAAATTTTTCATTGTACCATCCTCCTAATCTAAACCCCCTAGACATCGAAACACTAGCCATGTTTCCATGTCTGACTTTGAGTTTTTCCCGCCTTGCAGAGCCCAACAAATCACAACCAGCATTGCAATGTGCACTACGTGTAAACATAATGATTGAAAAATGTGTTTCTCCAGCAGCTGACATGCAATGTGACTTTGACTCATATCTATTTACCAGGGGAGGGGATAAGAGAGGATGACAGGGCGAGACAGAATGGGAGAAAGGGTCAAAGTGAAAGGAGGGCGAGACGGAAGGTGATGGAGAGGGCACACAAAGGAGCCAGTGAGGGTGGGGGCATCAAAGGGAGGAGACAGATGCCAAGAGGCAGAAGCGAGAGAGGGGGAATGATGGAGATTAATGGGGAGTGGCAGCTCCGGGACTAAACAGTCTGCAAAGTGAGAGTGTAAGGGGGAGAAGTGACAGGGGACCGATGTCATTCTGAGCACTACTGTAAGCAAAAAGAACATTGAGGAAGACTAGAGCTGCATCCACGCCATAGGCCGTGGTCATTAAACATTTAAGTCACCCCAGGGTGCTCACTCAGTTACACAGGTGTGACAGGGACTCAGGGAGAGCACCAGGGAAATGAGATAAAGAGGTGCAGAGTTACGTAGACGGGCAAAGGGGGGGACATTTCTGACGTTTCATAAAATGCAGACAAAGAAGAAAACATTTCCAACATGCACTGAGTCTGGCGTGTGATACAGAGAATACATGCCTCCCGGTGACGTGACAGATTAGGGATGTATGATTTGACTTGTTCAGGCCATCATCACATTCACTCTTCTCAGTGTTTGGCAGAACAATTTAAAGGTGCAGCAGGATCTAGTACCAGGCCATAACAACTAAAGAAGTCACAGTGGGGTACCTCTTCATTGTTACCATTTGTTAACAAGTTGTTGCCCAGACATATTGCTCTGGAGCTAAACTTTAGTGGGTCCCCTCGTTCTCACAATATATCTCCCTGTGGTCATTGCATTTCTTTCTTTTTTCTAAGAAAAGAAATGTAATGAGCACTCTATATGGTTTGGTATAAAAACACACACAGAACAAAACAAGAAAACTCCACAAGACACTTTAAATTCTGAAACAGTTCCATTACAAAGTATTTCATTATTGATGTTATTTTCATAAACATGTGACAGCCTGCTACATATAAAAGGGCTGGATCCCATATCATCTTTTGCAGGTATTACTGGGTCAGACAGCAAACTGTAAATCAGCACAGTCTTCTCTGATGTAGCTTGCTTTTATTTTTTTGTGACAGTAACACCTCACATGCACACGCACACTTACACACACAGCGGTCACCCTGTGGTCAGCACTGTGGCACCAGTGTTCGCCAAATGTCAAGGACTTTTTAAAGAAGCAGATGTGAACTCAATTAAGTGTTAATATAACTTCCTGGAGAAGAGCCTGAAACAGCATTTTTAAAGCCAAAAAATATCGAGTCATCACTTGGAATCATTACAGAACTGGTGACTTTGAGGTCAAAGATGAAGAGATCATAAACCACATTAAAGCCACTAAAAATTAACAAATTTACCTATGGCCGAAAATGATTTAAAGATAGTACTAAAAGTCACGCAGCTGTCATTGCAGCCACATTACTGGATATATTATGGGTTCGGAGGTACATACCAACTTAATACTAACAGTTAAAATACTCTTCAAAGCAGGTACTTCACCGCCTGTGGCTGCATTGAGTCTGCAAGAAATTACACCTCATGACTAAACTGAACACAGTACAAACATGAATTTGCTTGGCTTTAGAAAACCATGTTGTACTTCAGTACAATTTATTACTGCAGTTGTGATTTTTGGTTGAGGTGCTAAAATCGTGCTGTTCACTTTCACAGGTGGAAGCTGCTGGAGAGAGCCTCGATTGATGTATTCCCAAGCCTGTAAGTGACCACTGAGAGCAGCCGACAACAGGCAGTAAGTACTATGGTATCTGTGTTCGCTGGGGGGTAATTGTTGGCTCTCTGTCTGCAATATTGTAAGAGTTTGACCCTGCTAGGGAAAATGCCTGTGAACAGCACACTTTAAGATTTGTTGATACATAAACTCAGTGAATAGAGCTGTAGAAATGTAAATCCGAACATTCTGCATACTAACACATCTAATCTGTTTTACGCAGTGACATGACCTCGGGACAAGCGGAGGACTATAAAACTCGGAACTGTATCAGGCGATGACGATGACATCGATTATAAACAAATACCCAAGCAACAAAGAAAAATGATCTCCCGAAGACTATTTACAGTACATGCCGATGTGCACAACTAATTACCTGCATTTGAAATGTTTATGTGTTCAAAAATATCAGCTGTACTTGTCAACATTACTGTTCCTTTTGATTCATCCAGGCAAATTAATACCACTTGGTTTGATGCGTAGGGTAATTCCTTTGTTGTTCCACTGTTCGACTTTGGGATGGTAATGAGCAATCACAAACCATTATGAGGTGATTATCATAACTTACCCCTGATTGGGCCCCCACTCACTGCGGATGCAGAGGTGCTTGTGGACCGGGTCCTTCATGTAGCCGTCTAAGCAAAGGCACTCTCCTGCAAGCAGAAAGCCAGTGATTCAATCATGTCTTCATTATAGTCAAGCCTTGTTTAATTCATTAGAAATTTCCCTCTGCCCCTCTCCTTCCATTTCACTGCAGGAGAGCTATTCTAAAGATGAATCCTCTGTAGAGAAGCACTCTTAATCATCTCTTATTTTTAATGATGTATTCATAGGTGGTCTTTTTTTTTTTTTAGCTATTTCTGTTTAAATCTCACAAAGAACGGAAAAATAAATTCCTCAGAGTGTTGCAGCAGGAGAATATTTAATCAGTTGTCTCAGTGCAATACAGCCAGTCTCCAAATGGCTACTAAAAAAAGCGATGGCGCTCACTGCTGTGCGTCATGTCAGTGGATGGGTTTCTGACACACTGATAAGGACACAGAGTGTAAAACACCGGCTCGCTCCGACACTGTCAGCTCATTAAAACCTTGCAGTATGACTCATTTTGGATTGATTTTTGACTCGTTCTTGATGTGCATGATGCTTCCTAACCCTAAAGTTCTTTTCAACTCCAAGTTTAAAAAATGTCGTTTTTCTTTGTTTTTCTTCTGGAAATTCTTATTTTGCAACAAGACAAACTGAAGAGGCCAACCAGTAACCTAAAGCTACTACTTTTAGACACAAGCCCAGGATATGGCAACTTATTTCATCAAAAGCATAAAGGATATAGTATTTGTTTGTTTGTATTAGTTTGATTTCTAATAAATGGTTACCATACTTAAAATTCAATTAGAATTTAATTGTTAGGTTTCAGTCAAATAAATGTCAAAATGGATCAGCCAGAATGTGACAGAATACTTTTTAAATCAAGAACTTACTTTTATTTGTCAGTTTGTAAGACTGACACTTAGCTAGCACTTGCCTTAAAGAAGAAATACACTAAGAATATTTTACTGGCAAGACCATAAGCATATATGTAATTTGCCAAAAATCATTGGCTGCCAACACAATGAAAGCAACCCATAATGAACACTGTGGTTCAGTTCCAATTTATTCTCAGATGTCATCAAATTCAAGGAAAGAAATATGATGCCATGAACGCAACTATGGGATAAACTGTTGAAGCTCTCAATAAGAGATTGCTCCCTTATCATGTTTCCAATTTCTCCTTATGTTTTATGAGTAAAAAAGAGAAACAGACGGTACATTTACCCAGCGAATTCTGACTTGACATCGAAGCCTCAACCCACAGAGACCGCTAACAACATCGTATTGCCAGATAGCACAAAAGTACCGTGTCCACACCCAGACAAGTTCGAGTTGTTTTGAGGAGCAAAGAATATTAGTCTGTTTCTTTTATTCTTGTGGCTTATCAGTGTGGTTACACAGTGGAAAAGGACACCCTAGAAGTAAATACCGAAGTTAACTTTGAGTCATTACTCCAAATGTCTAGACTTAATAGATTCTGTTTATATTAGTGTTTTTCACACTTATCAGACTGGTCCCAATGACTGAATAACATCCCCTACCCAAATGAGAAGTGATTAGATCAGTGATTAGTCTAATGAATCGTCACTTGGCACTGCCATTATTTACTAAAGCAGAGAGTGTCTTGGGTTGTAATTTGCCCAAATCCACTTAGTCCTCAGGCCTAAGGCAACAATTTGGGGCAACTTCTAATAGCATCAAATGCAGCATTGCCCATCTGTGCTGTTTAAAGGTTGAATGTCTAAAGCCATCTAAAACAGTTTATAAAAAAGCCTCAGATGTGGGACTGTTTCATATGCAGACAAAGTCACTAGGCAATATTTTAGAGAGTGCTAAACCGACTACTCGATACAAAAAATACCAGTGTCTTACATGAATATGAATGTCCAATACCTCAGCAGTGGGACTCGTACAATGCTCATGCTCTGTGTTGCCATTGTCCTGATAAGTGAGGCCTGTGTGCTTTTTGTGCTGCTATCAGCTCCTGGGAGAAATGTCGGCCTCGACTTTATCCAGTATGATTGATGGGGCCTCACCTTTGGTTTAGATGGTTACTCAGGGGTAACATGTACAACATGCTCTCCTCATGCTCAATAGGAGGCAAGTGAAGAGCACAGGCCCTGGGCGTATACACCACTGTTAATGGAAAAGGTCAACTGTCAGTACCTGCCAGGCTAAAGGAAATCGTTTACTGACTTTTCATGCTAGCTGAATAAAAAAGAAATGAGTCAGGCATCCTCATGATTTCAAGTCTGTCTATATTTTATAACATATAGATGGGGTTATTTTCTAATACTGATTCTGTACTCAAGAGAGCCTCTGTGTGCTCTAGAGTTAAAACAACTCTTAGACCGGGTTCAATAATGCCCGTGATCCCAGCAAAGTTTTGAGAAAGGAACACAAAAACAAGGAGAAGAAAGAGATATACTCTGTGCCCTTTTCAATTAATAATCCTGCTCAAAGGCTGTACGGCACATCCTCTCACAGAGTTCCTAAATATTGAACTCCCAACTTGTTATTGGCCCGTTAAGTGCTGCACATGGGGCTGCAATTTAAACTAACTTTACATTACATGATTAATCATGACCAGTGTCAGTGTTTTAATCTGCTGTGTTCATCGAGTTTCACTCAAGGAAACTCACATTTAAAATGACTGCTTTATCACAGCAGTAGAATACCATTAGAGTTTGGTGTATTTGAGCTCATTACGCCCCATTAACTTATTACTTGTGTAATTGGAGTGTAATAAAATAACGGTTGTGTGGAGGGGTTCGAAAGAGCACCCAAGATATCAGTAGCGCAGCATGTTAGGATAAAAGATGTGAAGATAGACCAGAAAGACCTCATCATCTTCTAGTCGCTTAGCTGCATTACGGAAGTTCATGCTCTGCTCCTCAAGCTTTGAGTAATTATTCTTTTAAAAAGGATCACCTGGATGTGCTCTTCACTAACACCAGCTTTTCCAAGACTTTCCTTGTCGGCACTCTTAACATGTACATCCTGTAGCTCTGAATATAATTGCTACTTTGCTGCTCTGTTAAATGTGCAATGAAAGTATTGAAATGTTTGACATTGGAAAGACAATTTTACATGTTCACTGATAATCTAAACTGTATCCAAAAAATAATAACAATAATGCTGGAGGGGCAATGAGCTTTGTTGCACAGCTCCTGAACATTGCTAAATGGCTCATCTTCCTTTAATTGCCATTTCATTGCACTCTCAGGTCACGGCACTCTGCTCAAACTTGTTTTACACTTGCAAGGTGTTACTTTCCATAATTGCTCAACATACAGTGAGAGCCACAATCTAGGCTTCACGCTTTATTTTCACTGAATTTCACTCTGCGATTTGTCACCTTTAAAAACACATACTGTACCTATACAGTACAAATCACCCTCAAATAGCCTGAAACTTGATCTGTCCTGTGGATAGCAAAGACTGCACTGGACTAGACATGTATTCACTTAAAACTTGTAACATGTTCTACAATGTCTTTGAACTTGACAAGGCCAAACCCTATTAACTTCTTGTTGGTGATCACGATTGACTAAAACGGTCAGTTTCTTTTTGCCAACATAAAAAGTATTTGTTTGACTGACAGAAGACAGAACAATGAAAAAGTCCAAAGAACTTTGTGAAAATCTAAGAAGGAAAACTATATACGTATGAAAGGTCTGTTGGAGCCATTTCTAAACAACTGCACGTTCCAGGATCATCAATTCAAGTTATTTGGATGTGTCACATCTTTGGCAAGGTCTGGAGATAGACCCAAATTGTCATACCCAGATGAGAGGAAATTGGTTACAATGTTCAGGAATAACCCAGGAACCCACAAGGCTGAAGCCTGCCATCAACGGGAAACTGCTGGAACACAGCATAGAGAGGGTGCCAACCAAGAAAAGAAGATTCTGCAACCTTCGAGCTTGACTGAAATGAGCAAAGACAAACCAAATTCCTTCTGGATAAAAGTTTTATGGTCAGATGAGACAAAGCTGTCAAGCACGGTGGTAGTAGCATCATGCTCTGGGGTTGTTTTGCTGCTACTGGTACTCATACATTGCACAAAGTGCAGTACTGAGGAGTACTGGAGAAGGAGGACTACCTCCAGACTCTTCAACTTCATCACAAATCAACAACTAGACAGTTGGAACTTGGACACATTTGGGTGTTGCAACAAACATAAATCAAAAGTACTCTTAGAATGGATGAAGCAAGCTAACGTTATGGAACGGCTTCATAAAGCCCCAACCTTTCCACACTGGGAAAAGAACATTTAAAAAAATAATTAAAAGCCCAAATTACAATGGCATTCATGCCTACGACTACAGCTCCAATAAATTTGACTATGTGAATGGTTAAATGATAAATAGGTGAATGTTAATTGGTTTAACAAACAAAACTTTCCTGTGAAAATGGTCAGGTACAAAGACTTGCCTGAAAATGAGTGAAAAATCGGTAGTATTATATGTGGTGAAAACACCACTTTTAAAGCATACCCACCTCTTTTAATGTCTTACAGGAGCAGCACAGAAATTGTCACAGCCCATCTCTGTTTTCATCAGTATATTCTCTCAGCAGAAAAGAGGATTGGATTTCAGCTATCTATAGCACCTTTGCAATCTCCTGGCAGCCTACACACACTTTCACTCATTGTCATGTGTGCTATCCCACTGATAAACCTGTATCTAACCTTACATATGCACAATGGCTCCTTTACAAATTAATCACATAAAAAATATAATAAAATTGCTGAAGCCTGCGGCTGGTCCATATATCATTTGAAGAGTGGGGAGAGTGGAGGTTTGGGTGTGTGGGTGAACCTCAGAAATTATTCCAAGAAGAGCAGGCATGAGACACACTGGCCCAGCTTTTTGATTCATTTAAAGGTCTCAGAACTTACTCTGTATTGCCCAGGGGAGAGTTAGGCTGCTGAATAATGGATGCAAAACAAGGAAGACACTTCCACCGCTTTAAATGTGAGACTTCTTCTTGCACTAATAATCAGAGTGATGCAGTGGCAGAGACTGTCTAAGAAAGCAAAAATCACACTGTTCTGTCTGCATTCTGCCTCAAGCCATTACAGATATAAGCATGTTTGAAAAAGTTTTTCTACATATGACAGGATGCATTTAATTGATTGTTGTAGGTCTGAAAGCTGACACAGTTTTCACAAAGAAATTTAGTTGTTTCTTGGAAGCTTTTTATGCATTGTAAAGCTTTATCTTGAAACTTGAAGCCAGGGCTATTTCAATATGTGGGAAATTGCCCAGGGAAAAATTTACTGTCAACACCTCCATTGGAACAGGGACCACTTTATATTTAGCACTTTGATTTTAAAATACTCCCTGACAAAAAGGTTAGAACAGAAACTGAAGAAGTCATTTATAATAGGTAGTGATCTGATTGATACTCTTTGAATACAAAGACGTACAGGCATCTTTTTAAAAACTAACATAGAAAAGAGAAATTAAACACACCATAGTGTCTCCTATTAATAACATATGCTTGCAAGTATTGAGTAAATTTGAGGAATGAGATATAACTACATACACAAAGATCAAATGCTTCTAATTTATCAGAATGTACTGTATAAATCTGTTTAACACACTACATTTAGTCCCATATTGTAAGATCAAAATATATACAGGCAGTGAGACTGATAAAGATCTCACTAAACAGCAAAATGTTTTGCTAGAATTTTTTATCAGCAAAATATTTGAATTCATGGTGTTGTATGTGGTTTAAATACAAGAAGTAGTCTTGAATGATCAGGCTCGGTCACGTCTTAGACCCCATACTATCCCAACTGAAGCCTTCTCCCTCAGACTGCAGGCTTACTTGTGCTTCCTAAAGTTTCCAAAAGCAGAAACGGAGGCAGAGCTTTCAGCTATCAGGCTCCACTACTGTGTAGCCAGCTCTCACTTTGAGTTCATGAAACAGACACCATCTCTCCTTTTAAGATCAGGTTTAAAAGTTTCCTTTCAGATTAAGATTGTAGTTAGGGCTCCTTCAGGTGACCCTGAACCAAGCCTTAGTTATGCTGCTACAACCTCAGGCTATTGGGGAACCTCCCATGAAGCACTTTTTCCTCATGCATCTATACGCCACTATTCCATCACATTAACTTGTGTCCACTTTCTCCTGTAGCTGTTTGTTATATCTCTATGCTCTTATCCCGTTAAGCCCAAAACCGTGAGATGACTGCTGTTGTGAACTGGGACTAAGTAATTTGTATGGAGGGAGGAAATGTTTGAAATCAGTCAGCTTAGTATGAATTAAACAGGATGTTTATTTTTAGTTTTCTAATAAGGTCATATTTGTATTCATATTTCAATTCAATTCAATTTTATTTATACAGCGCCAAATCACAACAACAGTCGCCTCAAGGTGCTTTATATTGTAAGACAGACCGTACAATAATACACACACAGAAAAACCCAGCAATCATATGACCCCCTATGAGCAAGCACTTTGGTGACAGTGGGAAGGAAAAACTCCCTTTTAACAGGAAGAAACCTCCGGCAGAACCAGCCTCAGGGAGGGGCGGGGCCATCTGCCACAACCCGTTGGGGTGAGAAACACATATTTCAGAAACACATTTAAGATTTCACAGTGAGCTCACTTATTTAGCCAAAAGCCAAAAGTTAAAAAACAAAAAAAACAGTCCACTATTCTGTTTGCATTGTTTACTTTTTGAGTTTTGTGTGTTTTATTTATACACTTTCCCATCAATCAGAACTTATTATCATGTTGCTTTTACTTATGATGTTGTTTCAAGAAAACAATCAGGTTCACTTTTATCACACTGCACTGTACATTGCACTGTTCGCGGCGGCACCGAGAGCTCAGCAACTTGGGTAGACACATGCAAGCAGACAAAACAGGAGCAAATCAAGATCTTCACCAATTTTCTAAAAGAAGTAGAATGAAAAAAACAAAACAAAACACTGCAGATGAAGGATAAAAAACAAAAAACAAAAAAATCCAAATCAGACTACATCAGAAGTATTTCCAGGGGGCACTATGACGGAGAAGGACAGAGCACGCTTGTTAATAGCATTAGAACTGTGACTCATGATGTTGCTAAAGTTGGCTATTTATTAGTAGTGTTACGTTTTTTTCTTTGTTTAACAACAACTTTCTGAGTCATAAACTGGTAATAAAAAGAATGACCCCGCCATGTCCATTACATCATTTTTGTGTCATCAGGATGTGTTTTTCTTTTTTTAAATACTGTTTATGTGTTGTCAAAATAGTGAAGCTGTTTCATATAATAAGGTTAGTGTTAAACAAGGTTGTTATTATTAGTATTTTTTTTAAATTAGCTTTAGTTTATTTGAAGTAGACGTACAGATCATGAACACTAACTTCTTACACAGTGTACACAGAGGATTTATTAGCCTTCCCCTCAGCAATAATCATTAGCACTTTGTGCAAGAAGAGAAATTTAAGAAATACATTAGATGTGGGCTATTTATCCATTTTAGATTAAAGAAGTAAATAGGATTATTTATTATATGTGACTTAAGTTAAAATGAACAACAATAGGCGACTATTGAACAAGGTCTGGATATAAATGTGAATTTAGATGGTAACCACCTAAAACCTTTCTGTGTTGATGGCAGGTATGGTGAGGTTGGCATTAGCTAAGACTGTAAGTGAAAGTTACAGAAGAGACATTTTCCTTTCTCTGTTTCTGGAGGCTCATTTTTTCTTGTTTTGCTGTAAAACATGCTTTTAGTTGTGAAATAAAAAAAAAATTATGGCTGGTTACAAATCTCACTCTCTTCAGACGGAACACCAAATATACCAGATGACTAATGGATACAGCTACGACAAGCATTCACATTGTGGCAAATTATTCTGTAACTTCTCCTAAGTCAGACTTCAAAAGCCTCCAGTAAACCAGTGCATTTCAAATACAGCTTTTTTCTTACAAAAAAGCCTAAATTTACTATAACTCACAGAAAAAATAAAGAAAAAAAAAGACTAGACCTAAATGAAAATAACTGAAACAAAATGTTGTGCTTACAAAACTCAGTAAATTTAAACAGAAAATACCCTTAATTAACCCGATTATCAACCTGTCACAAAATGTTGTTGTAGGCATATTCTGAAAAAAAAAACAAACAAACATGAAAACTAATTTAAAAATAAAAATGAATCAAACTATAGTTTGTTGTTTTTTACAATGTAATTGTAAAATACAAATACATGTATATCATTTCAACCTTCTAATTAATCTGAAAGCTTTTATAGTAAAGCCTGCCATATCTCAAGAGCAGCAGCATTTTATGTAATGTCATAATTATAACTGGACTTCACCCGTTCAATGGAAGTCATGAAGAGAGCTGATCAATAAGTTCACTATTAACTGCTAGTTAATATTTCCACTCAAAGCTGTGAGAAGAGCTGGTAGTTCTGGCCTCGGCTCACCTGTCTCGGGGTCACACTGATGCTCGCAGGGATCCAGGAGGCGTCGTCCACACAGCTCATTGACCCAGGGCCCGCTGGCATTCTGCTGATAGTACAACAAGATCTGGGCTGGGTTGAGCCAGTCTGAAGCATCCAACTGGCTCCCCTGGAGCAAAATGAACCTTGACCCTGGGTAGGACAGAGGAAATGGAAAACATGGAAGAGAAGGGAACAGGAAAGAAACGTGAAATGGATATGATGGTTGAAGAGAAGGAAAAAGGTGATTGAATGATAATGAAAAGATGGCAGGAATGGAGACAGGAGGAGGGTGAAAAAGCAGGAATGAAAAACAGAACAGGACACTTAAAAAAGCCTGACTTTGAACAAAATCTTCAAAGCAAATTATCATATTTATTATATTTTTTACCACTTATTTCTTTATATTTTCTATCATTTCTAAAACCATTTAACAACAACAACAAAAAAGACAAGGTCACAGCACATATTGGACCTTACAAGTAAAATATCTTCAACTAAATATAATGACAGCAAGCACCACATTTTAGTGAGGCAGTTTCTATGAGAGAAAAACAAATTAGGAAACCTTCAAAATGAATGTTTTTTGAAAAGAAAATGTGATTAAAAAATACCAGATTTAAAATGAAGTGGATCTGGAAAAAACATAAAAACTTTATACGACATTACTTGTTATTTTTAGTGTGATTAAAGTATAAGAGCCTTATTGCAAACATGAAAGCTGCAAAATAGAAAAGCAAAACTTGTAAACACTCCGAAAGATTTAAACAGAGGAAGATCTATAATCATACAAATAACAGTTTGTATGATCCTAACATGTGTTAGGCATGATCAGCTGAATTTCCAAATGTACCTTGATTAGGTCGATGGTCCTGGCTGATTGAACCACATAACTATAACTGGGTGGGTAGCCACTTTGCAAAACATTTCATTCTTGCTGTTTGTGTTGTTTATTCTACCAAATTCTATTATTACTGTGGAGAAAATAGAAGCAGTGAGGGCAGAACTGGCATCTTGACCATAACAATACACTCTGAAATGTTTACTTGTAAGAAAGATCTTTGCCTACTTCAAAGCGCATAAAGGTGACTGTTGTTGTGATTTAGTGCCATAAAAAATTAATAGTTATTCATAACTATATATTTGCTTACAAACTGTATAAGGTAAATGCTGATACAATACAGCATTTACAGTGGATTATATTATGTCAGTGAATGCCAAATTGAAACAAAAATGTCTATATTTTCTCCCAGAAAATTGTTTTTTGAACCAAGGTCTCAGGCTTATTGTAAAACGATTGTTATATCTGTCAAATTCATAACATTTAACATAATTATGTGCTATGCATCTCATCTCTTTTACTAACATTGTTCATTTTTTGGCCCTTCTTTTATTTTAACAAAGTATGGCTGTCTGTGAAACAAATGTTCCCCGACCCTGAAAAGTCCTCAGGAATCCGCAGTGCTCCTCTTTCTTGTGAGTCTTATTAGTGGTTGTTATGACACAAACAAAGCATCAGCTAAACGCTTTCTTGGTGATAATAAATGTATAATAATGATTATTGGCACCACTATGGGCCGACACATAATTCTGAAAAGGTTAAAGATGAGAGTACAGCTATAAATGAGCTACAACGCCGCAGCGTTGTTTGTTTTCTATGTAAATTTCAAAGTTTGTGCATCTGATCAGTGGAGGTAAAACTGTTGAGCACTGGGCTAACATTCTGTTGCCATAATGCAGGATAATGAGGCGAGGACTGCCTGTGTTACTGCTGCTGTTTAATTTCAAACCTTTCTACTTATGCTTTAATTACCTCGTGGTTGAAAGCTGCAGCACACAACTTTCCTCTTAAAAGGTATAATCAATTAGTTCCATTGAATACACTTAAAGACTGAGGTCTCCGGGGGTTTACAGCTCAAATGCTGTAAACTAAAGGGAGCTTGTATGCAAAACTGAGTTTGTGACTGCCTGGGAAAACAAAAGCACTCTTCCATGTTCCAGGACACCTGACAGAGGAGGTGTCTCTAGAACACTTGGTACTGAGAGTTATCCGCTGTGTGATCTCCGTAAATTAGCAACAACGCTCACTGACCAAAGCACTGTCCATTTGCAAACACGGGATGAGCTGGGCATTTGCTAACCCAAGCATATTTAATGACTTGTTGGCAGGCTCTGTGTGCCCTAGTTAGTGCCGTCCTCTTTGATGATTCCCTTAGAACTAGAGCGCACACTGCAAATGGCTGGACTCATCCTGTTAGCTTAATTGTGGAGAGTCATAAAACTGCCTGGAAAAACTTTGAAGACACCAGCAGTGTTTCTGTTTTTATGACACTTTTTATGTTCTATTTGAGTTTTCTGGCAACTATGTATGCACTTTTTAAGATGAAATGGATTTCTGTGTAAAACATAAATGCTTTATATATGGTCTAATATACAATGAAGAATTCATTTATCAAAATAAGAAACTGTAGCCATCTTTATTGAGACATTCATCACATTGTGAAGTTTGACTCTCACGGGAAGCCACGTAGGCCTGAACGGACTCCGAGACCAGAATTATTAACGCGAGCACCAGACTTAAGAGCAGAATTAATCGTCTGTGTGCAGCTCTTTGGTCAGGTTTTAAATAGAGCAGTTATGTTGCGTTACTTTGTGCAAGTACATCACAAGTACAACAACACCCCCCCAAAAGAAACATAGTGCTGGATTGCCATCCTCCAAAACCTTGGAATTTCTATATAAAAAAAATATTATAGAAACCGGAGCTCTTAAATACCAGGCGCGTTAGCTCTGGTGCACTATGGTAGCATGTTTAAAGGCTAGCACACTTAACATCACATTAAAATTTAACTCATTTGTGCACTTTCATTGCTAGAATGGCTATAGACTCTGGCTTTTTTTTGGTATATTGCCCTTAACTTTTTGGATGCTTGCCTTCAAGCCTTTCCCGAGGTTGACTCAAACGCCCAGGTTCTGACAGATAAACATCTTTAATGGCAGCATAATGGCAGCAGAGGCATGACCGGTAACATGAATCCCCAGCCACTACTCGGATGAGACTCTAGGCCACAGCATCACTCCTTGAGATAGCTTCAGATGTAATTGGGAAACCTCTCACAGGAGGCACAGATGGTAAAAGTAAATCTATTTCCAGCAAATACAATCTGAGATGATAAACGTCAGCCACCTTTCTATTCCCGACTCTCCAAGTTAGTGATAGGAAAAAAAAAGTTGGCCCTGTTCTTTGTTATGTATCTTGAAAAGCAGTAGATATTGTTATCCCGCGTAACCACACAAACATCTTCAGATGATTACTTTCCCCGACGCGAAAGGCAAGGAGAAAGGTGTGACGCTATATTTTGGTACTTTTCTTTCAGTATTTGAAGTCAGACACATGCGCAGCTGTTGGCATTAATAGCTTCTTTCCCCAGTGGTAGAATCCAGATTTTCATCTGATTCACCGTGACATCAAATCAAGTCTGATGAGACTGTGGAGACATTTATGGAAACATTCTAAATCGATCCCAGTTTTGTAATTCAACAGGCGAATTCGCCATCTTTCATCTCTCCTTTCAAAGTTCCCTCCCTCGATGCCTCCCTGGAATTTTAATATCGCTGGCAGGCCAGCGTGTACCACCGGAAAGCAGCAGCGTTCCGAATCAAATCAGACCTCTAGATGATAGATGAGCAAGCCTAGTCACAGTCTATAATATATCTGGACTGCCAGCTCACTTCAGTGACAGCTGAAAAATGCCAATGAGCCAGCAGGAGCCAACACTTGGCTCCCGTGGTGCTATTTTTTTTTCTGCAGGTACTACATTGAAATTCATTAGCGAGGTGGTTCAACATATCAGAAAGTAGCAGGGGAAGCGTGATGGAGGTTTGGCTGTGGGTGGTCATTGCGACCTAGCAACGATGTGCTCCGATGCTTTGAGGGCACATCTGTTGTGTGCTGCGACATGGGAAACCCAGGCAGAGGGTGGTCGACCTGGCATTTACCTTTGTCTTCGAGAGAGCAAAGCAAATCAGCAGCTCGACCACAAAGCACAGGCACTCGGTTAGCGAGATATAGTGGGCCGAACTCCCCGGAGAGTGACGAGGAAATGCAAGCTCAGCCCTCCCTGGGGATGTGTTTGGGAATTCTGTGGCTGGTGTAAGGCCTTACCATCAGCAATGAGGTGCTCCGGAACATGTAAGATTACCCGGACTGAGAGGCTGCAGGAGAGGTGAGAGGAGTAAACCAGGCCAATCACGCAGCTGATGACACTGATCAGAGTCAGGGTGGTCTTATTGATGGGGCTCCGTGGGGAACCTGCTGCTAGAAAGAAATGAGAGGGTGGGGGGGGAGAAAAAAAGAAAGAGTAGAGAACTGTGAAGCAGTGGCCACACTTTTCCCCAAGAACCCCTCCATCAATACATGCACACTATCACACAAACATGTACACACAGTGCCTACACAGACACTCATTTTACAGTTATTTTACAAACAAGCAAAAAAAGACAAAAACCCCCAACAACATGGGTCTAAACCCATAAAAAGGACCTTTTTATGGGATCAAAACCCTCAAGCCTCTGGGAAGTTTACACTAGGCACGGCTCAGTGGCACAGAAATACAGTTTACCTTTGAAGGGTTTTAACATCCACGCTGGAATGTGTGGAGGGAAAAAAGAGAGAGGTTGTTCTTCAAACCTTCCCTCTTTCCTCACTTTCCTTTGCCCCCCCCCCCGAAAGTGAGAACTCTCCCCTTATCTCTTTTGCTCCGGAGTGCAACGCAGAAAGTGTCAAAACTGACCCCACACCCACGCATACATGCACATACACACAGAAAAATATCACAGTGACCTTGAATGTAGTCACGCAGGCTTTGTTTAAAGTGCCTATTTTTTCACTAGCTGAATAACTCTAGATCCCATTGTCACTTTTAAATTACTCTGGCAGAACTTTTTCATTCAAAAAATGCCCAAGGCAATCCTTTAAACAAAAGCCAAAGTAGAAAGCTGACCTATCACAAAATGTTTAAAGCTAGTTTATTTAATCAAGTAACTTACCCAGAACCTGGATGCAGGGCAGAATTTCACCCCTTTGACTTCCTTTTCAAAGTTATTTTTTAGATTTTACAAAACCTCTCTTCAGCGCACATTTCTGCCTTCTATATAAAAGAGTAGAATGTCTCATTCTTCACATCCTTCTCTCAAAATTTTCTATACATGAAAAAACAACTTTTGTCATGCCACATGAATCATCCTCTCCTCTGCATCTAAACAACATAGTTCGTTCTATTCTTAAAGCTCAGTCTAATTAAAGGTGTTGGCTACACTTCTGGAGGCTTTGCTGTGTTTGTGACACCTGTGCACATGACGGGGGAATAATTGGCTTGGAGGCATCGTAACAGCTTGTAACGCCTTCCGACAGCAGCTATTATTTTGAGGCCAGTGTCACATTTTTTTACTTGAAAAAAAAAATTTTCTCTGTCTCTTTTCCACACCCCATTACTGTACATCAAAGTTGCAAGGACATGGCATGCTGACATATAAAGCATGCTGCACCACTTCACTATGACAGCATTTGCAGAGGATCCTGCTTAGAAATAATATTTGTGTGGAATATTATTTCAAAATAAGATGTTCTTTGGCTTGTAGATGCAACTAATGGCAAAATATTCTGCACTGAGGACCTCTGATCTCATCATCTTGTTTGATTTCCGTCAACAAGATCATATTCGGATGCACTGAGATCAGTTTCACATGCTCACAACCACTCTACACACACCTATGTATATACACAGCATGTGCTTCCCTTGGGAGTCAAAATGATGAGCACATACAACACGAGTCATCCGCTATATGCACTGTAAAGGTGACTTGTCATGCGTCGTGGCGATGGTAATACCATCAGACGGCAAGATTAACTGTCTGTAGGTGTATGAGTCCTCCTTACCCCCTGAGCCCCACGCGCTGTTGGCATTACCGTTTCTCATACCTCGACTCCGGCGGCGACTGCGGTTTGGGTCGGTGTAAAAGGCCAGCTGAGGCTCGCTGTCTGCCTCCGTCCCAGAGTCCCCGTCTGGGTTCAAGAATGTTGAACCCGCTGTTGGATTCACACAAAAAATACAAAAGAGTTCTGGACCAGTGGTGGGGAATTTGTCCTCAAGTTAGCTTCACAGAGATGGCAGGAAAAGGGCAGCCAAAACTCAGGATCAACCCACTGCTGGACTTAGTGTAAAAAAAGAAAAATCTTCTTCTATCATCTACTGATGTGTAGGCTCATTTGTAATCAAAATCAAGCTGCAACTTTGAGCATTGTGTTTTCCAGTTTTTCTTTAATATACTGTGTTTAGTTTTTATTTTTTTTCCCCCCAACTGACACATTTTGAATTAGCCACATCCATGAAACAGCACATCAAAAAGAGTGCATGCTGGCTTAACTGGACTCAATCTGACTAAAATACTGATGTCACCTGTGTTAAACAATCAAAAGTGCATGTTTGAGCCAGAGTTTGAGACTACTGACTATTGTTTTCAATTTTAGTTTAGCCTCTACTTTCATTTTTACTGTTATGCAGTTTGATATCGGTGGTGCTTGTCAGATATTAAGATTTAAAAAGTACACACACGTATCAGGTGGGTTTCTAAAATTTCTAAAATCAGGTAAATCTAACTTCATATGAACAGCAACACATGACATATCAGACCACATCACTATTTATTTAACACGAATTATCCAAAATGTAGAAGCAGCACATGTGCAAATTTAAGGGTAACTAGCAGCCAAGCGCTGCAAATCAAATGAACTAGATTAAGTGATCAGTGAGCATGAGCACCTCCATAAATGCAACATGAAAGTTTTGCAGGTATCTTAGAGAAGCAATTGTTAATGGCCATAAATCTGGAAAATCTGGTTGTGAAGCCATTTTTAAACAATTTGAAGTCATTCTACTGTGGAATGTGGTCACCTTGTCGGTGTATCCGTGATACACAAGGCTGGTTGTGTTCATGGTTTTTCCAAGGAAACATGAGGAATACATAAAAACATTGTGCAAAACTTCAGCACTTTACTTTTTTGTGTGATTCTAAGATAGCACTTCACTACAATTAAGACCCTTGGAGATGTTTTAGAGAGAACTATATGAGGAGGAACCAGTCACTTGGAAGTTATAACAGCTAACTAAAATGCTTTTAGTAGAAATCACTGAATTTGCATCACACTTATATAACGCTAAACTTTGGTTAGCTTGACAAGATCAAATTAAGACCACTGATCAACTAGAAGCAAAAAAAATCTTTCTGCTGTTTTTTGCTAAGGACTGCTATTTAGTGGGTACTCCTAAGCACTACTGTCCATGGATTTTATGGGTGTGTATTTAGTATAATGTAAAATGCCACCTGTTTCAAGGACCGCTCTGCATCAAAAGAGAAACAAACTGGATGCACAATCTTATGACTTTCTTTTTCTGCCTTTGACTTTACAAAAACACAAAGCACATTTCCTTACACCATCAGATATAAAGATGTACTACAAACCATTTACAGCACCCTGTATTACTGTCATTATACACTCAATATATACTCATTTAATAAAAGTGAACATGGCAACAAATCTCCACTTGTAAATATCTAAAGGTGAGCTATTGTGCTCACTTCTAGCATCGTGATTTTACTCTTGTATTTTATCCTGGGACTTTGGTTGGTCGTTGTCTGAAACAACCCCAAACCCTGTATGGGCATAATTGCTTCAGGCTAACTTTATACTCACTGTCTGTTCCTGGTAAAGAAATTATTTACCAGTAAATTAGAGGGTCTCCAGTGCTTACAATGTGAGCTGTGATACCCTTCACCATATGAAGGGTATCACATTTATAAAATCATACACAGCCAAAAGAAGGAGAAAATGTGTGAAACGCGCTTTCACAAACATCTCACTTAAAGGAGGATGTGAAAATAAATGTGTCTAAAGATAATGTAAAAAAGCCACGTAAATAAGATATTATGTGTTGACTCAAGGCTCAAAGTCTGAGGGCTGAACTGTGTGACACTGTTTCCAAGTTCATTAATTTCAAAGTACACATGAGGCAACAATGAGGCAGCAAGTAATATGAAAAACATAAACACTAAATAAATACATGAAAACACACAACATATACTTTAGCTAGACAATCCCAACATGACTCCTGTTTTTCTGTGCTACATATTTTTCCTACACTGGAAGGAAAAAAACACAATCCATAAGACTTTCTCTCTACAAAGAAGAAGAGTGCAAAATAAATGTTAAATAAAAAGAAGAATGTTCAGCTTTATCTGGGAGGATGATCCTTCTCATAACATCCAGTCATTAAAAAAATTAGCCAGATTAGACTGTTATTTAAAGCTAATGCTCTTTAGTATGAGGGTTGATTATACAGTAGGTGCAACACTTTAAAATAAACAAACTCTTCTCACACCACAATATACCCACAGTGCATTTCAGCTGAGTGTGTTTTAGCTGAGGCATTAGCTATATTTAGGGGGCATGTATTGAAGCTTGTCTTACAAGTGTTAGCGGATTGCGAATCAAAAAGTGAGGGGGAAAATCCATCAAAGCAGCCAAGATTTGCTGCCTCAGCGGGACATGTGAGAATCGAAATAAAATTCATGCTAACGTTGCTCTGTGACAAGAGCTTTAAAAATCCCCAACCAAGAGGCGGTGTTTGATTAAACTGGAGACGATCCCTCAGAAACAATGGGGCAATGAAAACACAGTTGGCAGCAATGTCAATGTGGCAAACGCAGAAGGACTTTTTTATGACAGCGGCTTCATCAGCTTTTCATATTGTTGGGTTTTTTTGAACAATGCGCGCAAGATATGAATGTACGGCGTAAATATTATTGGCAGCCATGACTATCTGACAGCACAGATGTTGGCGTTTCTGTACTTCACAAGAAGCGAGCCTTTTTAGATGACACCATTGTTTCTGCAGTGTTTTCCACGACTGATTTAATAATGAGGAATATTCACTGCACACTTTCCCCCCAGATATGTCTGCTGGCTGGAAACAGAGTCCTCTGGAACAGGATTCAGTGTGTGCAACTAAAACTCTGTGAAGACAAATTAAATCTCTATGCCCTAAAGTAGGAAGAAGGAGGTGGAAAAAAAAACATCAAGAACACAGGCATGCTTGAATTACAAGTTTCACCAAAAAATATTAATAAAACATTAATAAAATTGAAATAAAATTGTTATTTTAAATTTCAATCTACTGTGTTTTTATCATGTATGTTTTTTTGGTTGCAACATCCTGCCAGAGTCTTAGCAACAATGTTTGCACTACAGCTGGGGGATAAATTTAACTACATAACAAGAATCCACCATAATTCATATTAAGGGCATCACTGCTGCTTTATTCATGTGGATATGTACATGCACTGATTATAATGAATTATCTTATAGGCTGCTGCAAAGTTGATGAATGCCTCAACAAAGATGGAACACATCAGAGCTTCAGCACTGTTACCATGGGTGGACTTTAACTGTTACTGGCCAGTTTGAGCAGCATATTTTTAGATGTAAGAGCAAATTTACACTTAATATTAAAGACAACACAAAGGAAGTTGAAGACTTGAGGAAATGTATGTGCTTAAGCCAAAGCCAAATAGAGGCCTTTTGCTGAGCACTGATATAATCGTGATTGGATGAGAATCAACGTGGAGATTGACAGCAGCAAAAATTAAACAAAGAAGATCACTTTACTGTTACAGCAGAACAAAGGCTAATCATATTTGACAGTAGTGATTGCTATCTATAGCTCAATATTGAACCATTAAATTATATATCCAGCAGAATACCAGTCACCTGACTTTGCAGTGCATATGGGAAACTTTACATTGCTGAGAAGAAAAACAAGCTTGCCTACACAATTCCTAGTGTCTCAAATAAAATAAAAATGTAGTAGCACTTGGGTTTTCTTAATTCTCAGTTTGGTTCCTGTTCATATTTTGCTGTTCTCTTCCCCCTGTCTCTAGTGTTTCCCTTTCATGTTTCCCTCCATATCTTTGCTCTTTCCATATTTTTGTCTCTTTTCGGTACTAGTTTTTGTCTTTTCTCACCTTTATTACCGTCTGCACTGCCTTAATTGTATTCACCTGCTGATGTTACCTTGCTCTATTATGTGTGTATTTCTTTCTTTGTGCTCTTTATCCCATGTGTCATTTTGTTGTGCCATGGGTAGGGTAATCCCTCATTTGTTTTTACCTTCTGCTGTGCTTTGCTTTGTTTAGTTTGTGTGTGTGTGTGTGTGTGTGTGTGTGTGTACATGTATTTTTTTTTTTCTATTTGTGTGTTGACTTTTGATTTGGTGAAATCATATTGTTCAGTAAAGCTTGCTCTTAGTTTTGCATAACTGTCTTGACAGTAAATAATAGCAGCGACTGCAGTACAGTAGCGTTTTGACATGTAGTAGTAGACAGTAGTGCCATAGTGTAGTGGTTAACACATTTGCCTAGAATACAAAAAACCCAAGCAAAGACCAGGAGGAAATACAACTCTGTGGAAAGGTTCAACCCAGTATCACAGCAAAGTGTGTAATAGTGTGTCTGTAATAGACATAGACACGCATGCTTAAGTAAGTAGTGCAGTAAGCTACAGCACCAGCAGAGGGAGATATTTTATTTCAAGCCAACACACAAATAGTCATAGGAAATAACACATTTACATGAAACTACATATCAGCCACCTAGCTTTATTGTGGCATAGACTGGATTGTACTTCATACCTTCCTTGGGCACTAGCGACTTGTTGGCTTTTAATTTCTTCACTCCTCCTGCTGGTATTGCGGATCTATATGCTGTGGCAATGAAAGAAAGACACTTTGCAACCAGTTACAGTTGCCTTATGTTCTTTTGTTTTGTTGCTCCCGGTACAGTACTGAGAAAAAGTGTTTGAGAAGAAGCCATTTCTTTATATTTCGCTAGAAAAATGGTAAATAAGCAGAATGAGTGACTGAGTACGGTTGTACAACTCTAACAAGCTTGACTATAAAATAAGAATATATCATTAATCCATGACTGATAGTGTTCCATTGTGTGGCTTTCTATCCAGGTATGCTTTATCCTTAGACTCCAGCTTCAGTGTGTTTGGCATCTGATCCGATCAGATCAAAGGAGGAGGATCACTGTCATCCTGAAAAATGAAACCATTGCCACAGACTTTCCAGACGGTATTTCATGATGGATAAACTTTCTGTTTTCATAATTCCATCAATTTGGACAGAATACCCAACAGCACGGGCTAAAATGCATGACAGCACCTCCACTGTATCTTACAGATTGCTATTGATACTCACGGTTGTAAATCTGTATTGACCTGCTCCGTACACATTGATGACTTGAACCACAAATTTGGATTTATCACTCAATAAGACCCACAGACACTGATTTTCAGTGTGTAATTTGATGTTCCCTAGACTTTTTTCAGTCGCTTAAGAATGGCTTGTTGACAGCCATTGGGACCACTTCTGAAGAAGCTTCAGTGGCTTGTAGATGGGTCAACTGAAGGGCCAGATACATCTCTCAGGTCCTGTGTCAGGTCTTTGCTGTATTTTCAGATACTGGTCATCTGCTGCATATTGTTTTTAGGCCTGGCACCTCTTTTTCTGTCTAATCGTCCAGTTTCCTAATTTTGTTGGTGGAAAAAAATACTATTTTCTTCCCGTCAAACTATGTTATCTTCGGAATTTTTCAAGATTCAGCTTAGGGAAATGGGAAAACATCATTTGTTTTTGTGACACGCCACTAGCAACAAAGACACAATTTAAAATTGGTTCTGTGCTGAATTGTCTGTTATGCATAGACACAAGTGGTTTATCCCTTGAGTTAGGTGCCTTTTTAATGCCTGAATGATTCATGGATGCACTTTGTTGCAAAGACTAAAGTTAGTCTGAAACTGGAATTGAAATGATCAATAGCAAATATACAATGAAGCCTAGGCAAACATGAGAAGCAGTAAAAAAAAAAGAGTTGGTCCCGCATCCCAGACTGTGGGGTAATGAGGGTCACAATGACCAGATGTGTATTTCAAATTCTGTCAAAAAGTAGCTACAGCGCCTTGCCACATTTTAAGTCTTTATGGGAGTCTGAATATCTAAAGTTAGGAAATGTGACTTTAATTTGGGAGAGGTGTAAATTATGGTCTAAGTCAGACAACAGTCTAATATAAAGGGATTAACTGAGGTGAAGAACAGTGAGGCAAAAATGTCAGGGAAACCATAACGGATCCTTAAAATCAGCAAGTATTGAGGAATTGTCACATCCAGGCAGAATCAATGACAGAAACTCAGAAAGATAATTTAGAAAAATGGAACAGTTTGATAGAATAGACTTTAATCCCCGAAGGCATCAAGAAATAAATGTATGTAGGTTTTTTTGGGGTTTTTTTTGCTGTTTCTGGGTTACAGTGATTGTGTCGATTATTGCTGTTTGTAGAATGTTCCATATTCTTTCAGTACAATTTTAGTGAGTTTATGTAATTTATTAATTAATTGATTAACTGGATAATTTAATTAAGGAAATATTAAAATATAAAGAAGGAAAAAAAAGTGTCCCAAACTGCTTTGGAAACATTTTATGACAATCAAAGAATTCATTCGTAGACACTGCTAAATAGCCTACAGTGTCAAGACTCCCAAAACACTTACTGTCTACATATGTAAACACTAGCACTAGCTAGGTATAATTTTCAGCCCATTCAATTTAGTTTTCACAGGTCAGGGAACAGCTTCTAACTGGGCACACACAACAGATTTATAAGGTTTTTATAAAGTGAGCAAACTCCCATCACATCAACCTTACTAGACCATAATTTACAGTATTACAGAAAGATTTGAATTTTCAGGTTTACAAAAACTACAAATGGAGCCTTTGAGTTACTCTCTGAACACCTGAATAGTGCACAGCTGTCAAGGACTGCTTCAGGTTTCAGAGAGAAAAGAACATAAAAGAAGTGCTGGCTAGAAATGTAATAGTTCTACACTAGGGATAACTTAAAGTAGTTCAAAGTGCAACAGCATGTCTCTCTGTGAAGACGATCTAAGGCAGTTAGGAGAAAATGTACCTTACAGCGTTTGCTAGGAGTTCATGCTGACTGACCAATGGCATAGAGCTAGAATTTGCTAAAAGAAAAGGATCGGAGGGTTGCAGGAAAACATGTGGCATAAAATCATGGCCCAATGAAACTTGCTGAATATAAAGAATGAGATTTCCATACTGGATTGGGTTGGACCCAGGTTATCAATGACAAGCACCCTTTTACCCTTTTGGTCAGCGGTCAACGGGGTGGAAAATGTGCAACTGTTGGCTGAAGACAATGAAAAAAAAGGGGGAAAGGCGTGTTAGGAGGAAGCGAAAGAGACTGGGTGGACAAGATTAGAAGCACTAGAGGTGGATTCAAACCATACTACCGTGATATACATAGGAAGAGAAATTTAGTAGGTGTAATCTTAAAGGAACAGCATGTGAATAGTATTGTACAGGTGAAGAGCGTCAGACAGGATCACAAGTTTAAAGCTGGAAGTCGAAGGGATGATGTTGAGTGTTGTCTGTGCATGTGTCCCACAGTTTGGATGTCAGTTAGAAGAGAAAGACGAACCAACAATAAGTTGGATGAAGAGGTAGAGAGTGACATCACGGAGAGGAAAGCAGTGATTGGATCAGACTTCAGTGGACATGTAGCAGAAGGAAACAGAAGTCATAAGGAGGTCTTGGATAGAATAGAAGGACAGAATCTGAAAGAGACAGAAGACTGCAAGGTGGTGTAGCTTGCCTCCACCAGTGTGTGAATGTGAGAGTGAATGAATAGTGGAATTGTAAAGCGCTTTGGGTGCTTAGAAAAGCGCTATATAAATGCAATCCAATCCAATCCATGGTGTCAGGGGAGAATGTAGCTAAGCAACATCAGATGTCCAAGGTAGGAGCAAGGATTAAATGGTGGAAGCTGAATATGCAAGAATGTTACACAGAGCTCAGGGAGGAGTTGAGAAAGATCTTGGGTGGTAGGAAAGAGTTAGCGGATAACTGGGAAAGTACAGCTGAGAAGCTAAGGGAACTGCCCAGAGCCTGTTTGGTTCCTCTAGACAGAGGAAAGAGGACAAAGACAGTTGTTGGTGGAACGAGGGAGTACAGGAAAGAATTCAAAGGAAGAGGTTAGCCAAAATCAAGTGGAAAAGTCAAGGAGATGAAGAAAGTAGACAGGTATACATCAAAGAGAGAGGTGGCAACGGTAAAGGAAAAGGCCCATAGTGAGTTGTATGTGAGGCTCGACACAAGAAAGGAGAAAAAGAACTTATATGAATCTGCCAGGAAAATAGACTGCGTTGGAAATAAGGTTAAAGTGGTTAAGGATAAAGATGGAAATATACTAACAAGTGAAGATAGTGCTTTTAGAAGATGGAAGGAGTACTTTGAGTAGCTAATGAATGTGGAAAATGAGACAGACGATGGATGGAGGAAAGTTAGTAAATCAGAATGTGCAGATTATTAGTAAGGTTGAAGTGAGGGCAGCTACATGACAACGATGGGGGAGTGGAAAGGCGACTTGTCATAATGACCTACCTCTTGAGATGTCTAAAAGAGTGGGCAGTGGATTTTTTTAACCAAATTGTTTAACCTAATAGTGAGAGGAGGCCTGAGGAAAGGAGACGAAGTGTACTGATTTTCAAGAATAAAGGTGCTGTGCAGAGCTGTTTTGTAGTCTAGTCAAAGTCTGGTCTTTAATCCAGGATAGACTGACCTTAAACAGGCCATTCATGCTTGAAAACTGTCTAATGTGGCTGAAGTAAAACAATTTTGGAAAGAAGAGTGAGCAAAAATTCCTCTGCCATGATGTGAAAGACAGAACTTCTTGGAAAGAAGAATTGCTTGATTACAGTTCTTGGTGCACAGCAGTTCTTAGCTTTAGGGGACAAAAATGAAAAAAGGGGATAAATATTTTTTCACAGCACTTTACATTTGTTAAAAAGATGCCACTTAAAATGTAACGGTGTGACTCACAGAGAAGAAAAAAAGCAACTCCTGAAGAAGACTCATCCTTGCACAGCAGGCAACTTTATATCTTAAAACTGAGCTGAAGGTGTAGTGCTTAACACTGCTACAAACACAAGTTAGACTCCTTTAAATGTTCACTACAGGATGTTCACCCACAACCCAGCATGCACAGCAGAGACAAGTACCTCTTATAAACCAAAATTATATCCAGTGCTAGAATCAGGCAGCTGAGAGAATAATGGCACCACAATGACAATCTACCCTGACAGAGGAAGTGGACACAAACAAGCATATCCAGATGATAAGGATATCACTGCAACTGGAACAAGAGTGCTCATCTCAAGAATAGGTGCTATGAAAATAACTATTTGCAACAACAATACAACCTATTTTTTGAGTTCCCCATTACCAGTCCACATATAACATTTTTTCCTAAAAGCAGAAGCAAAATCATGATATTTGACCAAGATCTGCCCAAATGTAATATCCAAAGAATACTAGATCTTCCTTTCTGCTCTAGAAAACCTTTTTTTTAATCACTTATAAAAAAAAAAAATCCCTTAATATGGGCAATTATGGACATGTGTTTTTAGTTACATCAAACCACCCAAAAAAATATGACTCCAAATTAAAATGCCAAACCTTTCCAAAAGAAAAGCTAACAAAAACCTAACTAAAAAGGTTTACAGCTCCCTACATAGATGACTTGTTATTATAAAAATCATATGACAAATAAAAAAAAAAAAAATCCTAACTATGATGCAGTTTGGCAAACCACTGTTCAGTAGAATGACAACTATATAAGGAAAAAAAGGATGTTGCAGGAAGAGCAAATGCAGTGGATCCTATAATATATTAATAACAAGGGAGAAAAAAGTGATATTTGAAGGCATTGCAGTACCAAGGGACAGCTGCTAGCCTGTGGCTAACCCTCTGTACTTTTGTTATTGCCACAGTAACTTGGCAGGCAGTGTTAAAATAATAACAGGCAATCGCAAGCACGGACACACACACACACACACACACACACACTTTGCACTTCCATCCGTACAATTAAAATTGCAAATTCTACGTTCAATTAGCACTTACAAATTTACAGTGAAGTATAAATTGCATGTATTGAGAGTTTGCCTGTTATAACAAATAAACTGAATCTACAGAAATAGATTTATTTATTTATGCATTTATGTATTTTGTGTAGCAGATGTAATTTGGTATAGACTGTTCATGCTACCTCTGGTGGAACATTTGAGATTTTAAGACACTACTAAACATTTCAGCATCTAAAACAATCAAACCTAAACTCCGCAAAACCTTTATATGAGATCCTAGTCCCCAAAGAGCATAGACTAATGATTTAGCAGCTTCCTCTGCCCTTTTGTTGTAATTTAGTTGTGGTAATTTGAGAAGATTCTACAGCACAGTATGTGACAAGATACTACCAAAGCAGCAAACAAAAAAACAACAACAATAACAACAACAATAACAACAACAAATAAATGCCATTCCATTAGATGCTTGTGTCTGTAGAGCAGATCTTTTCAGACCAAACAGCTTTCATATCAAAAAGTGTTTGACTAAGTTATACTTTCAATGTCACAATGATACCTCACTATTAATATCTGACATGTTATATGACAGGCTTTTAATTTAAGACTCAAAATAACAATAATGACTGTCTCTACATAGGCCATTTGCGGGTCTTACTATTTTCCTCTATCTTTCTGTCTCCATCTGTGAAATATTTGGAATAGCCTACAAGCCTGGGAAAATCATTTTCTTTAGTATAATAACAGGATTTGCCTAGAACTAAATCTACCATTACCACAGCAGGTTACATTTATATAAATACATCATTTTATACTAAAACCTGTACTGTACAATCAACAGTAGGTTATCAAGGCTGATAACCCATATATGTATTCAGATGACAAAAAGAAACACTCTGTAATCCGGTCTTTTAGTCTGACATCACTAGCCTTCTGGGCTCAAACTCCGCTGCAGGTCCATAAATCAAACAATCACTGTGGCATCACTGAGAGTTGAAAAACTGTCTTAAGTCTTTCATCTTTAATAAAATGATCAGCGTTCTGCTCTACCAGGTGTAACAATTAAGTTTAACATCCAGGCATCCATGAAAACGGAATTTATGACATTTAACGGAGTTAGAAACTAGCAGGAAGCTCGCTAGCTTCCATCTAAATACAATATAGCATGTCCTGACAGAGGGATTTTGGAAACAAATTAAGACGTACAGTTCTGCTATCACTTCGGACATAAATGAAGACAGAAAACTAAACAGCAGTGACGTTTGTAGGGTTACTGAAGTTGGGCTAGCTGGTATATAACGATGTGCAGTGTTGGGGAGTAACGGAATACATGTACCGCCGTTACTAGAATACAAAATATGAGTAACTGTATTCCGTTACAGTTACCGTTTAAAAAGGTGGTATTCAGAATACAGTTACTTTGTTGAAATAAATGGATTACACGGCGGTACTTTCCTGTTTCATATTGTCGCGGGTCAGGACCATTGACTGTAGAAAACATGGACGACGCGACTCCGCCTCCTCCCATTGTGCAAAAATGAAGCCAAAATATCCCGCTTGTGGAGGCTGCCATCTTGCAAATTTGGAGCCAGAGTCTGCGCAGTAGTGACTTGAGGTGGAGCGACTGTGTAACGCTCCCGCCCACACACCCGCTGGACATGACCGAAAACACGCCCCCCTACACTTTTTACGTAGCCCGGCTGCTCGAGTTTTTTTGCTGGTTTACCGCGACTGACGACTCTTTAATTAAGGTAAATACAACCATGTCACTGTTATTAAAAAAAGACGCACAGCTTATCATCTTATAGTTCTAAAATCACTTTGTTGTTAATTCGTTTGCTAGATTAGCCGCTAGCATACGCACTGTGTTGGAGGCTTGTTGCTAGCTAGTTAGCGATGCTACACACCTAATACTCTAATAGTCTGTGTTATTGAAGGATTCAGCACTTCTTATGTTTGTTATCCATTTTTAGACAGCGATGAGATCATCTGCACACTCTACAGAGGCCCAGAGTTACTGTTAATATCAAAAATATAATGCTGTCCTTTGAGATTTTAACATAAGACTGTGAGCGTAATGGATCTAAAACTGTTTAAATCTTCAGAGCCCTCTACAGCCTGGTAACATGGAGACTTTAAAAACATCAGCAGAACGTTTCAGTAGTGTAGTCTAATTTGTTCTTTTCATTTAATAATAGGGTCCATATTATATCAACAGCTACATTCACCCTGGTGAGAAACTAGTGAGGGAGACCATCAGGACCAAGCTGGGTTTCCTGGGTCCAGAGGTTTGGAGAAACTTCTTCACTTTTTTCATCACAGCTGTCCTGTGCCAGAAGTTCTGTTGACCCACTGAAAGACGCATCATTTAAGAAACACTAGGAAGACTGAAGCTCATCACATAGATCAAGCAGGACTCATGATCTTCACCAGCAGCTCCCTCACAGGGAAATCTTCAGCACTCCTCCGTAGGCCCGATCCAGGAGATGGATAAACCCAGCATTTCATGAACACTGTGATGGAGACCTTTGGTTTGTGTAATGTTATAAATACTCGGATACTCCCCAGAGGCTCCGGACTTTTACATAAAGATATATTCAGTCCTGTAGAAAGTTATATATTTAAAAATATATGATCCTCTGTGGTTACTCTGGTATGAATAACTCTGAATCACTTTATGGTAAATAACACACTATCTGCAAAAAACTGTGAAAGAATTCCAGATGACAAGTTTGTAGTTCAACATACAAGTGACGACCTTTGACCTTCATCAGGTTTTATTTAATTGTGCCAGAGAAAATCTCATGTGCTCTTCATGCAGCTGAGTACATCAAGTGTTTAAAACGGAAGCTGTGCAGGTCTGAGATCAGCAGCTTTGTGAAACATCAAACTGAGGTCCTGTTAATGCTGATATATAGTGACACAGTTACATGAGTGATTAATCCTTTTGTTTTTTGTCTTTAACTTTATCAATAAAGCTGCAGCTTTCACTACAGCACGTGTGGTACTTTAACCTTTGCACTGTTTTCATCAGTTCATTTTGCAGTTAACATGTGAACATGTTGGATGATCTGTCTGCTGTCACTGGGTGGTGCTGAGGTCTGAATCTGAGGGCAGCTCCTGTAATCACAAAGAGAACAGAACCATCAAACTCAAATATAAATTTTATCCCTCAAAATTGAAATAAAGCCGATTCTTCTGTCCTCACACACTCAGGATCTGAAGTTCTTCTCTTACATTTTTTCAGTATTACAGTACACTACAGTACTTTAATCCATAGTTCCTGATTAATGAGGAGTTACTGAAGTACAAGCTTTTAAAAAAATGTTACTGTCTTTACAGATGTGGCAAGAGACTGAAAACATGCTGTTGTTTGCATATGTTTAATATTCAGCTCTGCACAGGAGCTGCAGCAGGGTGCAGCCTGTTGCTTTTACAGTATAATACTTGTAATAAAAGTACAGTAACAGTAATTAGTGACTGATTAGCCCGGAACGTTTCTCTTAATTTCTTTAGTAAGTTCATTCACCTGCACAGATTAGCTAAACGAACCCTGACAGCCGAGTGCTCATCTTAGCTAGCTAGGTCTCAGGACATAGCTAAGGACGGTAGTTACGGATTAACTTACCGAAAAAGTGCAGCGGGGCCTCGGGTCCTTCTGTCGGGTAGTCCAGTTTACTGAAGAACACCTCAGGCTGTCAGGTTAAAACACTCGGTCATGTTTTCGTAGCGTAAACGCTGGCCCTCCTCTCAGAGCCTACGCTCTATCTACTATTCCCGAACAGAGATACGCAAGTTTCTCCGTGACTGCAGCTGCCAGTCAAAGCTGCTATGATGACGTTTCACCCCAATTTAACATCACCGCGGTAGGAATTAGAATCAAACTTATGGGAAAGGAGACCCCTTGGACATCAATCAGCATGATGAGAACTATTGATAACAAAAGACAGAATCTTTGGAAAAAAATTATCTAAGGAGAATAAATTTATTTTAGTCTGACCCCAGTCCCATCCGCTAACATGGAGGAGGCGGGGTTTATGACCTATACTGCAGCCAGACACCAGGGGGCGATAGAGGCGGGGTTTATGACCTATACTGCAGCCAGACACCAGGGGGCGATAGAGACGTTTTGGCTTCATTTTTGGGGAGCTGTGGCGTCGTCCATGTTTTCTACAGTCAATGGTCCTGACCATTGACTGTTTGGGGAGCTGTGGCGTCGTCCATGTTTTCTACAGTCAATGGTCCTGACCATTGACTGTTAAAAAAATTGACTGTTTGGGGAGCTGTGGCGTCGTCAATGACTGTAGAAAACATGGACGACGCCACAGCTCCCCAAAAATGAAGCCAAAACGTCTCTATCGCCCCCTGGTGTCTGGCTGCAGTATAGGTCATAAACCCCGCCTCCTCCATGTTAGCGGATGGGACTGGGGTCAGACTAAAATAAATTTATTCTCCTTAGATAATTTTTTTCCAAAGATTCTGTCTTTTGTTATCAATAGTTCTCATCATGCTGATTGATGTCCAAGGGGTCTCCTTTCTCATAAGTTTGATTCTAATTCCTACCGCGGTGATGTTAAATTGGGGTGAAACGTCATCATAGCAGCTTTGACTGGCAGCTGCAGTCACGGAGAAACTTGCATATCTGTGTTCGGGAATAGCAGATAGAGCGTAGGCTCTGAGAGGAGGGCCAGCGTTTACGCTACGAAAACACGACCGAGTGTTTTAACCTGACAGCCTGAGGTGTTCTTCAGTAAACTGGACTACCCGACTGAAGGACCCGAGGCCCCGCTGCACTTTTTCGGTAAGTTAATCGTGTTTGTAAGCTAATCCGTAACTACCGTCCTTAGCTAGGTCCTGAGACCTAGCTAGCTAAAATGAGCACTTGGCTGTCAGGGTTCGTTTAGCTAATCTGTGCAGGTGAATGAACTTACTAAAGAAATTAAGAGAAACGTTCCGGGCTACTCAGTCACTCATTACTGTTACTGCACTTTTATTACAAGTATTATACTGTAAAAGCAACAGGCTGCACGCTGCTTCAGCTCCTGTGCAGAACTGAATATCAAATATATGCAAACAACAGCATGTTTTCAGTCTCTTGCCACATCTGTAAAGACAGTAACATTTTTTTAAAAGCTTGTACTTCAGTAACAACTCATTAATCAGGAACTATGGATTAAAGGACTGTAGTGTACTGTAATACTGAAAAAAATGTAAGAGAAGAACTTCAGATCCTGAGTGTGTGAGGACAGAAGAATCAGCTTTATTTCAATTTTGAGGGATAAAATTTATATTTGAGTTTGTGATGGTTCTGTTGTCTTTGTGATTATAGGAGCTGCCCTCAGATTCAGACCTCAGCACCACCCAGTGACAGCAGACAGATCATCCAACATGTTCACATGTTAACTGCAAAATGAACTGATGAAAACAGTACAAAGGTTAAAGTACCACATGTGCTGTCAGTGAAAGCTGCAGCTTTATTGATAAAGTTAAAAACAAAAAACCAAAAGGATTAATCACTCATGTAACTGTGTCACTATATATCAGCATTAACAGGACCTCAGTTTGGTGTTTCACAAAGCTGCTGATCTCAGACCTGCACAGCTTCCGTTTTAAACACTTGATGTACTCAGCTGCATGAAGAGCATATGAGATTTTCTCTGGCACAATTAAATAAAACCTGATGAAGGTCAAAGGTCGTCACTTGTATGTTGAACTACAAACTTGTCATCTGGAATTCTTTCACAGTTTTTTGCAGATAGTGTGTTATTTACCATAAAGTGATTCAGAGTTATTCATACCAGAGTAACCAGAGAGGATCATATATTTTTAAATATATAACTTTCTACAGGACTGAATATAATATCTTTATGTAAAAGTCCGTAGCCTCTGGGGAGTATCCGAGTATTTATAACATTACACAAACCAAAGGTCTCCATCACAGTGTTCATGAAATGCTGGGTTTATCCATCTCCTGGATCGGGCCTACGGAGGAGTGCTGAAGATTTCCCTGTGAGGGAGCTGCTGGTGAAGATCATGAGTCCTGCTTGATCAATGCGATGAGCTTCAGTCTTCCTAGTGTTTCTTAAATGAAGCCTCTCTCAGTCGGTCAACAGAACTTCTGGCACAGGACAGCTGTGATGAAAGAAAAGGAAGAAGTTTCTCCAAACCTCTGGACCCAGGAAACCCAGCTTGGTCCTGGTGGTCTCCCTCACTAGTTTCTCTCCAGGGTGAATGTAGCTGTTGATATAATATGGACTCTATTATTAAATGAAAAGAACAAATTAGACTACACTACTGAAACGTTCTGCTGATGTTTTTAAAGTTTCCATGTTACCAGGCTGTAGAGGGCTCTGAAGATTTAAACAGTTTTAGATCCATTACACTCACAGTCTTATGTTAAAATCTCAAAGGACAGCATTATATTTTTGATATTAACAGTAACTCTGGGCCTCTGTAGAGTGTGCAGATTATCTCATCGCTGTCTAAAAATGGATAAAAACAAACATAAGAAGTGCTGAATCCTTCAATAACACAGACTATTAGAGTAGCAGGTGTGTAGCATCGCTAACTAGCTAGCAACAAGCCTCCAACACAGCGCGTATGCTAGCGGCTAATCTAGCAAACAAATTAACAACAAAGTGATTTTAGAACTATAAGATGATAAGCTGTGTGTCTTTTTATAACAGTGACATGGTTGTATTTACCTTAATTAAACGAGTCATCAGTCGCGGTAAACCAGCAAAAAAACTCGAGCAGCCGGGCTACGTAAAAAGTGTAGGGGGGCGTGTTTACGGTCAAGTCCAGCGGGTGTGTGGGCGGGAGCGTTACACAGTCGCTCCACCTCAAGTCACTACTGCGCAGACTCTGGCTCCAAATTTCCAAGATGGCAGCCTCCACAAGCGGGATATTTTGGCTTCATTTTTGCACAATGGGAGGAGGCGGAGTCGCGTCGTCCATGTTTTCTACAGTCAATGGTCAGGACTGTTTGGGTTTGTTTGACAGCTACGTTCTGTTGTTCCAGGCGGCAGCGTTACGGTTGCCATGGTTACAGGGTGACGCCCTCTCTCTCTCTGCGTGTTTCCTGGGTGAGAGAGCGCTTTTTTGTTGTTGTTGTTGTGGTAAGCTAAAAGGCAGAATGCTACAGGCATGGCCCTAAAGAATGTAGCCTCATGGGCAGTGTAGTCCGTGCTGCAGCGAGAATGGACTGCCATACACGTCATGTGTCTGTGAGCGAGGGAGGGAGAAAAAGGAAAAGTCCGAGTTGTCACGGAGCAAAAACGGGAGCTGGAAGCATGTAAATATAATAATAACCACAACAGCCAAGAAGAGTGCCTGACGAACCCATTTGTAAGTAAGCTATTAAGACTCAACTGTACACTGTGTTCGTGTTTTCCTCCGGAAAAAGTAAGTTCCGTTGGAGCGGCCTTTCAACGCCTCTCTCTGTCTCTGGCAAGCAAAGTTGACCCAGACAACAAAGTAAAGCTAGTTTTCGGCTACCAGCCCAACACGGAACCCACCATATTAGCCAGAGGTCCCTTTACTACTGTTCGGAGCCGCGGACCTTCAGTAACAGTAATAAATCACAGCAATAGGACATTCATGTAGTTGTAAACAGCATGATAATATATTAAGTAATCCAAAGTATTCAGAATACGTTACTCTCATTGAGTAGCGTAACGGAATACAAAGTAACCTTCCCAACACTGACGATGTGCTACGTGACCGCTAGTGACACAGCTATGTGAGCATTGACACGCTAACTTTTTTCCACTTGATAAAAGTTAACATGAGGATTCTCGGTGGTCAGGAACAAATGCAATCGCATGGCAGGATGCTGTAAACAGACCAAACTTCAGCCAGAACAACTGAGATAATCCATCCACAATACGAGGTTAGACATTCATATACTGCTGCATGGGCTGGGCTGTAGTTACATCGTAAGGTTTTAAAAACTGAGCTTTAAAATGATTAGCGGTAATAAAAGCCGAGAGGCCGACAGTGATCACTGACTGTTTTTGGGGGCTTTTTGAAATTAAATAGAAGAAGATACAAAGCATTAAAACATGTTAACAACACAAAAGCCATATTAAACGCAGACTACTTTGGGCCCGGAAGCAGGATTCGTCACATCATCACTTACAGACCAGATAATCAGGTTCATTAGCTTAGTAGCACTTTTGTAGGCTGGAATAATACAGAACATTTAATAAAGGGCCCAATGTTCAGATTTTGAAAACTTGCACCCTTTGCCTTTCATGTAAATTCAACTGTCTTATTTCCTTCCTGGCTGCAACAAACTATAGACTGTAATAGGATAACAATATTAACCTCCTAAGACCCGAACTCTTCCACGACATGCATTTTTAATTTCTCTTTGATATTTGGGCATAGAGCTGGGCGATATAAGATTTTTTCATATCACGATATGTTTTTTTCATTTCAGGCGATAACGATATATATCACGATATAAGCCAAATAACTAAGATTTAAAAGTAAGATTTAAATGTGCCGTTGCTCACAAGTAAAATGTGAAATAATCAGCAGCTTGTTTTAATTAAAATATTTATTTCCCATAATAAGTTCAACAGGGTAGATGTACTTAAGGAACATGAGACTTCAGTTTCAGATAAATAAAGGCAAATATTGCAAACTACACAAAGGGCAGCCGCTAAAGCGTTTAAGTTTCAAAATAGAACAAACAGAACAGACTAAATTGTCAATTCCACTTAGAAACAAAATATTAATTCTAAAAATAAATCTTAGGTCGCTTTACAGAAGAACAGATAAAATTGACTAACTTTTGTCAATATCAAATAAACTGAGAACTAAAAGGAAATTCTTAATCTCTCCTTGTTGTATAGCTTAGCTTTTCAAACAGTTTTAACAGTTACTTTAGTCTGACAAAAGCCGAATGACGAATTAGCGCTTTCAGTCAGAGATTGAGCACGCACCGCTTTATTGTATTTCCAGACTTGCTTTCGGCACAATTTACAGTGCGCGCTACTCTGTTTTTTGTCAGACTTGAAATAGCCGAAATACCTTCACACTACGGAACTTCTGTGGCCCTTCCGTTCGACAAGCTCTCCGGTATTGGAACCATCATCTGTTTTTTCTTCGGTAACATTCACTCGCGCTCTCGGTTGATTTTTCTCTAGTTGGCAAACTCATTTCCTTCATTACCCGGGCTGCATGGCTGCAAAAACAAATACACATGTGCGCCTTGGCGCTTGTGCTGTATGTAACAAGTCACGTGAGGTGACTCTGCGGCTGTGATTGGTTCGGCTCTGCGCTACTTAATTTGGATTGGCTGTTCTTTTTTTCTTTTTTTTTTAAGAGGACAAGAGAGATGAGGCCTATCGCAATAGTTTAATTTTTCTATCGAGAAAAAGTTATTTCGCAATACATATCGTTATCGTTTTATTGCCCAGCTCTATTTGGGCATATTGGGGCCCGATGAATGTAAAAACAAAGAATTTCCAGATTTTTTTTTACCTTATTTTTGTTTTTAAGAAAAATGAGAGCCACAAATGAGGACATTCATTTAAAATTTTGGTAGAACAGTAGCAGTATAATGTCCTCGTAAGTGGATATCAGGCCCATGTAGAGCAAAATTGAGTATTTTGGTCAAAATAATCAAAAATGTGATGTCCACATATGTGGACGGCAGGTCCTAGGAGGTTAAATAGTTTTCTAATGCTGTGCCATTGATATAACTTAATAGCGTTTGAATGCAACAGCATCATTGTTATCATTAGCCCTATCAGTGCTTTCACTGTCAAATCAAATGGCCTAAACTGCTAGACTAATTCAAGCAATGCCATCCAATGAAAAGATACTGTCAAAATACTCATGTCTGCTGCTGAGGGCAAGCCTTGTTATGTATGCAGAAGTACAATAACTTTAATGAAACATTAACCTTATCCAACAATTTAGACAACATTAACTTAATTATGGTGTATGGTCCATAGCTAATTAGGAATAAATTATGCACCCACTCAGCAATAATAATCATGAAATACTGATGGGGGCCGCAGGCCTGGGCCCACTCCTTTCACTCACTCTGACATCCTTTTCTCCCATTTGGCAAATCTGGCACTTTTAGTTGCTGCAGAAGTAACTCTGGAGTCCATTAAATGTGCTGACATATGGAGGGAAGAGAGACACTGGGGCATCTTCAGTAAAAATTGAAAGAGTCCTTACCTTACCTGCCTTGCACATGCACCGAAGTTATCCACTGAGGACAACAATAGCTCTGTCTGTGCATATTTTATGACAAAGATGAAAATAGTTGACTAGAAACACCAACAACAGCGACTCAAAACTGCATGAAGCACATCTAATTGCCTGCTTAGACAGCCTCATTCCTATGCAGCTGGCTTTGGAGAATACTAATCTCTACCTGGAAGCACTGAAATTTTTAAATTGTGTATGTGTGTATGTATGTGTGTGTTTTGAGTGTATTAGGAGGAAGCAAATCCTTCTATTTCTTTACTAAGCTGACACTACCAATTCTGATACAACAAATATAATGTTTGCAAAGGGATTTTTCATTTCTTTACTTCATGCTTGCATATTCTTTTAGCTATGCAACTAAATTGATCAGAATTAGTCCTTTCTTTTCTTTGTAGGAGCATTAAGTTCTGGTGTCAGTAGACAGGCTGACTCAGAATAAAGCAGAAGATCAATAGATGACCAGTGGGAGATGAGCTGACTATTTGAGATACATCAAAGATCTAGAGGGGTTAGATCTATCTTTTGCCACAAAACACATTTTGAATGTATATAGAACTCCAAAAACATTAACATTATTTAGAAGTTAGGTCTCCAGCCCCTGCAGGGTTTAAACAAAAATAAAAACCATTCACAGTCACACCTATAGCCAATTTAGTATCACCTATAAACTTAGCTCATGCATTTCTGCAACAGAATGACTATGAAAGGAAGCTGAAGTACCTTCAGAGAACCGAAGCAAGCAATGGGAGAGCATTTTTACTTTCATGTAGAGTCTTAAGCACAAGGCATTTTGCTTCACCAAGGTTTATTAAGGTTTTACAGTAACAGGGCAGTTAATGCTGCTGAGAGTTCACCTGAATAACTCACTCTCCAGCTCCGGTAACTAACCTTCCCTAATACACACTCAACGTCTTTCATGCAGCACAACCAAAACAGTAACATTGTAACAGAGATCCTGAACACATCACGATAAAATATCATACGATATAATCACACACACACACACACACACACACATACTTTGAACCTACACTGAAGTGTTTTTATATATGATTATAAGATTATATATTATAAGATTGTGCCACTTGCTGTGTAAGATTTAATAATTAGGATTAATGTGTGATGTTTGACCGTGTCATGACCTATCGCAGAAGGCAAAGCAAAGGGTTAACCTAAGGGTGTCCCTTTGGGCACGTGGGAAAGTTACCCAGCAGCAGGGGGCGGGGATACTGATCCCTATATATTAGGGGACCAGAGGACACCCCCAGCTCTTTTTCTCCTGCTGCTACTTCCTGTCCGTCTCTGTGTTGCTCTGCTGTCTGTGCTTAAGGCTGTACACCTGCTTTGCTTGCTTTCTGCTATGTAACTCTATTGCTAAATGTCTGTATGTATTTTTCCTGCTGTTCACATGATTCAGTGTATTAAACTCTGTTCCAAGAATTCTACTCTTTTCCAGAGCATCTTTTTGAGTGTCTTGATTTTAATTGGATCTAAAAGGGTTGGATCTCCACATCGTTGGTGGCAGAAGGTTATCATGATGGCTTCAAAATTCGCGACCACACCTGGGTCGGCTGGTGTACTCAAATCCAAGATCTTCTTGTTGTGAGGGTTCAGTGCTAACCATCAAACTGTGCATGGATAATAGCTCCTAATGAAAAACTTAGACAGTCACGGGTCACTTTAATATGTACACCTTGCTATTACTAGGTTTAAGCCCCTTTGTTTTAAATCTTTGTGGCACAGTCTTTGCACAGTCCTCAGATATTTTGGTCCATGGTGACATGATAGCATCACACAACTGCTGCAGATTTTTCTACTATAGATTTTTCTACAGATAGATCTACTGACTGTAAAGCCCATTTGAGTACAGTGAACTTATGTTCAAGACACCAGTTAGAGATGATTTGAGCTTTGTGACATGGCAGCTGGGTACACTGCAGTCATAAAGGGATACACAACAGCAGCAACACCCATGTAGGCTGTGTCATTTAAATTATGGTCATATGGCACTAAGAGGCCCATGGTGTGCACAACTCAGCAGAAATTAAGACTCATCAGAACAGGCAACATTTTTCCAATCTTCTGTTGAAACAGCACAGAAATAACCCTTCTAAGTGTGTTGAATGACCTGCTGGTGTTGGCAGGTCTGCTTCCCTCATACTTTTGGACTTGACTACGGCATTTGGCACTGTAGATTGTAGCATTTTTCTGACACGGCTTGAATTACGTGCAGGTATTAAAGATACTACCATTGGTTCCAGTCATATCTATCAGATAGGAGTTTTTCTCTCCATTTAGGGCAGTATTCATCATCCGTGTCCCCACTTGTGGGGGACCTCAGGGTTCCCTTTTGGGGCCCATTCTTTTCTCTTTCTATATGCTTCCTTTTTGGTTCATTTTTAAAAAGCATAACATCTCCTTTCATTGCTTTGCAGTTGACCTTGAGATAGATTTGCTTATACAAACCAACAGCCATGTTTTTATTCAGGCACTATCTTAGAGATGTAAAATGATGAGTGGATATAAACTTAACTAAATAAAAGTAAAACGCAATTTTTATTTGAGCGACCCAACCTGATGGATATGACAGCACCACTGGTCTTTTACCCACTTACTGTCATATGGTTGCAAGGAACCTTAACTAAACCGTGACTTTTGGCAGTTCCTTATAATGTGATAAACAGATTAGTTCTGTTGTTAAAACAAGTTTCTTTCAACTCAGGCTACGTCCACACTAGCCCGGATAGATTTGAAAACGGCGTTTTTGTCTAAAAACGCTCTGCATCCATACTAGCTTTTTCAGTCATTTTCACAGAGTTGTGCGTCCACATAAAAAAGGCCGAAATCGCTTACGTTCCAGTACTGCGCATGCGTGAAACGCAAGAAGATTCGACCTGCCTCATTTAGTCTGCCGCTTATTTACTTTCCGGCTCTTTGAAACGTCGCGGCAGAATGTTGAGATAAAGCACCAAGTTTTTTAAATGGACTAACAATGAGGTGGAATTGTTGCTGCGAGTAACACAAAAGTACAAAGTTTTGCTGTACACACTGCGACGCAAAAGCACTGTTTCCAAATGTATGCGTTTTCAAGAGCATTTTCAAAACGCTGCGTTTTCCATCAGTGAAAACACCGTCTCAGTGTGGACTGGAGGCCAAAAAGGAGAGAAAACGATGCATTTTCAAATGAAAACGCATTAGTGTGGATGTAGCCTCACGTGACTTTGAGAGGGTAATTCACGCTTTTATTACCTCTTGTCTAGAGTATTGTAACTCTTTATATGTTAGCTCTGATCAGAGCTTAAAAAGTTCAAAATGCAGCAGCTGGCTTTTGATGGTAAAGAAACAGTGTGATCACATTAAACCTACACTGACCTCCTTACACTGGGTTCCAATCCATTTCAGGATCCAGTTTAAAAATGTATTGATTGATTTTAAAAGTCTCAATGGTTTGGTACCACCTTACTTAACATAACTTTTGAAACCCTATAATCCTACGGTACCAGAGCAGTGAAGTCCACAAACCACTAGGTTTGAGTGGCACTGGGTGTGGACTTTTGCTGCTGTAGCTCATCTACTCCAAATTTCAGTGTGTTGTGCATTCAGAGATGCTTTTCTGCAAAGGAGTAGATATTTGAGTTACTGATCCTATCAGCTTGAAGCAGTCTGTCCATTCTGCTCTGACCTCTGGTATCAACAAGCCACTTTTACTCACTGGATAGTTTCTATTTTTTGAACCATACTCTATAAACTCTAGAGCTGGTTGTGGTAGAAAATTTCACTAGAATAGCCATTTTACTCAGACCAGCCCATCTGGTACAACCACCATGTTTATAATTTATATTAAATACTTTTTAAAAATTGAATTCCTAAAGTGCCCCAGGACTCTTTATGCTTTTATTGAGTTGTTTGGTTCTACTGATGAGCAGCTGTTTGGAGTAATTTTTAGAACCACGTAGCACTTCCTTTTTAAAAAATTTTCTGCTGGAGCGTACTTCCTGTTACAATGGAGTTTTTCCTTCCCACTGTTGCCAAGTGCTTGCTCATAGGGTGTTGGGTGATTGTGGGGGTTTCTTTCTAATATTGTTTATTCATTTATTAATTATATTATCTTTAACTTATAAATATAAATCCCCTTGAGGTGAAAGTTGTTGTGAATTGGCAGTATATAAATGAAACAGAATTCAACTGAATTGAATTCAACTGGCCTCTAAGGTGTGAGCAAAGAAGCTGCAGGTTATGGCTGTGAAGGAAGAGTAACAGAAGTCTCATACTAAACCAAATATTAAGTAAACAAACAAATCCCTACAGTCTCATGTATACCCAAGAATCTTTTTGTTTTGAGCTTTCTACCTTCAGTGTTTTCATTGGACCTTCTAACTGGTCAAAAGTTCATTGCAAATGCAATAAAATCCATTGACTCCTGCAATTCGACAAAATTGGTACAGTCATAGTACCAGTATGCGTGAAGATTCTGTTTTTGACACTGATCTGCTGCTAGCCTGGACCTGTCCTGAGGCATATTTACTCTTTCATGATTTTTGTCATAAAGCTGCAAAGCATAGGCCTGAAAGTAAACATTTTTTGTTTGCAGTTCATTGCAACCATGTTACAGGAATTTTAGCCACTGGAGTTTCAACATTCCAACACTGCCATCTGGAGCTTCTAGCAGTGTTGTATGCCACTCTGTGTTGGGTGCTGGGCATTTATTCTTTGTTTTAACTGTATTATGGATAAAAGGAATTGCTTAAATATTGTTCTTTTTTTCCATTTTGCTTCTCGGCTTTAGGCAATTGTTTGCCAAAGCCATGGTGGAAGCAGGTGAGTGCCAAATCAGTCAAGGTAAAACTATGATAGAAAAACAGGACAAGACCAATTTGTTTCTTCTTTAACAATTAGAAATCAAGGTGTCCCAAGAGTCATGTTGGGTTTCCATGGAATGAATGAATTTTATTTGGAATGATTATCTTCCAGGATAAATAAATAGAAGTGACTGCAAGTACATGCACATGTGAACATTTTTGTTTATGTTCCTCTGTTGTATCTTTTCATTTCCAATCCTTCCTCACTGTTTGGAAAAGATTTCTGGATTACTTTGTGTGGCTAAAAATGGGTATTTCTGGAGATTAATTTGCATCAACGAACATTACAGAATTGTTTTTAATTGGACTGAGAATAACACTTGCAGTCGAGTGTGGAAGAAAGTGAGTTATGGTCTGAGGTTAACAGATTTAAGATTAAGATTTTCAAAACGACATTTTGAAAATGTCGCTGCCTTCTTCTCTTGTTTATGATAATGGGATAATGTCTCTCAGTTTGATCAACCGTATCCCCTCTCTCTCTCTCTGCATTTCCAATGTTCTTCTGTGTTTTATTACACAGGACAAGTTCTGCAATATCACAGCTTGTCAAGGCACAGGTGAACATGGGAGGCATGGGCGTTTGTGGTGACGATGTGAGTGCAAAATTAAAAAATAAATAAATGTATGGTAGAAAAAGACAACAATAAGAGAGATCTACATCGTTTTGAGAGTTCACGCGCTCCTGCTAACGTTGTTTTATTTATTGTTCGCAGTCCAATAATCTCCCAGGAAATGTTTATATCTATGACTCAGTTTATCCTTTCTGTCCTGCAAAGGCCTCTTGTTTTCCAGTGCTACTTTTATAACACTGCTGTATTCTGTACTCTATTGTTGATAACTTTTGTCCAACGAGGTGAAAATGTCTCGAGGTCCTCTAGAGTTTTCCAAAGGGCATTCATGATGTTGTCAATGATTAAACCTGTGGTGGCATTCAGTGACTCACTATGAATTGTTGTGAATACTAGAACTGTGAGAGATAAACATTCAGAGAGAAAAGATATACACAGCAAGGAACTGAGCACACAGTGCTGCAATGAGTTGAACACATAATGGCTCATTGTCAGACCTCATTTTTACTGAAGGATAAATCTGGCATATGCAATACCGGTCAAAAGTTTGGACTCACCTTCTCTTTATTTTCATGAATATTTACATTGTAGGCATCAAAACTATGAATGAACACATATGGAATTATGTAGTAAATAAAAAAGTGTACAATAACTCAACACGTTTTATATTTTAGATTCTTCAAAATAGCCACCCTTTGCTTTCATTACTGCTTTGCACACTCTTGGCTTTTGACTACCTCATGCTGTGGTAGTCACCTGAAATGGTTTTCCAACAGTCTTGAAGGCATTTCCAGAGATGCTGAGCACTTGTTGCCCCTTTTGCCTTCACTCTGCAGTCTATCTCATCCCAAACCCAATCTCGATTGGGTTTAGTTCAAGTGACTGTTGAGGCCATCTGGCACAGCACTCCATTACTCTCCTTCTTGGTCAAATAGCCCTTACACAGCATGGAGGTGTGTTTGGGGTCATTGTCCTGTTGAAAGATAAATGATGGTCTAACTAAATGCAAACCGGATGGGGTGGCATGACGCTGCATGATGCTGCGGTAGCCATGCTGGTTCAGTGTGTCTTCAATTTTGTATAAATCCCCAACAGTGTCACCAGCAGCTGGTAGAGATGTGTCTGTTATTGGAACTCTGTGTGGCATTTATTTGGGCTCTGATCCTAGGTGATGTTAACTTGCAATTTCTGAGGCTGGGGACTCAGATGAATTTATCCTCAGCAACAGAGGTGACTCTTGGTCTTCTTTTCCTGGGGTGGTCCTCATGTGAGCCGTTTCGCTGTAGCGCTTGATGGTTTTTGCGATACACTTGGGGACACATTCAACGTTTTAGCAATTTTACGGACTGACTGACGTTCAGCACTTAAAGTAAAAATGGACTGTCATTACTCTTTACTTAGCTGATTGGTTCTTGCCATAAAATGAATTCTAACAGTTGTCAAATAAGGCTGTCAGCTGTGTACCAACCTGACTTCTGCACGGCACAACTGATGGTCCCAATCCCATTAAGAAGGCAAGAAATTCCACAAATGAAGCCTGAAAAGGCACACCTGTGAAGTGAAAACCATTTCAGGTGACTACATCATGAACATCACTGAGAGAAGGCCAAGGGTTTGCAGCACTGTCAACAAAGCAAAGGGTGGCTACTTTCAGGAATCTAAAACATAAAACATATTTAGAGTTATTTATCAATTTTTTGTATCTACAAGGTAGAAAGTAGTAAAAAAAAAACAAAGAAAAAGCTATTATATTAGAAGGTGTGCCCAAACCTTTCACTGGTAGTGTGAATATATGACTCAATTCCCCACATATGGATCCTGGAATGCCTAGATCTATACAAGTTTGTCAGGACCCTAAGAGCCTTCATCAGGAACTCAATAGAAATGTGGCGAACAACACTAGAGGCCAACTTTCAGCCAGTAGCACAAGTCACCATCAAGTCTGCCAAGTGGTCTGTCCCCACTGCTAGTCAGAAGTCAGAATTGAGGGGACTGTACTACCAGAAGGCAACATTGCCAACATTGAGGACAGCTACATGTACCAATCCCACAGCCAGATGGAAACCACAAAGAGGTCGCTAGGAAAGCCGCAACCACCAAATACCTGCACAGTGTCAGGCAAGTGCTGAGAAATCAGCTGAATAGAAAGAACAAGATCTGGGCAATAATCACCTACGCCCTTCCACTGAACAGGTACCCTGCTGGGATTAGAAGCTGGCCAAAGGAAGAGACAGAAGCCATTGACATCAAGGCAAGAAAGCTCCTTACCATGCATGGAGGGTTTCACCCCAAATCTAGCATCCTGAGACTGGACACTAAGTGAAAGGAAAGGAGGCCGAGGAGTGGTGAGTGTCAGAACCACTGCCCAGGATAAGACGACAAACATCAGTCAGTACATCAGGAAGATGGCTAAAACTGACAGTGTGATTACTGAATACCTCAGGCAGCAGAAACACAAGAAAGAGGAGCAAGAAGAAAAGCCATCATGGAAGGAAATATAAATGGCTGACATCCAAAACTGGTGGCTGGACAAAGCTGGACTGAAAGACAGCACAGAGGCACTAATCATGGCAGCACAGAACCAAGCTCTGAGCATAAGATCCATAGAAGCTGGGGTCTACCACACCAGGCAAGACCCCAGGTGCAGGCTGTGTAAAGATGCCCATGAGACAATCCAGCACATAACAGCAGGGTGCAAGATGCTAGTACGCAGGGCATACATGGAACGCCATAACCAAGTAGCTGGCATAGTATACAGGAACTGTGTCGAGTATGGCCAGGAAGTCACGAGGTCAAAACGGGACATAGCCCTCAAGGTGGTCAAGAATGACTGAGCTAAGATCCTGTGATACTTCCAGATACAGCCAGACAAACTGGTGATGGGTAACCAACCGGGTATAGTAGTGGTGGACAAGCAGAGGAAGACAGCTGTAGTGATAGATGTAGCTATACCGAATGACGGTAGTATCAGGAAGAAGGAACATGAGAAGCTGAAGAAGTACCAACGACTGAGAGAAGGACCTGAGAAGCATTCGGAGCACTCAGTGCAGTGACCTCCAAGGTAGGTGAGTGGCTCCAGCCGATCCCAGGAACAACATACGAGATCTCTGTCCAGAAGAGCGCAGTCCTAGAAACAGCAAAGATACTGGGCAG